>NC_134799.1:34945024-35080024 GCF_046742065.1 Oratosquilla oratoria | reverse complement strand
TGGGTTTTTGTAAGTGGATATGGGCCTGGTAGTGAGAAGAGTGTAGAAGAAAGGGAGGCTTTTTTGATATATTTAAATGAGTGCATAGAGGGATTAGGGAGGAGCGTCAATGTAGTAGTATTGGGAGACCTTAATGCTAGGGTAGGAAATGAACCAATTGACGGGGTGGTTGGGAAATGTGGAGTTCCAGGAAAGAATAGTAGTGGAGAGTTGATGGTGGAAATGTGTCTATAAAGAGAGTTGATGATAGCAAAAACAGTGTTTAGGAAGAAAGTCAAGCATATGTACACATAAGTGAGGGTGGTGGATGGAAGGGTGGTAGATAGAGCGTTAATGGACTATGTAGTGGTAGATAGAAGTATAAAAGGAATAGTTAAGGATGTACATGTGCTAAGGGGAGAGAGTAGGGGAATATCAGATCATTTTTTGATGGAAGGTAAGTTGAGAGTGGAGGATAGATGGAGAAAGAGGAAAAGGACAAAAGGTAGGGAGGTGCTTAGAGTGAACTCTTTAAATGAAAAGGAAAAGGAGAAGGAGTACAAGAAGAAGCTGAGAGAGGAGTGGGAGGGAGTGAAGGATAGAGTAGAACTAGGAGTGGAGGAGGAATGGGGATGGTTCAAGGAGGGAGTCATAAGGTGTGCAAAGATGGTGTGTGGAACAAGAAGGACAGGAGGAAATAGAAGGAAGGGTAGTGAATGGTGGGATGAGGAAACAAAGAAGGTTGTAGAAGAGAAGAAGCAAGTTTTCACAGATTGGTTACAAAATAGGACGAGGGAGTCATATGAGAGGTACAAAGAAAAGGGAAGAGAAGTAAAGCACAAGGTAAAGGAGGCAAAGAGGAGAGCAGATGTGAAATGGGGTAAGAGTATGACAGAAAACTTTGAAAGTAATAAAAAGATGTTTTGGAAAGAAATTAAGAGAGGAAGAGGAGGCGAATCAAGTAGAGAGGAAAAGATAAAAGGAGCAGATGGAGAGATGATAATGGAAGAGAAGGCAGTGAGAGGAAGGTGGGCAGAATATTTTAGGGAGTTGCTAAATGTGAAGGAGGATAGGGAGGGAAAGATAGTTGCAGTGGGAAGTGCTAACAAAATAACCGTGATGAGTGAAGAAAATGGAGGAGAAATAAAGAAGGATGGAGTGAAGGCAGTTGTGAAGATGGTGAGAGCAGGTAAGGCACCTGGTCTGGATGGTTGCCATTGCAGAATGTCTAAAAAAAAAAAAAAAAAAAAAAAAAAAAAAAGTGATGGTGGACTGGCTGGTGAAGTCATTTAATGTTTGCTGGAGAGAGGGTAGAGTGCCGGAGGACTGCAGGAGTACCTGTATAGTTCCACTTTACAAGGGAAAAAGGGACAAGTGTGAGTGTAGTAGTTTCAGAGGGATTACCTTGTTAAGTGTAGTTGGGAAGGCTTATGGGAGGATCTTGATTGAGAGGATTAGGAGAGGAACAGAAGGAGTAATTGGTGAGGAACAGTGTGGATTTAGGACAGGTAGAGGTTGCGTAGATCAGATTTTTGTGGTAAGACAGATATGTGAGAAAGCTATAGGAAAAGGTGAGGATGTTTTTTGGGCTTTTATGGATCTAGAAAAGGCTTATGACAGAGTAGAGAGGAAGACAGTGTGGGAGGTACTGCAGATATACGGGATAGGAGGAAAGCTTCTAGGAACTGTCAAAAGTTTTTATGAGAGTAGTAGAGCTTGTGTCAGGATTAGAAATGGAGAGAGTGAGTGGTTCGAGGTAAAGTTGGGACTTCGTCAAGGATGCATTATGTCACCCTGGCTGTTCAACTTATATATGGATGGGGTAGTGCGAGAGGTGAATTCAAGGGTGGTAAGGGATTGGAGATGTTTAAAGAAAATGGAGAAAAGTGGGAGGTGAGCCAGCTGTTGCTTGCAGACGACACTGCGCTTGTAGCAGGATCAGAGGAGGGATTGAGAAAGTTGGTGGCAGAGTTTGGGAAAGTGTGTGAAAGAAGAAAGCTGAAGATAAATGTGGGTAAAAGTAAGGTGATGAGATGTACAAGGGGTGTAAGTGGCAGCAGACTGGAAGTGAGTATTAAGGGAGAGCGACTGGAGGAAGTGGATAGTTTTAGATACTTGGGTGCGAATGTGGCAGGAAAAGGTGGAGTGGAGGTGGAGATAGAATGTAGATTGAGAGAAGCGAGTAAATGCCCTGGTGGATTAAAAAGTGTAATGAAGAATAGACATTTGGGAATGCAGGCTATGAGGAGATTGTATGAAGGAGTGATTGTGCCAACAACACTGTATGGAGTAGAAGCATGGAACATAAGGGAGGAAGTGAGAAGGAGTTTGAATGTGTTTGAGATGAGGTGTCTGAGAAGTATAATAGGGATTACTAGGCTGGATAGAGTGAGAAATGAGGAGGTGAGGAGGAGAACAGGGGTGGTAAGGGATTTGGGAGAAAGGGTTGATGAAAGAGTATTAAGATGGTTTGGACACATGGAAAAAATGAGTGAAGAAAGACTAGTAAAAGAGGTATGGAAGGCAGATGTGGAGGGAGTGAATATGAGGGGGTGATCTAGGATTAGATGGATGGGTGGGGTGAAAGGGGTGTTGGGGAAGAGGGGAATGTCTGTTGAAGAAGGACGGGAGAGGACAGAAGACAGGGGTGAATGGAGAATGGTTGTATATAGATGATGTTGTGATGCATGAGGTGGAATGGGTGGGGGGGATGGCGGGTGAGGTAGCATGTGTGAGAAAAATTTGACGCAGCCCGAAGGGATTTCTCCCCGTCTTCTCCTTTCCTGCATGAGGGGACGGAGAGGGGGTCGCCGATTTAATGAAGCGGCCTTGCTGTGGATGTGCTGTGTCTTGCGACACTGTCTCTGACCCAGGGCAGTGGACAAGATGCAGGGATGACCCATCATCCAGGAGGTGCCAAGATAAGAGGAGGGTAGAGGGTGGAGGGGAGGGGGGTGTATTATGGATGGAATGGGTGGGAATAGTTTTTATGCCTTTCTCTTTTTGGCTACCTCCCTTGTAAGGGTGAAAAAGCCTTTGGTATATATATATGTATGTATGTATGTATATATGTATGTATATATGAATGTATGTATGTATGCATGCATGCATGTATGTATGTATGTATGTATGTATTAATGTATGTATGTATGTATGTATGCATGTATGTATGTATGTATGTATGTATGTATGTATATGTATATGTATATATATACATATATATATATCTGTGTGTGTATGTGTGTATGTGTGTGCGTGTATATATATATATATATATATATATATATATATATATATATATATATATATATATATATATACAAATATATATGTATGTATATATATATATATATATATATATATATATATATATATATATATATAATGCCAAGGATTTTTCCTCTTTATAAAGGCGATAGCCATGTCAAAAGAGCACATATCCACTCCCACCCATTCCACTTCCCTCCATCACTTTTTACAAAGGATTACAAAGGTGTAGCATGCCGACAGGAGACCTTTTGGTCCATGTATAAATGATAAAGAATAGATCAAATAAAATAAAAATTATAATAATATAAATAATAATAAATAAAATAAATAATACATAGGTATAGTTAAAAGATAAACAAACAGGTAAATAGTAGATAATAATAAACTGGCAAATAAATAATATTAAATGGAAATAAAGCAAATAATAGATAAACAGACAAATAATAACAAACAAATAATGAAATGATATAAAATAAATGGCAGTCATTACAGTATTTTGCTTAAATGTTCATCTAAACGAATTTTAAAGCTTCGAACTGAACTACATTGCACTTCCTCTGTAGGAAGTTTATTCCATTCATTAACTACACGGTTGGCGAAATTGTTTCTACCCACTTCCAAATTAAATCTATTTCCTGACAGTTTCAGACCATTATTTCTTGTTGGATTCTCATTCAGTGTGATAATTTTGTCACTTTTGATGTTGTCAATCCCCTTTAGAATTTTAGATACCTGTATCAAGTCACCTCTGAGTCTACGCTTTTTTAGGGAAAACAGATTCATATGTTTTAGTCGATTTTCGTATGATTTATTTTTCCTCACTTTCATTTCGTATATGCAGTAAAGAATTTCTAGATCTTGAATTACAGCATATTACTGAGACTTTCATCAAACTCAAATATCCAAAAGGTCTCTTATGTAGGTTGAAAAAGAAAGCCAAAGAAATTATTAACAAAAGTAAAGATAAAAATAAAAATAAGAATGATAATAAATGTAATAATGAAACCAGATATATTACAGTACCAAACTCTAATGTCAATTCATACCTAGACACTTTTCTCCTAAAAGCGAGCATTAGAATAGCCAGGACGTCAGGTAACAAAGTAGGACATTTGGTAACACGTAGCTACAATAATCCCACTAACGAAAACAGCGTTGTTTATAAAATCCCGTGTAAAAGCTGTCCCTCTTCATATTTTGGTGAATCTGGTCGCGGACTTAATAAAAGGATAAATGAACATAAAAATGACGTAAAAGCCCATAGGACATCTAACTCCATAGTAATGCATGTGGATAAACATGGCCACCTTCCAGACTGGAACAACACAACCGTATTAAATGAAGGATCATCCAAGAAACTAAGGAAGACAATTGAGGCAGCCTATATCAACACTAATAACAACATTAACCATAGAGAAGGCTTTATATGTTTAGCAAAAGCCACAAGCTTATTAATAATAAAAGATTACGCAAATAAAATAACAAGCTCTCCGAAGCGTCCCATGAGATGACCCGTCCATGTATGAAATATCCTGTTACGTTTGAGTTGTTAGCTTTGTGATCAAGACCCTGCGGGTCGAAACGTTAAAGCGTGAAATTCTCCCATTACTCCTCGTCTGCTTCTTCCACCTTCAGTCTTATTTGTCATAATATATATATATATGTATATATATATATATATATATGTGTGTGTGTGTGTGTGTGTGTGTGTGTGTGTGTGTGTGTGTGTGTGTGTGTGTGTGTGTGTGTGTGTGTGTGTGTGTGTGTGTGTGTGTGTGTGTGTGTGTGTGTGTGTGTGTGTGTGTACCCGAAACGTTTAGGCTGTCTTGGCCAATCAGGTTCAATCTCCATAGACGCTAATCCTAAGGGCCAATCAGAGGTGATTTTGTAGGAGGAATAAGCGCTCTAGGGCGTGTCGGACAGTTAATTTAAGAAACACAATGCCGTGTAGAGGATGTGTAGCCTCGGGCAGGATTGTCGGCTGATGTAAGTCCTCTGTACTCCCCTGTTTGTATGTAATCTAATTAACTCAGCTAATAAATCATTTAGATGATGTGTGAAGTCTATGGCAGTGACGCGGGAAGCCTAGACAGTGAATCTCTTGGTAATTATTTCTCTTTCACCCCCGTTAAAAAGATTAATCGAACTTGGCCATTGTTATGTTAGAATTTATTACTCAATTGTATGTCCTTGGTTATAATCATCTTGTTAATCCTATTAACTTTAATGAATAGTGTCAAATAGTATCTGTGCGTTTCATTTACTTGATTTTCATGATACCGCAAAATCAAGTGGCGGCCCTTACTCATATATACTAATATCATAAAGACATGTGTTCTTGAAAATCATTCACACAATCTCAGAATTTCCTATATGTTAGGAGTCAGAAGTGTTAGTGAAATTCGTAACATATAAATTGGCGACGCATTGCCAGGATTTTAACGGTAAAGTGAAATAATTACCAACGAGAATTTTAGTATTAAATAGGATCAATAGTGTGAGAAAATGAAGTTGGTAAGCGCAGAGGAGGCACAGGAGTTTAAAGAAAAACAGCCCACTAAGAAAGACATCCAGGGCCTTACGGTGCACGAATTGAGACTTGTAGCACAAAGTCTAGGGGCTGAGTACGCCCACGATGCGAATAATTCAGAACTAGTACTTGTACGTATTGTGGTAGGTATGGTGCTGAATCGAGATGAATGAGGGGCAATGAGAGATGAAGGAAGGGCAGATAGAGTGTTTGTCACTTCAGAAAGTGAGGAAGAAGGGGAAGAGAAATGAGAGAGGGGTAAATCTCAAAACACTGAATCTCGATTAAGCGAATTACGATTGAAGTTAGAGATAGAGTAGAAGCTGAAGTAAAACGGGGAAGAAACTGAGAGAGCTACGATAGAAGCTGAAGTAAAAAGGGAAGAAACTGTGAGAGCTAGGGAAGAAACTGAAAAATCTATGGTAGAAAATGAAAGCATTAGAATTCAAGTTGAATTGCAAGAAAATAGACGAGTGCTACCAGACTCTCAACTCGCGCATGGGAGATACAACTTTGATGTGGTGCACATCGCTAAATTGCTTCCTGAATTTGATGAATCACAGGTAGATACTTTAGAACGTTTGAAGGAATGCCGGAAGATTATCAATGGCCGAAGGAGTATTGGCCTGCCTCAGAGGTAAACCGCTAAGGGTATACGATGAAATTAAGTCAGCCATCCTACGAACCTGTGAATTAGTGCCTGAATTTTATAGGGTCAGAGTTAGGAATTTAAGGAAGCAATCTAATATCTCACACGTTGAATTTAGTAGAGAGAAAAGGATGTTATGGGACTAGTGGTTAAGATCCTGTTACATAAGTGAAGATTATAAGAAACTAGCTGGGTTAATGTTGATGGAAGAGTATCTGAGATCCATCCCTAAAGAGGTGTCCTTGTACCTTCAGGAGAAAGAAGTCTCTAAGTTAGAAGAGGCTGCAATCTTAGCAGATAAATACAAAATGCTTAGACCTGCTCCAGGAGTAAGAGAGGAACAGCCGATGATCCCACAATCAAACTCCTCAGGTGAATCTACGAAATCCATAGAGGTCAAAAAGGATGACTATAGTAAGTCATCGCAGATCGTTTCATGTAACTACTGCGGGAAAGTAGACAACCCGATGATGGATTGTTGGCACAGGAGAAGGGAGATAGAGAGGGTTAAACCCATAGTAGTATTAAATAGGAGGGACACCCATACAGAGGGTAAAGTCCGAGAGGGGGAGGAAGAAAAGGAAGCCACCAAAGTAGTGGCCCTCATGAGTACTGTTGTCACAGACGGCAAAGAAAAGGATGAGGTGAAACCTCACTTGAAAGGATATAAACCGTTCCTTTTTCAAGGAATAATCACCACAAAGGGAAAGAAGAGAAAAAGGGTGACCATACTGAGAGACTCAGGAGCACTCCAATCAGTAATGCTGAGTAGTTTAGTAGAAAAACCTGTAGAGAAAGGGAGAGTAGTTATAGGCTCTCTAGGAGGCCTAGCGAGGGTGCCACTGGTAGAGATAAATATGAAACCACCTCTATATGAGGGACAGACAATGATGGGCCTAGTAGATCAGTTGCCAGTGGAAGGAGTTGAAGTTATTCTAGGATATGACTTAGTTGGTGGGAATATGTGCTCCACACCCACAGTGGCAGATATCAAAATTGTTTCGGAAGAAGCCGAACAATTTGAAAAAGAGCATCCGGGATTACTGCCGGTCTGCGCAGTCACATGGGAGAGAAGAGAGAGAGAAGGGTCTAAGGACCAAGTGGGGCCAATAAAGGTCTTGAGAGGGGAAGGCTGTGGAAAACCTAAATGTAAGGACAGTCTGAATCCCGAGGAAAAAATCCCTAGTAAAAATACCCAAGTCGAGACAGAGACTGACTTGAGGTCCCTGTTCCAAGAGGAACGAGGAAGCGAGTCGGAGGTGTATGACTTGACTCGTTTGTTTACGGGAGAGAAGGGGGAACGAGAAAGTAAGTCGGAGGTGTATGACCTAACTCGTTTGTTTACGGGAGAGAAGGAGGAACGAGAAAGTGAGTCGGAAGTGTATGACCTGACTCGTATGTTTATGGGAGAGAAGGAAGTGGAAGAAAAGAGTTTCGGTGACTTACAGAGAGTGGGAGAGAAGTAAGTGGAAACAAAGAGTCTCAGTGACTTACAGAGAATGGGAGAGAAGAAAATGGAAGCAAGGAGTCTCAGTGACTCACACAGAATGGGAGAGAAGAAGGTGGAAGCAAAGAGTCTCAGTGACTTACAGAGAATGGGAGAGAAGAAGGTGGAAACAAAGAGTCTCAGTGACTTACAGAGAGTGGGAGAGAAGAAAGTGGAAGCAAGGAGTCTCAGTGACTTACAGAGAATGGGAGAGAAGAAGGTAGAAACAAGGAATTTCAGTGACTTACAGAGAGTGGGGGAGAAGAAGGTGGAAACAAGGAGTCTCAGTGGCTTACAGGGAGTGGGAGAGAACGAGGTGGAGGCAAGGAGTCTCCGTGACCTACAGAGAGTTGATCCCGATTTGAGAGATCGGAATGAAAGAGTGGAGAGTGGTAGTGAGTTGTCAGAGGAATATCATTTACAGTCGGGAGTACTATTTCGCAGGTGGATGGATAGTACCTGTCCTACTGATGATGCGGTATGGTCTGAAAGACGACAAATAATGTTGACGAAGGTCTACAGGGAAGGAGTTTTGCGGTTACGGCACGATAGTTCCTTTGCAGGACATAAGGGTGCACTTGAGAGATATCATCAGATCTTAAAGAGTATGCTAGGGAAATGGTGCCTAGATAATAATACCGGATGGGATCAAGCACTACCAAATTTGTTGTCTGCTGTGCGTGAAGTACCTAACAAATCGTTGGGCCTCTCACCCTTCGATATGGTGTTTGGACATTGTGTCAGAGTACCTCTTAAAGTCCTGAAGGAGTGTCTCTTGGAACAACAGGGTGCCCCAGGAGTGATAAAGTCGGTGGAGGAAATGAGGAGTAGGTTGACCTTATGTTCGCGGAGGGCTAGAGAAACCTTACAAAGTGCTCAAGAACGAACGAAACACGATTATGACCGGAAGGCGAAAGTGCGAGAATTAAAACAAGGCCAAGGTTCAGCAAACCATATGAAGTGACAAAACGAGTAAGGGAACTGAACTACGTTGTTGCTACTCCTGATAGGAGACGAAAGCAATAGTTGTGGCACCTCGGTATGCCGAATGCGTACCAGGAGAGGGACAAGAATGATGTGGGTACGTCTGGCGGTAGTACTAGCCTAACACGCACACACACACACACACACACACACACACACACACACACACACACACACACACACACACACACACACACACACACACACACACACACACACACACACACACACACACACACACACACACACACACATACACATATATATATGTATATATATACATATATATATATACACATATATGTATATATATACATATATATATACATATATATATATGCACACACACACACACACACACACACACACACACACACACACACACACACACACACACATATATATATATATATATATATATATATATATATATATATATATATATATATATATATATATATATATATATATATATATATATATATACTGTATATATATATACATTAAAGAAAGAAAATCAGCCATTCAAAGGTTAAGGATAATAAGAAGAAATTTCAGTTAGAAATTAAAAATAGATTCGAAGCTCTAAGATCCAACGAGGACACCGTCGAAGATATGAATTTGAATTAGTGAATATCATTAGGGAATCGACAGAGAAAATAGGAAATACAAAAATTATTAAAATAAATACTCTAAAGCTACAAATGACCTAATTCAAAGGAGAAGGACCGTGCAGATTAAAAACAGGAAAGACGAAATAGAAAGAGTAGAACTAAACAAGCTTATCAACAAAAGGCAGAGATTAGAGAAAAGAAAGAGAAACATGGATGAAATAGAGGAAACTACTCGGAAAGATAAAAGTATTAAAGGGACTGAGCGCAGATATGCTTTAGGAAGACTGCAAATGATATGTTTGAAAGACAGAAATGGAGAAATCATTAACTGCAGAGACAGAATGGTAAAAAGAATAGAAGAGCTTTACTTGTCGAATACCGTAGTTGAGTCAGCAAATTCATCTGTAGACGTTAGTAGTGTACCAGAGATTACAAAGGAAGAAGTAGAATTTGCTCTAAAAATATGAAACGAGGAAAAGCACCTGGGGAAGATGGTATATCGATAGATCTCTTGAAAGACGCAGGGAAAGAAGTTTATATTAAGTTGGCTCAGTTGTACACCAAGTGCTTACGCCAAGGAAGCGTTCCTGAATCGTGGTGCAATGATATAGTAATTTTGCTTCATAAAAGAGGAGACCAAAAGGACCTTAGTAACTATCGACCGATTAGCTTGCTATCAAATGTATATAAAGTATTCTCCAAGATCCTTTCAAATAGACAAAATCAAGTTTAAGATGGAAACCAACCAAGAGAACAGGGAGGTTTTAGAAGCGGATATTTGACTCTAGGCCATTTGCAGGTGATGAACCAACTAATCGAAAAAACGATAAAATACAATATACCTCTCTGTTTAGCTTTTGTAGATTACGAGAAGGCCTTTGACTCGGTAGAACAAATAGCAGTACTAAACTCGTTACGCAAGCAGGATACAAACGAACAGATCGTAAGGGTTTTAGAAAAGATTTATGCGAAAGGTACCGCTATAATTCGACTACATAAAGATACAGAAAAGATCAAGATCGAGAAAGGAGTACGGCAAGGCGATACCATTTCACCCAAACTATTTACAGCTTGTTTGGAAGAGATTTTCAGAAGGTTGAGTTGGGAAGAGAAAGGTTTGAAGATTAATGGCGAATATTTGAACCACCTAAGATTTGCAGATGACATTATTCTTATTCCAGAAAAAGTAGAAGACTTGCAAGATATACTGAGTGATCTAAACAAGGAAAGTCTCAAAGTAGGTTTAAAAATGAATAAGAGTAAAACCAAAATAGTGTTCAACACGAAAGCTCACAGTAAAGAGATTATAGTCGATGATGAGAGTCTTGAAGAAGTTGAGGAGTATAATTATTTAGGCCAGATGATGAAAACGACGAAAGATTATGATAATGAAATTAAAAGACGTATTACAATTGGCTGGAAAGTGTTTGGTAAATATGATAAAATCCTGAGAGGCTTTCTACCTTTATGTTTGAAACGTAAAGTTTACAATCAATGCATTCTACCAGCAATAATCTACGGGTGTGAGACTTGGAAACTGACGAAGGCGATGGAAATAAAGCTAAGGACTGCACAGAGGAGAATGGAGAGTTCAATTATGGGAATAGCACTGAGAGACTGAAAGAGAGCAATTTGGGTGAGAGAGCAGACTAGAGTGAAAGATATTGTGGAAGCTGTAAAAGAGAGGGAGTGGAATTGGGCAGGTAAGTTAGCGCGAACAACTGATGAACGATGGAGCAAGTGTGTTACTGAGTGGACGCCGCGAGATGGGAAGCGTGGAAGAGGGAGACCAGACAGAAGGTGGAGAGACGAGATTGAGAAGTTTGCAGGAATGACGTGGCAGAGGTTGGCGTGGTCGTGTGAATCATGGAATACTATGAAGGAGGCCTTTGTTCAGCAGTGGACTCGGGATGGTTGATTTGAATTATTGATGCACACACACACACACACACACACACACACACACACACACACACACACACACACACACACACACACACACACACACACACACACACACACACACACACACACACACACACACACACACACACACACACATATACACACACACACACACACACACACACACACATACACAAACACATATATATATATATATATATATATATATATATATATATATATATATATATATATATATATATACATACATATATACTTATCCGAGAGCTGACAGCTTGACGTGGTGAATAGGCTTGATTACAAAAGGTATGTCGATAGAGAGGAAATCTCTGCAGGATCACCCATATCGAGCAGGTTTTGTACGAAAGATCAGACAAAGAGCAGCTCAAACACACAGTCGCAGGACCCACTGCTAACTGACACGTCCCTGGTGACAAACAGGGAAATTCCTCATAGCTATATGGGGTACCGTCATAATGACAGCGTGGACCATTGGGCACCCTATAGATATAGGGCTTCACCGAATATAATGAATAAAGTGACACCAGAGTATCTCACCAGAAACCAGTTGGCAAGGAGGTGAGATTACTGCCAACCCCCCTTCATAGCCAACATGAATATGAATAGCACAATCAAAACAAAGCGGGCGTTCCTGTTGGATCATCGTCTCCTAAAGGTCCAACCGCATTGCCTCGTGTGCTTACGGGCAGTGTGCTACCGAATGTGAGTAAGCACTGTCCAAGCAGATCCAAATCTTGGACATTAAACAACAAGAAGAAAATGAATGAAGATCTATACTTACAACGTAAGAAGTCTCTCAGAAGACCACAGACTGGAGAGTTTAATGGAAGAACTAGGAAACATCATGTGGGACATCGTAGGACTGTGCGGAGTCCGAAGAACGGAAGAAAAGCTGATACAATTACAAGATGGTCACCACTATAGAGGTAAGGACAAAGAAAGATCTAGTGGAGTAGGATTCTTGATCAACAGAGAGGTTGCTGGTAACATAGTCAAATTCAGTAGTTTATCGGACAGGGTAGCTTGGATTGTGATTAGGCTGTGTAAAAGGTACACTCTAAAAATAGTTCAGGTTTATGCATCAACTTCACAGAGTTCAGATGAGGAAATTGAGTCGTTCAATGATGATTTAAGTCAAGTAATGGATCAAGAAAAAAGTAAGTACACTTTGGTAATAGGATACTTTATTACTAAAGTAGGGAAGAGGATGGGAGATGAGACGTGCATCGGGAAGTTTGGAGTAGGTGAAAGAAATGACAGAGGCGAGATGTTAGTCAATTTTGCAGAGAACTACAATATGAGGATAATGAACACTTTCTTTCAAAAGCGTGTAGGTAGTAAATGGACGTGGAGAAGTCCAAATGGAACAACAAAGAACGAAATAGACTTCATATTAGGAGATGAGAGCAAAAGCGTTAGCAATGTTACGGTTATAAATAAAGTCAACATAGGTAGTGACCATAGAATGGTAGGTTGCACAGCTAAATTCAATTTCAGAGCCGAGAGAAATAAACTAGTTTTAAAAAAGAAATAAGCCTTGCAAAGGTTAAGGATAATAAGAAATTTCAGTTAGAAATTAGAAATAGATTCGAAGCTCTAAGATCCAACGAGGACACCGTCGAAGACATGAATTTGAATTTAGTGAATATCATTAAGGAATCAGCAGAGGAAGTAGGAAGTACAAAAAACACAAGAGAAAAGAAATACTCCAAAACTACAAATGGCCTAATTAAAAGAAGGACCATGCAGATTGAAAGCAGGAGAGACGAATTAGAAAGAGTAGAACTAAACAAGCTTATCAACAAAAGGCAGAGATTATAGAAAAGAAAGAGAAACAGGGATGAAATAGAGGAAACTATTCGGAAAGGTAAAAATATTAAAGTGACCGAGCGCGGACATGCTTTAGGAAGACAGCAAATGATATGTTTGAAAAGTAGAAATGGAGAGAGCATTAAATGTAGAGACAAAATGGTAAAAAGAGTAGAAGAAATTTACCAAGAGCTTTATTCGTCAAAGACCGTAGTTGAGTCAGTAAATCCATATGTAGACGTTAGTAGTGTACCAGAGATTACAAAGGAAGAAGTAGAATTTGCTCTAAAAACTATGAAACGAGGAAAAGCACCTGGGGAAGATGGTATATCAATAGACCTGTTGAAAGACGTAGGTAAATTAGTTCATATTAAATTAGCTGAGTTGTAGAGAAGAAAAGGTAAAAGGTGCAGATGGAGAGATGATAATGGAAGAGAAGGCAGTAAGGGGAAGATGGACAGAATATTTTAGGGAGTTGCTAAATGTGAAGGAGGATAGGGAGGGAAAGATAGTTGCAGTGGGAAATGCTAAGAAAATGACCGTGATGAGTGAGGAAAATGGAGGAGAAATAAGGAAAGATAAAGTGAAGGCAGTTGTTAAGATGATGAGAGCAGGTAAGGCACCTGGTCTGGATGGATGCCATGCAGAATGTATAAAAAAAAAAGGAGGTACAGCGATGGTGGACTGGCTGGTGAGGTTATTTAATATTTGCTGGAGAGATGGTAGAGTGCCAGAGGACTGGAGGAGTGCCTGTATAGTTCCACTTTCCAAGGGGAAAGGGGACAAGTGTGAATGTAGTAGTTTCAGAGGGATTACCTTGTTAAGTGTAGTTGGGAAGGCTTATGGGAGGATCTTGATTGAGAGGATTAGGAGAGGAACAGAAGGAGTAATTGGTGAGGAACAGTGTGGATTTAGGACGGGTAGAGGTTGTGTATATCAGATCTTTGTGGGTAAGACAGATATGTGAGAAAGCTATAGGAAAGGGAAGGATGATTTTTGGCTTTTATGGATCTGGAAAAGGCTTATGATAGGGTAGACAGAAAGGCACTGTGGGAGGTACTGCAGATATACGGGGTAGGAGGAAAGCTTCTAGGAGCTGTCAAGAGTTTTTATGAGAGTAGTAGAGATTGTCAGGATTAGAAATGAAGAGAGTGAGTGGTTCGAGGTAAAGGTGGGACTTCGTCAAGGATGCGTTATGTCACCCTGGCTGTTCAACATATACATGGATGGGGTAGTGAGAGAGGTAAATGCAAGGGTAGTGGGTCAGGGATTGGAGATGGTTAAAGAAAATGGAGAAAAGTGGGAGGTGAGCCAGCTGTTGTTTGCTGACGACACTGCGCTTGTGGCAGGATCGGAGGAGGGATTGAGGAAGTTGGTGACAGAGTTTGGGAGAGTATGTGATAGAAGAAAGCTAAAGATAAATGTGGGTAAAAGTAAGGTGATGAGATGTACAGGGGGTGAAAGTGGCAGTAGACTGGAAGTGAGCATTAAGGGAGAGCGACTGGAGGAAGTGGATAGTTTTAGATACTTGGGTGCAAATGTGGCAGGAAAAGGTGTAGTGAAGGTGGAGGTAGAATGTAGATTGAGATAAGTGAGTAAATGCCTTAGTGTATTAAAGAGTGTAATGAGGAATAGGCATTTGGGAATGGATGCTAAGAGGAGACTGTATGAAGGAGTGATTGTGCCAACACAACTGTATGGGGCAGAAACATGGAACATAAGAGAGGAAGAGAGAAGGAGTTTGAATGTGTTTGAAATGAGGTGTCTGAGAAGTATGATTGGGGTTACTAGGCTAGATAGAGTGAGAAATGAGGAGGTGAGGAGGAGAACAGGGGTGGAAAGGGAGATGGGAGATAGGGTTGATGAAAGAGTATTAGGATGGTTTGGACACATGGAAAGAATGAGTGAAGAAAGACTAGTAAAAGAGGTATGGAAGGCAGATGTGGAGGGAGTGAACATGAGGGTGAGGTGGATGGGGGTGAAGGGGGCTTTGGGGAAGAGGGGAATGTCTGCTGAGGAAGGACGGGAAAGGACAGAAGACAGGGGTGAATGGAGAATGGTTGTATATGGATGATGTTGTGATGCATGAGGTGGAATGGGCGGGGGATGGGGGGGGGGTGAGGTAGTATGTGTGAGCAAAATTTGACGCAGCCCGAAGGGATTTCTCCCCGTCTTCTCCTTTTATGCATGGGGGGACGGAGAGGGGGGATCGCCGATTTAATGAAGCGGCCTTGCTGTGGATGTGCTGTGTCTTGCGACACTGCTTCTGACCCAGGGCAGTGGACAAGGTGCAGAGATGACCCATTATCCAGGAGGTGCTAAGATAAGAGGGAGGGTGGATGGCTGTGGAGTGTATTCAGGGATGGAATGGGTGGGAATGGTTTTATGCCTTTTTTTTTTTTTTTTTTTTTGCTACCTCCCTTGTAAGGGGGAAAAAGCCTTGGTATATGTACGTATGTACACCCAGTGCTTACGTCAAGAAAGCGTTACTGAATCGTGGTGCAATGGTATAGTAATTTTGCTTCATAAAAAGGGAGATCTGAAGGACTTTAGTAACTACAGATCGATTAGCTTGCTATCAAACGTATTTAAAATATTCTCCAAGATCCTTACAAATAGACTAAGTCAAGTTTTAGATGGAAACCAACCGAGATATCAGGCAGGCTTTAGAAGCGGATCTTCAACTCTAGACCGTTTGCAGGTGATAAACCAACTAATCGAGAAAACGATAGAATACAATATACCTCTGTGTTTAGCTTTTGTAGATTACGAGAAGGCCTTTGACTCAGTAGAAATAAAAAGCAATACTAAACTCGCTACGCAAACAGGGTACAAACGAACAGATCGTAAGAGTTTTAGAAAAGATTTATGCGAAAGGTACCGCTATAATTCGATTACATAAAGATACAGAAAAGATCAAGATCGAGAAAGAAGTACGGCAAGGCGGATGACATCATTCTTATTTCAAAAAGAGCAGAAAACTTGCAAGATATGCTGAGCGATCTAAACAAGGGAAGTCTTAAAGTAAGTTTAAAAATGAATAGGAGTAAAACCAAAGTAATGTTCAACACGAAAATTCAAAGCGAAGATATTGTAATTGATGATGAGTGCCTTGAGGAAATTGAAGAGTATAATTATTTAGGTCAGATGGTGAAGGTGACGAAAGATCATGATAATGAATTAAAAAGACGCATTACAATTGGTTGGAAAATGTTTGGTAAATATAACAAAATCTTGAGAGTGTTGGAGTTTTTTTTTTGTGGAAAACGCGGATGGGGTTTTTCCGGTTTATTGGGTGAGCCTGAAAAAAAAAAAAAAAAAAAAAAAAAAAAACTGGGCGTGCCCTACGAGAAGGCACCCAATAGGAAAACTGCAGCAGGGTGGCACTCTTGCGATGCCAGCCCGTAGAACGTCGGTCGTCGAGTTGGCCTATGACCCCGACTTGAGCGAAACATCTAATTTGTTTAGATGTCCTGGCAGATGTATGGGAGTAAAGGTCACTTCGTGACCTCCGAGCTTAGCTGAGGCTCTTGTTTGTTCGATCTTAGCTGAGAGGCCTCGTTGTAATGAAAGGCCTTGTTGTCTCTTCATGGAGGAGAGATGGTGGAGGGAAAGAAATCATCTGTCGCCTCACAAGAGGCTCTCTACCTTTATGTTTGAAACGTAAAGTTTACAATCAATGCTTTCTACCAGCAATGATCTACGGGTGTGAGACTTGGAAGCTGACGAGGGCGATGGAAATAAAGCTAAGGACTGCACAGAGGAGAATGGAGAGATCAATGATGGGAATAGCACTGAGAGACCGAAAGAGAGCGAGTTGGGTGAGGCAGCAGATTAGAGTGAAAGATATTGTGGAGGCAGTAAAAGAAAGGAAGTGGAATTGGGCAGGGAAGTTGGTACGAACGACTGATGAGCCACGGAGCAAGTGTGTTACTGAGTGGACGCCGCGAGATAGGAAGCGTGGAAGAGGAAAACCAGACAGCAGGTGGAGAGAACGAGATCGAGAAGTTTGCAGGAGTGACGTGGCAGAGGGTGGCGCGGTCGTGTGATTCATGGAATGCTATGAAGGAGGCCTTTGTTCAGCAGTGGACTCAGGATGGCTGATTTGATTGTATTATATATATATATATATATATATATATATATATATATATATATATACATATATATATATGTATGTATATATATATATACATATATATATATATATATATATATATATATATATATATATATATATAACTTATCACATAAAACACGTGAATAAAGATATTTTGCTTGAAACCACGAGGAAATCAAAGATCGGAATACTGAACGTTTTCGTCTATTTAAGACGTTTTCAAATGTCTTAAATAGACGAAAACGTTCAGTATTCCGATCTTTGATTTCCTCGTGGTTTCAAGCAATATATATATATGTGTGTGTGTGTGTGTGTGTGTGTGTGTGTGTGTGTGTGTGTGTGTGTGTGTGTGTGTGTGTGTGTGTGTGTGTGTGTGTGTGTGTGTGTGTGTGTGTGTGTGTGTGTGTGTATTTTCCTAGTTGTATTTTACGGGAAGGGGAGCTATGCTCGTGTGTCCCGTTTTCATATCTCATTTTATCTAAACTATTTTTAAATTCATGTATTGTTTTTGCACACACCACTTTCTCACCTAACTTGTTCCAACTGTCTATTACTCTGTGAGGAAAGCTGTTCTTTTTCAGGTCTCTTCTATAGCTATCCTTTTTGATTTTCTTTCCATGTCCTCTTGTATTTCTGTCATCCCATTTTATCAGATTCTCTCTATCAGTAATTTCTATGCCTTTCATGATTCTGTAAATAGTTATCAAATCTCCTCTCTCTCTTCTTTGATCTAGTGTCTGTAGTTCAAGTTTTGCTAGTCTCTCTTCATATGATAGTTTTGTGAGTGTAGGTGCCAATTTTGTAATTGCTCTTTGTATTCTTTCAATTTTTTTTTATACATTTTTTTGTACTTGGTGACCATATCGTTGCTGCATATTCCAATCTTGGTCTTATCAGGGTGATTAGAATTTTCTTCACCATTTCTTCATCCAGATATGTAAATGCAACTTTGATTGTTCTTATTAAATTATAGGTTTCTCCAAAAATCTTATTTATATGTTTCTCAGGTGACATATTATTCATAACAATGACTCCCAGGTCCTTTTCATTTTCTACTTTTTTTATTCCTTCTTCTCCCAATTTATATGATCCTGTTATTCTGTTTTTACTTTTTCCAAATTCCATTATACTACACTTCTTTGTATTGAACTCCATCTCCCACTTCCTACTCCATTCCTGTACTTTGTTTAGATCTCTCTGTAGTGATTTACAATCTTCTTCCGTGTTCACTTTTTTTCAATAGTTTTGCATCATCTGCAAAGAAGCTCATATAGCTTTCAATTCCTTCCTCCATATCATTAATATATATAGCAAACATTATTGGGGCCAGAACCGTTCCTTGTGGAACACCGCTTATTACTTCATCCCATTTTGAGTGTTGGTCTCTTATCACTACTCTCATTTTTCTTTCTTGCAAAAAGTCTTCCATCCAATTTAGTAGTTTGCCCTGTATTCCTCCTTCAGTTTCTAATTTCTTAAGCAACTTTTTATGTGGTACTTTGTCAAAAGCTTTTTTTAGGTCTAGAAATGCACAATCAGCCCATCCATCTCTTTCTTGTATTATATCTATTAGCCTTGAATAGAAACATATTAAATTGGTGACGCATGATCGTCCTTGTCTGAATCCAAATTGTCTTGGATTTAGCACGTTGTTTTTTTCTAAACATTTTACCCATCTATTTTTTACAATTCTTTCACAATTTTTTGCTATTGTACTTGTTAGAGAGACTGGCCTATAGTTGTTAGGGTCTTCTTTATTTCCCCCTTTATATATAGGTACTATATTTGCTTTTTTCCAATCTTCTGGAACTTTACCTTCTTTCAATGAACTGATTATTATGCTATGCATTATATCTGCCAGTTCATTCCTGCACTCTTTCAAAATCCAGTTTGCCATTTCATCTGGTCCATGCGATTTTCTGACATCAAGATTACTCAAGTGTTTCAATATTTCATTTTTTGTTACTTCTATTTCTTTCATAGGGGGGACTTTCTCTTTCCATTCAATCTCTTCAGGTTGTATGTTCTCCCTTGTAAACACAGATTTAAAATGTTTGTTCATAATTTCCGCCATTTCAATTTCCTCTGTGTATTCAATTCCTCTTTGTCTTAATTTCTCCAAATCTTGTTTGTTTTTCAGTTTGTTGTTTACAAATCTGTAGAATAGTTTTGGTTGATCTTTACACTTTTCTATGACATCTTTTTCATATTTTCTCTTTTCCTCTCTGCACGGTTGTACATATTCATTTCTATAACAAGTACATATTTTCCATTTTTCTGGTCTTTTGTTTTTCTTCCATTTGGCCCAAGCTTTGTCTCTCTTGTCTTTTATCTCCCTACAACTTTTATTGTACCAGCACTTTATATATTCTTTTTCTTGTTTTTGTCTTGGGACATACTTTTCTACTCCTTTTTTTTTTTTTATAGATTTTTGTCAAAATTTTCCATTTCTCTTCTACTGTTGTATCTTCTTTGTGTATTCTTTCCCAGTTTTCATTTTGGAAGAATTATCTTATTTTATCAAAATTAGCTTTTTCATACATCAATCTTCCTTTTCTATATTGTTAATTTCTTTTCACGTATTTTTTCTCATTTAGTTCTAGTTCTATCAATATGTGGTCACTTTTGCTTATTGGTGCCTGGTATTCTATCTTTTCCACTATTTCAGGTTCTGATGTGAATATTAGGTCTAGTCTCGATGGTTCTTCTTCATTTCTATACCTGGTGTTCTCCTGTATCCATTGTGTCATTGTGTGGTCAGTAATCATCTCAAGTAGAACACTACCCCATGAGTCTTCTCCACCCTTGTGCAGAAAGTTTGTGCAGAATTTTGGGGAATCACAAAGCAAATAACTATTCTGAAATCATTAAAAGAACTACTGACATCATACAAGACCTTGGGATGCAATATGAGCCTAAAATCCCACTTCCTAAACTCTTAAACTTCTTCCCTGCAAATCCTGCGCCGTCAGTGACGAGTACGGTAAGAGGATTCACCAGGACGTTCTGAACATGGAAACCCGGTATCAAGGAAAGTGGAGGTTTTTAATGTTGGCTGATTACTTCTGGACAGTGAAATGGGATCACCCAGAAGCAAAATACACTCGAAAATCATACATTTCTACATTTTCAAGGTAAGTTCCATTGAAATATCAGCCTCATTTATTAGTTATAATTGTTTAAAACTTAATGTGCTATCACAGAAAAACTATGCCTGATAGGAAAATTCTGAAAACATTTGAAATCACCAGAAAAAAATCTATCAAATTATCCTCCTTTTGCTTGTGGGACAAGTATATGAATTTTGTGCAAGTGGCATGATAAAAATGTATAGCCTACGTGTGTTTTTTTCACGTAGCCTTTCTTCATAGGTACAACCACATTTTTTACATATTATGTATTTTTCTATATGCCTAACACTAAAATACATTAGTGGCCATGAAAACGTCCTTGAAATATGTGACAAAATTAAACTAGAAAATTGCATCATAAAATTGATACGCGAATACTCGTGTCGTGTCTGAAAATGTATCATTCATTTAACAACTTATTTTATATATGATATAGGAACAATGTATTCATCGTGAATTTAAATGTCACACTTTCTTGTAGTGACGATTATAATTTAGTACAGCCTAGATGTCTTCCTAAAGCGCTGAGTTTCGACATTATATTTTTGCTATCCAAGTTCGTTTACAAATGATTTTGCAACACCTCTACAGTCATACAAACATAGCAAGATGGCAGCAGGGTTATCCTACGCTATCAAAATTTGTAAAAATTACGTAAGTTTGTTAGAAGTATATATCAACATGTTAAATAAATTATAACATGATATAGATGGGTATCATAGGTATACATTGAATGTAGCTGACATTGTGAGTCTGTTCGGTTTAGCGGAAATGAACATCATCGTGACCGTCTGTATTTATGAATGAAAATGTCAACGAGCATGGTCAATTACTGGAATTAATTGAAATTTGCTTAAATACCTATGGTGATGAAGATGTAGGTTGCATGACAGAAATGTGTGCTGAATAATGTTTTTGAGGTTAAGGGAGACTGAAAGCACACACTTGGTTGATAAGAATGCGGGTTACTCATTTAGAAAAGTGTCATAAGGATTAGGTACTTATCTTATGATTATGATCTTAAAGACAAAGTCTTATGCCCAAAGTTTATGGAATATTCATTTAAAGATCATGACACATATCCATTGCTGGCGTATATTCACGCATTTAAAGGTTTCATATGGCTGTGAATATCATTTAAATGTCTTGTCACATGTTCAAACCAGCATTTGTAGGCAGGTTTTTACCGTGTTAACACCATGGCATGGCCAGTCTGGGGGACACACCACTCCCACATCTCTGCCAGAGCCCCACATATTGGAATTGGTCTGCAGTCGAGTTCATTGCCATTCCTCGTGAGGTTAGGCAATGTGGGATTGGAAACTCATATGCGATGTTGTCCAGGAATTTGTCTATCCTCCTCTTGAAAGCCTCCGTGCTGACTCCCGTTTGGTCCATTATCTCTTGGGAGATAGTTGAAGAGTCTGGGGCTAGCACAGGTGATGCTTTTTGCCTTGATCGTCTTCACTCTCTGGGAGCAGCTGCTTATGGACCTTTCACAGGTACTACCAAACCTGGGGTTGTGTTGTCCTTTGATACCACCTTCATTTTGTGATGGGTTTGGTGTTATGCCCTCCAGGAGTTTCTAGACGTAAGTCACTACATAGCACTCTCTGCATCTCTGCAATTAATAGAGCTTGAGGATTTTCACCCTCTTAGTAATTCAGGGAGTCCCTGACTAACCTCTTAGTGAATTACCTTGGGACCTGTTTCATGTTCTTACATCTTGACTTTGTGTGGAGACCATAGCTGGCATACATACTCCAGCTTTGACACTACCAGGGTCTTCTACAGAGTATCTGGTCATTTCACTATATGGTCAGTTAGCTACCAACCATTTTGCTACATTGTTCAGTTGTTTTGCTACACTTTTTATTTTTTTTGTATTTGCGATCCAAATATGATAAAAAATACGATGTGTGCAGGTTTATAAAGTAACTTTGAAGGCAACAGAAGAATTTGCCTAATTAGGCGATTTGGCAATAGATAAAATTGTTTTTGTCAGGCCTTATTTTATGCAATTGTGAGGCAGATTATTATAAAAGTAACTTATGCACACTACCAGAGCTGGGCGCATTCCTTGGTGTGTTCTGCTTTAATTTAGCCACGGTTAGTGCTCCCAAACTACTAAAACAATATAGGTGCCGGTATGTGGCCTATGAAATTTTTCTTTGTTATAGATAGTATGTGGCCTACTGGTCTTTTCAGTATGAACCATTGGAAATGCATTAAAATACATGATATGTCAAATGGATCACTGATAAGTGGTGATGCTGAAAGTATCTATTATGTGCTTGTCTGTCCAAACTGGAGCATATTTCTTTGTTTTGCAACAGATAGATTTCTTTTCTTTGCAATAAAAGGTACTTAAACTCTGTTTGAAGTGTAAACTATTAATTTTAATTTCTAAATTAATTTGTACTGACCTGTGAAACCTGACCTCCAACTGGGCTACATGTATGTTGGCCTTAAACTGGGCGAATATGAGCTAGACACCATTTGTAACAAAGAGATTGGCAACTAGCATTCTGAGCATTCTACAATCATTTCCTGGCTATGTTTGTACTGGGTTTCTTACATTATAATAACAGTAGGATAATTTTGAATAAGAGAAAGAAAAATTAATTAAAAATTGAGAATTATTTATCCCAGTTTAAAATAGCTCTCCTCAAATTCCAACTGAATTTGAAGATTAGAAACATTTCATTGTAGAATGCCCATTCATTTCACTCACATGACATAGCAAAATATCATGTGTGTGAAATGAATGGGTATTCTAATAGTAATGTGCATGATAATTCACTGTTTTATAATTATTGGCCGGATAATCTGCCTCACGATTGCATAAAACAAGGCCCAATAAAAACAGTTTTATCTATTGCCAAATCACCTCATTAGGCAAATTCTTCTTCTGTCGCCTACTGAGTTACTTTATAAACCTGCACATATTGTATTTTTTTCATATTCGGATCAAATGCAAAAAAAATATAGTGAAATGTAGAGAAACGACTGAACAATATAGTGAAATCACTGAAACAATGTAGCAAAATGACCGAACAATGTAGCGAAATGGTCGGTAGCAAACTGGCCATGCGGCGAAATGCCCTTTAACCTTCTATAGAGGTAGCAAATGCAAAAAAAAATATAGTGAAATGTAGAGAAACGACTGAACAATGTAGCAAAATGACTGAAACAATTTAGTAAAATGACCGAACAATGTAGTGAAATGGTCGGTAGCAAACTGGCCATGCGGCGAAATGCCCTTTAACCTTCTATAGAGGTAGCAGGTGCTCAGGCTCCCTGGTCGTAAAGGTCTGGAGGATCCACCCATTCATTTTACAAGCAGCACTAGTAGTGTGGGTTATGTGTGCTTTGAAGCTACAGTCATCATTCATCTACACCTCCAGGTCTTTTAGGGTTTACTTTGTTTTTATTTCCTCCGTACCCACTGTGTACCGGTACTCTTGTAGATTTTCATTTATCCCATATCTTATCAGTTCAGATTTCTTGTTGTTGAACTCCATGTTGTTTTCACTTCACCACTTGTATGCTGCCTCCAAATCTTTGTGTAATCTTTCGGAATCCTCTCTGGTTGTAATTTCTTGAGAGATCCTGGTATCATCTGTGAACAAGGACACTTGGAATGTTCTAACCCCCTGGTCTCTGTGACTTATCATGACCAGGAAGAGTAGTGGGCCAGGTATCGAGCCCTGTGGCACTCCACTGATTGCCATTGAGCATTTTGACTGGGCTCCAATCATTATTACTTTTTGCTTTCTATCACTTAGGAATTCATGGAGCCATAGTCCCAGTTTTCCAGTGATGCCCATATTTTTTACTTTGTGTAGCAGCACCCCATGGTCTACCTTATCAAATGCTTTAGCAATATCTAGGTAGACCACATCAACATTTCATCTGCTGCTCACATTGTCTATATTATGGTGGTTTAGGAGTTGGGAAAGGTATGACTGTCCTTTCCGAAACCCATGTCCTGGATTGAACTGCCTTGTCCTCTTTAGAAAGTTCACTAGGTTCTTCCTAACTACTCTCACAAACACCTTCGTGTGGTGTGCAGTAAGACAGATAGGTCTGTAGTTAGCTGGAAGGCCTTGTGATTCAGCATTAAAGATGGTATGGCCCCCTTGTCCAGTGACTTTCCCCAAAGTAGGTAGATTAGGACAGTTAATGTATTTTTACATGGGATTTAAGTTTCTTTTGGGTGTGTGCATAGAAATATTTTGGATTGTTCTATATAGCCATTAACCCCTTGGATATAATGATGCCTACATTGGTGTCATGAGGAGCGAGTGAGTATGAGGATGCCAGTGTCAGCTTCCTGATTATATTTATTTTGTAGTTGTAGCTGAGTGACCCTCTTATTTTGTGAACAGGCTTGATCACTTTTCCAGTGGTTACAAACATTCTGGGTGAAAGAGAATGAATATAATAGTTGTGACTTTATATTTCATAATACACGTATTGTGATACATCATCGTATGTCATGCAGCTGATGTGTGCATGAATATTTGACTCGTATTGAAGAGGTTAATGCCTTACCTTTTTCATGTGATTCTTTCAGTTTGGTTTCTATTTCTTTCATTTTGGACCCAATGATCTCTCTTCCATTATTGTTGCGGAATTTTTTGTGAAAATGATGATTTTCACCACACAGTCACCATAGCTGGATGTACTGTCCTCATCAAATAGTTATGTTTTGTCAATGAAAAAGCCATGTGGCATTTTAGTAAACTTTTACATACCTTACATTATGTGTAATTGCTGTAATTTACTTGGGTGCCTTAAATTAGAAAAGATTTGAGTTTAGGGATGCTATACTTCTCAAAAATTACTCTTCTTGGTAATTTCAAGGTTTTTTAGGTATTAACATTTTGTATGGGTCATTCACATGTGAGTTGAAATTGTGTATGTTTTTTTTTTTTTTCCTTTTTTCTGACTTTTATGGGTTTGTTGCTTATTTAGGAGCAATCATTGCTTAGGCTGTTGCACTTTTGGTATTTTGATTTGGGATGTTCTTATTACTTTGAGCATGGAAGGAGGATTTGTAATTTAGTTTATTGGTATTTGTGAAGTTTCATCTCACCTGCTTGCACAGCAATTTTTATATTTTTTGGGTCTATATTATGACAACTCCAACAACTTAGTAACATTTTGTGTGGAAATTGATATTAAGGGATGGTGAAAAACTCGTTCATTCCCTCAACATTCCCAGGACCCACCATTTTGTCTCACCCACTCACACAGCAATTTGTATATTTTTTGCATCTATACTACAACAATTCCAACAATTTTTTTAAGTAAATTTTTCCCCACAAATCAATATTAAGGGATGGTGAAAAAATAATTCCCGCAACCTTCTTGCTACCCACCACTGGAGCAGTATCATAGCTGTCCAGTGTGCAAGATATATGTCTGTCATGGCACACATTTTTAGGTTGGGTAGGTTAGGTTAGAATAGGGAGAAAAACCTGGTTTCATTAAAAAATAGTGGGTGATACTCTCAACATAATTGGAGCTTAGGTGTCAAGTAGTAGGGAAGGTTGTGTGAATTTCCGTAACCTTCCTGCTTCCCACCACCAGAGCGTTATCATAGCCATCCAATGTGCAAAATGTGTCTGTCCCTGCACATATTTTTAGGTTAGGTAGGTTATGTTAGAATAGGGGGAAAAACATTGTTTCATGAAAAAATGGTAGGTGATGCTCTCAACAAAAATGGTGCTTCAGTACTGGGTAGCAGGAAGGTTGCGGGAATTATTTTGTCACCATCCCTTATTATTAATTTCAGCAAGAAATGTTACTAAGAAAAGTTGTTGTTGTTGTTGTTATATAGATGCAAAAAATATATAAATTGCTGTGCGAGTGGGTGAGGCGAAACTTAACAAGTTCCAATTTATTTTCATGGCTGTTTTCCCTATGTGTATAATATTTCTTTTATCAGTACAGTATTTGTGTATTTCTTTCTATTCATATATATTTTTTTTTGTTCATATCTTAGTAGTATAGTGGACTTGTTGTTTTTAAGTTTTGAATACTTTCATAAGGAAAAGCTCTGTTAAAATGTTTTGTGTTCCAGATTCCACAAAATGTCGTTAGACTACATCACACCCACAATGGAGCATGGTTACAGTGTCTTCGTGCAGCATCCTACCAGCCCAGAGCCATCTCTCAGGTAAATAACACTTAATTTTATTCATTGACTTATTTATGTGTTTATATATATATATATACAGTCGAACCTCGAAAGCCCAGACCCCGAATGCCCGGACCCTCGAAATGAACAAAGGGCGGACTTTTCAAGCAAAGTTCCCTATTTGTCCAGTAGGTGGCAGCGACGGCCATACACGTGTACTCAAACCCGGCCCAGTCAAGCCGCCACCAGGGCTGCCGTTTTGTAGAATTTTGTACCAAAACGTAGTAAAATAGCGGCATGTGGCAACTGCACAAGGACATGAGGAAATTTGTTCTACATATCAGCGGGCTGTTAAAAACATTCAAAAACTCAAACATTTGTTTAAAAATCATAGAACTAGTTATCAAATAATAAATGGTACATCAAAATATGACTTTTATTGGTAATTGTGTTACTTATAAAATATTATACCCCAAAAGATACGTTTTTACTGTGTAGAAAAAAAATTACGCTAAAGTTTCAGCTTTCTTTTAGCGATAATAATATTATAATTTTTTTTTTTTTTTTTTTTTTTTTTTTTTATCTTACTGAATATGTTAGGGCATGGGGGCCTTATATGCATTCAAGAATAAAAAAAACTAGAAACACCATTTTGTCAAAGTTTGACAAGTATATCTTGCTATGAAAGTCTGCACACGTCCGAGAAAAATGAATGCCCCGGTATGGCAACACTCCCATTCTACACGGTAGTGAAGAAAACGCGGCAACCCTGGCCGCCACCACTGTCCCGAGTGCATACCCTCCGATATTTAGTGTATGTAATAAAAAATACAGTACAGTACACTGTATATACAGTACATTTACATGCCTGTATTATAGTTATTATTACAGAATTATTAGTATTATAGCATTATTATTACAGTATTGTTATTATTACAGTGTTGAGTATTATTCTTATGTGTTTCCATGCCATATCATACATTACCTATACGTAAACCTCTATGAAAATCTATGGGTGTTAGGGCGATATTTTTGATGACCGGACGTTTGACATGACCGGACCACCCTTCCCCCCAATTAGTCTGGGCTTTTGAGGTTCGACTGTGTATATATATATATATATATATATATATATATATATATATATATGTATATATATGTATATATATATATATATATATATATATATATATATATATATATATGTATATATATGTATATATTCATATTCATTTAATAAAAGAGGCATTAACAAAGAGGGGGATGTCTGTTGAGGAAGGAAGGGAGAAGACAAGATAGGGGTGAGTGGAGAATGGTTGTATATGGATGCTGTGATGCACGGAAGGGATTGGGTGGGGAATGGGGAAGGTTAGGGAATATTTACCTAGTTGTATTCTACGGGAGGGGAAGCTATGCTCGTGGTGCCCCGTCTCTGTATCTCGCAACATTTAATTTGTTCTTAAATTCATGTATGGTGTTTGCACACACTATTGTTTTGTCTAATTTGTTCCAGACATCCATCACTCTGTGTGGAAAGCTTTTTTTCTTTCTTTTTCTTTTTCTTTTTTTTCTTTCTCCCAGATCTATAACTGTCCTTTTTGAGTTTCTTTCCATGTCTCCTTGTTTTTCTTCTATCCAAATTTAAGTCTTCCTTATTAAGGACTTCCATGCCTTACATAATTATATAAATGGCCAACAGATCACCTCCTTCTCTTCTTTGTTCCAGGGTTGGCAATTCAAGTTTAGACAATCTTTGCTCATATATCAGTTTTAAAAGTGTTGGGGCCATCTTTGTTGTTGCTCTTCAGATTCTTTCTATTTTTCTTTTATTCTTTTTTGTGCTGGGTGTTCATAGTGTCACAGTGTACTCCAGTCTCGGTCTTATCAGCGTGACTAGTATTTTCTGTACCATTTCCTCATCCAAGTAATTAAAAGCCAACTTTGTTGTTCTTGAGAACTTGTAGGTTTCTCAGACTAGTTTGTTTATCTGTTTGTATGGGGACATGTCTTCAGTGATGATTACTCCTAGGTCCTTTTTGGAACCAACTCTCTTTACTTCCTTTGCACCAATTTTATATTGTCCTGATATTCTTTTTAACTTTTTCCAAATTCCATTATACTGCATTTCTTAATGTTGAAGTTCACTTCCCACTTCTCACTCCATTCCCAGATCTTGTTCAGATCTGTAGTGATTCACAATTTTTTTCCGTACATACTCTCTTTAGTAGTTTTGCGTCATCTGCAAAGAAGTCCATGTAACATTCTACACCTTCATCCATGTCATTGACATATATGGCAAACCTTATCGGAGCCAGTACTGATCCCTGTGGTACACCACTAATCATTTCTTCCCAAGTAGAATTTTTTATCTCTGAGCACCACTACATTTTTCTTCCATGCAAGAAATCCTTCATCCATTTCAATAGTTTTCCTTGTATACTTCCTGTTGTTTCGAGTTTTCTTAATCTCTTGTGTGGTACTATATCAAATGCCCATTATAAGTCCAGGAAAGCACAGTCTGCCCATCCATCCCTTTATTATGTTATATCTATTAACCTTGAATAGAAACAGATAAAATTTGTGGTACATGACCTTCCCTGTCTAAATTTGAATTGTCTCAGATTTAGTATATTGTTCTCCAGAGGTTTTGTCCATCTGTTTTTGATAATTTTCTCACAAGTTTTGGCTATTGTACTTTTAAGGGAGACCTGTAGTTTGTTGGTTCTTCCTTGTATCCCCTTTTATATATTGGTATGATATTGGCATTTTTCCAGTCTTCTGTTACCTTTCCTTCTTTGAGTGAACAATCTATTATACATTTTCTCCATTATTTCATCTATACATTCTTTTAGTATCCAGTTTGCAATTCCGTGTGGGCTGTGTGATTTTCTGACATCAAGGTTCATTATTTGGTCCCTTATTTCTTTCTGTGTCACAGTTATTTCTCTCATTGGGGAGATCATTCTCCACTTCTTTCATTCCAGTTGTGTATGTTTTCTTTAGTGAACACGGATTTGAAATGTTTGTTCATGATTTCAGCCATGTCTATATCCTTTGTATATTCCATGTTCCCCTGACGTAGTTTTACTATTTCCTGTTTTTTATTTTATCATTCACATATCTATAGAATAATTTAAGTTGATCTTTATATTTGTCTATTAAGTCTTTCATAGTTTCTTTTTTCTTTCCTGCACATTTTGACACATTTCTTGGTTTGATATATATTTGCCACTTTCCCTTTTTTTTTTTTTTTTTATAATCTTTTCCAAGCTTTGTCTCTTCTTTCTTTTGCCTCACTACTTTATGTTACACCAGCACATAATGTGCACCTTTTTCTGTTTTTGTTTTGGTACATATTTATCCACTCCTTCATTATAGATTTCCTTCAAAATCATCCATTTCTCTTCTACCTGTGCTTCTTCATTATAGAATTTTTCCCAACCTGCTTTTTTAAAGAAATTTTTAAGGTTCCCAAAGTCCATCTTGTTATACATCAGTCTTTCTTTGCTGTGTTTCTCGTTTATCTCCATATATATTTCCTCTTTTAGTTTGAGCTTGAGTAGTAAATGGTCACTTTCCATTTGGTGTCCTGTATTCAATTTTATCCACAGTTTTAAGCTCTGATGTAAATATTAAATCTAGTCTCGACAGTTCTTCATTATTTCTATATCTGGTATTTCCTTTTACCCATTGAGTCATTGTGTATTCAATGGTCATTGTCATCTACCAACATATTTCTTTAGAGTTAAAATCACCCATAATTACTTGGTTTCTCCCTTTCAACATTTCATTTAATGTATGTCTTGTGTCTTCCAACATTTTAGAATGGTCACTCTCTTTCCAAGAATGTTTTCTGGGGCACATAGATCACCACAAGCTTTCTACTTTTCATGTCACTATTTTCAACTCTTATCATGATCAATTCCACATTATTTTCTCCTGTGATCTTTGTCACATTTAGGCCCTTCTTAGTCAAAAACATAACTCCTTCCTGTTTTTCCTCTCTATTTTTCATCCAGTGATTGTATAAACCTTGTCCAACACTATTTGGTGGTAGTGGACCTTTAGATTTTGTCTCCACAATTCCCATTGTATATGGTTTTTCTTCTGCCAGATAATTATTTAATTTATCTAATCCTGAAATCAGACCATCTATGTTGGTATAAGTTACTTTTATTTTATTTATTTTATTATTATTATTATTATTATTATTATTTTTTTTTTCACCTTGTTTTCTGTTTCTTGCAGTTCTTTTCCTTTGATACACCACTTTCTCAGCCTCAAGTCCAGCACTCTAGAAAAAACTCATTCTTTTTGGTCTCTATTCTTTTCTCAATTTTTTTCATTAGCTTCATTTCTTAATGTATTTTTTTTCCTCATCGCTCATTTCCTTTTTAATATTCATATACTTTTGTAGTTTTCACTTTTTGCATTTTCTTGTACTTGTTGGACAATTTCTTTAAATGCTATTTTTTGATTCTCCTGACCTAATTTCCATTTGTTGGTCACTGCTTTAATTTGTTCATTTATCTCTTTTTTTAAAGCCTCATTTTTATTAGTATCTTCATTTTTCATCCTTTCATTTTCATTTTTTACATTGATTAGTTCTTTTTTAAGGTCACTTACCTTTCTATTTATTTCTGCATTTTGTTTTTTTTAATTCACTACTTTATACATTGCAAGGTATTCACTCTTTAGATCTATGATTTCTTTCCTCTACTCCTTAATCTCTTGATTCTATGAAATATTTTTATAACTAATCTCCCTTTCCAATTTCATAATTTTACCCAGTCTTCTATCATTTCTTGCGAAGCCGGAAAAACCAAAATAATTTTGGAGTCTCAATATTACAACTTTTCTTAGGGATGACACCTAACGTTGATTCAACCCTGCTCACATTTAGTCTTTTGATTGCTTCATTATATTGCTGCCTATTTTGAATATCCCCAATTTTTGCTTTTTTAACACACTTTAATTTCACTCTATTAACTCATTTCAGGCATCCTCAAGCATTCCCCTTCCCACACAAATATAAACTAGGTGTTTGTTTTCCTCCAACTTAGTGAAAAAGTGCCATTCATCAGAGCTCATTCAAGATGTCCTTTCCAGTGAATGATATTTTGATGCAGTCGAAAGATATTTCTCCCAGTCTTCTCTTTTTCTGCATGAGGGGATGGAGAGGGGAGTCTTTGATTAAATGAAGCGGCCTTGCTGTGGATGTCCTGTGTCCTGCTGCATTGCTTCTGACCCATGGGAGTGGGCAAGATGCAGGGATGACTCATCCAGGAGCAGCCAAGAAAAGAGGGAGGGGTGGTTAATGGGAGTGGAGTGGGTGGGAATGGAATTATGCCATTTAACTTTGGCTACCTCCCTTGTAAGGGGGGAAAAGCCCTTGATATATGTATGTATTTATGTATTAAGTTATTTATTTACTGCTTTGGAGGTGATGTGCCTTGGCACATTGCCTTTGACCAGATCACTGTGGTGGGTGTGGGATAGGTGTAGGGTGGGTGACTTTAACTTGACCATCCTTCTCATGAGGAGGAAAGGCATTTGTTTTATGCATTTATGTATACAAATTTCCTTTATTTCTTCAGCCTTATAGGAACTACACTACACAGCCACCTTCTAGACCGCCTTCGTTTATTGGTAAAATCATTGATAACCTGCGAGAAGAAATGGCCAGGAACCAAAAGATGAAGGAAAGTCTCAAAGAGTTTCGGAAAGACATGGAATCACTTGAAAAATCTGAAGCGCTGCAAAAGGCAAGGTGGGGAATTAGATATCATACTTCAGGGAGTTCTTGCTCCCATTTTAGATTTTATGATAAACAGTGATCACAGAATGTAGTTATACTTGAGACTTAAGTGTTTTTCATCCACAATATTGCCAGAACCAATTATAGGTACAAGATTGTTGATGATACTATGGGATAAGTGGATAATTGATACAGTCCAGAGTGCAAATAATATATGTAAAAAAGGAATCAAAGAAGTGATCTATTCATGTGTGTTTGCAATATTTCTCAGTTTCAGTAAGCAGTTGCTAGAGGAATAACCAGTTTAATTGCACTAATTGCTCCATATCATTCAAGCTATTGCCCCAGTACTCTTGCAGATTTACAGTCCCCCAGGAAACCACCCACAGCCAGTGGTTCAATCCATAAGTCACTCAAAAGATTTTTGTTGACCAGCTTGTATTCTGTGTGATGGTTCCATCAAGGGTATTTGGTATTTTGCCAAGCTGATTTTAGTGTGATGTGTTGATGTGAGGTGATGACATGAATATAGGCTTACCAGTGCTTTTGCCTGTCTTGAAAGTGATTTATCTGTTGGATTGTTTTCTGGAGTAGTTTAATGAAGTAGGGTTCAATGACAGGGTCACATCTGGAGCAGATGCCCCAAATGCAGCCACCACACAGAGGATATAGAACATGTCATATAACAGTGTCCCACACTAAAAACCTCAGACAATATAAGATATCTTCCCTGAGTGACTTATGGTCCCACCTGGAGGCTGTTGCAGGTTACCTGAAGGCTGTAGGTCTTTGCCAATAGAGAGAGCAAGGGAATATTGATTGATTGAACAATGACAAGCACTTGCTAGTGATAGTCAGCTAAATGGTAAAGGGTGACAGAGACTTAATGTGACTAGTCTGTAATCAGAACAGCATATCAAACTGGTAAAACCACTTTTTTTTTTTTTATTCACTAATGAAAAGACAATAATCATTTCAATTGTTTTAGCTTTGAATATCTTATATTTGATCAGGGAAAAGTACCGGAGCGTTGAGGAGGAAACGGCAGAAGGGTCTAAGAAAGTACAGCAGCAGTTGGAAAGCTTGAAGAAGAAAGTTGAAGAGACGGTGGAGGAAGCACAGAAAGCAGAAATACTTCAAAAAGCATGTATGACCACTGTGATTACTAGTTTTGGAGAATGTATTCATAGATGGCTACTCAGGTTACTGGTTTTGGAGAATGTATTCATACATGGCTACTCAGGTTACTACTTTTGGAGAATGTATTCATACATGGCTACTCAGGTTACTAGTTTTGGAGAATGTATTCATACATGGCTACTCAGGTTACTGGTTTTGGGGAATGTTTTTAATCTTCAAACAAAGCATAAGGCTTTGAGCTATGAATTACAAGGCAGGCAGTAGAGGTGAGGAGACAACTCATGAATATTATATTTGTTCAGTTTATAACCTTACAATAGCTTTTGATTGGTATAAAGTATATTTCTGCATTGCAGTGTAACAAACACACACACACACATACATTGTAGTGTAATAAACACACACACACACACACTTCCTGACTGGAAGAAAGATGAGAGTAGTACTGAGAGAAAAATATTCAGATTGGAAAGAGGTGATCAGTGGAGTACTGCAAGGATCTGTACTGGCTCCAATAATGTTTGCTATCTATATGAATGATATGGACGAGGGCGTGAACTGTTACATGAGCTTCTTTGCTGATGACGCCAAACTGTTAAGGAAAGTAGAAACTGATAAGGACTGTGAAGCACTGCAAGAAGATCTGAATAGGGTATGGAACTGGAGTCAGAAATGGGAAGTGGATTTTAATACTAAGAAGTGTAGCATAATGGAGTTTGGAAAAAGCAAAAACAGAATATCAAGAAAATATACAATTGGAACCAAGGAAGTAAAGAAAGTAGGATCCGAAAAAGACTTGGGAGTTATCACAAACGACTTGTCCTATGATACACAGATTAACAAAATTGTCGGGGAGACTTACAACTTGCTAAGATCAATAAAAGTGGCTTTTGCTTACCTGGACGAAGACATGATAAAAAAAATATTGGTTACATTGATAAGGCCTAGACTAGAGTATGCGGCGACATTGTGGTCCCCCAGTACCAAAAAGAACATAAAGAAAATAGAAAGAATCCAAAGAGCAGCTACAAAAATGGCACCTGCACTTGCAAACCTATCATACGAGGAGAGATTGGCTAAACTGGAGCTACCGACACTGGAGCAAAGAAGAGAGAGAGGAGACCTACTGACCATCTACAGAATCATGAAAGGCACAGAGATACTTGATAGAGAAGAATTACTAAACTGGGACAAGAGAAACACAAGAGGACATGGAAGGAAATTAAGAAAACATAGCTATAGAAGAGAACTGAAGAAAAACAGTTTTCCACATATAGTTTTAGACACTTGGAACAAACTGGATAATGAAATAGTAAGCGCAAAAACCATTCACGAGTTTAAAAGCAAACTAGACACTGAGAGATGCAATGGCGGGACCCCACGAGCATAGCTCCCCTTCCCGTAAAATACAACTAGGTAAATACAACTAGGTAAATACACACACACACACACACACACACAAGGGGACACAAGAAGAAACTTAAGAAGGACAGTTACAGAAGAGATCTGAAAAAGAATAGCTTTCCACATAGAGTGATAGATACATGGAATAAATTGAAAGAGAAAATAGTGAGTTCTAAAACTATACACAACTTTAACCACTTCCATACGGTGACGCCTACGTAGGCATCATGAGGAGCAAGTGGGTACGCGATGATGCCGACGTCGGCGTCTTGATTATATTTATTGTAGTCGTACCTACGTAACCTCCATTCTCTCTAAACTGGCTTCATCATATTTTCTATGGTTATCAAAATTCACGGGTGAAAGAGAACGAACGATTGAACACTGACTTTATTTTTTATAATGTGATTATTATGACGCAACATCGCACGTCGGGCAGCTAATGCTGCCAGACATGCGATGTGCCCCGGAGTGAAGGGGTTAAGAAAGAACTGGATGCGAAAAGATACAACTGCGGGTCCCTACAAGCATAGCTCTTCTCCCGCAAAATACAACTAGGTAAATACACACAGTATCAGTACTAGCTCCGATAATGTTTGCTATATATATAAATGACGTGGACGAAGGTATTGAAAGTTACATGAACTGCTTTGTTGGTGATGCAAAGGTATTAAAGAGAATAAACTCTGAAATAGACTGTGACTCATTACAGAGTGATCTGAACAAATTCTCAGAGTGGAGCAAGAGATGGGAAGTAGAATTCAACATCAGGAAGTGCAGTATAAGGGAATATAAGGAAACTAGAAAGAATACAGAGAGCAAAGACAAAGTTGGCACCTGCACTTTCCAAATTAACATATGAACAAAGATTATCAAAATAGGAACTACCAACACTGGAGGAGAAAAGAGAAAGGTGATCTACTGACTATAGAATCATGAAAGGAATGGAAATCCTTGATAGGAATGATTTACTAAAAAATGACAATGGAAAAAACAAGAGGTCATGAAAAGAAACTCAGAAAGGATAACTATAGAAGAGATCAGAAAAAGAATAGCTTCCCACACAGAGTGCATATCTGGAATAACTTAGATAAAGAAACAGTGTGTGCAAATACTGGATACTGAAAGATACAAAGACGGGTCACCACGAAAATAGCTCCCTTCCTGTATAATACAACTAGGTAAATACACACACACACACACACACACACACACACACACACACACACACACACACACACACACACACACACACACACACACACACACACACACACACACACAAACTATACACAAATTTAAGAGCAAACTAGATGCTGCAAGGTACAAAGACCACCACGAACATAGCTCCCCTTCCCATAAGATACAACTAGGTAAAAATACACACACAGTTGTCACCTTAGCCCTATGCATTTGTACCATAAGGGCAAGTAACAATTACTGTTGGAAATAGGAGAGGAGAGTGGGATTTGAACCCCCAACCCAGCATGCTTCTGAATATGCCACCAGCATAAATATAAACACCAAAGTAACATGCTGTAATGTTTAATTAATACAAAGTTTTAACACTTCTTTACTTCAACTCCTTCCATAGCCAAGATCACTGAAGAAGCATCAAAACAAGCACAGAAAGTTTCTGAAACATTATCTCAGAAGGGTGAAAAGATTGCCCAAACTCAAACATTTAAGACCATCTCAAGCACAGCCAAAGCAGTTCGAGAGGAAATTGACCAGTCAACCTTTGGAGGAGCAGGGGCAAGAGTGTACATGGCGCCGACCACACTTAGGAAACGTGTGGAGAGAGATCCTGTTGCTGAGGCTCGCATAATAAAGGTAAAGTTTCTCATTCTAATTTCTGTGTACATGTTCAAAGGCTCTTTCCTCTTCACGAAGGGGATAGCTGAGTCAAAGCACACACCCACATTGTAAACAAGTATCCTCATCCTAGCACCTTAGGGATGAAGCAGTGCCGAGGTGCAGCTCTTCCATAATAAGGCTGAAATAATGGAGCTCTTATACCTCCACCACTTCACCATATGCCATCCCCGTACCCTATCTATCTATTATCGATATACCAATGGCCTCTTTCCCCTTATAAGGGAGGTAGCCAACCAAGGCATGCACCCTCTCTCAGCCATTCCACTATCCACCACCCATTTATTTCCTTGATCTTGGCTCCTCCCTGGCTCCTGCCCACTGCCTAGGTCAGAAGGAATGCAGCAAGACACAACACATTCACTGCAGGGGCATTTCATTTACACAACAACCCTCCCTCCTTGTCCCCTATCCACCCACTCAAAAAATTAATTATGAAGCAAAAAGAATATCCCTTCAGGTTATGTTATTTCTTCAATTATTCAAATCTCCATTCATTCTTTCCTATTTTCTGCACTCTTATTCCTGTTGAACAGATATATCACATGTATTCAAAGTCTCCTTGTCCATCCATTGGGTTCTCCTTCTTACACAGTAGCTTTCATGTTTACATGGAATGACCCGATAGTCAACCTTGTCTAGAAGATAACCAGGAGCTGGGATCAAGACACCTTTTCATTAATTGCAATCCAGTTTTGCAGAGGAAATTACTCAGTTGTAATTTTTGGCTTTTCAGGCAAATACAGATGCAACTGGTGTGGTTCTACACAAGGACTCCAAGTTTGCTCAGAGTTGGCAGAACTTTCGTGACACCAATCCATATGTGAATCGTGTTTTGGAGTGGAAGACTAAACTGGATGAAAGTGATAATGCTGTTGTTCGAGCATCACTGCTACTAAGAGACAAGGTTAGTAAAAAGCTTTAAGGCAGGCTATATGAGAGGTCAGGTATAGGTGATAATATAAGTTGTTGATGGATTATCTTCAGGATCAGTGAGTTAATGAGGTAACTGCTCTCATGGACTGGTGCCAGAGGTTCTTATCACTGTAGTTGTTATTATGCTGGTGACACTGCACTTGTGGCAGGGTCAGAGGGGGGATTAAGGCAGTTAGTGATGGAATTTGAGAAGGTATGTGATAGAAAGTTGAAAGTAAATGTGGGTAAAAGTAAGGTAATGAAATTACATGAGGAGAGGATGGCAGGGAGTTGAAAGTAAGTTTTCCATATGATGATACCTACATAAGTGTTAAGGTGAGAGTGGGTATACAAAGATACTAGCATTGGTGTCCTGTAGTTTGTAGTAGTAGGTGAATGACCCCTGAATTCTGTGAACTGGCTTGATCGTGTTTTCTGTGTTAATTATTACACAGAGTTAAAGAAAACAAGTAAATCAACAGTGACTTTGTTTTATAATGCGAGTATTGTGGTGCACCATCAAATCATCATACATCAGGCATTTGGTGCTCCGTGGAAGAATTTGGCTTGTATTGAAGAGGCTAAAGAAGAGGCTGGAGGAAGTGGATAGTTTTAGGTATTTGGGTCAAATGTGGCAGAAAAGCGAGTAGTGGTGGAGGTAAATTGTAGACTGAGTAATAAATACAAATGAATGCTTTAGGGGATTGAAAAATGTCATGAGAAATAGGCATCTGGGAAAGGATCCAAAGAGATTATATGAAGGGATGACTGTGACAATGACGTTGTATGGAGCAAAGACTTGGAATTTAAGAGAGGCAGAGAAGAAAATTTTAAATGTGCTTGAGATGAAATATCTGACAAGTATGGTAGGGGTTACAATGTTGGATAGTAAAAATGAAAAGGTGAGGAGGAGAGTGGGGCTGGAAAAGGAGATGGCAGATAGGGCTGATAAATATTGGAATGGTTTGGACACATGGAAAGGAGTGAAGACGTACTTACATATACCAAGGGCTTTTTTCTCCCTTACAAGGAAAGTAGCCAAAGTCAAAGGCATAGATCCACTTGCAGAAAAATAGAAGAAAAGAAAAATTCCATTTGGGATGTGTCAAAATATCATTCGCACATACTCCCTCACCCCCATCCCCTACCCACTCCCTTCCATGAATCACAGCATCATTCATACAACCATTCTCCACTCACCCTTATCTTCTGTCTTCTCCCTTTCTTCCTCAACAAACATTCCCCTTGTTCCCAATGCCCCTTTTACCCAATCCATCCATCTCATCCTTGATTGCCCACTTGTGTTTGTTCCTTCCACCTCTGCCTTCTACACCTCTTTTACTAATCTTTCTTCACTTTTTCCATATGTCCAAACTCTCCCAATACTCCTTCATCCACCCTGTCTCCCAACTCTCTTTCTACCCCAACTTTCCTCCTCACCTCCTCATTTCTCACTCTATCCAGCCTAGTAATCCCTACCATACTTCCCAGGCACCTCATCTCAAACACATTCAAACACCTCTCTTCCTCTCTTATGTTCCATGTTTCTGCCCCATACAGTGCTGTCGGCACAATCACTCCTTCATACAATCTCCTCTTAGCATCCATTCCCAAATGTCTATTTCTCATTACACTTTTTAATCCCCCAAGACATCTTCCATCTCTCAATCTACATTCCACCACCTCCTCTCCTTCCTTCCCCACCCCATTCACACCCAACTATCTAAAACTATCCACTTCCAGTCTCTTTCCCTTAATACACACTTTCCAATTTGTTGCCATCCTATTTCCTTGTACATCTCATTACCTTACTTTTACCCACATTTATCTTCAACTTCCTTCTTTTGCACACCTTCCCAAATTCTGTCACTAACTTCCTTAATCCCTCTTCTGATCCTGCCACAAGCACAGTGTCATCAGCAAACAACAACTGTCTTATCTCCCCCTTTTCTCCATTTTCTTTAACCATCTCCAATCCCCAGCCCATTACCCTCTTGTTCACCTCTTACGTCACCCCATCCATGTGTAAATTGAACAGCCAAGGTGACATAACACATCCCTGGTGAAGTCCCACCTTTACCTCAGACCACTCACTCTCTCCATTTCTGATTCTAACACAGGCTCTACTACTCTTGTAAAAACTCTTGACTGCTCTTAACTCCTATCCTCTTATCCCATATATCTGTAATACCTCCCACAGTGCCTTCCTGTCTACCCTGTCATAAGCCTTTTCCAAATCCATAAAGGCCCAAAAAACATCATACCTTTTCCTAAAGCTTTCTCATATATCTCTTACCACAAAAATCTGATCCACACATCACCTATTTGTCCTAAACCCACACTGTTCCTCACCAATTACTCCCTTTGTTCCTCTCATAGTCATCTCAGTGAAAACCCTCCCATAAGCCTTCCCAACTACACTCAACAAATTGATCCCTCTGAAACTACTACACTCACACTTGTCCCCTTTTCCCTTGTAAAGTGGAACTATGCATGCACTTCTCCAGTTCTCTGGCACTGTACCCTCTTTGACAAACATTAAAAATTAAACAACTTCACCAGCCAGTCCACCATCATTGTACCTCCCTTTTCTTATACATTCCATATGACACCCATTCAACCCAGGTGCCTTACCTGCTCTCATCATTTCAATAACTGCTCTCACCTCATCTTTCCTTATTTCTCCTCCATTTTCCTCATTCACCACAGTCATTTTCTTAGCGCTTCCCACTGCAACTACCTTTCCCTCCCTATCCTCCTTCATATTTAGCAACTCCCAAAAATACTTTGCCCATGTTTCTCTTATTGCTGTCTCTTGCATTATAATTTCCCCATCTACACCTTTTACTTTTTCTTCTCCATTTGATTCGTCTCCCCCTCCTCTCTTATCCTCCAAGACATCTTTTTATTACTTTCAAATTTTTTTCATCATAGTCATCCCATTTCACATCTGCTCTACTCTTTGTCTCCTTTATCTTATGCTTTACTTCTCTTTTCTTTCTACCTCTCGCATGATTCTCTTGCCCTATTTTGTAACCAGTCTGTGAATACTCTTCTCTTCATCAACCTTCTTTGCTTCCTCATCCCACCACTCATAACCCTTCCTTCTATTTCCTCCCATCCTCCTTGTTACACACTCCATCTTTGCTCACCTTGTGACTCCCTCTTTGAAACATCCCCATTCTTCTACTCTTAGATTTAGTCTATCCTTCTCTCCTTTTGACTCTTCTCTCAGCTTGTTCTTGTACTCCTTTTCTTTCTCATTTAAACAGTTTACTTTAAGCACCTCCCTGCCTTGTGTCCTTTTCTTTTCTCCATGTATCCTTCACTCTCGACAGAACTTCTACTAAAAAATGATCTAATATTTCCCCACTCTCTTCCCCTAGAACATGTACATCCAAAACTCTTCTTTCTTTTCTGGTTACCACTATATTATCCATTAACCCCTTCCATACGGTGCCGCACACGTAGGCGTCATGAGGAGCAAGTGGATTCGCGACGCTGCCATATCGGCGTCTTGATTATATTTATTGTAGTTGCCCTTGTGTTTTTACATTCTCCCAAATGTGCCCTGAATCCCATTCTCTGTGGTTTTCAAAATTCGTGGGTGAAAGAGAGAAGGATCGATATAAGCGGTGACTATATTTTATGATGCGAGTATTATTACGACACGTCATACGGCTGGCATTGGCTGCTGCCCGCGAGATTTAAGTCCCGTACTGAAGTGGTTAAAGGCGTATCCACCACCCTTCCATCCACCACCCTCTCCCATGTGTACTTATGCTTGACTTTCCTCTTACACTGTATTTGCTATCAACTATATTTTTTAGACACATCACCATCATCTCTCCACTACAATTTTTTCCTGGAACTCCACACTTCCCAACCATGCCATCTATTGTTTCATCTTGTACCCTAACATTGAGTTCTCCCAATACCAGTACATTGACATTTCTCCCTAAACCCTCTATGCACTCATTTAAATCTATCCAAAAAGCCTCCCTTTCCTCTGCACTCTTCTCACTACCAGGCCCATGTGCACTTACAAAGACCCACTTCTCTCTTTCCAGTTTCACCTTCATCCAGATTAACCTTGAAGAAACCTCCTTCCACTCCACATGCTTACCTATCTCTTCTCTTATTAAGCCATCCCTTCTCTTCACTCCTGACACCCTCGCAACTATACTCCCAAATTTAAACTCTGCCCTTTCTTTCAACTTATTTTCACTTTATGCTAACACATCCATCTTTCTTCTCACGAACATACTGCTTATCTCTTTCGTTTTACTCTCATCTGTATCACATCTGTGCACATTAAAAGACCCAAACCTTAGGGTTCTGGTTGTAAAACTCTTCCTAGACCCTCTTATACCTTTGCTTGTTTTAGGAATGTCCTCTTTGAGGCTACAGAGAGCAGGATGCATAGTCCTTTCCCCATCCCATTTTTGTCACCTTTTACAACTCAAGTGGGAGCACTCGGTGGCAGTATTTTTTCTTCCCTACCACAGGGTTAGGCCAAAAAGGAAATTAATATTCAGAGAAGTGGTACAAGACAGTATTAAGAGTAGGGGGACAGCATAACAGAAGGACAGTTGCAGTATAATAAAGTAGCATCATTTCTCAATGAAGAGAGATTTCCTTTTTCACAGACAAAATTATTTGTGTCTCTGGTCCATAGGGGCACCCCATATAGATCCTAAAGTATCAGCTGTATGCGGCTAAGCAGCTTTTAACCCCCACAATAACATGCAGCCAATACCCCAGATAGGGTGAAGAAAGATTAGTAAAAAAGGTATGGAAGGCAGAGGTGAAAGGAGTGAACTTGAGGGACCTTGGATGAAATAGATGGATGAAAGGGGCTTTGAGCAAGGGAGGAGACAGGGGTGAGTGGAGAATGACTATGTACAGATGATTGTGATGCAAGGAAAGGAGGGGATGGGGAGTAGGGAGTGGTTATGTATTTATTTACCTAGTTGTATTTACCTAATTGTATTATACGGGAAGGGAGCTATGCTCGTGGTGACCTGTCTTTGCATCTCTCAGCATCAAGTTTTTTCTTAAAATCTTGAATAGTGTTTGCACACACTGTTTCTTTGTCTAATTTGTTCCAAGTATCTATCACTCTGTGTGAGTGATATTTTGACTCGGCTCAATGGAATTTTCCCCATCTTTTCTTTTTCTCCTCTTCTTTCCCACCTCTTTTTCTTCTTTTCTTTCCCCATCTTATCTTTTTCTTCATTTCTTTCCCTGTCTTCTCTTTTCCGCAGGAGGGAATGGAGAGGGGGGCCGCTGACTAAGCAAAGTGGCCTTGCCGTGGATATACTGTGTCTTGCTACATTGCTTCTGAACCAGGGCATTGGGCAGGATACAGGATGACCCACTATCCACGAGGAGTTAAGATGAGAGAGAATAAAGGGTGGTAGATGGGAGTGGAATGAGTGGGAGTGGGTACATGCCTTTTGACTGCTACTTCCCTTATAGGGGGAAAGCGTTTGGTATATAGATAGTTGTTATGAGCTATAGTTTGCCAGCATGTCTATACCCGGGTACAATTTCATGCTGGTTTCATGCGTTATATTGTATTTTATACCTTTAGCCCTGTAAGCAAGTGAAAATATGCATGGGTACCAGAGTTGGAGAAGACTGTATTGACTGGCATGTATCTGTTTCACTGGGATTGAAATGAGGTGAATTTTTTACAAGACTTAATTAGGAAGGAAGGAAAAGGGATTTGGGTAATTAGAATGAAAGGATGAGGATTTTCCTCTTCCACACCTGTACCATTTGTTGTAGGAAAGAGTTGGTTGGGATTATTTTTGTTTTTATTTATTTTTTACAATAGGGCATTGGGAAAGGGGAATGGCTGTTGAGGAAGGATGGGAGAAGACAGAAGATAGGGGTGAATGGAGAATGGTTGTGTATGGATGATGCTGTGATGTATGAAAGGGAGTGGGTGGGGGATGGGGGTGAGGGAGGTGTATGGATGATGCTGTGATGTATGAAAGGGAGTGGGTGGGGGATGGGGGTGAGGGAGTATGTGTGAAAAATTATTTGTCACAGCCCAAAGGGATTTCTCCACAACTTCACTTTTTCTGCATGAGGGGACAGAGAGGGGGGTCACCAATTAAATGAAGTGGCCACATTTGGAATATGCTGTTTCTGTATGGTCACCAAATCTCATTAAAGACATTGACAGATTGGAAAAAGTATGGCAGTGAGCCACAAAACTGATTCCAAATATAAAAAATAAATCATACATAAATTGATTAAAGCATATGAATTCGTTTTCCCCAAAAAAGCATAGACTCAGAGGTGACTTTATACAGGTTCTTAAGATTCTAAAGGGAATTGACAGCATCAAAAGTGACAAAATTTTCACACTGGATGAGAATCTGACAAGAAATAATGGTCTCAAACCATCAGGAAATAGATTTGATTTGGAAATGGGTAGAAACAAATTTGCCAACTGTGTAGTTAATAAATGGAATAAACTTCCTGCAGAGGCAGTGCAATGTAGTTCAGTTTGAAGCTTTAAGATTCGTTTAGATAAACACCTAAGCAAAATGCTGTAATGCCTGCCATTTATTTTATATTATTTGTTTGTTTATTATTTCCTTATCATTTATCTGTTAATTTATTATTATTTACCATTTACCTGTTTGTTTATTAATTAACTTTACCTATTTATTTACTTATTATTTATATTATTATATATTTTATTTATTTATCTATCATTAATATAATTTTTTTTATCAGACCTAGTTATGTACAAAAAGGTCTCCTGACGGCATGCTCCTTTGTAATTCTTTGTAATGTGCTATGTCTTCCGACACTGCTCCTGACCCTGGGTGGTGGATGAGATGAAGGGATGACCCCGTCATCCAGGAGGAGCCAAGATAAGAGGGAGGGAGGGAGGGGGTGAATTGGAGTAGAGTATGTGGGGATGGAATGGATGGGGGTGGATTTTATGCCTTTGTTTTTTGGCTGCCTCCCTTATAAAGGAGAAAAAGCCTTTGGTATGTGTATGTATGTATAATAGTGATATACAGGATATGCATTTTTTGACTGTTAACTGTGTCTCATTTTTCAGATGTCTGAATTATTTGGAGGGGTCTTTCAAAGAACTGAGCTGTCAGAGGCTTTAACAGAGATCTGCAAAATGGATCCTGACTTTAACAAGGATCGTTTCCTGCTACAGTGCGAGTATGACATGATCCCCAACTTGTTAGAAGCCATGATTCGGCCCGACTTAGAGGCAAGTACAAAGGATAAAGTTCCAGGGTGGATGGCAGTATGAAAAACCTGGAATTAAGTGAGAATGGAAAAAGGTTGTGAATGGATAAAAAATTGATGTGGCTTGAAGGAATTTCTTCTTGTCTACTGCCAATTTTGGAGTGGACAAGGTGGGAGGATCATTGTGTAATGAAGCAGTGGGGATAAATAGCTTTGGCTGTCAGGCTTTGCTGTAGAGATACTGTCTTGCTGCATTGCTTCTGACTAGCAGTGTGTGTGGGACAGGGATGGCCCATTATTCACAAGAAGCTTAGATGAGAGGGAAACAAATGGGTGAGGGGTTGGATGCATGCCTTGATTAGGTACCTTCCTTTGAATGGGAGAAAAAAAATCCTTTTGGAATATAGGTAAAGAGTAATCACTATATAAAAGCCACTGAACACCTTGTCCAACACTGCTACTCTGGCCTCACTATATATCTATATACCAAGGGTTTCTTCTCCCTTATAAGGGAGGTAGCAGTCAGTCATGCATCCACTCCAATCCACCACCCTTCTTTCCCTCTTACCTTAGCTCATCTGGCCCCACACAGACATGATATCTCTTCCACCAGGGACTTGTGGCTCAATTTGGTGGCTATTGCTATTTACTTGGGAGCTGTGGGTCAATAGATTGATTGATATTTAAAAATATTATTTGTGTACATTACCTGTTTATATGTATTTTACAGATTTTAAAGGACTGGTGTTATGAAAGAGCCTTTGGTATCTTATCGCAACCAGTGAAACAGGCACAACAGCTTGGACTCCTTTTTGACTCCAAAGTACGTTCATCTCTGTAAATGTCTTGGGAGAATGAAAAGTATCATGAGAAATAGGTATTGGGGGGGTGAATGCAGAGGTTAAATGAAGGGGTGATTGTGCCTATGACATTATATGAAGTAGACTGGAATTTAAGGGAGGCAGTAAGGAGAAAGTGAAGTGGCCTTGCTGTGGATGTACTGTGTCTCGCTACTGACCTAGGGCAGTGGGTGGGATACAGGGATGACCAGTCATCCATGAGGAGCTAAGATGAAAGGGGGGAAAGGGTGGTGGATGGGAGTAGGTACGTGCGTTTGACTTGGCTACCTCCCTTATAAGGGGGAAAAAGCTCTTAGTAAATAGATAGTAAGGAGGAATTTAAATGTTTGAGAAGCATGGTGTGGGTTACAAGGTTGGATAAAATGGAGAAATGATGAGGTGACAGAGTTTTGGTGGGAAGAGCTGGCAGATAGGGTTGATCAAAGAATACTGTAATGGTTTGGGCATGTGGAAAGAATGAGCAAATAAAGAGTAGCAAGAAGAGTGGAAAGCAGAGGTGGACAGAGTGAACTTGATGGAAGACAATGGGGTGAAAGGGGCTTTGGGTGCAAGAGGGTCCTGTTAAGGAGGAAAGGGAGAGGACAGTGAATGTGTTTTTGGGTGAGTGTATGATTTGACTTAGCCAGTCCCCTTTTAAATGGAAAAGACCATTTAGTGTATGTATATCTTTGTAGATCCTGGATGTAGACAATGTTGATCTTCTGATGGGGAAGGTGATGGATGAAGGTCCAGTTCTTGCTGTATCATTCCAGTCACAACAGATATTGTGTCTTCGCAATACCAAAGGCGAGGTAAGTTTACATGCTGTTGTCCAAAGGTTTAAAAAGGAATAGAGGATATTGATCATCATAGATAATTACCGGAAAAAAGTGGGGGTTGGTGATAACTTTTCTTGTTCAGTCAGCAATTAATTGCAATGCAAAACAACTAAATATGGGAGAGGAAAATCAGTACCTCCCACTCCCATCACACGCAGACTACATTTCAGCACTTTCTGTCAATTCATTCCCAGTGCACCCTTCTCTAGGAATAGGTTGTTGCCTTAGTGTGTACATTCTCTAAATCTGACACACTCACATTTTTGTTTATTTGCTAACCTAACAATGCGCTCTTATGACTTCATTCACTTCATCCACCCACCTTCTCTTGGCATTACGTATCGAGTTATCCTTCAAGGGTACCTACCTCCATCCATTCTCATAATATATACTCCCACTGGTTTGCCTGGGAGTCATTACATGTACATACATACATATACCAAGGCTTTTTCCCCCTTACAAGGGAGGTAGCCAAAAAGGAAAAGGCATTAAATCATTCCCACCCATTCCATCCCTGAATACACTCCACACCCCTCCACCCTCCCTCTCATCTTAGCAACTCCTGGATGACGGGTCATCCCTGCACCTTGTCCACTGCCCAGGGTCAGAAGCAGTGTCGCAAGACACAGCAAGGCCGCTTCATTAAATCGGCGACCCCCCTCACAAAAAGGAGAAGACGGGGAGAAATCCCTTCGGGCTTCAAATTTTGCTCACACATACTGCCTCACCCCCCCATCCCCCACCCATTCCACCTAATGCATCAGAACATCATCCATATACAACCATTCTCCATTCACCCCTGTCTTCTGTCCTTCCTCAACAGACATTCCCCTCTTCCCCAAAGCCCCCTTCACCCCATCCATCCACCTCATCCTAGGATGTCCCCTCATGTTCACTTCCTCCACATCTGCCTTCCAGATGTGATATGGTTAATACATACATACATACATGTATTAATACATACATATACCAAAGGCTTTTTCCCCCTTACTCGGGGGGTAGCCAAAAAGAAAAAGGCATAGAAATCACCCCCATCCATTTCATTTCCCAAATATTCCACTCCCCTCCACCCTCCTTCCTATCTTGGTTAATGATATAGTTTAATGTCACAAACTACCCCTTACAGAAGACTTTGTACATACATATACCAAGGCTTTTTCTCCCTTACAAGGGAGGTAGCCAAAAAGGAAAAGGCATAAAATCATTCCCACCCATTCCATCCCTGAATACACTCCACACCCCTCCACCCTCCCTCTTATCTTAGCACCTCCTGGATGACGGGTCATCCCTGCACCTTGTCCACTGCCCTGGGTCAGAAGCAGTGTCGCAAGACACAGCAAGGCCACTTCATTAAATCAGCGACCCCCCCTCTCCGTCCCCCCATGCATAAAAGGAGAAGACGGGGAGAAATCCCTTTGGGCTGCATCAAATTTTGCTCACACATTCTACCTCACCCCCCATCCCCCCGCCCATTCCACCTCATGCATCACAACATCATCCATATACAATACAACCATTCTCCATTCACCCCTGTCTTCTGTCCTCTCCCGTCCTTCCTCAACAGACATTCCCCTCTTCCCCAAAGCCCCCTTCACCCCATCCATCCACCTCATCCTAGGACGTCCCCTCATGTTCACTCCTTCCACATCTGCCTTCCATACCTCTTTTATTAGTCTTTCTTCACTCATTCTTTCCATGTGTCCAAACCATCCTAATACTCTTTCATCAACCCTATCTCCCAACTCCCTTTCCACCCCTGTTCTCCTCCTCATTTCTCACTCCATCTAGCCTAGTAACCCCCATCATACTTCTCAGACACCTCATCTCAAGCACATTCAAACTCCTTCTCTCTTCCTCTCTTATGTTCCTTGTTTCTGCCCCATACAGTGCTGTTGGCACAATCACTCCTTCATACAGTCTCCTCTTAGCATCCATTCCCAAATGTCTATTCCTCATTACACTCTTTAATCCACCAAGGCATTTACTCGCTTCTCTCAATCTACATTCTACCTCCATCTTCACTCCACCTTTTCCTGCCACATTTACACCCAAGTATCTAAAACTATCCACTTCCTCCAGTCGCTTTCCCTTAATGCTCACTTCCAGTCTACTGCCACTTTCACCCCTTGTACATCTTATCACCTTACTTTTACCCACATTTATCTTCAGCTTTCTTCTATCATACTCTCCTAAACTCTGTCACCAACTTCCTCAATCCCTCCTCCGATCCTGCAAAAAGCGCAGTGTCGTCTGCAAACAACAGCTGGGCTCACCTCCCACTTTTCTCCATTTTCTTTAACCATCTCCAATCCTTGACCCACTACCCTTGCATTTACCTCTTGCACTACCCCATCCATGTACAAGTTGAACAGCCAGGGCGACATAACGCATCCTTGACGAAGTCCCACCTTTACCTCGAACCACTCACTCTCTCCATTTCTAATCCTGACACAAGCTCTGCTACTCTCATAACTCTTGACAGCTCCTAGAAGCTTTCCTCCTATCCCATATATCTGCATAACCTCCCACAGTGCCTTTCTGTCTACCCTATCATAAGCCTTTTCCAGATCCATAAATGCCCAAAAAACATCCTTCCCCTTTCCTATAGCTTTCTCACATATCTGTCTTACCACAAAGATCTGATCTACACAACCTTTACCCGTCCTAAATCCACACTGTTCCTCACCAATTACTCCCTCTGTTCCTCTCCTAATCCTCTCAATCAAGATCCTCCCATAAGCCTTCCCAACTACATTTAACAAGCTAATCCCTCTGAAACTACTACATTCACACTTGTCCCCTTTTCCCTTGTAAAGTGGAACTATACAGGCACTCCTCCAGTAACATGGAATTTAATGAACCATACCCTTGGTTCAACTTCACTGGTGGCAAGGTTCAAAGTGCCATCCCTTTGACCTTTGCTGCAAATAATGGGACCCTAACCTGCTAGGCCAACAAGCTTCCATTACATGTAATAATCCTTAAAAAAGGGAAATAGGTTCTCAGGAAGCGGTAGTAAGATAACAGGTTACCTGTAATATGTGTATACAAAGGATTGGGTGAGATTGTCCAAAAGGATATCATTGCAATAAACTACAATTCCTAACAATTAACCAACCCACATTTGTCAACATTCTCACATGAGGAGCAGTTCTAAGTGGCGGACACTTGATCTCTAGACAAGGACCAAGACTGCCAGTTGAGATGAGACTTTATTTCTCCCACATTTTCATGTGAGAACTGACAAGTGGTAAATGCACCCATCCTACTACCACAAGCCAGCAACATAGAAACAAGTCTCACACCAATACCAAAGGCAACAGTCCAAAATTTCTTCCCAGAGATCTGTAGTAGGGCCTGAAGACAATATCAGCCAATGTGAATTTTCCACGAAGGTGCAGATGGAGAGATGACAATGGAAGAAACGGCAGTAAGAGGAAGATGGGCAGAATATTTTAGGGAGTTGCTCAATATGAAGGAAGATAGGGAAGGAAAATTAGTTGCAGTGGGAAGTGCCAAGAAAATGAGTGATGAGTGAGGAAAATGGAGAAGAAATAAGGAAAGATGAGGTGAAAGCAGTTGTTAAAATTATGAGAGCAGGTAAGGAAACCTGGGTTGGATGGGTGTATAAAAAAGGGAGGTACAGTGATAGTGGACTGGCTGGTGAGGTTTAATGTTTGTTTCAAAGAGAGTAGAGTGCTGGAGGAGTATATGTATAGTTCCATTTTACAAGGGAAAAGGGGACAAGTGTGAGTGTAGTAGTTTCAGAGGGATCAGTTTGTTGAGTGTAGTTGGGAAGATTTTGATTGAGAGGATTAGGAGGGAACAGAGGGAGTAATTGGTAAGGAGCATTGTGAGTTTAGGACAGGTTGTGTGGATCAGATTTTTGTGAGAAAGCTTTAGGAAAAGATAATGATGTTTTTTGGGCCTTTATGGATTTGGAAAAGGCTTATGACAGTAGACAGGAAGGCACTGTGGAAGGTATTACAGATATATGGGATAGAAGGAAAGGTGTTAAGAGCAGTCAAGAGTTTTTATGAGAGTAGTAGAGCCTGTGTTAGAATAAAAAATGGAGAGTGGCTTAAGGTAAATGTTGGACTTGGCCAGGGATGTGTTAAATCACCTTGGCTGTTCAATTTATACATGGATGGGGTGGTGCAAGGGTAATGGGCCGGGGATTGAATATGGGTAAAGAAAATGGAGAAAAGTGGGAGATAATCCAGTTGTTGTTTGCTGACAACACTGCGCTTGTAACAGGATCTGAGGAGGGATTAAGGAAGTTCGTGATGGAGTTTGGGAAGGTGTGCGAAAGGACGTTGAAGATAAATGTGGGTAAAAGTAAGGTAATGAGATGTACAAGGGGAGAATATGGCAGCAAACAGGAGGTGAGTGTGGGAGAGAGACTGGAGGATGTAGATAGTTTTAGATACTTGGGTGTGAATGTGGCAGGAAAGGGAGGAGTGGAGGTGGAGGTAGAATGTAGATTGAGAGAAGTAAAAGCCTTGGGGGATTAAAAAGTGTAATGAGAAATAGATATTTGGGAATGGATGCTAAGAGGAGATTGTAAGAAGGAATGATTGTGCCAACAGCACTGTACAGGGCAGAAGAAGAGAGGAGTTTGAATGTGTTTGAGATGAGGTGCCTGAGAAGTATGATAGGGGTTACTAGGGTGGATAGAGTGAGAAATGAGGTGAGGAGGAGAACGGGGGTGGAAAGGGAGTTGGGAGATAGGGTGGATGAAAGAGTGTTGGGATGGTTTGGACAAGTGGAAAGAATGGGTGAAGAAGGATTAGTGAAAGGTGTGGATGGCAGAGGTAGAAGGAGTGAGCATGAGGGGGTGACCAAGGATGAGATGGATGGGGTAAAAGGAACATTGGGAAAGAGGGAATGTCTGTTGAGGAAGAGAGAAGAAAGATGGTAGGGGTGAGTGAAGAATGGTTGTGTGTGGTTGTATGCATGGAAGGTTGTGGGGGGGGGGGGCGACAGAGTCTGTGTAAATGATATTTTGACGCAGCCTGAGAGAGGGGTTCACCAATTAATGAAGCAGCTTTGCTGTGTCTTGCAACACAGCTTCTGATCCATGGCAGTGGGCGAGATGCAGGGATGACCGTGATCCAGGAAGAGCTAAGATAAGAGGGAGGGAGGGGGGTGAATGGGAGTGGAGTATGTGGGGATGGAATGGGAGCGTTTTTTTATGAGTTTTTTTGGCTACCTTCCTTGTAAGAGGGAAATAGCCAATGGTGTATGTATGTGTGTACCTTCTGTTGCCCCATCACTTACTAACAGAACCACTCCATCCCTACCCTGCCCCTTCTTTACTTTCTACAGCCTACCTTCCATATTCCCTAACTCTCCTTTCCATTTCTGTAGTTTCAATCGGTGCTATAACATCCATCTTTATTCTCGCATATCATACCAGTTTCCACCCTTCTGCTCTTGTCCATTCCATGTCCATACACATTGAGGCCCATTTACTATGGTTCTGGGTGGTCTTCCCTCCAGACCCTCTCTTGTTTTTACACTGCAAGAGTAAGGTATTCCTAGTCCTCTCACACTCTGCCGTTTTTGGTTGTCTTCTATGACATGTATGAGAACATGATTGTTGGATTCTTATCCCCCATACCATGGCATAATGAAAAACAAAATAGCATGCGAGTATGATTTCACCGATGTGGTTTATTTTTCTTTGGGGTATGGGAATATACAATTTGTATTCATATGGTTAATTTAGGAGGGTAAGCATTAAATCTACAGGAAAGGATAAATATACATACGGTAACTTAAAAATTAATTACTACAAGGAATCACCAGCATTCTAAAATTAGCCTAATGTTATGTCGAAAACATTATGGTTGAGGGAAGATTCACTGGTCTAACAGACTTGATAATACATTATCAATCTACTACTAAAGCATTTATTCTTGAGAAAGTACTTGATATGTGTACGTATGGCAGTAACGTGTTTTTGAGATTGCAAATCAGTTGTACAGGAGTGATCAATTTATCCGTTACCTCAGGTCACGTGTGCAGGAGACCCAGAACCCATGTCACTCAAGGAGGGTATGTTGTGCTGCTCTCTGGGTAGTGTGAGAGAAGGGCAGTGTAGGCTGAGGTTTTCAGTATCATCTGTATGGTGGTTGCATCTAGGACAATTTGCATCTGGCCAGGCCAATTGTGTGTTGGTTACAGGAGTCATTGAAAGAAATAGAAAAACAGGATATAAGGAAAAGGAGAGGGGGAGAAAAGGACACTAAAATTTGCAAGGGGAAAGTAGCAAGAGGGAGAGATCAGAAATAATGGCTGCATTGGTTATTAGGCTTAGAAATTGTGAACTTGAAGGAAAGTGTAGATACAATTGTTATTCCTGTCAGCATATTTTCCACTTTAGATGTAGTCTTTCTTCTCTTACACATTCCCAGTTTTTCAAGAAATGTTTAATGTTTTAACAACTGAGCATTCACTAAACCAATGCCAAATTGCCCATTGTTGTTTCTTGTTGGTACAAACCTTTGGATAAAATAGTTTGTATTCACCAGGATCGCAATGATCAGAGGCACATTTTAAAATGTACAGCTGTGCATGAGCATATTGGAGAAAAACTAGTGAAGCATTGGTCCATTTTTGTCCTGTGCCAAATACAGTGGAAAAAATAAGAATGTGATATGGGTATGTGGTTTTCACATATATTCCAGGCCTGTATGCAAGAATTCATATTTTTCTTGTGGTAATAGTTAATTTGTGTTTATTTCTTTTTTCTAAATATGGGGACTCTTCCAGATTTTCTAACAATCTTATTTTGAAGGGGCTTCAGCTTATGGGTGCAACTTAGGATTGAATTCCATTTGTCATCACTCAAACAGCATACACAACTAACCAGTATGATGTGCAGTTGATTAATGAATTAAGTGGTGGAAAAATAAAATAAATTAACCAGATTTTGATGTTTCAGGTTGTAGAAGGTGACCCTAGTAAAGTTCTGCGAGTACAGTACGTTTGGGTGCTTTGTCGCGATCAAACAGAATTGGATCCACATGCTGCCTGGCGATTGCTGGACTTGTCAGCTCAAAGTTCTGAACAATTTGTCTAGTGAAAGCTGTATCTTAGGACAATTAAACAAGTTTTAGGTTGCTGTTCACAATAAACAAAACTAGGAAGAATGGTACTGGTGTACTTCACAAAAGTACACAATACTTCAAATAGTGTGTGCATATTTCTGGACAAGTTTAATGAAGTGTACGTAAATTATTCCCAAGTTTGCTGACCCAGCAGTTTCGCAAATTCAGGGCCATAAATTCCATAGCAGTAAAAATTTGTGACTGATCTACCTATAATCAATCTTAATTGTACATTCACATGAGATCACAGTACATGCTTAATGGGTAGGGCTTTCAGTTATGTTTGCCAAATTCATTGGTGCACATGACTCCACTCAAAAGCTCTACCTCTTGAAATCTGTGAGGATTAATGGTAACCACTCATGATACAAAGGTTATGTATTTTGAGACCCTTGAAACATTTTGTAATTAATTGACTTGTTAAACTATGGAAATTGTAAATAAATGTTACTAAGAAATTCAATTATGAAATGCAGTATCTGAAATTGTAAATAGTGTAATATATGTTGTTTTGATTTTCTATTTTTTTAATTATCCTTTGTAAAGTTGGCGCTTGAAGAAGCATAAGAGTGGTCCCTATTGACTACATTATGGCAGTGGTTATTTGTATATTTGTACACACAATCTGTTTTTTAACCTATCACTGATTTTAATCAGATCTTTGTATATAAAATAACGTGACCAGGAAACCCAAACCTAAAAAATGCTATAGAAATGGGAGTATTGATACTTGCACTGTTCCATCTGGTTTTTCTTGTAGGAAGCATTGATACTATGATAAAAGTAAAGATAATAATGCCATCAATAACTTAACTGTACAATGCAATAATAACCAAGTTAAAATTACATAAGCATGTTTACAAAAAAAGGAATTTCAACAACAGAATCATATTGTTTTATAATCCATGATAAGGTGCATTAAAACAGCTGCCACCCTCTGGTTAACATTCTTCTTGACTTTCAAATTACTGAAGTTATTCTACACTTCCTTAAAAATGGATCACCACAGGACAATTTCATGTTAAAACTGGAATATTTTGTAACATTTTAAACATTAAGAACTAATTCATTCAACTAAACCTGCAAATATGTAATTTTTGTACTTGCCAAATGGGCACAACAAAACATTAACATTTTCTATAAATTTATGAAAAGAAAATATGTTCAGGAAGAGGATTTAAAAAAAAAAAAAAAAAAAAAAAAAAAAAAAAAAAAAAAAAAAAAAAAAAAAAAAAAAAAAAAAATGGTTCCTTAGTATGGACTGGCAAATGTTGAGCAGTGATGGCAGTGACAATGGCAGTGATCATGCTGTGTCCACTCCCAGTCCTTTCACTCCAATACTTTAGCACTGAAAAGTAGCATGTGATAACTCCCTCTTTAAAACAAGCATGTCACTAAATTTTTCATCTAATAATAATTCTCACATTCATTACATTTTCTTACACATTCATTGTGACCTCTCATCTTATGCATAAAATGTAAGACTAGTCTGTCCGTGTATATGACCAAAACCTATTGTTATTATTTACTCATTCCAGCAACTCTGAAACAATAACTCAACACATCAAGTAGTTGGAGAGAACACAATAACTACTGTACAAAATCCATGCCAAGTGATGTAATAGTAATGCACACATTGGCTGACACTTGGCCTTGGGAAGTATACAAATTGACTCAAAAAGTCACGAGGCAACATGATTTTACTCTAAATGGCAGTAAAGTTAAGAGCACTAGTAACATTGTACTTGTTGTGGTTACACATAAATTTCACAACTTACATTTCTTGCTTCAGTTCTTTAAAATAGCAACGTCCCTCAAAAACTTGATATCTTTCTATACCCGATCACACGAAATTCATTTAAAATCATATCTTTTGTATTCAACACAATATGATGCTGCAAAAGCCAAACACTCTTTGCTCTTGGGGAAACAATGGCAAATAAATGTCTACCAAAGCACTCCTGCATGTACTGGTTTGATCAAAAGCATAGCAGCAATGTGTAAATTAAGTACAACACCTAGACAGGCAGAGTACTAACATGACACTAAAACATTTAAAACTTTTCTTCAGTAAAATGATCTGTACATGACAATTTTCTACGAAATGTTTGTGTACAAAAAATATTTGTGATGTGTTTCAAATTGTTTCTATGTGGTTGGCATCCAGCTGATCCTTGTACTCCGTGTAGAGACGCTGTAATTGAACACAGTTGTCTGCGGCTAGAATTTCCCTTAAAAACTCCTCTAGAAGACCACGTTTATCAAACTCCTGTAACGAGAAAAATACATAAGCTAAAATATAATGATGTTTACTACATAGGCAAAAGTAAGGTGACAAGATGTACATGGGGTGGTCTGTTTGAGGTGAGTTGACAGGAAGAAATATACATAGGGATTGTTGGTGTGGGTCATTGTAAAATGAGATGTTCTGTTTTCTGTGTGGTTGTAGCAGAGGCATGAAACCTAAAGTCAGTAGAAAGGAAGAGCATAAATGTGTTTGAGATTATTAACCACTTCCATACGGTGACGTCTACGTGGGCGGCATGAGGAGAAGTGGGTGCTCGATGATGCCGACGTCGGCATCTTGATTATATTTATTGTAGTCGTACCTACGTAATTTCCATTCTGTCTAAACTGGCTTAATCAATTTTCTATGGTTATCAAAATACACGGGTGAAAGAGAATGAACGATTGAGCACTGACTTTATTTTTTATAATGCGATTATTATGACACAACATCGCACATTGGGCAGCTAATGCTGCCAGATGTGCGATGTGTCCCGGAGTGAAGAGGTTAATGTTTAAGATGCATACAAGGGTGGATACACTGGGAAATGAGGTGACGCAGAGAGCAGTGGGGGAAAGAGCTGGTAGGTACAGTTGATCAGAGGATGCCGAGATGGTTTGGGCATGTGGAAAGTTTGCATGAAAAAAGACTAAGAGGAAGAGAGGGGGAAAAAGTTGATGGAGAGAACTTGAAGGAAAGACAAGAATCATGCAAGGAAGAACAAGTACAAAAGGTAGGAGTGAATAGATGGAGAGTGGTTGCAACTGGATGAAGAAATGACATGACCTAAAGGTATTTAATTTTATCTGCTCTGTATATTTCTCAAGTGGATGCAGAGGAACCTCCCTATGTAAAGAAACAGTGAAGGTAAATCAGCTCTGGCTGCTGGGCTTTGCTGTGGAGGTGGTGTATTTTGCTGCACTGCCTCTGACCTTTACTTTTACTTTTTCTTTTAGGAATGTCCCCTGTGGGGTTACAAGAAGGATGCCTAGTCCCAATCCCTGTCCCTTTTTTCTCGCCTCTTACGATCCAAGTGGGAATACTTGGTGGCAGTATTCTTTTCCCCCACCACAGGGAATAGGACAGAAGACAGGGGTGAATGGAAAATGGTTGTATATGGATGATGTTGTGATGCATGAGGTGGAATGGGGGGTGAGGTAGTATGTGTGAGCAAAATTTGACACAGCCCGAAGGGATTTCTCCCTGTCTTCTCCTTTTATGCAATGGGGGGACGGAGAGGGGGGGTCGCCGATTTAATGAAGCGGCCTTGCTGTGGATGTGCTGTGTCTTGCGACACTGCTTCTGACCCAGGGCAGTGGACAAGGTGCAGGGATGACCCGTCATCTAGGAGGTGCTAAGATAAGAGGGTGGAGGGGTGTGGAGTGTATTTAGGGATGGAATGGGAGGGAATGATTTTATGCCTTTTCCTTTTTGGCTACCTCCCTTGTAAGGGGGAAAAAGCCTTGGTATATGTATGTATGTATGCCTCTGACCTAAGATATGTGGTGGGGGACATGGGCAAACAACCCCATACCTACCAAGAAATCTCCCTGAGCAGGCAAAATTCATATTGACATAAATACATCCAGGCCATCAACAGCACTGGGGCAACACCAATCAGCTTGGCCACAGACTCATGTTGTCTTGCTTGCAATCATTACACAACACACTGAATTTTTCATCCTATACTACTCCATTCTCATCCTCTAGACAGCAGCAAAATATATCTTTTTTGAGTAATATGTCGTCTAAAACGGGCCATGAATCTTCTGCAAGAAAGAAGATTTTGACTGACTGATCAACAACTGTAAACCTGGTGCCCCACAGAGACTGACAACATTCCTTGGGTCCTCCCATAGATCTCAAGATGAAGCTTTGGGCTGCTGTCTGTGTTGTATAGATGTGGGATTATTTCTGTCAGTGACAAAGTAGTGGGAAGGAAGCAGTTGCTGGTTGCCAGCTTTCCTTATGTGAAAAAGTGAAAGAAATACAGTTAAACTGATAAAGACCTTGAGAAAAATCTGGAGATCAAGTGTAAGACCTTCAGGGGTCCATTTATAGCTAGAGGTGCCGGGGTTGACGCATTTTGAAAATGGGCAGCAGGGAGATGATTTTCTCTGCTATCTATCTCCCTGCTGCCCATCTTGTAGGACTACTACTAGCAGGTACCCGAAACTAGTCCCTGAGAAGGTTATATTAGACCAAAGATTTTAAGGGGGTAATAAAGGAAAAGTATGAATGTGTTCAAGATAAAATGTTTAACAAATATGGAAAATGTTACAAGAATGGCTAGAGTGGGTGCAAAATATGATATCACAGTGCTGTGGAGACTTGGGCACATGGAAAGAATGAATAAGGAAAGACTAGAAAATTCAGTGTGGAAGGCAAAGGTGGATGGTTATAAAGGGGGCCTTGGATGATCAAAGAAAAATTTTCAAGCAGGAAAGTGACAAAACAAAAGATGGCCATGACTGGAAGGTGATTGTAAAATGTCTGAATGGATGACACAGCTTCAAGCAATGTTCTTCCCATCTGCTCCATAAATTATTTTGTGTGAAAGAAGAGGGTTGGATGGGGCATCACCACATAATAAGGTAGAAAGTAGTGGGAGTAAACCACGTATGACTTGCTGTAATGCCTTTGACCTGAGCAGTGTGGCACAGTACAGGGATGATGGTACATGCACTAGATACTGTGACTGGAGGGGTATTTAATGGATTTTAATGTATATGAAATAAGCATGTTCTTTGAATTAGTCACTGTCCTTATAAGGAGAAAGGACCTTTAATGAATATCTATAAATCTATACACATGTGTGTGTGTTTGTATGTATATCTATAGATATATAGCAAAACCTCTGTTCTCAAACATCTCAAGCTAAATAAATCTGTTCTTGTCATTTTTTTTTTTGCTCTGGTATTTGAATGGAGAATATTGGAAAATGGGGCAAAATTCAAGGTTTTGTGGAAAAATATCACCCTGATAAAGCTGTATCCAGCAGATCAGTAAATTTGTTTCAGTCCTCAACCAAATCAGTTCTAAAACAGTTTTCTAGGGTGGATCCTGGTCAAGAACAGAGGTTCTACTACATGTATGTATGTGTGTGTACATATATACATATATATATACACACACACACACACACATATACATATACCAAAGGCTTCTTCCCCCATGCAAGGAAGGTAGACAAAGTCAAAAGGCATAATTCCACTCCCACCCATTTTATCCCCACCTCCCTCTCATCTTGGCTCCTCCTGGATGATGGGTCATCCCTGCATCTTGCCCATCGCTCTGGGTCAGAAGCAATGCGGCAAGACACAGCACATCCACAGCAAGGCTGCTTCATTTAATCAGTGCTCCCCCCCCCCCCCATCTTCCCGTCATGTTGTAGCACTGAAAATGGAGAAATCCCTTCAGGTTGCATCAAAATATCATTCACAATTATCCACTCCCTAACTTTACCCCACCCCCCACCCACTCCCTTCCATGCATCACAGTATCATTCATACACAACCATTCTCCATTCACTCATATCTTCTGCCTTCTCCCTTCCTTCCTCAACAGACCCCCCCCCCACTCTTGTTCAATGACCCTTTCACTTCATCCATCCATCTTATCCTTGGTCATCCCCTTATGTTCACTCCATCCACCTCTGCCTTCCACATTTCTTTTACTAATCTTTCTTCACTAATTCTTTCCATGTGTCCAAACCATCTGAATACTCTTTCATCAACCTTATCTCCCATCTCCTTTTCTACCTGTTGTTGTTGTTGTTGTTGTCGTTCCCTGGACTGTCTGTCCGAGCAGTCCCGTCTCCCCAAGGAAGGCCACAGCCGAAACTGGGTTTTCCCACAAATCCTTTATAGAGTGTATGTTGTGTTGTTTGCGTGCATGATTGTGTATAATGCACCTCCTTGTTTCTCACTCTATCCAACCTTGTAACCCCTACCATACTTCTCAGACATTTCATCAATATATACATACACACACACACATATCCCTGTTGCAGTGTTCCTATGAGAACATATTAGTCTAAACTTGCCATTATCTTAGGATTCCAGTGTGATGAGTCTTTGACTTCTGTTGAGCCTGTGTGTGCTGGACCTAGCAAATCGTCAAACAAAGACCGCAGCTTTTTCTCCAGGCCTGAAAAAGTAAATTGTATTTACTTACAAGAACAATATCAACACCAAAGTGCATTTTATATACCATACTGTGGTAAATACTTGATGATTCTTTTAAACCCTGATAAGTGGCAGCCCCAATCTTGAGGGTCTTGAATGAAAAATCTTTCAAGCTAAAGTACAATCATGAACAAACATTTTGATCCATGCTAAAGTTCTCAGGATATATATATATATATATATATATATATTTGTCGAGTACATGATATATTTTCCCATATAGTATTTAGCTCACAGAGAATTTTAATTTATGAATAACTCTGGGTGGTTCAAAATTTTGCTTGTGACTGTACATATTCAGAGCAAATATGAGCATTCTGCATTTAACAAAATCTAAACAGGACAACATAGTACTGAAGTTATTAACATTGATTAATTTAGTCCTCTAAAGAGAGCATGCTTCAGGGACATAGTAATCTCCTTCATTCCTAGATCACTATTATCTAGGTTTTGCCACTTTCCACAGTGGCTGTAAGAATAAAATTTCCATACACAGTATGGGTGTCATGGAAGCCACAGATCCATGAACATACACAAGTTTTCACAAACAATTACAAATTGAATTAGCTGAGAGTGTGGGTTTTGAAGTGTTTACATCTCACATCATATGTGCAAATGATATAGAAAGTCATAAACTGTAGTACTGTTTATCATTTACGACAAAATGCAAAAAAGTAACAAGTGTCATTTCCTAATTAACAGCAAAACCAAGCTTGAAATATGATTTCACATTCCAAAATGCAAGTAAATACAGAGGAATACAACACTCTTCTCATACATACTATATTTTTGTTCTCCAACTAATAAAAAATACAGCTGAAATGAACATGTCGTCAGCAGCTCACATGACTATTCTCTTATTCACATGGTCAACATGTAATAATGTAACTGAATGTTACATTACAACTGCACATATAGCTATATGTTATCAATATAATTATAAAGATTAAAAAGAAGGGGTTACTAGGCTGGATAGAGTGAGAAATGAGAAGGAAAATGGGGGTGGAAAGGGAGTTGGGAGATAGGGTTGATGAAAAAGTATTGGTATGGTTTGGATACATGGAAAAATTAATGAAGAAAGATTGTGGAAGGCAGAGGTAGATGGTGTGAACATGAGGGGCCGACCAAGGATGAGATGGATGCCTGGGGTAAAAGGGCCATTGGGAAAGAGGGGAATGTCTGTTGAGGAAAGATGGAAGAAGACAGAAGATAGGGGTGAATGGAGAATGGTTGTGAATGGATGATATTTTGATGCACAATAGGGAGTTGGTGAGGGATGGGGGGTGTGTGAGGGAGTGTGTGTGAAAAAATAATCTGACGCAGCCTGAAGGGATTTCTCCCCATCTTCTCTTCTTCTGCATGAGGGGACAGAGAGGGGGGGTTGCCAATTTAATGAAGCTGTGTCTTGCGACACTGATTCTGACCCAGGGCAGTGGGTGAGATGCAGGGATGATCTGTCATCCAGGAGGAGCCAAGATAAGAGGGAGGGAGGGAGGGGGGTGAATGGGAGTGGAATATGTGGGGATGGAATGGGTGGGAGTGGATTTTATGCCTTTATTTTTTGGCTACCTCCCTTGTAAGAGGGAAAAGGCCTTTGGTATATGTATGTAAAAAGAAGTCTGTGAGAAAGAGACTGTGTCCATGTCATTGTATGGATTTGGAATTTGAAAAGGGCACAAAGGAATATTCTTAACATGCTTGAGATGAAGTGTGTAAGGTCTGCATTACAAGAATGTACAGAGTAAGTAATGTGGAGGTGAGGCAGCGAGTAAGAGTGGAAAGATAAAGTTGATCATAATATGCTGAGCTGGTTTGAGCACATGAAACAAATGAATGAAGACTACAAAAAGTGTGAGGAAACATGTGAATGGAAGGAACTTTAGTGGAACACTTAGAATGAGATGGATGGACAGGACAAAGGAGGCACTGGTCCAGTGGTAGTGCTATGTCTCATTGCATTTCCTCTGACTTGAGTAAGGTGATGGGGGACAAAGACCTTGACCCATAAGGTACTAAGATGAGAGGGAAAACTATCTATACACAAAAAAATTTCCCCCCCTTACAAGGAAAGTAGCCAAATCAAAGGCATGTACCTACTCCCATCTATTCCACTCCCCTCCACCACCCCTTTCTCCCTCTCATCTTAGCTCCTCATAGATGATGGTTATTTCCTGTGTCCTGCCCACTGCCTTGGGTCAGAAGCAATGTAGCAAGACACAGTACATCCACAGCAGGGCTGCATCATTTAATTGGCAACCCCCCTCTCCATTCCCTCATGCAGAACAAGAGAAGACAGGGAGAAATCCCTTCGGGATGTGGCAAAACATCATTCACACATAACCACTCCCTAACCCTGATAAATTAAATAAAAAACAAATCTTCTGTTCATGCATTTACTTGTATTTTGAAATACAGCATTTTAACTAATGAACTAAGTGTTCTATTAAACGGCAAATTGGATAACAAATGAAAACATATCATGTTGCACACGAGTACATGTACTTTCAAACCTGACATGTGAACAAAGACTGGCCGAACTGGAATTGCCAACCGTGGAACAAAGAAGAGAACGAGGGGACCTACTAACCATCTACAGAATTATGATAGAGAGGACTATTAAAGTGGGACAGAGGAAAAACAAGAGAACACACATGAAACTCAAAAAGGATAACTACAGAAGACTTGAAAAAGAACAGCTTCCCACACAGTGATAGATATATGGAAAAATTAGATGAAAAAATAGTGTGTACAAACACAATACAAGAATTTAAGAACAAACTTGATCTTGCGAGATACAAAAATGGGTCACCACAAGCATAGCTCCCCTTCCCGTATAATACTAGGTAAATACTTGAAGACAGTGTCCAATTATAGTGGTGCAATTTCATGTGGCATAACTCTATTTATTTCTTTTATGTTTATTGCATCAGGAGGCAGTAAGGGGAAGATGGGTAGAATATTTTAGGGAGTTGCTAAATGTGAAGGAGGATAGGGAGGGAAAGATAGTTGCAGTGGGAAATGCTAAGAAAATGACCATGATGAGTGAGGAAAATGGAGAAATAAGGAAGGATGAAGTGAAGGCAGTTGTTAAGATGATGAAAGCAGGTAAGGCACCTGGTCTGGATGGATGCCATGCAGAATGTCTAAAAAAAAAGGAGGTATAGTGATGGTGGACTGGCTGGTGAGGTTATTTAATGTTTGCTGGAGAGAGGGTAGAGTGCCGGAGGACTGGAGGAGTGCCTGTATAGTTCCACTTTACAAGGGAAAAGGGGACAAGTGTGAATGTAGTAGTTTCAGAGGGATTAGCTTGTTAAGTGTAGTTGGGAAGGCTTATGGGAGGATCTTGATTGAGAGGATTAGGAGAGGAACAGAGGGAGTAATTGGTGAGGAACAGTGTGGATTTAGGACGGGTAGAGGTTGTGTAGACCAGATCTTTGTGGTAAGACAGATATGTGAGAAAGCTATAGGAAAGGGGAAGGATGTTTTTTGGGCTTTTATGGACCTGGAAAAGGCTTACGATAGGGTAGACAGAAAGGCACTGTGGGAGGTTATGTAGATATACGGGATAGGAGGAAAGCTTCTAGGAGCTGTCAAGAGTTTTTATGAGAGTAGTAGAGCTTGTGTCAGGATTAGAAATGGAGATAATGAGTGGTTCGAGGTAAAGGTGGGACTTCCTCAAGGATGCGTTATGTTGTCCTGGCTGTTCAACTTGTACATGGATGGGGTAGTGCGAGAGGTAAATGCAAGGGTAGTGGGTGAGGGATTGGAGATGGTTAAAGAAAATGGAGAAAAGTGGGAGGTGAGCCAGCTGTTGTTTGCGGACGACACTGCGCTTGTGGCAGGATCGGAGGAGGGACTGAGGAAGTTGGTGACAGAGTTTGGGAGAGTATGTGATAGAAGAAAGCTAAAGATAAATGTGGGTAAAAGTAAGGTGATGAGATGTACAAGGGGTGAAAGTGGCAGTAGACTGGAAGTGAGCATTAAGGGAGAGTGACTGGAGGAAGTGGATAGTTTTAGATACTTGGGTGCAAATGTGGCAGGAAAAGGTGGAGTGAAGGTGGAGGTAGAATGTAGATTGAGAGAAGCGAGTAAATGCCTTGGTGGATTGAAGAGTGTAATGAGGAATAGACATTTGGGAATGGATGCTAAGAGGAGACTGTATGAAGGAGTGATTGTGCCAACAGCACTGTATGGGGCAGAAACATGGAACATAAGAGAGGAAGAGAGAAGTTTGAATGTGTTAGAGTGAGAAATGAGGAGGTGAGGAGGAGAACGGGGGTGGAAAGGGAGTTGGGAGATAGGGTTGATGAAAGAATATTAGGATGGTTTGGACACATGGAGAGAATGAGTGAAGAAAGACTAGTAAAAGAGGTATGGAAGGCAGATGTGGAGGGAGTGAACATGAGGGGACGTCCTAGGATGAGGTGGATGGATGGGGTGAAGGGGGCTTTGGGGAAGAGGGGAATGTCTGTTGAGGAAGGACGGGAGAGGACAGAAGACAGGGGTGAATGGAGAATGGTTGTATATGGATGATGTTGTGATGCATGAGGTGGAATGGGTGGGGGGATGGGGGGTGAGGTAGTATGTGTGAGCAAAATTTGATGCAGCCAGAAGGGATTTCTCCCCGTCTTCTCCTTTTATGCATGGGGGGATGGAGAGGGGGGGGGTCGCCGATTTAATGAAGCGGCCTTGCTGTGGATGTGCTGTGTCTTGTGACATTGCTTCTGACCCAGGGCAGTGGACAAGGTGCAGGGATGACCCGTCATCCAGGAGGTGCTAAGATAAGAGGGAAGAGGGAGGGTGGAGGGGTGTGGAGTGTATTCAGGGATGGAATGGGTGGGAATGATTATATGCCTTTTCCTTTTTGGCTACCTCCCTTGTAAGGGGGAAAAAGCCTTGGTATATGTATGTATGTATGTATAATGACAGCATACAGTTATATATACAGTAACATGTAATCTCTTCAATATGATGATGCCTACGTAGACGTCAAGAGGAGTGAGTGGGTATTCGAGGATGCCGGTGTCGGCATCTTGATTATATTTATTTTGTAGTTATAGCTGAGTGACCCCTGAATTCTTTGTAATCATCCAAGCAGTGTATTTCAGCCTCTGAGAAAGCAAATAAGATTCTGGGATTGATTGCGCGATCTTTTGATTTCAAAAGTCCATCACTCATTAACAAGCTATATAAATCGTTAGTTCGTCCACATTTGGAATATGCTGTTTCCGTATGGCCACCGAATCTCATTAAAGACATTGACAGACTGGAAAAAGTACAACGGCGAGCCACAAAACTGATTCCAAATATCAAAAATAAATCATACGAAAATCGACTTAAGCACATGAATCTGTTTTCCCTAAAAAAGCGTAGACTCAGAGGTGACTTGATACAGGTCTTTAAGATTTTAAAGGGAATTGACAACATCAAAAGTGACCAAATTTTCACATTGAATGAGAATCAGACAAGAAACAATGGTCTCAAACTGTCCGGAAATAGATTCAATTTGGAAGTAGGTAGAAACAACTTTGCCAACCGTGTAGTTAATGAATGGAATAAACTTCCTGCACAGGTAGTGCAATGTAGTTCAGTTCGAAGCTTTAAGAATCATTTAGATAAATACCTAAGTAAGATGCTGTAATGATTATAATTTATGTTATATTATTTGTTTTTGTTTTGTTATAATTTGTCTGTCTGATTTTCATTTATTATTAGTTATATGTCAATTTATAATCATTTACTATTTACCTGTTTGTTTGTTATTCAACTATACCTATGCATTTATTTATGTATTTTATTTGTTATTTTTACATTATTATAGTTTTAATTTATTATTAATATATATATATATATATATTTTTTTTGCATCCGACCTAGATATGGATCAAAAGGTCTCCTGTCGGCATGCTCCGCCTTTGTAAATAACATTTTCTGTGTTTATTATTACTCAGAGTGAAAGAGAACGAGTAATACAGTGGTGACCTTATATTTTATAACATGAGTAGCGTGATGCATTGTACATTAGGCATCCGATACTGTGAGCAAGAATTTGACTCCTATTGAAGAGGTTAATAACATAATTATGTGTCGACCACATTTTATATTGACAGCAGAGAGGTGTCACACAATCACTCATGTCTTCTGATTCATTAAACCATATGTGGCAATTATTAATACAAAGAAAATACAACACAATATATGAGTACCATACTCTCCTTCATGCATTTACCTGCACTCTGGAATGTAAAATATCAAATTACAAGCTTGGTTTTATTGTGAAAAAGGTTATTACTGTTGCTATTTTTACATATTACACTACCCCATTCGAGCCTTACCTGGATACATACATACATACACACATACATATATATATATAATATATATATATATATACACACACACACAAATCAAGGGCTTTTTCCCCCTTATAAGGGTGGTAGCCAAAGTCAAAGGCATAAATCCACTCCCAGCCATTTCATCCCCACATACTCCTCTCCCATTCACCACCCCTCCCTCCCTCTTTTCTTGGCTCCCCCTGGATAAGGGGTCATCCTTGCATCTTGCCCATTGCCTAGGTTAGAAGCAATGCAGCAAGACACAGCGCATCTACAGCAAGGCCACTTCATTTAATTGGTGGCCTCCATTTCTGTGGAGGATGGAAGGGTGGTTGATAGAGCATTAATGGACTATGTGGTGGTAACCTGGAGTATAGTAGGAAGAGTTAAGGATGTACATGTTCTAAGGGGAGAGAGTGGGGGAATATCAGATCATTTTTTGGTGGAAGGTAACTTGAGAGTGGAGGATAGATGGAGAAAGAGGAAAAGGACAGAAAGTAAGGAGGTGCTTAGAGTGAACTGCTTAAATGAGAAAGAAAAGGAGAAGGAGTACAAGAAGCTGAGAGAGGAGTGGGAGGGAGTGAAGGAGGAATGGGGATGGTTCAAGGAGGGAGTCACAAGGTGTGCAAAGATGGTGTGTGGAACAAGGAGGACGGGAGGAAATAGAAGGAAGGGTAGTGAGTGGTGTGATGAGGAAGCAAAGAAGGTTGTAGAAGAGAAGAAGTGAGCTTACACAGATTGGTTACAAAATAGGATGATGGAATCATATGAAAGGTACAAAGAAAAGAAATGAGAAGTAAAGCATAAGATAAAGGTGGCAAGAGGAGAGCAGATGTGAAATGGGGTAGGAGTATGACAGAATTTTTTTAAAGTAACAAAAAAATGTTTTGGAAAGAAATTAACCACTTCAATACGGGACTTAAATCTCGCGGGCAGCAGCCAATGCCAGCCGTACGACGTAACGAAATAATATTCGCATCATAAAATATAGTCGCCGCTTATATCGATCGTTCTCTCTTTCACCCGCGAATTTTGAAAACCACAGAGAATGGGATTACGGGCGCATTTGGGAGAATGTAAAAACACAGGGGCGACTACAATAAATATAATCAAGACGCCGATATGGCAGCGTCGCGAATCCACTTGCTCCTCATGACGCCTACGTGTGCGGCACCGTATGGAAGGGGTTAAGAGACTAAGAGGAGGTGAATCAAGTAGAGAAGAAAAGGTTAAAGGTGCAGATGCAGAGATGATAATGGAAGAGACGTATGAGGAAGATGGGCACAGTATTCTAGAGAGTTGCTACATGTGAAGGAGGATAGGGAGGGAAAGGTAGTTGCAGTGGGAAGGGCTAAGAAAATGACAGTGATGAGTGAGGAAAATGGAGGAGAAATAAGGAAAGATGAAGTGAAGGCAGTTGTTTAGATGATGAGAGCAGGTAAGGTACCTGGATTGGATGGATGTCATGCAGAATGTCTGAAAAAAGGAGGTACAATGATGGTGAACTGGCTGGTGAGGTTAATGTTAGTTTAAGAGAGAGTAGAGTGCTGGAGGACTGGAGGAGTGCCTGTATAGTTCCACTTTACAAGGGAAAAGGGGACAAGTGTGAGTGTAGTAGTTTCAGAGGAATCAAGTTGTTAAGTGTAGTTGGGAAGGCTTATGGGAAGGTCTTGATTGAGAGGATTAGGAGAGGAACAGAGGGAGTAATTGGTGAGGAACAGTGTAGGTTTAGGACAGGTAGGGGTTGCATAGATCAGATTTTTGTGGTAAGACAGATATGTGAGAAAGCTATAAGAAAAGATAAGGATGTTTTTTTTGGCTTTTATGGATTTGGAAAAGGCTTATGACAGGGTAGACAGAAAGGCACTGTGGGAAACACTGCAGATATATGGGATAGAAGGAAAGCTTTTAAGAGCAGTCAAGCATTTTTACAAGAGTAGCATAGCTTGGATTAGGAAATGGAAAGATTGAGAGGTCTGAGGTAAAGGTGGGACTTCATCAGGGATGTGTTATGTTGCCTGGCTGTTCAATTTATACAGGGTTGAGGTGGTGCAAGAGGTAAATGCAAGGGTAGTGGGTCAGGGATTGGAGATGGTTAAAGAAAATGGAGAAAAGTGGGAGATAAGCCAGTTGTTGTTTGCTGACAACACTGCGCTTGTAGCAGGATCAGAGGAGGGATTGAGGAAGTTAGCGATGGAGTTTGGGAAAGTGTGCAAAAGAAGGAAGTTGAAGATAAATGTGGGTAAAAGGTGATGAGATGTACAAGGGGAGAAAGTGGCAGCAGACTGGAAGTGAGTATTAACCTCTTCATTCCGGTTCAAAATCTCGCGGGCAGCATTAGCTGTCAGACATACGATGTGTCGTAATAATACTCGCATCATAGAATATAGTCACCGCTTATATCGATCGTTCTCTCTTTCACCCGTGAATTTTGATAACCATAGAAAATGTGATGAAGACAGTTTAGAGAGTATGTAATTACGCAGGGGCAACTACAATAAATATAATCAAGACGCCGATATGGCAGCCTCGTATATACACTTGCTCCTCATGCCACTTACGTATGCGGCACCATATGGAAGGGGTTAAAGGAGAGTGATTAGAGGAAGTGGATAGTTTTAGATACTTGGGTGAGAATGTGGCACGAAAGGGAGGAGTGGAGGTGGAGGTAGAATGTAGATTGAGAAAAGCAAGTAAACATCTTGGTGGATTAAAAAGTGTAATGAGAAATAGACATATGGGAATGGATGCTAAGAGACTGTATGAAGGAGTGATTGTGCTGACAGCACTGTATGGCGCAGAAACATGGAACATAAGAGAGGAAGAGAGGAGTTTGAATGTATTTACCTAGTTGTATTTTACGGGACTGGAGCTATGCTCGTGTTGACCCATTTTTGTATCTCTCTACATCTAATTTGCTTTTGAATTCTTGTATATTTCTGGCATTAACTGTTTCACTGTTCAATTTGTTCCAGATGAGGTGCCTGAGAAGTATGAGAGGGGTTACTAGGCTGGATAGTGTGAGAAATGAGGAGGTAAGGAGGAAAACGGGAGTGGAAAGGGAGTTGGGAGAGAGGGTTGAAGAAAGAGTATTGGGATGGTTTGGACACATGGAAAGAATGAGTGAAGAAAGACTAGTAAAAGAGGTGTGGAAGGCAGAGGTGGAAGGAGTGAACATGAGGGGGTGACCTAGGATGAGATGGGTGGATGGGGTAAAAGGGGCATTGGGTAAGAAAGGAATGTCTGTTGAGGAAGGATGGGAGAGGATAGAGGATAGGGGCGAATGTAGAAAGGTTGTGTATGGATGATGCTGTGATACATGAGGGGGAATGGGGGTGAGGGAGTATGTGTGAGAAATAAATTGACGTAGCCCAAAGGGATTTCTACCCATCTTCTCCTTTTCTGCATGATGGGATGGGGTTGCTGATTTAATGAATCGGCCTTGCTGTGGATGTGCTGTGTCTTGCTACACTGCTTCTGATCCAGGGCAATGGGCAAGATGTAGAGATGACCCATCATCCAGGAGGTGCCAAGAAGAGGGAGGGAAGAGGGTAAAGGGGAGTGGAGTATGTTAGGGATGGAATGGGTGGGAATAGTTTTTATGCCTTTGTTTTTTTGCTACCTCCCTTGTAAGGGGGAAAAAGCCTTTGGTATATGTATTATTACTCAAGTCACTTTTATTACTGATCTTATAAACTTACCTTCACAAATGTAGAATTGGACTTTACGTCTCAACCAAAACTTATAGTCTTGGGAAGACTTGAGATACATTGATGACGTTAACATTCGTTCAATATAAGTCTCAGTGAGACTTTGTCGAACATCATCAGAAAGATTCATCTTTGATACACGCGTTGATCCAGAACTATGGTGAGAAACAAAACCATTATTATGAAAAATCTCATGTAAAAATATGTATGTGTACTACAAATAGGTCAATACATATTCAAAGACTGCCTAGCATGGGGTGATTACTGAAACACCCACAACATATCTGAGGTGGAAGACCTTTGGCAAAGGCCTTAGAGTGACTGTTTTTCTCTGTAATTTAATGTCATAACCCACTGAAGACAGCCAACAACAACTCAATCTCATCAAAGTTGTTCCCATTTTCATCCTTTTAATTACTTTTTCCTATCTATCTCTTCCTCTTTTCTTCTGTTCAATCCCAATGCCCTTCAGTTATCTTTCAAGGGGGTGAAACCAAAATTAATCTTGACTGAAAAAACTTGGGAACACTGAATTGTACAAATAAAATAATTAACAATACTCACTATGCACCAGTCTGATAGAGAAGACTAGCCAGAGGTCTACGTTCTCTGTCTTCCCGTGGGTGGCATGGTGGGAGCAAAGTGTATTCTGGTTGTAAGGCTCTCCTGACAGATGCCGAATCTCCAAGAAGCAACCATGCATCCAGGTCTTGACTGCGTGTGTAAGCCTCACCACTGGAGAGGAGAACAACAGGAGTCCTGTTGTCTCCTGCCAATTGAATTGTTTTGACCCCACCTTGTTTGTCTTGAACTGCAAAGACAATTTCAAACATTCAAGTAAGAGATCATAGATCATAGTTTTCCTGCTAATTTATTTTTTGATCTATTCTGCCACAACTGTCAAACAAAATAACATACACATCTTTTAGCTTTGCATTTTTTGACAATCACATTGTATCTATAAATGGTTACAGCCATATGCGTTTACAATATTTATTTTCAATTCAAGCTGAAATTGTACTACTTTTCCAATTTGTCCCTTCAACCCTTGAGCATATTCCAAATATCGTTGATGTATAAAGTTGAACTATGTCAACATCCACTCCCTGAAAGGATAGAGCTCAAGATATGACAAATATGGGAGTTTTGCACATGGTTTCCATATCTGTATACTGTGAGCAGGATCATTTCATTGACAGTAACCAGCACTTGTGTTTTTGAATCCAATATTACACCAAAAGAAGTGGATGTAGGTGATGAAGGGGAGATTCAAGGAGGGTAGCAGAAAGGAGAGATTATTATTATTATTATTATTATTATAATTTTTCTTTTTTCTTTCCTGCATTAACAGATGGAGTCAGCTTGAGAGGAAGACCAAGAATGAGGTGGGATGAGGAAATGTCTCAAGCAGGAAAAAGGAAAGCAAAAGGTAAGAGTGAATGAAAGAAATGGCTCAAAAGGATACTTTTTTATCCGCTTGATAAAGTTTCATGAGTAAATGAGGAAGGGGGGAGGGGTCACCTGATGATGAAGTGGTAAGGACAAACCAGCCCTCAACCTGAGCAGTGTGCTGGGAGCAGGGATGACCCTTCCTCAAGATGCAGAGAAGGGAAGGGCATTAAATGGGTTTTAATGAGTATGATGTTGGTGTGTGCTTTGACTCAGCCACCCCAACAAGAGGGAAAAGGCTTTAGGTTTATTTATATATATATATATATATATATATATATATATATATATATATATATATATATACACACACACACATACATAACACAAAGGAAGGGAAAAGGAGGGAAGGTTGCCGTGCAAGTGAAACAGCCCTGCTGTGGATGGACTGTATCTTGCTGCATTGCTTCTGACCTGGGCAGTGGGAAGGAGACAAAAGCTAAGATGACAGGGTAACAAGAGTGGTGGATTGGAGTGAAATGGGTGGGAGTGGGTGCATGCCTTGACTGGCTCCCTCCCTTATAATGGGAAAGAAGCCCTTGGTATATAGATAGACAAAGGAGGGATAACAGAGGTTAAAAAGTGCCTCAGCATTCCTCTGAGTAAGACTGATCTCCAAAAGTAAAATGATGCTGTGGGATTCTGGTCATTAAGATCATTAAAGTCCATAAAGTACAGAAAATGTATAACTAATTAAACAGAAAGAAAGGGGTGGAGCGATTGCACTACATCTAGAGAGAGGGGTAAAATAGTCTTAACTTACCCCTTCAATGCAGAGATATATTTTACTGATATTATTCATGCTAACATTGAGAAAAAGAACGGTTCTATGTAGTACCATGCCAACAACTCAGTTACAGTTAGCCAAAAACTCATTGCTTCCTCATTTAAACTAAATTGAAGTACTCTTCTGCTGAATCAAAATTGAGTTTCATACACTCCTTTTTACTTCTGAAACACTTCAGTATATTCCTACATTTTCTTCTTACCAAGATGCCTTATGGAGTCCGACAAAATTTTTTTCTGCTTCATCACATCCCACACACTCAAATCTGCGGTTGTGGTGAGTACAATTACACAGTTATCTTGCACAAAGAGCTGTGATGCTTTCCCCTTCAATTGTAATGGTGGAATACAGTGCTGCCCTGCAAAATAAAAGGGAAAATAAAAACAAAATGTTCTCTCAAAACAAAAATGTGGTACTATCCCTTCCTCCAACAAGCACACTATTTGATTGTGAATCTTGTTTGCCAATTGGTCTGCATTCCTTTGGAATCCAATCTGAGATTCTGTCAGGTCCTGAAGGTTCTCACATGTTTCCAATGGTGTGTGTATTTCTTTTACTTCTACATTTATTTCATGCCACCTGATATTACAACCCATTTCTCTCACTTCCAACAAATAATCTTCTTTCATGAAAACTAAGTGTGGGTGTGGGTGTGATTTACCAGTCTTAGATTACATGTTGGCTCCATGAATAATGGCTATTACCCTCCTGGATGAGGGCTCAGAGCTCATATATGGCCTGATCTATGGGTAATGCTATGAGCTTACACACACAAAACTCCTTGTGCAACAGAGTAGGCGTGCCGGCTTACAGTAAAGTTATGCTGAGATTTTCAGACCTGGGCAGGTTTTGGATTGCTGAATTTGTGGCCAAGAGTGAGACCACTGCATTGTTGAACCATGTATATATATTTGTGTGTGTGCATGTGTGTAATTCACCATAGTTTTGGATTACGTGTTGGCCTTATGATTGACAGCTACTACTCTCCTGGATGAGAGCTTAGAGCTCATGTATGACCGATCTATGGGTAATGCTGTGACCTGACACACACACACCGAACTCCCTGCCCACAAGAGTTGGAGTAACGGCTTGCAGTGCAGCAATACTGAAATTATTTCAGCCCTGGACAGGATTTGAACTCAGACCACTGAGTTAGCAGTTGCAAACACTATCATTGTGCCATCAAGAATGTTGTGTGTGTGTGTTAAATAAGATGGATGGAATCAATCGGTCAATCTGTTGCCCCAGGTCTCTTTTGCAGGAGACCCATGGCACAAAGATAGTTAGCCATGGGCACTGGATCAGCCCATAAATCTTTCAGAGAAATTATTTTATATTACTGTTCTGGTAGGGTGAGACTTGAGAAGTGAAGAATGAGGTGTTCAGTGTCCTTTATGTGGTGGTTGCATGTTTTAATGTAGGGTCATGACCTGGGCATTGCCATGCCAATGTGGTTCTGTTTTGTCTTGAGAGTGACTTCTCAGGTTGAAGTCTGAGTGAACCTAGTGGAATATAGAATTTGGAGGTCTATTGTAGAGTGCGTATTTTTGTATGAGTGTTTTAGAAGACAGAGGGCAGGACATTGTAGATGTTTTAGTAGCATGTTTCTGAGGTTATTCTCTTATTATATTCATGGTTGGCAAGGAAAGGAGTGGGTGGAAGATGGGGTGGGGGTGTTATGGAGTGGTTATGTGTGAATAAAATTTTGATGCAGCCCAAAGGGATCTCTCCCTTTCTTCAATTTTTCTGGTTGAGGGGATGGAGAGGGGGGTGCCAATTAAATGAAGCAACCTTTTTGTAGATGTGCTGTGTCTTGCTGCATTGCTTCTGACCCAGTGCGGGGGACAAGATGCAGGGATGACCCTTCATCCATGAGGAGTCAAAATGAGAGGGAGGGAGGGGTGGTGGATGGGAGTGGAATGAATGGGGATGAAATGGATATGAGAGGATATATGCCTTTTTACTTTGGCTATTTCCTTGGTACATACATATATACATATACCAAAGGCTTTTTCCCCCTTGCAAAGGAGGAAGCCAAAATAAAAAAGGCATAGTTCCTCTCCCACCCATTATATCCCCACATACTCCATTCCCATTCACCACACCTCCCTCCATCTTTTCTTGGCTCTTACTGGATGATGATCCCTACATCTCGCCCACTACCCTGGGTCAGAAGCAATGCGGCAAGACACAGCATATCCACAACAAGGCCATTAATTTTAATTGGTGATCCCCTTGGTAAGGGGGAAAAATCCCTTGGTATATGTATGTACAGTGAGACCTCTCATTAACGGATGTTGATTAGCTGTGTTTTCAGTGTTTTTGCTGTGTTTTCGGTGTTTTGGAGTGTTTTTTGGGTGGCATAGTGATTGCACGCACTAAACAACAGCACTAAAAACACCGAAAAAACACCAAAAACACCGTAAACACAACTAATTAACGTCCGTTAATGAGAGGTCTCACTGTATGTACATTCATGATACTGAGTATGGGGTGGTGGAAAGGATCAAAGGGGTTATGTGTATAACTGTGTGTCTATTATTCTCGTCTGGGGTATTGGCTGCTTGTTATTGTGGCAAAGTAGCATGCAGTTGATACTTTAGGGTCTATATGGGGCGCCCCTACGGACCAGAGCCACACATCATTTTGTCTATGATTGAGGAAAACTCTGTTCATAGAGAAATGATGAAACTTTTATACTACGACTGTCCCTCCATTATGCTGTCCTCCAACCCCTTGTTGCTGTCCTGTACCATTTCTCTGAGTATTCTTTTTCTGTGATGGGGGAATTCCCTGTGGTGGGGGAAAAGAACTAGGGATCCTTCTCCTTGTAGCCCCACTGGGGACATTCCTAAAAGAAAAAGAGAAGGCATAAGAGGGGCTGGAAGTTCTCGGACCAGCACCCTAAGGTTTGGGTCTTTTAATGTGCGTGGATGTGGTACAGATGAGAGTAAAAGGGAAGAGATAGGTAGTATATTTGTGAGAAGAAAGATGGATGTGTTGGCTTTGAGTGAAACTAAGTTGAAAGGGAAGGGTGAGTGTAAGTTTGGGAATGTAAGTGGGAGGTTATCAGGAGTGAAGAGAGGGCGAGGGAGGGAAGGGGTGGCTATTCTAGTAAGTGAAGAGATAGGTAAACGGGTAGTGGAGTGGAAGAAGGTTTCCTCAAGGATAATGTGGATGAAGGTGAAACTGGGGAAGGAGATGTGGGTCTTTGTAAGTGCTTATGGGCCTGGCAGTGAGAAGAATGTAGAAGAAAGGGAGGCCTTTTGGATATATCTAAATGAGTGCATAGAGGATTTGGGAAGAAATGTCAATGTGATAGTACTGGGAGACCTTAATGCTAGGGTGGGAAATGGTCCAATCGATGGAGTGGTTGGGAAATGTGGAGTTCCAGGAAAAAATCGTAGTGGAGAGTTGATGGTGGAAATGTGTCTAGAGAGTTGATGATAGCAAATACAGTGTTTCGGAAGAAAGTCAAGCATAAGTACACATGGGAGAGGGTGGTGGAGGGAAGGGTGGTAGATAGAGTGCTAATGGATTATGTTGTGGTAAATAGGATTATGATAGGAAGAGTTAAGGATGTACATGTGCTAAGGGGAGAGGGTGGGGGAATATCAGATCATTTTTTGGTGGAAGGTAAGTTGAAAGTGGAGGATAGATGGAGGAAGAGGAAAGGGACAAAAGGTAGGGAGGTTCTTAGAGTGAACTCTTTGAATGAAAAGGAAAAGGAGAGGGAGTACGGAAAGAAGCTGAAGGAGGAGTGGGAGGGAGTAAAGGGTAGAGTAGAGCTGGGTGTGGAGGAGGAATGGGGATGGTTCAAGGAGGGAGTCATAAAGTGTGCAAGGATGGTGTGTGGAACAAGAAGGACAGGGGGAAATAGAAGAAAGGATAGTGAATGGTGGGATGAGGAAACAAAGAAGGCTGTAGAAGAGAAGAACTGAGCTTTCACAGATTGGTTACAAAATAGGACGAGGGAGTCATATGAGAGGTACAAAGAAAAGAAAAGAGAAGTAAAGCAAAAGGTAAAGGTTGCAAAGAGGAGAGCAGATGTGAAATGGGGTAAGAGTTTGACAGAAAATTTTGAAAGTAATAAAAAGATGTTTTGGAAAGAAATTAAGAGAGGAAGAGGAGGCGAATCAAGAAGAGAAGAAAAGGTAAAAGGTGCAGATGGAGAGATGATAATGGAAGAGAAAGCAGTAAGGGGAAGATGGGCAGAATATTTTAGGGAGTTGCTACATGTGAAGGAGGATAGGGAAGGAAAGATTGCTGCAGTGGGAAGTGCGAAGAAAATGAGAGTGATGAATGAGGAGAATGGAGGAGAAATAAGGAAGGATGAGGTGAAGGCAGTTGTTAAGATGATGAAAGCAGGTAAGGCACCTGGTCTGGATGGATGCCATGCAGAATGTCTGAAAAAGGGAGGTACAGTGATGGTGGACTGGTTGGTTAGGTTATTTAATGTTTGCTGGAGAGAGGGTAGAGTGCCGGAGGACTGGAGGAGCGCCTGTATAGTTCCACTTTACAAGGGAAAAGGGGACAAGTGTGAATGTAGTAGTTTCAGAGGGATTAGCTTGTTAAGTGTAGTTGGGAAGGCTTATGGGAGGATCTTGATTGAGAGGATTAGGAGAGGAACAGAAGGAGTAATTGGTGAGGAACAGTGTGGATTTAGGACAGGTAGAGGTTGTGTAGATCAGATCTTTGTGGTAAGACAGATATGTGAGAAAGCTATAGGAAAGGGGAAGGATGTTTTTTGGGCTTTTATGGATCTGGAAAAGGCTTATGATAGGGTAGACAGAAAGGCACTGTGGGAGGTTATGCAGATATACGGGATAGGAGGAAAGCTTCTGGGAGCTGTCAAGAGTTTTTATGAGAGTAGTAGAGCTTGTGTCAGGATTGGAAATGGAGAGAGTGAGTGGTTCGAGGTAAGGGTGGGACTTCGTCAAGGATGCGTTATGTCGCCCTGGCTGTTCAACTTATACATGGATGGGGTGGTGCGAGAGGTGAATGCAAGGGTGGTGGGCAAGGGATTGGAGATGGTTAAAGAAAATGGAGAAAAGTGGGAGGTGAGCCAGCTGTTGTTTGCGGACGACACTGCGCTTGTGGTAGGATCGGAGGAGGGATTGAGGAAGTTGGTGGCAGAGTTTGGGAGAGTATGTGATAGAAGAAAGCTAAAGATAAATGTGGGTAAAAGTAAGGTGATGAGATGTACAAGGGGTGAAAGTGGCAGTAGACTGGAAGTGAGCATTAAGGGAGAGCAACTGGAGGAAGTGGATAGTTTTAGATACTTGGGTGCAAATGTGGCAGGAAAAGGTGGAGTGAAGGTGGAGGTACAATGTAGATTGAGAAGCGAGTAAATGCCTTGGTGGATTAAAGAGTGTAATGAGGAATAGACATTTGGGAATGGATGCTAAGAGGAGACTGTATGAAGGAGTGATTGTGCCAACAGCACTGTATGGGGCAGAAACATGGAACATAAGAGAGGAAGAGAGAAGGAGTTTGAATGTGTTTGAGATGAGGTGTCTGAGAAGTATGATGGGGGTTACTAGGCTAGATAGAGTGAGAAATGAGGAGGTGAGGAGGAGAACAGGGGTGGAAAGGGAGTTGGGAGATAGGGTTGATGAAAGAGTATTAGGATGGTTTGGACACATGGAAAGAATGTGTGAAGAAAGACTAGTAAAAGAGGTATGGAAGGCAGATGTGGAAGGAGTGAACATGAGGGGACGTCCTAGGATGAGGTGGATGGATGGGGTGAAGGGGGCTTTGGGGAAGAGGGGAATGTCTGTTGAGGAAGGACGGGAGAGGAAAGAAGACAGGTGAATGGAGAATGGTTGTATATGGATGATGTGATGCATGTGGTGGAATGGGCGGGGGATGGGGGGTGAGGTAATATGTGTGAGCAAAATTTGACGCAGCCCAAAGGGATTTCTCCCCGTCCTCTCATTTTATGCAATGGGGGGACGGAGAGGGGGGGTCGCCGATTTAATGAAGCGGCCTTGCTGTGGATGTGCTGTGTCTTGCGACACTGCTTCTGACCCAGGGCAGTGGACAAGGTGCAGGGATGACCCGTCATTCAGGAGGTGCTAAGATAAGAGGGAGGGTGGAGGGGTATGGAGTGTATTTAGGGATGGAATGGGTGGGAATGATTTTATGCCTTTTTCTTTTTGGCTTCCCCCCTTGTAAGGGGGAAAAACCCTTGGTATATATATGTATGTATGTCTATTATTCTCATGTTCTACTCTGGCAAAAGGATTTTTGTTTCTGAGTGTAAATGTTATATTGGAGCTGTTTTACTGCAGCCAGTCATTATTCTCAATGTTTTATTTTGAGTTGCTTTTAGGATGTCTTTGTATGTTTTCTTGGTTGCTCAGTACCATGCTGTGGGTGCATAGGTAACTGTAAATTTTTTGAGCTGATTATCTACTTGGACAGTGTTTAGTGTTTCCTTCTGCTGTACATATCCTGTACCTGCAACTGCTGAGGTTCTTCTCTGTCCTCACTGTCAGGCTTTTAACCACTTCAGTACAATAACACCTACATAGGCATCAGGATCTTGATTAAATATATTATTTTTGTAGTTGTACATGAGTTACCCCCGGATTCTGTGAACTGGTTTGATCACTTTTTCTATGTTTATTATTACACATAGTAAAAGAGAATGAGTAATACAGCAGTGACTTTATATTTTATAATGTGAGTAGTGTGTTGAAGCATACATTTGGCAGCCGACGCTGTGTGTGAGAATTTGACTTGTTCTGAAGTGTGTGAGGGCTGAAGGTCATGTGTGTAAAAAATGAGGCCCAGTATCTATTCATTTATTTTTTGGTTCAGAATATTAAGTCAAGTGTTGTCGAAAGTACAACTATTTATGAATAATTGATCATGATTCCAGAAAATGAATGAGGTAAGACAAAGATTGTTCCCTGAAAAATCAAGACCTTACCTGTTTTGATATCAAGAATATGCAAGCTGCTGTCAACACAGCTCACTGATGCTATAGTGGATGTCGCTACTGCATAGGTAATGGGTGATGTCATATGCACAACCCAAGATGCTGAGTTCAAATGTGACCTCATTATACGGTGAATGGCTGGTACATTATTGGTGCTACTATTGGTAGCTATGGTATTCCCAGGGACCCCAAACTTGCAATTGACCTTCCAATCATTTTCCACAATGAGAAGTGGGGCTGGCGATTCTCCTTGTTCCCCTGGAATCTGACAAAAGATATGTGGCCACATGAATATCCTGAACACATTTCAATTCATTATCATTCTACAACATATCCATCTTATTATTGGAGGCTGTGTATAGATGATACTATGATGCATAGAAGGGAGTGGGTGGGGGATGGGGGGATGAGAGTATGTATGAATGATATTTTGATGCATACATACATACATATACCAAGGCTTTTTTCCCCCTTACCAGGGGGGTAGCCAACAAGGACAAGGCACAAAAACATTCCCACCCATTTCATCCCCGAAAACACTCCACACCCCTCCACCCTCCCTCCCGTCTTTGCACCTCCTAGATGACGGGTCATCCCTGCACCCTGTCCACTGCCCTGGGTCAGAAGCAGTGTCGCAGGACACAGCACATCCACAGCAAGGCCGCTTCATTAAATCGGCGACCCCCCCTCTCCGTCCCCCCATATAAAGGAGAGGACGGGGAGAAATCCCTTCGGGCTGCGTCAAAAATTTTTGCTCACACACACTACCTCACTCCCATTCCCCCGTCCAATCCACCTCATGCATCACAACATTTTCCATATACAACCATTCTCCATTCACCCCTGTCTTCTCTCCTCTCCCGTCCTTCCTCAACCGACATTCCCCTCTTCCCCAAAGCCCCCTTCACCCCATCCATCCATCTCATCCTAGGACGTCCCCTCATGTTCACTCCCTCCACATCTGCCTTCCATACCTCCTTTACTAGTCTTTCTTCACTCATTCTTTCCATGTGTCCAAACCATCCTAATACTCTTTCATCCACCCTATCTCCCAGCTCCCTTTCCACCCCTGTTCTCCTCCTCACTTCCTCATTTCTCACTCTATCTAGCCTAGTAACCCCCATCATACTTCTCAGACACTTCATCTCAAACACATTCAAGTTCCTTCTCTCTTCCCCTCATGTTCCATGTTTCTGCTCCATACAGTGCTGTTGGAACAATCACTCCTTCATGCATTTTGATGCAGCCTGAAGTGATTTCTCCCCATCTCATCTTTTTCTACATAAGGGGACAGAGAGGAGGGGGTTGCCAATTAAATGAAGCAGCCTTGCTGTGGATGTGCTGTGTCTTACTGCATTGCTTCTGACCCAGGGCAGTGGGCGAGATGCAGAGATGACTTGTCATCCTGGAGGAGCCAAGAATAGAGGGAGGGAGGGGTGGTGAATGGGAGTGGAGCATGTGGGAATGAAATGAGTTGGAGATTTATGCCTTTGACTTTGGCTACCTCCCTTGTAAGGGGGAAAAAGCCATTGGTATATGTATGTTACTATCTAACCAATAACAACTGAAAGCACACCCAGTTTTGCTACATCACGATTCAGTTCCATGTATTCACCCATCAGGATGCATGACATCAACCCAATACAAAAATTTCAATTCAACCTAATAGTTATGCTCTTCATAGATTTTGTTCAAGCTAGTGATAAATGGAGTATTAATCAATCAATACCCTGTTCTTCAAATAGAAATTGCATGAAATTAACACAGTTTAACAACTGATCAAAGGCGGTATCACACTTATTTTCCTCACCTGAATCTTAGCAGACTTTGAAATAGATGCTTCTGGAAGTATGTTGACAGACTGAACTGGCACCACAGCAGCTTTTGGAACTTGAGTGGTTGATGGGACAGGTGGGGGGGCAACTGGTTGAGTTGGTGTTGTAATTTGGGTAGATGACCGATCATACAGAGGGGGCCGCCCACGTTTCCTCTTGATAGAGATAGGTTGTGCATCCTCCAAACGTCGTTTAACACCCACCGATTCAACTTTCTCTCCTTTGTCAGCACTGGAAGGTAATGCAAAATCCATATTAGAAAAGAAATACATACATATACCAACGGCTTTTTCCCCCTTACAAGGGAGGTAGCCTAAGTCAAAGCATAAGTCTACTACCACCCATTTCATCCCCACATACTCCACTCCCATTCACCACCCCTCCCTCCCTCCTTTCTTGGCTTCCCCAGGAGCCCACTGCCCTGGGTCAGATGCAATGTAGCAAGACACAGCACTTCCACAACAAGACCACTTCATTTAATTGGTGACCCCCCATTTCTGTCCCTTCATGCAGAAAAAAAGAAAAGATGAGGAGAAATCCCTTTGAGCTGCATAAAAATATCATTCACACGTACTTTCTCAACCCCCATCCCCCACCCACTCCCTTCCATGCATCACAGCATTATTCATACACAACCATTCTCCACTCATCTTTCTTCTCCCTTCCTCAACACAATCCCCTCTTTCCCAATCCTCTTTTACCCCATCCATCCATCTCATCCTTGGTTGCTCCCTCATGTTGACCTTCTAGCTGAAACAAAATTTTAGTGACAAAATCAAATTCAAGTGTTTGTTGATCCGCACACCTAAGGCATTTTCAAGTCTCCCCTAACACTTCACCATACACACTATCCCACACGATGATACAATTAATCATTGGGTGTGCAGTACTTCTACAGAACACCTATAGTGCAAAATACTACAACAGGGCTAGAATAAAAAATATATATATAATTTCTCTCTTGCTGAAGGTGTGCGGCACACACCTAGCACACCCTGAATATATGCCCTTGTTCTCTCTCCATATAAGGAAGGTAGCACTCAAGGCACCTACTCCTGCCCATCACCTACTGTTTCCCTCTCATCTTAGCCCCTTGTGGATAAAGGGTCATCCCCATCTCCTGCCCACTGCCTGGGTCGAAAGCAATGCACCAAGTGACAGTATATTCACAGCAGGGCCACTTATTTACACAGAGACCTTCCCTCTTTGTATCCTATCTTGTTTAATTTATGCATCTTCATTTTACAAATCTTTTCAGATTTATGCCAGACTTGTGAAGAGAGGGACCAAGTACTAGCCCCTTGGGGTTCCACCTCTAGGTGGAGTGTTCTAGATGTTTTTGAGTGAATAACAATAACTACCATGAGATGGATGAATAGAATGAGGGGGAATGTCTGTTGAGCAGGGAAGGAAGAAGGCAAAAGATAGGTATGAATGGAGAAAGGTTGTGAATGTACTATAAATTGATGCAATCCAAAGGGATTTCTCTTCTCTATTTTTGCACAAAAGGACAAGGAGGGAGGGTCACTGTGTCAATGAAGCAGCTGGGCCTGTTGTAGATATGCTGTGGCTTGCTGCATTGCTTTTGGCCTCTGGGGAAGGGACAGGGATGATCCTTCATCCACAAGGAAATAAGATATAAGGGAAATAAATGGGCGATGGATGGGAGTTAGATAGGTGGGGGTGATTGCATGACTTAGCTGGTTGCTTCTTTTATTATAATAATCCTCTTGGTATATAGATTGAAGTATGGTAGACTTGATGAATCAATCACTCACCTTTCAATTCGGGCACTGAGACTTGATGGAATATTAGGTGGATCAGGTGGTACCACTGCCTGGTCAGCCTTAGTTCCTCCTATGGCAGCACTCTGCGAAGATGTACTTATTGCATGATTGGAGGCTCCCTTACTGGGAGTGGAAATGTTGGGTTCTACCACAGCATCCACCTTCTCCACCACAATACTGCTCTTTTCTTGGCGGCTACTGGAAAAGCTGCAGTTGCTGTTTCCATAGGCATTGGGAGTTTCCCTGTGGAAGGCAATTAAACAGTTAAATATATATATACACACGCACATACAATATATATATTAACAATAATAATATACATACACATACTGATGGCTTTTTCCCCCTATACAAGAGAGGTAACCAAAAACAAAGGCATAAAATCTACTCCCACCCATTCCATCCCCACACACTCCATTACCATTCAACCCCTCCAACCCTCTTATCTTGGCTCCTCCTGGATAAGAGGTCATCCCTTCATCTCACCCATTGCCCTAGGTCAGAAGCAATGTAGCAGGACAGTACATCCACAGCAAGTCCACTTCATTTAATTGGCAACCCCCTATCTCCATCCCCTCATGCAAAAAAATATAAGACAAGGATAAATCCTTTCAGGCTGTGTCCAAATATCATTCATACATACTCCCTCATCACCCCATCCCCCACCCACTCTCTTCCATGCATCACAGTGTCATCTGTACACAACCATTCTCCACTCATGCCTATTTTCTGTCTTCTCTCTTCCTTCAACAACCATTCCCCTCTTTCCCAATGCCCCCTGCCCCCTTTACCCCACCCATCCATCTCATCCTTGGTCACCCCTTCATGTTCACTCCTTCCACCTCGGTTTTACTAATCTTTCTTCACTCATTCTTTCCATGTGTCCAAACCATCACTATCTCCCAGCTCCCTTTTCACCCTCACTCTCCTCCTCACCTTGTTTCTCACTCTATCCAGCCTAGGAACTTCTATTATACTTTTCAGGCATTTCATCTCAAACACATTTAAACTCTTTCTCTCTTATGATGTTCCATGTTTCTGCCCCATAAAGTGCTGTCAGCACAATCACTCCTTCATACAATCTCCTCTTAGCATCCATTCCCAAATGTCTATTCCTCATTACACTTATTTTTTTTTTTTTTAAACTTGGTTCTCTCAATCTACATTCTACCTCCACCTCCACTCCTCCCTTTCCTGCCAAATTTGCCTAAAGTATCTACAGCTATCCATTTCCTCCAGTCTCTCTCTCTTAATACTCACTTCCAATTTGCTGCCATCCTCTCACCTTGTACATTTCATCACCTTACTTTGACCCACATTTATCTTCAACATCATTTTTTTACACACCTTTCCAAAATATGTTCCAAACTTCCTTAATCCCTCCTATGATACTGCTACAAGTGCAGTGTCTTCAGCAAATAACAATTGGCTTATCTCCCATTTTTCTCCATTGTCTTTAACCATCTCCAACTCCTGACCCATTACCCTTGTGTTTATCTCTCACACCACCCCATCTATGTATAAACTGAACAGTCAAGGTGACATAACACATCCCTGGCAAAGTCTCACCTTTACTTTAAACCACTTACTTTCCATTTCCAATTCTAATACAGGTTCTAATATTCTCATAAAAACTATTGACTACTCATAACAGTTTTCTTCCTATCTCATATATCTGCAATACCTCCCACAGTGCCTTCCTGTCTACCCTGCCATAAGCCTTTTCCAAATCCATAAAGGCCCAAAAAACATCCTTACTTTTCCTAAAGCTTTCTCACGCATCTACCTTATCACAAAAATCTGATCCACACAACCTCTACCTGTTCTAAACCTACACTGTTCCTCATCAATTACTTTCTCTGTTCTCCTAATCCTCTCAATCCCAACCCTCCCATAAGCCATCCCAACTACTCAACAAACTGATCCATCTGAAACTATGACGCTCACACTTGTTCCCTTTTCCCTTGTAAAGTGGAACTATGCAGGCACTCCTCCAGTCCTCCAGCACTCTACCCTCTTTCAGACAAACATTAAATAACCTAACCAGTCAGTCCACCATCACTATTTTTGGGAGGAAATTAAGTATTGAGGGAGAGGCAAAGCGAGTAGAAAAGAAAAGGTAAAAGGTGCAGATGGAGAGATGATAATGGAAGAGAAGGCAGTAAGAGGAAGATGGGTAGAGTATTTCAGGGAGTTGCTAAATGTGAAGGATAGGGAGGGAAAGGTATTTGCAGTGGGAATGGCTAAGAAAATTACAGTGATGAATGAGTAAAATGGAGGACAAATAAGGAAAGGTGAGGAGAAAGCAGTTATTAAATTGATGAGAGCATGTTAGGCACCTGGGTTAAATGTACGTCATATGGAATATCTAAGAAAAGGAGGTATAGTGATAGTGGACTGGCTGGTGAGGTTGTGTATTGTTTGTCTAAAAGAGGGTAGAGTGTTGGAGGACTGGAGGAGTGCTCATATAGTTCTGCTTTACAAAGGAAAAGGGGACAAGTGTGAATGTGGTAGTTTCAGAGGGATCAGTGTGTTGAGTGTAGTTGTAAAGGCTTATGGGAGGGTCTTGATTGAGAGGATTAGGAGAAGAACTGAGGGAGTAATTGATGAGGAACAGTGTGGGTTTAAACAAGTAGGGATTGCATGAATCAGATTTTTGTGGTAAGGTAGATATGTGAGAAAGCTTTAGGAAAAGTAAGGATTTTTTTGGGCCTTTATGGGTTTGCAAAAGGCTTAGGACAGGGTAGATAGGAAGGCACTGTGGGAGGTATTGCAGATATATGGGATAAGAGGAAAGCTGTTAAGAACAGTCAGTTTTTATGAGAGAAGTAAAGCCTGTGTTAGAATTAGAAATGGAGATAGTGTGTGGTTTGAAGTAAAAGCAGGACTTCGCCAGGGATGTGTTATCACCTTAGCTGTTCAATTTACATATGGATGGGGTGGTGTGAGAGGTAAATGCTTGGGTAATGGGCTGGGGATTGGAGATGGTTAAAGAAAATGGAGAAAAATAGGAGATAAACCAGTTACTATTTGCTGATAAATCTGCACTTGTAGCAGGATCAGAAGAGAAATTAAGGAAGTTAGTGATGGAGCTTGGGAAGGTGTGCAAAAGAAGAAAGTTAAGATAAATGTGGGTAAAAATAAGGCAATGAGATGTACAAGGGAGAATATGGCTGCAAATTGGAAGCAAGTATTAAGGGAGAGACTGGAGGATGTGGATAGTTAAAGATACTTGGGTAAGAATGTGATGGGAAAGGAAGGAGAGGAAGTGGAGGTAGAATATAGATTGAGAGAACTAAGTAAATGCCTTGGGGGATTAAAAAGTGTAATGAGAAATAGACATTTGGGAATGGATGCTAGGAGATTGTATGAAGGAGTGATTGTGCCGACAGCACTGTATGGGGCAGAAACATGGAAAAAAAAGAGAGGAAGAGTTTAAATGTGTCTAAGATGAAATGCCTGAGAAGTATGATAGGGGTTACTAGGCTGGATAGAGTGAGAAACAAGGTGAGGAGGAGAGAGGGGGTGAAAAGGGAGTTGGGAAATTGGGTAGATGAAATAGTATTGGGATAGTTTGGACACATAGAAAGACTCCAACACAAAGGCTATCCATTGTCTCTTCTGTAAGGTGTACTACATGTGCTTACCCTTCTGCTGGGGGAGGGATGAACATTGGTGTGATGCGCCTCTTCCCATCTGCCGTTCGCATTTCAATTTGCTTGTTTATGGGAGCTGCTGGTGATACCTTCTTCTTTTCATTCACACTGAGGAGAAAAAGTGAAAGTGAACATGAAAACAGATGATATAATCAAGCAACAAAGCTGAGAAATGATAACTAAAAAGCTTACCAAACAATAACAGGCCCATAGTATACTCAAGTACAAAACTCCTTCTAGCTTCTCTGTCTCACGTGAATCAATAGACACCCCTCTGTACTCAGGACAGCAATTGGTGTCAATCTATTCCATCTCTCACATGCCACACATTCAGAAGCTAGTTCTACATGAAAGGAGCCTTACTTTCCAATTTCTATTTTATGAAGTGTGTGATCATGATTATCCACTTTTCTTTTGTTTATCTAATTTTTTCTTCCATGTGAAGTCAATGCATACTTTGACTTGCTTACCCCTTTGTCAGGGGATAAAGGCCACTGGGACATGTAATCATACATTCAATTCACATGCAATAAAATGGTATTATACACACTTTGGAGAATATATATATACATATACCAATGGCTATTTCCCCCTTACAAGGGAGGTAGCAAAAAAACAAAGGCATAAAATCCACTCCCACCCATTCCATCCCCACATATTCCACTTCCTTTCACCACCCTCCCTCCCTCTTATCTTGGCTCCTCCTGGATGATGGGTCATCCCTGCATCATGCTAACTGCCCTGGGTCAGAAGCAGTGTAGCAAGACACATCACATCCACAGCAAGGCTGCTTCATATAATCAGTGACCCCCTTCTCCGTCCCCTCATGCAGAAAAAGAGAAGATGGGAAGAAATCCCTTTGTATGCAAATGATATATTTTGGGCAATGCTATACATGCCTATCCTACTTTCAGTGGAACAAATCTAGCTAACAATTAACATCACTGAAAAGAATATTGCACGTACCTAACTTCTACTATCCTGCTTAAATCTCTTTATCATCTTCATGATTCTACCTCTTTGGTGCAACGTTTATAACATTTCTCAAACCCTTCTAACTTTCTTCTCTCAACACTCTGCCAAGCTTAGCTACCAGCTACTTCAGTCTCCTTGGGGTCAGTCACATGCACAATGTCATCCACAATTAATACATACATTAATATATATATATTATATATACATATATATATACATATATATATATATATATATATATATACACACACACACTCAAAAAGGATAACTATAGAAGAGATCGGAAAAAGAATAGCTTCCCACACAGAGTGCTGGATATCTGGAATGACTTAGATAAAGAAACAGTGTGTGCAAATACTATTCGAGATTTTAAGAAAAAACTTGATGCTGAAAGATACAAAGATGGGTCATCACGAGCATAGCTCCCATCCCGTGTAATACAACTAGGTAAATACGCACACACACCAATGGGCCTTTTCCCCACCTTAATAAGGGTGCCAGGGGACAAGTCAAAGCACACTCACCCAACCCCCATTCATTACAAAGGATTACAAAGGCGGAGCATGCTGACAGGAGACCTTTTGGTCCACATCTAGGTCGGATGCGAAAAAAAAAAAAAAAAAAAACTATAATAATGTAAATAACAAATAAAATACATAAATATATGCATAGGTATAGTTAGATAATAAACAAACAGGTAAATAATAATAAATTGACATATACATACATACATATACCAAGGCTTTTTCCCCCTTACAAGGGAGGTAGCCAAAAAGGAAAAGGCATAAAATCATTCCCACCCATTCCATCCCTGAATACACTCCACACCCCTCCACCCTCCCTCTTATCTGAGCACCTCCTGGATGACGGGTCATCCCTGCACCTTGTCCTCTGCCCTGGGTCAGAAGTAGTGTCGCCAGACACAGCACATCCACAGCAAGGCCGCTTCATTAAATCGCCGACAACCCCTCTCCGTCCCCCAATGCATAAAAGGTGAAGACGGGGAGAAATCCCTTTGGGCTGTGTCAAATTTTGCTCACACATACTACCTCACCCCCCATCCCCCCACCCATTCCACCTCATGCATCACAACATCATCCATATACAACCATTCTCCATTCACCCCTGTCTTCTGTCCTCTCCCGTCCTTCCTCAACAGACATTCCCCTCTTCCCCAAAGCCCCCTTCACCCCATCCATCCACCTCATCCTAGGACGTCCCTTCATGTTTACTCCCTCCACATCTGCCTTCCATACCTCTTTTACTAGTCTTTCTTCACTCATTCTTTCCATGTGTCCAAACCATCCTAATATTCTTTCATCAACCCTATCTCCCAACTCCCTTTCCACCCCCGTTCTTCTCCTCACCTCCTCATTTCTCACTCTATCTAGCCTAGTAACCCTCATCATACTTCTCAGACACCTCATCTCAAACACATTCAAACTCCTTCTCTCTTCCTCTCTTATGTTCCATGCTTCTGCCCCATACAGTGCTGTTGGCACAATCACTCCTTCATACAGGCTCCTCTTTGCATCCATTCCCAAATGTCTATTCCTCATTACACTCTTCAATCCACCAAGGCATTACTTGCTTCTCTCAATCTACATTCTACCTCCACCTTCACTCCACCTTTTCCTGCCACATTTGCACCCAAGTATCTAAAACTATCCACTTCCTCCAGTCGCTCTCCCTTAATGCTCACTTCCAGTCTACTGCCACTTTCACCCCTTGTACATCTCATCACCTTACTTTTACCCACATTTATCTTTAGCTTTCTCCTATCACATACTCTCCCAAACTCTGTCACCAACTTCCTCTATCCCTCCTCCGATCCTGCAAAAAGCGCAGTGTCGTCAGCAAACAACAGCTGGCTCACCTCCCACTTTTCTCCGTTTTCTTTAACCATCTCCAATCCCTCACCCACTACCCTTGCATTTACCTCTCGCACTACCCCATCCATGTATAAGTTGAACAGCCAGGACAACATAACGCATCCTTGAGGAAGTCCCACCTTTACCTCGAACCACTCTCTCCATTTCTAATCCTGACACAAGCTCTACTACTCTCATAAAAACTCTTGACAGCTCCCAGAAGCTTTCCTCCTATCCCATATATCTGCATAACCTCCCACAGTGCCTTTCTGTCTACCCTGTCGTAAGCATTTTCCAGATCCATAAAAGCCCAAAAAACATCCTTTCCCTTTCCTATAGCTTTCTCACATATCTGTCTTACCACAAAGATCTGATCTACACAACCTCTACCCATCCTAAGTCCACACTGTTCCTCACCAATTACTCCCTCTGTTCCTCTCCTAATTCTCTCAATCAAGATCCTCCCATAAGCCTTCCCAACTACACTTAACAAGCTAATCCCTCTGAAACTACTACATTCACACTTGTCCCCTTTTTCCTTGTAAAGTGGAACTATACAGGCACTCCTCCAGTCCTCTGGTACTCTACCCTCTCTCCAGCAAACATTAAATAACCTCACCAGCCAGTCCACCATCACTGTACCTCCTTTTTTTTAGACATTCTGCATGGCATCCATCCAGACCAGGTGCCTTACCTGCTTTCATCATCTTAACAACTGCCTTCACTTCATCCTTCCTTATTGACATATAACTGACAAATAACTAATAATAAATGAAAATCAAACAGACAAATGGTAACAAAACAAAAGCAAATAATATAAAATAAATTATAATCATTACAGCATCTTGCTTAGGTGTTTACCTAAATGATTCTTAAAGCTTCGAACTGAACTACATTGAACTACCTGTGCAGGAAGTTTATTCCATTCATTAACTACACGGTTGTTTCTACCTACTTCTAAATTGAATCTATTTCCGGACAGTTTGAGACCATTGTTTCTTGTCCGATTCTCATTCAATGTGAAAATTTTGTCACTTTTGATGTTGTCAATTCCCTTTAGAATTTTAAAGACCTGTATCAAGTCACCTCTGAGTCTACGCTTTTTTAGGGAAAACAGATTCATACATTCATTACACTTCCCATATTAGTACCTTGTGGATGAAGAGGTGCTACGATGGGGGGGATAAATCATAACATCCATTTCCTATGTTCTTCCATTCTCACCCACCAATTCTAAACCCCTGCCCAGCACTTTTGCTATCTTCCATTATGATTCCATGTACATACACAATGAACACCCTTGACATCACACAACCCTGGTGTAATATTACAGTCACTTCAAACCATTCATTCTACCTATTCTAAATCCTCACATTTGTCTTAATATATACAGATCCTTTTATATCAGGGAGGGCCAAGTCGAGACACATTCTCCTCATGAACATTAAAATCTTTTTACATACATACATATACTAAAGGCTTTTTCCCCCTTACATGGGAGGTAGTCAAAAAACAAAGAAATAAAAACCACTCCCACCCGTTCCATCCCCAACATACTCCACTCCCATCTACCCCCTTCCCTCCATCTTATCTTGATACCTCCTGGATGATGGGTCATCCCTGCATCTTGCCCACTTTTATAAAAGTAAAAATCTTTTTAATACTACTATAATCTGACTTGGTAAGCTCTCTATATAACAAGCTCTCCCTTATAAGTGAGGTAGCCAAGCTAAGGCACCTATCCACTCCCATCGATCACTCTGTTTCCCTCTATCTTAGCTCCTCGTGGATAAAGGGTCATCCCCATCTCCTGCCCATTGCCTGGGTCAGAAACAATGCAGCAAGACACAGTACATCCATTGCAGGGGATGTACTCCCTTCCACAGTAACCTCCCTTCCCTTCTGGTTGTGTCAAAACATCATTCATACACAATCACTCTCCATTCACCCCTATCCCCTGCCTTCTCCCTTCCCTGCTCAACAGACATTCCACTCCTGCTCAAAGCCCCTTTCACCCCATCCATTTCATTTCACCCTCAAATAAAATTGGGTCGTTAAAATTTGGATTTCACCAAACATACAAGGTTTATATCACTACTAATACTCCTAAATCAGACACACAGAAAAGTAAAGATAAATATTATTTCAAAGGTGTCATAAAATACATTGTCTAACCTGATATTATTGGTTATCGTCTTCGCTTTTTCTTTCTCCTCCTTAAATTTCAGAAACTCTGGATTCTCAATTATTGTAGGATTAGCATTACTATTTGTCATTGCTGCAGACTGTCCATACAGCTTGAAGTGTAAGTTGCTCTGTAATAGAAGAGGAATTATAAACAAATTTTATACAAAATATGAGGCTGCAAACTATAGCTATTATTTTGCAAAGGTGTCTAAAATGAGTACATCAAATAGGTTTCCTTATCTTGAGAAAGAGAGAGAGAGATTGATTGATTGATTAAAGGTTATCTGGTGTTGTAACTGCCAAGGTCATAGACGCTGAAAAGAGAGAGAGAGAGAGAGAGAGAGAGAGAGAGAGAGAGAGAGAGAGAGAGAGAGAGAGAGAGAGAAGGAGGAAAGGAGGGAAAGAGAAAAAAAGAGAGAGAATTAGAGGCAGAGAAAGAAGTGACAGACAAGCTCAAACTTATACATATACCAACAGCTTTTTTCTCCTTACAAGGGAGGTAGCTAAAGTCACTAAGGCATAAATCCACTCCCACCCATTCCATCCCCACATACTCCACTCCTATTCATCACCCCTCCCTCCCTCTTATCATAGCTCCTCCTGGATGATGGGTCATCCCTGCATCTTGCCCACTGCACTGGGTCAGAAGCAATGTAGCAAGACACATCCACAGCAAGTCTGCTTCATTTAATCAGTAACCCCCCACCCTCTATCCCCTTATGCAGAAAAAGATAAGATAGGGAGAAATCCCTTTGGGCAGCATCAGAATATCATTCATACATACTCCTTCAACCCCCACCCCCGACCCATTCCCTTCTATGCATCACAGTATCATCCATACACAACTATTATCTACTAACCCTTATCTTCTGTTTTCTCCCATCCTTCCTCTTTCCCAATGCCCCTTTTACTCTATCCATCTATCTCATCCTCAGTCATCCCATTATGTTCACTCCTTCCACACCTCTTTTAATAATCTTTCTTCACTCATTCTTTCCACATGTCCAAACCATCCCAATACTCTTTCATCAACCCTATCTCCCAACTCCCTTTCCACCCACGTTCTCCTCTTCACCTCCTCGTTTCCCACTCTATCCAACCTAATAACCCTTATCATACTTCTCATGCACCTCATCTCAAACACATTCAAACTCATTCTCTTTTATATTCCATGTTTCTGCCCCATACAGTGCTGTCGGTACAATCACTCCTTCATGCAATCTTCCCTTAGCATCCATTCCCAAATATCTATTTCTCATTACACTTTTTTGATCCCCCAAGGCATTTACTTCCTTCTCTCAATCTACATTCTACCTCCACCTCTACTCCTCCCCTTCCCGCCACATTCTGTAAGGTAATAACTGCATATAAATCATGCAACAATAAATTGCTTTTAAAAAAATTACTATTAATACACAAGGTTCATAAACCCAAGAAATTGGCAGCTTTTATAATAGTTGCCAACTCCCAAAATAGAATACTTATCCAGAAAATTCATGATCCACGAAAACTTACAGTTTCTTCCTGGGTAAGTGGTTTGCCAATCTCCTCAAGTGTGAAGTGAACAAAAGCAAGAGAACCATCCTTAGAAACAGCCATCAAGTACCGGCCACAGCCACTCCATGAGATATCAAGTACCTGAAATTTTATATTATTAACAATTAGTAAAGGTCAATCTTATCATTGATAAGACATATACAATTGATATGAATACTCTTGAATATCTATCAATACATCCCTTTCCATATCTACCCTTTCATAAATAGTGGGCAGTCCCCACATGACTACTTATATTACAAATTTTTTCCAACTTGCATACCATGGTCACAAAGCTGGGTGCAAGACATGAAAAAGGAACATCCTCATCCTCTTCACTCCTATCACAATTATCCCATTTACTTTTTCTTGTAGCCAATGAATACCAGGACTATATATGTATATGATGCATGGAAGGGAGTGGGTGGGGAATAGAGGGAGTGGAGGAGGGAGTATGTTTGAATGATATTTTGATGCAGCTTAAAGGGATTCCTCCTGTCTTCTCTTTTTCTGCACAAATGGAGCAGCCTTGCTGATGATGTGCTGTGTCTTGCTACATTGCTTCTGACCCAGGGCACTGGGTGAGCTGCAGGAATGACCCCATCATCCAGAAGGAGTCAAGATATGAGGGAGGGAGTTGAGGGAGGGAGGGGGGGGTGAATGGGAGTGGAGTATGTGGGGATGAAATGGGTGGGAATGGACTTTGAGCCCCTGTTTTTTTTTTTTTTTTTTTTTGGCTACCTCCCTTGTAAGAGGGAAAAAGCCATTAGTATATGTATGTATGTATTTACCTATTTGTATTTTATGGGAAGGGTGCTATGCTCGTAATGACCCACTTTTGTATCTTTCAGCATCCAGTTTGATCTTAAATTCTTGTATAGTTTTTGCACTCACTGTTTCCTCATTCATTTTGTTCCAGATATCTACCACTCTGTGTGGGAAACTATTCTTTTTCAGATCTCTTCTGTAACTATCCTTTAAAAAAAAAAATATATATATATATATATCTTCTTGTTTTTCTTTTTTCCCACTTTAGTAAATCATCTCTATCAAGGACCATCCCTTTCATAATTCTGTAGATGGTTAGTAAATCTCTTCTTTCTCCTCTTTGCTCCAGGGTTGGTAGTTCGAGTTTGTCCAATCTTTGTTCGTATGTCAATTTGGAGAGCGTTGGTGCCATCTTTGTCATTATTCTTTGAATTCTTTCTAATTTCTTCAAGTTCTTTTTAGTACTGGGAGTCCATAGTGTTGCAGCATACTCCAATCTTGGTCTTATCGATGTAACTAATATTTCCTTTACCATTTCTTCATCCAGGTAGTCATAGTCCACTTTCATTGATCTTAGTAAATTGAAAGTTTCTCCAACTATTTTCATTGATATGTTTGTCTGGTGCCATGTCATTGCTGATAGTCAATCCTAGGTCCATTTTCGAGTTGACTTTTTTGACTTCCTTTGTACCAATTTTATATTGTCCCGATATTCTGTTTTAGCTTTTTCCAAATTCCATTATACTACATTTCCTGATGCTGAAATTCACTTCACACTTCTGACTCCATTCCCACACTTTGTCCAGGTCATTTTGTAGTGATTTACAATCTTCTTCTGCATTTACTCTCTTTAGTAGTTTTGCATCATCTGAAAAGAAGTTCATATAACATTTCATACCTTCATCCATGTCATTTATATAAATGGCAAACATTATTGGAGCTAATACAGAACCTTGTGGGACTCTATTTATCATTTCTTCCCAGGTCGAGTTCTTGTCTCTAAGTCCCTCATTTTTCTCCTGTTCAAGAAATCTTTCATCCATTCCAATCACTTTCCTTGTATTCCACCTATTGTTTCAATTTTTCTTAGTAGCTTTTTGTGTGGTACTTTGTCAAATGCTTTTTGTGTAATTAACTAGTTTTAAATTATCTGACACTATGGTCACCCAGTCCCCTAAAAAATATAAAGAAAATTGAAAGAAACCAGAGAGCAACCACAAAAATGACACCAGCACTTTCAAACCTGTTATACGAGGAGAGACTGGTTAAATTGAATAAAGCCTAGACTGGAGTATGCTGCGACACTATGGTCACCCAGTCCCCCAAAAATATAAAGAAAATTGAAAGAATCCAGAGAGCAATCACCAAAAATGGCCCCAGCACTTTCAAACCTCTTATATGAGGAGAGACTGGCTAAATTGAAATTACTGACTTTGGAACAAAGAAGTGAGAAAGGTGACCTACTGACAATCTACAGAATCATGAAAGGCACAAAAGTCCTTGAGGTGAGAAAGGTGACCTCCTTACAATCTACAGAATCATGAAAGGCACAAAAGTCCTTGAGATGACTTACTAAATTGGGACAAGAGAAACACAAGAGGACATGAAAAAAACTCAAAAATGATATTTATAGAAGAGCTCTGGAAAAAAAAAAAGTTTTCCACAGAGTGGTAGACATCTGAAACACACTGGACAAAACAATACACACACATCAGTAATCATCACCAAAGACATGTCGTCAGATAAACATAAAAATAAAATAGTCGGAGAAACATACAATTTGTTGAGATCAATAAAGGTGGCCTTTAAACACCTGGATAAGGAAATGATAAAAAAAATATTACAAACACTGATAAGGTCAAAACTGGAATATGTAGTGCTGATATGGTCACCCAGTACAAAAAAGGATATAAGAAAATTAGAAAGAATACAAAGAGCAACGACAAAGGTGGTCCTAACACTTGCAAACCTGACATATGAACAAAGACTGGTCGAACTGGAATTGCCAACCCTAAAAGAAAGAAGAGAACGAGGGGACCTACTAACCATCTACAGAATTATGAAAGGAAAAGAATGCCTTGATAGAGAGGACTTATTAAAGCGGGACAGAGGAAAAACAAGAGGACATGCAATGAAACTCAAAAAGGATAACTACAGAAGAGACCTGAAAAAGAACAGCTTCCCACACAGTGATAGATATATGGAACAAATTGGATGAAGAAATAGTGTGTGCAAACACAATACAAGGATTTAAGAACAAACTTGATCTTGCACGATACAAAAACAGGTAACCACGACCATAGCTCCCCTTCCCGTATAATACTAGGTAAATACACACACACTGAAAGAATTGAAGAAAACTTAGGTGAGGAAAGTATGCAAAAGATTAAGAAATGGAAGGAAAACAGAGAAAATGAAGAAATTGCCTTTAAAGAAATAGTCCAACAACAGATGCAGGAAAATGCAAAAGATACAATCATTCAAGTAATTAAAGAAAAGGCAAATTGGGTTAGAGATGCAGTGGATAGAAAAAAATGTATTGTGGTATATGGACTAAGGGAAAAACATGGTCTGGCGAGGTACATGAGAGAAAAAGAAGAAAAAGAAACAGCAATCTTAAAAGAAATAAAGGAGGGTGATTGGGAAGCAGAGAAAGATATAAACAATGTGTATAGGATGGGACATTATTCTAAGGAAAAAAACTGACCACTAAAGATAAAACTAAGATCACAAATGGTAGTAGAAGACATATTAGAAAAAGCAAGTAATAAGATATGGATAAAAAGAGAAATGAGTGTTGAGGCATTAGAAAAAGAGAAGACACTAAAGAAAAAATGCAAAGAGAAAGGAGACCGAAAGCAAGGAATTTTATTGGAGGGTAATCGACATGAGACTGAGAAAATGGTATATCAGAATGGGCGAAGAAAAAAAGATGGTGAAAGAAAAAAATTAAAAGTGGCCTATACTAACATTGACAGATTAATTTCAGGACTGACTGAACTAAATGATTACCTGTTCGAAGAAAAACCAGACATAATGGGAATTGTGGAGATGAAATTAAGGAGTTCAATACCACCCATTAATGTTGGACAAGGGTTATAAAATTACTGAATTAAAAACAGAAATGAGAAACATGGAGGAGGAATCATGTTCTTGGCCAAGAAAAACTTGAACGTGACAAAGATTACAGAGGGTAAAAGCAATGTAGAACTGATCACGATAAAAGTTGAAGACAAGGACATGAAAAGTAGAAAGTTTGTGATGATTTATGTGCCCCCAAAAATGAGCTCTTGGAAAGAGTATGGGCATATGAAAATGCTAGAAGATACAAGGCATTCATTAAATGAGATACTAATGGGCGGAGGTAACCTGGTAATTATGGAAGAACTTTAACTGCAAAGAAATTTGTTGGGAGGAAATGACAGTGAAAGGTAGAGAAGACTTGTGGGGTAATCTATTACGGGACATGACCATGGATTATATAATGACACAATGGGTCAATGAAAACACCAGATACAGAAGTAATGAGGAATCATCGAGACTGGATTTAATATTTGCAACAGAACCTGAAATTGTAGATAAAACTGAATACAAGATACCACTTGGAAAGAGTGACCATATACTTACAGAGACTGAACTCAAGGAAGAAATATATATGGAGAGAAATGAAAAGTACAACCACTCCTCGTTTAACGACGACAATTGGGACCAGCGCGCCGTCGTTAACCGAATTGGTCGTTAAGCAAAAGTGTATACATATACGTACATGTACTGTATGTACAATGTCCAGCAATACATGTATCTTTATTTTCGTGTATTTTCCCTCTTTTATACAGTACATTAAAGCTTTATTTACTGTTTATTTACGGTGGTTAGGTTCCCGAAATTACCGTATATGACCAAATCCGCGTATGCTGACATTCCATATTGAATACCGGGGTATTTTTTTAGTTTCGACCATGGGCGCAATATAGCAATAGAAAATTAATTATTAATTTTGTAAATTAAAATGTATCAACGTAATATGCAATTTTGTGGGCGGAAATGAAAGTAAAAAATACCATGCTACAAGAAAATATGCTAATGAACGAAGTCGGTATCATAGGATCGGGACGCCATCTTGTCATCTGCCAACGTCTCTCACGACGACGACAACGAGGACGAGCCGGATGACATTTAATTTGCAGGTAATGATTTATCAAACACAGGTTAGGTTAGTTTAGTGTAGGTTAGACGAATTTATCATCCTTTCATTTCTTCGACATCGGCATCTATCATAACAAACATGGTGTACCATTCATCCGGCATGACTTCGTTACTTACGAAATTTGTTTTAGCACCTTTTTTTTTGCTCACAAAATTGCATATTACATTGATACATTATAATTTACAAACTTAATAATTAATTTTCTATTGCTATATTGCGCCCTTGGACTAAAAATTTACCACTACCGGTATATATTGTACCCCAGGTAGTTTTTCCAGCTTGCAGGATGGTAATGTGGACCTAAGCTTCAGAACACTACCTCACAGCTAATATCCACCATACAAGTTCATTTATAACATCATACAAATTTGCCTCAGCCAACTTAATTATCGTACACAACGTCATAACTTTGGGAGATTTACGTTAAACGAATATTGGTCTGTCTTAAAGCCCGTCATTACTCCAAGTTGTCATTAACCGAGTAGGTCGTTAAACGAGGAGTGGGTGTATAGGAAAAGAGGATTGATGTATAACAAAACGGACTTTGGAAAATTAAAGAAATTCTTTCTGAATGCAAATTGGGAAAAATTCTACACTGAAGAGACAAAAGTAGAAGAGAAATGGGAGATCTTGATGGATAATTACCGTATTTTTTGGACCATAAGGCGCTTCGTACCATAAGGCGCACCCGTAATTTGCTATTCCCTGTCCTTACATAAGGCGCACCTGGTCTCGTCATCGGATAATCGTGCACATGTGAGTGCATTCAGAACTGAACATTTTCGTTGTTGAATGAGAAAAATCGGTTGGGATTTAGCAAAATTACAAAAATAAATAGGAGATAGGGTTGATGAAAGAATATTAGGATGGTTTGGACACATGGAAAGAATGAGTGAAGAAAGACTAGTAAAAGAGGTATGGAAGGCAGATGTGGAGGGAGTGAACATGAGGGGACGTCCTAGGATGAGGTGGATGGATGGGGTGAAGGGGGCTTTGAGGAAGAGGGGAATGTCTGTTGAGGAAGGAAGGGAGAGGACGGAAGACAGAGGTGAGTGGAGAATGGTTGTATATGGATGATGTTGTGATTGCATGAGGAGGAATGGGCGGGGGTGTGTGTGTGTGGGGGGGGTGAGTAAATTTTGACGCAGCCCGAAGGGATTTCTCCCCGTCCTCTCCTTATATGCAAGGGGGGACGGAGAAGGGGGGTCGCCGATTAAATGAAGCGGCCTTGCTGTGGATGTGCTGTGTCTTGCGACACTGCTTCTGACCCAGGGCGGTGGGCAAGGTGCAGGGATGACCCGTCATCCAGGAGGTGCTCAGATGAGAGGGAGGGTGGGAGGGGTGTGGAGTGTATTTAGGGATGAAATGGGTGGGAGTGTTTTTATGCCTTTCCCTTTTTGGCTACCTCCCTTGAAAGGTGGAAAAAGCCTTGGTATATGTATGTATGTACAAAAATAAATGATATACAATATATATTTTTTTTATTTTGGTCAGTGAAATCAGACCACCTCCATGGACGGTCTGCCCTGCCAATACCCCTAAAAAACAACATAAACACGTTACGGGAATTGTGGGGAATAAAACCAACATTAGCAGTTTTATTCCCGGAATTCTCTATTCACTTAAATACACAAGATTTATTACAAACGACGGTGAATTTTTAGTTTCGACCATGGGCGCAATATAGCAATAGAAAATTAATTATTAATTTTGTAAATTATAATGTATCAACGTAATATGCAATTTTGTAAGCGGAAAAAAAACCCCGGTGCTAAAACAGATTTCGTAAGTAACGAAGTCGTGTCGGACGAATGGTGCGCCATGTTTGTTATGATAGATGCCGACGTTGTCTGACCTAACCTGTGTTTAATAAATCATTACCTGGGAATTAAATGTCATCCGGCTCGTCCTCGTTGTCGCCGTCGTGAGAGACGTTGGCGGGGTTTTCAACCACTCTCTCAGTTAGCGGGGTATACAAAGTTCTTGCAGCTTGAAGGAATGCATGTATCTCCGCTCCATAACATTCCTTCAAGAAAATATGCCTGGCAAGGTACTGTCGGAAGTACCAAGGTGTTTTATATTTTCATTTCCGCCCAAAAAATTGCATTTTACGTTGATACATTTTAATTTACAAAATTAATAATTAATTTTCTATTGCTATATTGCGCCCATGGTCGAAACTAAAAAAAATACCCAAATGATTACAGTCGGAGTGGAGCGAGACTAGACCAATGCAAAATGGCTGTCAGTGTTGTGGACGCTATCATATCATAGCCATGATAGCGTGAATGAATGCGGTGGCATGGACTCAAAAACTGTCGAAGTTTTTGCAATTTTCTTGTCAATATACATGCATCTTGGTTATAACTTGGCTGTAACTTTTGCTACGCCTATGCACTGTCGCCGTCGGCAGGCTAGCTACGAAACGTGTCAAAATTGTATGTCACTCTCCGAGGCATTTTTTGGCACTGAAGCCACACATAAGGCACACCTCACGATAAGGCGCACCACCAGATTTTGGCCGATTTTAAGGATTTTGCCCGCGCCTTATGGTCCAAAAAATACTGTATAATGAAGGAGTGAATAGACACATACCAAGACAGAAACAAGAGATAGTATACATTAAAAGCTGGTTCAATAGAAGATGCAGTGAGGCAAAAGATAGAAGAAACAGAGCTTGGAAAAGACAGAGAAAAGATAAAAAACCTGGAAAATGGCAAATATATATAAACTATGGAAATGAGTATGTAAAAATGCGAAGAGAGGAAAAAAGGAACTATGAAAAAGACATTATAGAAAAATGCAAACAGCAACTAAAACTACTCTATAGATATGTGAATGGTAAACTTAAAAATAAACAGGAAATGGTGAAACTACGCCAAGGAAATACAGAATACACAGAAGATCTAGAGATGACTTAAGTCATGAATAATCACTTCAAGTCGGTTTTTACTAGATAGAAGGTACAATATTGGGACGAAGGAAGTGAAATTATCTCAATTGACTTGTCCTCTGATAAACAAATAAACAAAATTGTTGGAGAATCCTATAACTTGCTAAGATCACTAAAAGTGGCATTTACCTATTTGGACAATGAAATTATAAAAAAAATATTAGTCACTCTGATAAAGCCTAGACTAAAATATGCGGCAACATTGTGGTCACCCAGTACCAAAAAGAATATAAAGAAAATAGAAAGAATCCACAGAGCAACCATCTACAGAATCATGAAGGGCACAGAAATACTCAATAGAGAGGACTTGTTAAATTGGGACAAGAGAAACACAAGACGACATGGAAAGAAAGTAAAAAAAGATAGTTATAGATTTGAAGAAGAACAGTTTTCCACACAGAGTGGTGGACACTTGGAACAAACTGGACGAAACAATAGTGTGTGCAAAAACCATTCATGAATTTATGAGCAAACTAGACACTGCAAGATACAAAGGCAGGAGAGCACGAGTGTAGCTCCCCTTCCCGTAAAATACAACTAGATAAATACAGACAGAAGGGGAGCAACTAGTTAGTTGTCAGCTCTCCTTATATGAATGGAGAGAGAATATAAAAGTGACAGAAAGAGATCTTGGGTCAAATCTGGGGACTCACACACCTCTGCATGGGGGTAGGTGTCAACACCTTTTGAAGATGGGTACCAGGGAGATACTTGGATGCAAGGGATCATTAGTTGAAGATAACTGTCATGGCCCCCCAATTCAAGTATCCTCCATGAATACTCTCATCCATTTTCATAAAACCAAACCCAAGATAGTTTCTTTTTTTCTTCGACTCCTGTCTACACACCAGTGTATTTGCAAGTTCTAGCTACATTATTCTAGGTTGGAATGAGACTAAATTAAGATTAACTGAATTTCTTCCTTGCAATGGCATATTCTTGCATGCAATAGTCAGAAGAAATTAGTGAAGTTACATCTATTGCTGAACATACATACATACATACATATACCAAGGCTTTTTCCCCCTTACAAGGGATGTAGCCAAAAAGGAAAAGGCATAAAATCATTCCCACCCATTCCATCCCTGAATACACTCCACACCCCTCCACCCTCCCTCTCATCTTAGCACCTCCTGGATGACGGGTCATCCCTGCACCTTGTCCACTGCACTGCTGAACATAAGGCATATAAAAAAAATATACATACCCCAAAAAAATCAAATTTCTACTACAAATTAACTTTCTTTTCTCAACTTACCGAGTCATCAAATATATCATGTACAACAACAAGAGGCCTCTTGAGAGACGTAAACCAGACAGAAATAGATCGGTCACGAGATCCAATGCCTACACAACAATACTGCACAGGCTTTCCCGTCTTTGAGTCTGTTCGCTTGAGTATGTTTGGGTTGAACCGCTGTATGAAGAAAAAGCCAATTAATTCAACTTCCAAATGTGTACATGTATGTGTGTGCACATGCCCACTGATCATTATCTAACCCCTCCACTTATCTCTTTTTTAAAGTAATGCTGTATTCCAAGATAAATTAGGCATCTACATAATGGTTACATATAGAATAATATCACAATAACTGATGACATGAAACTCCCATGTACTTGGAGAGGGAGAGAGAGAGAGAGAGAGAAGTATGTAGTCTTCAAGTGACTGAAAAGATCACTCAGCTTTGGTGCTACAACCTGCTAATAAGTGTCACAACAGTAAAAAGTATTAGGGCTGGAGATTCCATAAATGTAACTTATACTGTTGTCATGTACAGAGCTATGGGAAAAAGACCTGCAGCTTATTTATAGTGCCCAGTGTCCTGTACGACAATATGAAGACACAACAAATTCCTTTAATGCCTTTATTTAACAAATATGTACTGGAGGTCCTTTTCCCTTTATGAAAAGTGATCAAGTCAAAGTATACACACCTATATTTAAAAGAATTAAAACCTGTCCAATTACCCTTCCCATCTTAGCATCTTGAGGATGAGAAGTCCCCCAGTCCCCAACCCTACTGCTGTGGTCAAAAGCAGTGCTACAAGGGACAGGTTTTTTTTTTAATACATACAAATACATATACCAAGGGAATTTTCCCCTTACATGGGAGGAAGCCAAAGTCAAAGGCATAAATCCACTCCCACCCATTTCATCCCCACATACTCCTCTCCCATTCACCACACCTCTCTCCCTCTTTTCTCCTGGTTGATGGGTCATCCCTGCATCTTGCCCACTGTCCTGGGTCAGAAACAATGCAGCAAGACAGAGCACATCCACAGCAAGGCTGTTTCATTTAATTGGCGACCCACTCTCTCCATTCCCTCATGCAGAAAGAGAAGACAAGAAGAAATCCCTTTGGGCTGCATCAAAATATCATTGATAATGATTCCCTCACCCCCCATCCTACATCTACTCCCTTCCATGCATCATAGCATCATCCGTATACAACCATTCTCCCCTCACCCCTATCAGAAAGAAAGAAAAAGAAAGAAAGAAAAAAGAAAGAAAGAAAAAAAATATATATATATATATATATATATTAATAATAATAATACATGAACAAAATATTCTCAAAAATAATACTCACAACACACGTAATGGCCTTCCGGTGCCCTACAAAATCCTTGTCTGTGTTCCAACCCTCACGGTCAATAATCTGTGCTGTAGGCCCACCATTATTCATGGCATGGGCAGAAACCAGGTACTGACCATCTGGAGACCAACTGGGACGCAGCACACTTGTAGTACCTCCACACTACCAAGAAAAACAGATAATTTATACTACTTTGCTGAATTTTCTTGTTCTATATGCTTACATATATATATATACCAAGGGCTTTTACCCTCTTACATGGGAGGTAGCCTAAGTCAAAATGCATACATCCATTCCCACCCACTTCACTCCCGTTCCCTCCCTTTTTTCTTGGCTCCTCCTGGATGATGGGTCATCTCTGCATTTATCCCACTGCACTGGGTCAGAAGCAATGCAGCAAGACACAGCACATCCACAGCAAGGCCGCTTCATTTAATCAGTGACCCCCACTCCTCTCTGTCACCTCATGCAGAAAAAGAGAGGACTGGGAGAAACCCCCTTCAAGCTACATCAAAATATCATTCACACATGATATTGGTTTAACATCATAAACTCCACCCCTTACAGAGGACTTATTAGTATGGAATTTAATGAACGATGCCCTTGGTTCAACTTCGCTAGTGGCAGGATTCAAACCGCCATCCCCTCAACCTTCGCCACAAGTAACAACGCCCTAACCCGCTCAGCCAACGGTCAACCCCCCATCCTCCACCCACTCCCTTCCAGGCATCACATCATTATCCATACACAATCATTCTCCACTCACTCCTATCTTCTGTCAACTCCCTTCCTAAACAGACATTTCTCTCTTTCCCAATGCCCCTTTTACTCCATTCATCCATCTCATCCTCGATTGCCTCATGTTCACTCCATCCACCTCTGCCTTCCACATTTCTTTAACCAATCTTTCTTCACTCATTCTTTCCATGTGTCCAAACCATCCCAATACTCTTTCATCAACACTATCTCCCAACTCCTTTTCCACCGCAACTCACTTCCTCATTTCCCACTCTATCCAGCTTTGTAATCCCTACCATACTTCTCAGACACTTCATCTCCAACACATTTAAACTCTTTCTCTCTTATGTTCCATTTTTTGGTTGCACATAGTGCTATTGGTACAATCACCCCTTCATACAATCTCCTCTTAGCAGCCATTCCCAAATGTTTATTTCTCATTCCATTTTTGATACCCCATGGCATTTACTTGCTTTTCTCAATCTACATTCTACCTCCATCTCCACTCCTCCCTTTCTTGCCACATTTACCCCAAGTATCTAAAGCTATCTACTTCCTCTAGCCTCTCTCCCTTAATACCCACTTTGCTGTCATTCTCTCCCCTCGTGCATCTCACCACCCTATTTTTCTCCACATTTCTTCAATTTCCTTCTTTTGCACACCTTCCCAAACTCTGTCACTAACTTCCTTAATACCTCTTCTGATACTGCTACAAGCAGTGTCATCAGCAAACAACTGGCTTATCTCCCATTTTTCTCCTTTTTCTTTAAACCATCTCCAATCCCCAGCCCCTTATCCTTGCATTTACCTCTTGTACTTCCACATCCATGTATAAATTGCACAGCCCTTACAACATGACACATCCCTGGCAAAGTCCCACCTTTACCTCAAACCACTCTATCTCTTTATTTCTAATTCTAACACAGGCTCTATTGTAAAAACTCTTGACTGCTCTCAACAGTTTTTCTCTTATCCCATATATCTGTAATACCTCCCAAAGTTCCTTCCTGTCTACCCTGTCTTAAGCCTTTTCCAAGTCCATAAAGGCCCAAAAAACAGTTACCTTTTCTTAAAGCTTTCTCACATATCTGCCTTACCACAAAAATCTGATCCATGGCTCCCTTACCTTTCTTAAACCCACATTGTTCTTCACCAATTACTCCCTCTGTTCCTCTCCTAATCCTCTCAATCAAAACCCTCCTATAAGCCTTCCTAACTACACTTAACAAACTGATCCCTCTAAAACTACTACACTCACACTTGTCCCCTTTTCCCTTGTAAAGTGGAACTACACAGGCACTCATCCAGTACTCTACTCGCTTTTCGACAAACATTAAACAACCTCACCAGCCAGTCCACCATCACTGTACCTCCTATTTTAGACACACCGCATGACACCCATCCAACTCAAGTGCCTTACTTGCTCTCATCATTTTAATAACTGTTTTATCTCATCTTTTCTTATTTGTCCTCCATTTTCCTCATTCATCACTGTAATTTTCTTAGCCATTCCCACTACAACTACCTTTCCCTCCCTATCCTCCTTCACATTTAGCAACTTTCTAAAATATTCCACCCATCTTCCTCTTACCACTATTTCTTCCATTATCATCTCTCCATCTGCACCTTTTACCTTTTCTTCTGTACCTGATTCTCCTCCCCATTCCTCTTTTGATTTCCTTCCAAAACATCTTTTTATTACTTTCAAAATTTTCTGTCATACTCTAACCCCATTTCATATCTGCTCTCATTTTTGCCTCCTTTATCTTATACTTTACTTCTCTTCTCTTTTCTTCATACCTTTCATATGATTCATCCTATTTTGTAATCAATCTGTGTATGCTCATTTCTTTTCTTCTACAATCTTCTTTGCTTCATCAACCCTCCACTTACTATTCTTCCTTCTATTTCCTCTTGCCCTCCTTGTTTCACACACTATCTTTGAACACATTGTGACTCACTCCTTGAAACATCCCCATTCTTCCTCCACACCTAGTTCTACTCTATGCTTCACTCCCTCCCACTCTGTTTTCAGCTTCTTGTACTCCTTTTCTTTCTTATTTAAGCAGTTTACTCTAAGTACTTCCATACCTTCTGTCCCTTTCCTCTTTCACCATCTATCCTCCACTCTCAACTTACCTTCTACCAGAAAATCTGATATTCCACCAGTCTCTCCCCTAAGAACATGTACATCCAAAACTCTTCTACTGGTTACCACTATATAGTCAATTAAAGACCTATCTATCACCTCTCCTAAGTGTACTTATGTTTGACTTTTTTCCTAAACACTGTTAGCTATCATTATCTCTCTTTTTAGACACATCCCCATCTTCAACTCTTGTAACGTAATATTAGATATTACGTCATATGTGTAATTATGTTATAGAATTGTGTTCCTTTGTATTACATAACTAACTATGTTCATATTTCTTGTCTATGTATGTATTGTAACAATGTTAAGCAGTAACGCCCGTCCACTATATGTAATCTTGTCTACGTGCGGGAAGAGGTGCGCACTCTTGTAGAACAAACAGACAAGCGAAATCCTGAATAGTTCGGAGCGCACAGATTTGACAGTTACTAAATAAATAGATTGTTCAAGCGAGTCGAGGGTCCTAAAACTACCCATGTTGACGTGTTAACTTACCCTCCTCCTCACCCGCACCCTTAACCGGAAGTATCCGGCTTCCGGTCCAATGGTATATAAGCGGTGGTAACCGCTGACTCGTCGTCATTTTTCGCTCTATTGATCTCTTGATAAGAATACAAGTTTGGACTCATGAGACGATTGGTGTGAAGTGATCACCCTTTTTTGCCTACATTACGTGTCTGATATACATTGCATTACTTTACTTATATTTGTACTTATTACTTATTCTGATGCATGTTCCTGATCTCTTTGTACTTAGATAGTACCATATTGCATACTTATCTTGTGTTTCTTATTTGAACGATAATTTCCATAATCATGTAACGGTCCCATTGAATCTACTGCCCATTCTCTTTTGTGTTGATTGCCTGTAAATATTTTCCATTAATAATTTCGTTTACTAGTTTTATCGCTAGTTTAATATTCCTTTCCTGGAATCTTCTTTGTTACCTTTACTTCTAGTCTTACGAATTATCTAGGCCCTGACCAGATAGTTCAGTCCTACAGTGGCTTCTAGAAGTGCGCTGGTTCTTAAGCACTTAGACGTTATACGTAACGTCTCTTCACATACCAGCAGCCCGTAACAAAGTGGCGACCCTTGCCAAGGATATTGGATCAGGTATTTAACACATTCTTATAGAGATGGATGATATAGTTCAAGAATTCGTTCAAAATCCCAAGGTAAGTTTCTTAAAGAAACAAACTAAAGACACTTTGATAGAAATAGGCAAGCACTTTGGAGTAGACATTGATACAAGTTTACGAAAGAAAAAAATACTTCAGGAACTCGTTGAAAATCTGATCGAAGATGAGATATTATCTCCAGAAGAGATTACAGCTATACAAATTCCTTCAAATAGGTTAGAAATGGAGGCACGACTAACCGAACTTAAGATTAAGGAGATTGAATTAAAGGTCAGGAGAGTAGATTTTGAGGAGGAAGCTAAATTGAAACAAATGCAAATTGAGGCAGAATTTAAAGCTAAAGAGGAGGAAACTAAACTGAAACAAATGCAAATTGAGGCAGAATTTAAAGCTAAAGAGGAGGAAACTAAACTGAAACAAATGCAAATTGAGGCAGAATTTAGAGCTAGAGAAGAGGAAGCTAAAGCGAAACGAGTAGCTAAAGAGGAGGAAACTAAACTAAAACAAATGCAAATTGAGGCAGAATTTAGAGCTAGAGAAGAGGAAGCTAAAGTGAAACAAATAGAAAGAGAGAACGAAACTAAAGTCAAATTGGCAGAGTTAGAATTAAAGAAGGCAGAAGTAGAAGCTAGGATTGTTGATAGACGACCCGTAGTTCAGGAAGGTCATATAGATATTTCCAAGTATGTAAAACTTTTACCCATATTTTCAGAGGGAGAGCCAGAAATTTTCTTTCTTCAGTGGGAAAAATTGGCGCAACAGTTACAAATCCCTAAAGAAAATTGGCCATTAATCATTCAAACACAATTTAAGGGTAAGGCTCAGCAAATTTATACTTCTCTTTCAGAAGCAGAAAGCGAGTATGATAATATGAAAGCTTGTATTTTAAAAGCTTATGAACTAATACCAGAGGCCTATAGACAGAAATTCCGTAATTATAGGAAGACACCTCAGTTAACATACGTAGAATATGCGGCTCAACAAGAGAGGTTATTCAATAGGTGGTGTTTGGCTAGTGAAACGGACACCTTAGATAGACTTAAACAGTTGATTTTGTTGGAGCAGTTTAAGAATACCTTAGAGACAGATCTTAGGATTTTTATAGATGATCATGTTCCCGAAACTTTAACTAAAGCTGCTGTATTGGCTGATGAGTTCACACTAAATCATAAACCTAAGTCAAGACAAATGGAATCCCAAAAGTCAAAGTCATATATTCCAGATTCAACAAAATACTCTGATCCTTGGGCCCCAAAGAAACGCTTTGAAAATCAGTCTAGCCCATCACATTTCAGTTACAGGTCTGATTTCAATCAATATCCTCCAAACCAACCTTGGCAAAGAATGGAAAGGTTTAAGACTAATCCCCCTGTAACTTGTTCATATTGTAAACAGGTTGGCCATCACATTTCTAATTGCAGAAAGAGACTGACACCCTCATTCTCCAATAAGACACCAACTCTTGTAAGTAATATAAAATCAGATGATTCAAAATCCTCTATTCAGGATAAACTACCAAAGAAGCCGGTATTGTCAAGTAATGTAGAACCCCCCTCATCAGATCATGATCCTTGTTTCAAACCATTTGTATCTTCAGGAACTATATCTCATAGTAGTAGTTCACAACAATATCCTATTTCCATACTCCGAGACACAGGAGCAAAGCAAAGTCTGATTTTAAATTCTGTCTTGCAGAATCAGGGTGAGTCATATACAGGTTATGATATATTGATAGAAGGAGTTGGAGGAATTATAAAATGTCCATTACATAATGTTTTCTTGCGGTCTGATTTAACAACCGGAATGGTTAAAGTAGCAGTAGTAGACTCTCTTCCCATAGTAGGAATATCCTTATTGTTGGCCAATGACATCGCTGGAAGCAAAGTCATTTCTCCCTTAATAACAAATAACCCTAAGACCTCAGTAGAACCTTCAGATAACTTACAGTTGTTTCCCGCTTGTGCTGTAACCAGATCTCAGTACAAGAAATCTGAAGAGGAGACCTATAATTTAGAATCCCTATTCTCCCAAACTGACCCATCTTCTTCTTCACCAGTTTCTCTATCTAGAGCAGAATTAATCAAAGAACAGAAGTCAGATCCTTCTCTTAAAAATTTGTACGAGATTGTTTCTTCTCCAGAAGAAGTTGAAAATATGTCACGAGGTTTCTATATAGAAAACGGAGTCCTAATGCGAAAATGGAGAGCATCCACCGCAACCGCTGACCAGCCATGGCAAGTAAGGAATCAAATAGTCCTCCCTCTTGGTTTCAGGAATAATGTTCTAAGATTGGCTCATGATACTCCCTTAGCAGGTCACTTAGGGGTAAGAAAGACCTTGTTCAACATAACCCAACATTTCCATTGGCCCACGGTTGTCAAAGATGTTGCCCAATATTGTAAAACATGTCATACATGTCAACTTGTAGGTAAGCCCAACCAGAAAATTGTAGAAGCTCCACTCCATCCCATTCCTGTAATGGAAGAGCCATTTAAAAAAGTTCTTATTGATTGTGTAGGACCTTTACCTCCTTCAAGTAAAGGAAATCAGTACATTCTCACAATCATGTGTATGAGCACTCGTTTTCCAGAAGCCATTCCTTTGAAAAATATTAAAGCTCAAAACATAATCAGAGAAATGTTGAAATATTTCACTATGGTAGGATTTCCTAAGAACATTCAAAGTGATCAAGGAAGTAATTTTCTTTCCAACAAGTTTAGAGAAACTCTTGTAACACTAGGTATAAATCATGTAACTTCCTCCGCCTATCATCCTCAATCACAAGGTGCTCTAGAGCGCTTTCACCAAACGCTCAAGACAATGTTAAGAATCTTCTGTGCTGAGAACACTCGAAATTGGGAAGACGGACTCCCCTTTTTGTTGTTCGCCACCCGAACAACAATTCAAGAAAGCCTTGGATTCAGCCCGTCAGAATTAGTCTTCGGTCATGAAGTCCGTGGTCCCCTAAAGATACTTCATGAACAATGGATGAAAGAAGAACCACCTGTTCCTTCTTTGAAATACGTGTCCCAGGTCACCGAGAAGTTGTTAGAAGCTTGGAAGTTGGCAAGAGAGAACTTGGCGAATGCTCAACGAGTAATGAAAGGTCGGTATGATAAAGATTCTAAACTTAGAACTTTCTCTCCAGGAGATCAAGTGTTACTTTATCTTCCCATACCAGGAGATCCATTGCAGGCTAAATACAAAGGACCCTATGAAGTCTTGTCCAGAGCCAGTGATCTCAACTACATAATCAAAACTCCAGACAGAAGAAAGAGTTCCCGTCTCTGTCACATAAATACCTTAAAACCTTATCAGTCCCGAGATCCAATTCCAGCTTGCAGCTCTACCACAATAGAATCCGAAGAGCCTCCTGATAACCTGCCTAATCCTCCTGAGATTCCCTTGGAAAACTCTCAGATACTACAAAATCTTCAGATAAAAGTAGGACACTTATCTGAGAAACAAGGTAAAGACATTCTTTTCCTCTTAAGAAGTTTTCCAAAATTATTTCTAGATTCCCCAAGATTCACTTCTTTGATAGAACACGAAATAATTCTAGACTCGCCAAGGGCTATCAAACAAGCCCCTTATAGAGTCAATCCAAAAAAGAAGGAGTTCATAAAAGCAGAAATAAACACTCTGCTTCAACAGGGAATAATTGAACCCTCCAGTAGTCCTTGGGCATCTCCTTGCATTCTTGTCCCTAAATCTGACAATTCTTATCGCCTGTGCATTGACTACAGGAAAATCAATGCCCATACTAAGGCCGATGCTTTTCCTATCCCTAGGATAGATGATATCATAGACAGTCTAGGAACTGCCAAGTATGTATCCAAGTTGGATATGTTAAGGGGATACTATCAAATCCCTGTACACCCTCGCTCAAGAGAAATTACCGCTTTCATTACGGAAGAGGGATTGTTCCAATTCAGAGCAATGCCATTTGGGCTTAAAAATGCCCCTGCCACTTACCAAAGAATGATAAGTAATCTTGTTGCAGGATTGCCAGGAGTAAAAACTTATCTAGATGATGTGATAATATTTAGTCAGTCTTGGACAGAACACATTGAACACCTAAATAATTTCTTTTATAGAGCAGACCAAGCAAACCTTACCATCAATTTGTCCAAATGTGATTTCGGACATACACAGGTCCCCTATTTGGGATTTAAAGTTGGAAATTCCCAAGTGTTTCCAATAGACGCCAAGATAAAAGCCATCAATGATGTACCAACACCCACTAATCGTAGAGAGGTACGTCGATTCCTTGGAATGAGTGGCTATTATCGCCGTTTTTGTCCAAATTTTTCAGATGTAGCAGAACCATTGACTGACCTGTTGAGAAAAGACCACGACTTCGTGTGGACACCTACCTGTGAGACGGCCTTCAAAAACCTGAAGTCCCTTCTCACTAACGCACCAGTTCTAAGGGCACCCGATTTCCAACGACCCTTTCTTCTGCAAGTCGACGCCAGCGACACCGGTATCGGTGCCGCCCTCTTGCAAGAACACAATGAAGTTCTTCACGCTATCGCCTACTACAGCAAGAAGCTGTCCCCTGCGCAGAAGAACTACTCAACAATTGAGAAGGAGACGCTCGCTTTGGTCCAGGCCCTTATCCACTTCGAAGTCTACCTGGGTTCCTCAACTACCATTCAAGTATATTCGGATCACAACCCCTTAAAGTTCCTACAGACTATGAAAAACAAGAATCCGAGACTTACACGTTGGAGTTTATTTCTCCAACCCTTTAATCTAACTATTCATCATATAAAAGGCGTCTTTAATGTTTTAGCCGACGTCCTTTCTAGAACATAGCTTTTCAACAGAAAGTGAAAAGCTTTCCCAAACGGTGGAGGTGTAACGTAATATTAGATATTACGTCATATGTGTAATTATGTTATAGAATTGTGTTCCTTTGTATTACATAACTAACTATGTTCATATTTCTTGTCTATGTATGTATTGTAACAATGTTAAGCAGTAACGCCCGTCCACTATATGTAATCTTGTCTACGTGCGGGAAGAGGTGCGCACTCTTGTAGAACAAACAGACAAGCGAAATCCTGAATAGTTCGGAGCGCACAGATTTGACAGTTACTAAATAAATAGATTGTTCAAGCGAGTCGAGGGTCCTAAAACTACCCATGTTGACGTGTTAACTTACCCTCCTCCTCACCCGCACCCTTAACCGGAAGTATCCGGCTTCCGGTCCAATGGTATATAAGCGGTGGTAACCGCTGACTCGTCGTCATTTTTCGCTCTATTGATCTCTTGATAAGAATACAAGTTTGGACTCATGAGACGATTGGTGTGAAGTGATCACCCTTTTTTGCCTACATTACGTGTCTGATATACATTGCATTACTTTACTTATATTTGTACTTATTACTTATTCTGATGCATGTTCCTGATCTCTTTGTACTTAGATAGTACCATATTGCATACTTATCTTGTGTTTCTTATTTGAACGATAATTTCCATAATCATGTAACGGTCCCATTGAATCTACTGCCCATTCTCTTTTGTGTTGATTGCCTGTAAATATTTTCCATTAATAATTTCGTTTACTAGTTTTATCGCTAGTTTAATATTCCTTTCCTGGAATCTTCTTTGTTACCTTTACTTCTAGTCTTACGAATTATCTAGGCCCTGACCAGATAGTTCAGTCCTACAGTGGCTTCTAGAAGTGCGCTGGTTCTTAAGCACTTAGACGTTATACGTAACGTCTCTTCACATACCAGCAGCCCGTAACACCCTCCACTACAATCTTTTCCTGGAACTCCAAACTTCCCAACTAATCTGTCTATTGGTTCATCTCCTACACTGGCATTGAGATCTCCCAATACCACTACATTGACATTTCTCCCTAAACCCTCTATGCACTCATTTAAATCTACCCAAAAAGCCTTCTTTTCATCTACACTCTTCTCACTAAGGCCCATATGCACTTACAAAGACCCACATCTCCCTTTCCAGTTTCATCTTCATCCACATTAACACATACAAATACATATGCATGAAGAAACTTTGGAAAGTCATCTCTATTGCATTAGTGTAGCCAGTTTCTATGTTACTAGCCAGCAGGAGGGGTTAGGGAGCAGTTGATAGTTATCTCCTCTCCTTATGTGAAAAATTAGTCAGAGTTGGTAGAAATCTTAAGCCTGGTTAAAAGACCAAGTGCCAGCCCATTTGAATGTTCCAGAAAGAGGTGGGTGTTGCACGGCCACCATGAACAGGCACCCATCACTGGTTCCTCTAAGAGATAATGCAGGACACTCCAAAACTTCAAAGTTGCCAAAGTCATTCATCCTCTTTTAGAGTACCTCAGCAAAAGGCTCTGCTATCTTCTCTTCCTGGGTCCAATCAACAGTTTTCCAAATGACAAGAGTCTTGTCATCAGCCTGTGTTGCTAGGTAGCGACCTACTGGGTCCCATGTTACACCCTTCACTAAACCTGTGTGACCATGCAACACTTTCACTTGCTCTGAAAATAGAAGATTACGAACTTGAGAATATTTTTCAACATTAAAGTCCAATCCCACAGCTTAAATATTTTTCATAGATGAGATAATCAAGAGTTTTTGAATGTTCTTAAAAGAAATAGTGCTCAAGAAATATGATTGGTATTACAAGACATTTTTCAAAACATTAAAGGTTTGTATTAATTCTCCCCTGAATTTCCATTTCTACCACATGACGACAGAATCAACTATTTTCTCTTACCAGGCCACTTTGCAGTATTCCAGATGATGATGTTGTTGTCAATGGAACCACTGGCTAACCACACGTCACCAGGAGACCAAGCAATGTCTAGAATGTCACCATTATGTCCTCTTAATGTTGCTATGCTACGCCAAGACTCCACGTTCACAACATTGGATCCAAACACGGCACCACCTGAAGTATAAAGCATCAGTCTGAACAATGTGTTACTCAATACAACCGGGTTTTCTTCTCAATCAAATGTAAACAGAAGTTACTTAAAATATATTCATGAAAAAATGAAAAATAAATAAATAAACAATATATACATAGTAAACCCTCATTATTACAATTCCCATTATAGCAATTTTCAGATTTATCAACCCTAATATGGTCTACTGACCATCCACCTGATATATCAAAGGTTAGTATATTCAGTGGAATGCTTGGTCAGTGGTGGCTGCAGTAAGGGAGGGAGGGAGCGAACAAGTGGGTGGTGGTATATCAAACTTCCCTTTCATATACCGAACTTTGGTGTATGAAGAGGAAATCCAGTGGTGGTGGCGGTGAGCTTTATATTAAACTTCCCCTCCTATAAAGGGACCAAATAAAGAACCTTGACATCAGAAAGTCATATGGGTCCAATGGAATAGCGAATTGGATATTGAAAGAATGTATAGACGAACTTACAGATAAAATACACAAGATAATTGACTTCTCACTCAAAGAAGGAAAAGTACCACAAGATTGGAAAAATGCAAATACTGTACCAATATACTGAGGAGATAAAGAAAATCCAACAAACTATAGACCTGTATCCCTTACATGCACAATTGCAAAAATATGTGAGTTATTAAAAATAAATGGATTAAACACTTGGAAGAGAACAACATACTAACCTCCAAGCAATTTGGATTTAGAAGTGGAAGATCATGTACTACATACATACATACATATACCAAGGCTTTTTCCCCCTTCCAAGGGAGGTAGCCAAAAAGGGCAAGGCATAAAACACTCCCACCCATTTCATCCCTAAATACACTCCACACCCCTCCCACCCTTCCTCTCATCTGAGCACCTCCTGGATGACGGGTCATCCCTGCACCCTGCCCACCGCCCTTGGTCAGAAGCAGTGTCGCAAGACACAGTACATCCACAGCAAGGCCGCTTCATCTAATCATGTACTACAAACTTAATATGCTTTTACTCAAGATTAATAGAATACAAGAAAGAGATGGTTGGGCAGACTGTGCCTTCTTGGACTTACAAAAAGCTTTTGACAAAGTACCACACAAAAAGCTACAAAGAAAAATTGAAACAACAGGTGGAATACAAGGAAAATTATTGGAATGGATGAAAGATTTCTCGAACAGAAGAAAAACGAGGGTGGTACTTAGAGAAAAGAACTCAAATTGGGTAGATATGATAAGCAGAGTCCCCTAAGGCTCTGTATTGGCTCTGACAATGTTTGCCGTTTATATAAACATGGATGAAGGCATGGAATGTTATATGAATTTCTTTGCAGATGATGCGAAACTACTGAAGACAGTAAATACAGAAGAAGATTGCAAATCTTTTCAAGAAGACCTGGACAAAGTCTGGAAATGGAGTAAAAAGAACAAAGTGAATTTCAACATTAAGAAATGTAGTATAATGGAATTTGGAAAAAGCAAAAATAGAATATCGGGTCAATATAAAATTGGTACAAAGGAAGTTATAAAAATGAACTCAGAAAGGGACCTAGGAGTAATTATCTCAAATGACATGACACCAGACAAACATGTTAACAAAATAGTTGGAGAAACTTATAACTTAATAAGATCAATGAAAGTGGCCTTTGACTACATGGATGAGGAAATGGTAAAGAAGATACTAGTGACACTGGTAAGACCAAAATTGGAATATGTAGTTTAAAAAAAAAAAAAGGAGCAATGACAAAGATGGCACCAACATTTTGCATGTTGACATACGAACAAAGATTGGACAAACTAAACTTATCAACTCTAGAACAAAGAAGAGAAAGAGGTGATGTGATAACCATCTACAGAGGTATGAAAGGGATGAAAATTCTTGATAGGGATGACCTACTAAAATGGGACAGAAGATATACAAGAGGACATGAAAAGAAACTGAAGAAAGACAGTTACAGAAGAGATCTGGAAAAAAAAACAAGTTTTCCACACACAGTAATACATACATGGAACAAACTGAAAGAGGAAACAGCGAGTGCTAAAACTATACATGATTTTAAGAAAGAACTGGATGCGGAAGATACAACTGCGGGTCACTATGTGCATAGCTCCCCTCCCGCAAAATACAACCAGGTAAATACACACATACATATTCCACTTACATTTACCACCCCTCCCTCCCTCTTTTCTTGGCTCCTTCTGGATGACAAGTCATTCATGCATCTTGCCTAGTACCTGGGGTCAGAAGCAATGTAGCAATACACGGCACATCCACACCAAGGCCACTTCATTAGTTGGTGACCCCCCTTCTCCATCCCCTCATACAGAAAAAGAGAAGATGAGGAGAAATCCTTTCAGGCTGCATCACAATATCATTCACATATACTTGCTAACCCTCATCCTCCACCCAATCCCTTCCATGTACCACAGCATCAGCCATACATAACCATTCTACACTCACTCCTATCTTCTGTCTTCTCCCTTCCTTCCTCAAAAAATATCCCACTCTTTCCCAACACCCCTTTCACCCATTCATCCATTTCCTTCTTGGTTGCCTTATCATGTTCATTCCATCCACCTCTACCTTCCACAATTCTTTTATCAATCTTTCTTCACTCATTCTCTCCATGTGTCCAAACTATCCCAACATTCTTTCATCAACCCTATCTCCCAACTCCTTTTCCACCCCCCACTCTCCTCCTCACCTCCTCGTTTCTCACACACATTTAAACTCTTTCTCTCTTATGTTCCATGTTTCTGCCCCCATAAAGTACTGTTAGCACAATTACTCCTTCATGCAATCACTATACTAAGCTACTGAAGAAGAGTCAAGAGACTTGAAATTGCAATCTGGCAACACAGACGACCTCCTACGGAGAAATCATCTCAAATCTCAATAGAGACAATAAGACCACCTTAAGACACAAAGAGAATGTCTTAAAGAAAATACAAAAAGCAGAACAATATTATATATACATATATTATATATATATATATATGTATGTATTGGAAGTGATTATGCATGAATGATATTATGACACAGCCCAAAGGGATTTCTCCCCTTCTGTTTTTATGCATGAGGGGACGGAGAGAGGGGTTTCCATCTCCTGCCTTCTCCCTTCATTCCTCAACAGCCATTCCCTCTTGCTCAATGCCCCCTTCACCCCATCTATCCATCTCATCCTTAGTCGCCCCCTCATGTTCACTCCATCCACCTCTGCCTTTCACACTTCTTTTACTAATCTTTCTTCACTTATTCTTTCCATGTATCCAAACCATCCCAATACTCTTTCATCAACCCTAAAACCCATCTCCTTTTCCCACCAATGCTCTCCTCCTCACCTCCTCATTTCTCACACTATCCTGCCTTGTAACCTCTACCATACTTCTCTAATATTTCCTCTCAAACACATTTAAACTCTTCCTCTCTTATGTTCCATGTCTCTGCCCCATACAGTGCTGTCAGCACAATCATCCCTTCATATAATCTCTTAGCATCCATTTTCAAATATCTATTTCTACAATCTACCTCCACTTCAACTCCTCTCTTTTCTGCCACATGGGACCCCAAATACCTAAAGTTATCCCCTTCCTCCAGTATCTCCTTTAATACTCACTTCCAAATTGCTGTCATCCTCATCCTTTGTACATCTCATCACTTTAGTTTTACATTCAACTTTCTTCTCTCGCATACCTTCCCAAACTCTGTCACTAACTCCCTCAATCCCCCCTCTGATCCTGCCTCAAGCAGTGTTGTCAGCAAATGAGAATTGACTTAACTCCAACTTCTCTCCATTTTCTTTAACCATCTTCAATCCTCTACCCATTACCCTTGCATTTACCTCTGGCACCACCCCATCCATGTACATATTGAACAGCTATGATGATATGACACATCCCTGGCACAGTCCCACCTTTACCTCAAACAACTCGCTCTTTCCATTGCAATTCTAATACAGGCTCTACTACTCGTGTAAAAACTCTTGACTGCCCTTAACAGCTTTCCCCCAATCTCATACATCTGTAGGGTATAGAGAGATGAAAATGATGTACCAAACACTTGAGGGGTTCAATTTTTTTTTCCTATTCTATTAGTTTATACAGACGCTCCTCTACTTACGTTCATTCGTTTTACGTTTTTTCGATTTTATGTTTGAACTGACGGTAAAAAAAAAAATTGTAAAAAAAAATTTTGAGTGAATTTTTTAGTTTACCGCGCTCTCCGTAGTTCAAATGATACTTGCGCACGACACTGTGTCCATTGTTTACATTGCGCAGACGACAAACTGAAAATGCCTTGCCTCCTCCTCCTCCCCCATCTCAATTTAAGTTGCTTGAATTTAATCTATTTGAAATTAATATTATTATTTTACAATGTTATGTGTTTAATTAATGATTTAGGGGTGTTTTATAAGATACGGTAATAGAATTTACTGATGTATAGTACAGTAACAACTTACGTTCATTTTCAACTTACGTTCGGCCGTTCGGAACGTAACTAAAACGTAAGTTGAGGAGCTTCTGTATATATATATATATATATATATATATGTATATATATATATATATATATATATATATATATATATATATATATTTTTATATATATATATATATATATATATATATATATACACACACACATATATATATATATATGGTACTAACTCTCATTAACGGACGTTAATTAGCTGTGTTTGCAGTGTTTTTGGTGTTTTTATTGCTGTGCAATCACTATGCCACCCAAAAGCCACTCAAAATCAACGGATAATTCACATCAACGGACACTGTTACCCCTCTTTTAGTTCGTTAATGAGAGGTAGTACTGTATATAGAAATATGGTAGGGGTTACTAGGCTGGATAGAATGAGAAATGAGGATCTGAGGAGAAGGGCAGCAGTGGAAAAGGCGTTGTTGTTGTCGTTCCCTAGACTGTCTGTCCGAGCAGTCCCATCTCCCCAAGGAATGCCACAGCTGAAACTGGGTTTTCCCACAAATCCTTTATAGAGTGTATGTTGTGTTGTTTGCATGCATAATTGTGTATAATGCAGTCTTCCATTATGTGTTGTATGGTATGGGGTGAAGTGTTACATCCTGGGCAGTTGTTCACAATGCGGTCATCCAGCCTCTTCTGGTAGCTAAGAAGTGCTGGGTGGTGGCTGCACTGCAGTCTGGCTGCAGTCTGGCCAGGTGGACTCTGTCCTTTCGTGGGAGAGAGGATTCAGAAGGGTGGATATCAGGGGGGTCTGGCATGCAGCAGTATGTTGTCTTTCAGTGTGTTAATGGAGCGGTGAGTGATATGATTATAAATATGTTTCCGGAGGCTGGTACTTGGTGGTTGTGGAGGAAGAGAAGAGAGTATCTGTGTGTGATACAGGTCTTTGGGTGTTGTTTTAATGTTTTTTGGTGTGTCTGGGTGTTCTGCTATGTAGTGTAGTGGGTGTGATGTGTTTGTGGTGGCTGCAGCAAGTGTTTGTGTGCCTCTCATGTCGAGGTGGTCCTTGACTTTGAGGATTTTTGTTTCATGGTGTAAATGGTCTGTAGGTGTTGTATTTGTGCAGCCTGTAATTGTTTTTAGGGCTTTGTTTTGTATGATTTGAAGGGTGTTGTGGTGTGTCTCACTGAGATTAGGAGCCCATGCAGGACTCGCATAATTCATCATAATTCATCATAATTCAAAGGAGTTGGGAGATAGGGTTGACGAAAAATTATTGGGATGATTTGGATACATGGAAAGAATGAGTGAAGAAAGATTACTAAAAGAGGTGTGGAAGGCAGAGGTGGAGGGAGTGAATATGAAGGGGCAACCAAGGATGAGATGGGTGGATGGGGTAAATTGGGAAAGATGGGAATGTCTACTAAGGAAGGAAGGAAGGGAGAAGACAGAAGATTGGAGTGAGTGGAGAATGGATGTATATGGATAATCCTGTGATGCATGGGAGTGAGTGGGAGATGGAGAGGGGTGAGGGAGTATGTATGAATAATGTTTTGATGCAGCTTGAAGGGATTTCTCCGTCTTCTCTTTTTCTTCATGAGGGGACAGAAAGGGGGGTCACCGATTAAAGGAAGTGGCCTTGCTCTGGATAAGCTGTGTCTTACTACATTGCTTCTGACTCATGGCAGTGGGCAAGATGCAGGGATGACCATCATCCAGAAGGAGCCAAGAAAAGAGGGAGGGAGGGGTGGTGAATGGGAGTGAAGTGGATGGGGACAAAATGGGCGGGAGTGAAATTATGCCTTTTGACTTTGGCTATGTATGTATATGTGAGTGTAGTAGTTTCAGAGGGATCAGTTTGTTGAGTTTAGTTGGGAAGGCTGATGGGAGGGTTTTGGTTAAGGGGATTGGGAGAGGAACTGAGGGAGTAATTGGTGAAGAACAGCATAGGTTTAGGACAGGTAGGGTTGCGTGGATCAGATTTTTGTGGTAAGGCAGATAAGTGATAAAGTTTTACGAAAAGGTAACAATGTTTTTTGGGCCTTTATGGATTTGGAAAAGGCTTGTGACAGGGTAGACAGGAAGGCACTGTGGGAGGTATTGCAGATACATGGGTTAGGAGGAAAGCTGTTAACAGCAGTCAAGAGGTTTTATGAGAGTAGCGGAGCCTGTGTTAGAATTAGAAATGGAGAGAGTGAGTGGTCTGAGGTAAAAGTGGGACCTCACCAGGGATGTGTTATGTTGCCTTAACTGTTCAATTTATACATGGATGGCATAGTGCAAGAGGTAAATGCAAGGGTAATGGGCCAGGGGTTGGAGATGGTTAAAAGAAAATGGAGAAAAGTGGGAGATAAGGCAGTTGTTGTTTGGTGACGACACTGTGCTTGTGGCAAGATCAGAGGAGGGATTAAGAAAGTTAGTGACAGTTTGGGAAGGTGTGTGAAAGAAGGAAGTTGAAGATAAATGTGGGTAAATGTAAGGTGATGAGATGTACAAGGGGAGAATGTTGCAGCATATTGGAAGTGAGTATTAAGGGAGAGAGACTGGAGGAAATGGATAGTTTTAGATATTTGGGGGAAATGTGGCAAGAAAGGAAGGAGTGGAGGTGGAGATAGAATGTAGATTGAGAGAAGCAAGTAAATACCCTGAGGGATTAAAAAATGTAATAAGAAATACACATTTGGGAATGGATGCTAAGAGGAAATTGCATGAAGAATGGGTTGTGCCAACAGCACTGTATGGGGCCAAAAATTGGAACATGAGAAAGGATAAGAGGAGTCTGAATGTGTTTGAGATGAAATGTCTGATAAGTATGGTAGGAGTTACTTGGATAGCGTGAGAAACAAGGAGGTGAGGAGGAGAGTGGGGGTGGAGAGGGAGTTGGGAGATAGGGTTGATGAAAGAGTATTGGGATGGTTTGGATACATGGAAAGAATGAGTGAAGAAAAATTATTAAAAGAGGTGTGGAAGGCAGAGGTGGAAGGAGTGAACATGAGGGGGTGACCAAGGATGAGATGGATGGATGGGGTAAAAGGGGCATTAAGAAAGAGGGTCATGTCTGTTGAGGACGGATGGAAGAAGACAGACGATAGAAATGAGTGGAGAATTGTTGTGTATGGATGATATGATGCATAGAAGGGAGTGGGTGGGGGATGGGGGTGAAGGAATAAGTGTGAACGATATTTTGACACAGCCTGAAGGGATTTCTCCCTGTCTTCTATTTTACTGCATGAGGTGGACAGAGAGGGGGGTTATTAATTAAATGAAGCAGTCTTGCTGTGTATGTGCTGCATCTTGATACATTGCTTCTGACCCAGGGCAGAGGCTGAGATGCAGGGATGACCTGTCATCCAGGAGGAGCGAAGATAAGAGGAAGGGAGGGGGATGAATGGGAGTGGATTATGTGGGGATGAAATGGGTGGGAGTGGATTCTATGCCTTTGCTTTTTGGTTACCTCCCTTGTAAGGGAGAAAAACCCATTGGTGTATGTATGTGTATGTATATATATATATATATATATATATATATATATATATATATATACTTATACATATATATATTTACTGTACTGTCAGAAGGCTAGGATGGTGCCTGTCACAGAAGACTTTGTACTATATATATATATATCTATATATATATATATATTTACTGTATATACCTATATCAATATAAATATATAAATAAATAAAATAGAAATAAAAGAAATTTAACCCCTCTAGTGTTGGGTACATAATTTTAATTTTTCCATACCTGGCACAAATGATTTGAGATGTATCATTTGAGTACTACCTTTTAAAAAACTGGTATCAATGTGCTGTATGTTTGACTTTTTTTTCCATCACACTTCACCATTATACTATGGTCCTCTGTGTATCCATCTAGACAACCTACAATATATGTGAACAAAGATGAACCATGTCTGTGTGGTACATGAGGATACATTCTCAATTGATTTTTCTTAGTTCCTCCACCTGGTTGAAGGCTATCCACAATACAGTGTAACAGGCTGCAACCATCCATTATTCCCATTCCACTTATTAAATATACTCTGTATGTTCTTGGTTTTCAAGGACTTGGAGAAGGAATATGATAGGGTTGATAGAGAGTAGACTATTGTGGACATATGAAACAAGAGGAAGTCTGTTGAAAGTGATCAAAAGTAGTGAGCATGTGTGGGTTGGAAATAGGAAGAGTGATTTGTGTGAAGCGAATGTAGTGCTGTGTCAAGGGCAGTGGCTGAGATGTCACTATGATTGTTTAACATGTATATGGTGGGGGTGGCAAGAGAAGTTAATGTAAAAGAACCAGATAGGTCTGAAGGTGGTGGGTGAGGGTGGAGGAGTGAACCAATTGTTGTTTGCTGGTGACAATTCACTTCTGGTTGATTCTGAAGAGAGACTGAAGCAGTTGACGACCAATTTTGGAAAGGGGTATGAGAGGAGAAAGTTGATATTAAATGTGAACAAAAGTAGTGATGAGATGTGGAATTTGAAAAATATACAAAGTAATATCCACAATAATCACAGAGGTGACACTAAGAACCTATCATTTCATGAAATCAGAAAAACAAAAGGTCAAAATGGTCCATTTTTAAAAATGTTCAGGTCTAACAGCATATAAAAAAAATATATAAAATACTTGTAAAAGAAAAAGATATAATGTCCAGTCCATACCTCCATAATTGCTTAGCTGCCAAATGATGACTACTTTGTCGTCACCTGCTGACGCAAGATATCGGCCAGAATTAGACCACCGGATGCTGTTGACACACCCAAGATGTTGGTCCAACTGGCAGAGCAACTTAGGAATCTGGCAAAATAATCCCATACTAATTTGACAAACAAAATTATCCACAAATCTCAGAAAAGAAACTTAAAACTATTATCAAATAACATCAAAATGGCATAAGTAATATATAGGAAAAAACAAAACACAGCGTGTATAAACAAACACCCACACAGAATGAAAGTAAAACTTCATGAAAAAATTCTTACTATTCACTGTCTTCAAGGCAAGAAAGACAGTCCTCAAGGCTGCTTTTAACTCAAGCAGTCTTCTCTTCTCCTTCTTGTAAATTACTCCAGCAAACAGCCCTTCAATTTTGCATACAGTTTCCCTCTTAGAATTTTTTCTTTCACCACACTTCAAACTTTCTCACACAATTAAAAACTCTTCAAGTGTCAATTCATAGAGTTCAAATCATCATAAAGCTGAATTTTCTTTATTTTTTCACTTTTACTCCACACCATTCACTAAGTGAAAAACAGGGCCAATCAACACTGCTTTAGTAACAATTTTTCCATGCACTGTTTGTTACAAACTCCCACCTGTGAGGAAGTGTATAACTTTGTCAGTGTCTTAACTTCATAATGAATATTGAAAGAAAACTTATGAGACTAAACAATACTACTGGGAGAATGTTAATCTTTTACCAAGCAGAGTGCACCAAAACAGCTGAACAAAACTGTCAAGCAACAGCCATAGAAAGTGCTACTGTATAACCAGCAGTTCATGTCATAGTTCTACCTCTGCTAGGTAGTAGGCAGTGAGTTATCTGGTGACAGCCTGAAAGAAGTACCATAACTGAAAACCCATGTGCCCATTTAAGTGTTAAGCATATTATAAACAATCATATGCATGCACAAGAGTGTAAATCAGTGTTGTGTAGCCAATTAATTTGGTATATATTTTTAATTCAATATACAACATATCTTCATATCGGCCTTACCTTATGGACCAAAATTAATTTTTTGTTCAGCATGTTTCACCCCCCCCACCCCAACTAAGTTTTGGAACTTAATTAGACTAAACACTATAATCTATAAGGACACATAATTCATTAAATTTAACAAATACCATATTTGCCATCCAACATACACATAGGAAATACATCCCTGTTTATTTACCTGAGAGAGAGAGAGAGAGAGAGAGAGAGAGAGAGAGAGAGAGAGAGAGAGAGAGAGAGAGAGAGAGAGAGAGAGAGAGAGAGAGAGAGAGAGATAGAGAGGGAGAGAGAGAGAGAGAGAGAGAGAGAGAGAGAGAGAGAGAGAGAGAGAGAGAGAGAGAGAGAGAGAGAGAGAGAGAGAGAGAGAGAGGAAGAGAGTGTGAGAGAAAAAAGAAGAAAAAGAGATAGGGAGACAAAATGAAAGAGAAAGAAAGCAAGAGAAAAAGAGAAAGAGAGAGATAGAGTGAGAGAGAGAAAGAGAAAGAGCAAGAAAAAAATACAGAAAAAGAGAGAGAGGGAGAGATGGAGTATTGGAGTGAGCCTTATTGGATGGTAAGCATGGTAAGTGAATGCTGAGCCAAACACAACAATGGTGGCTGTCTGTATGCTGGTTTATAAGGCATGATGCATGAATCTGTGTTCTGGTGTCACAATTATGGAATGTTGGTAAACAAGTATAACTTTGAACCATGCACTAGAAATAACACTGACATATGAATGTGATTAGTGGTTAAACACTAAATAAGACTGTATGTAGGCTATGCATGCAAAAGAGAAAGAGAGAGAGAGAGAGAGAGAGAGAGAGATAGAGAGTGTGAGAGTGTGTGCCATTTGTAGTCACAAGGAACAGAATATCTATAAGGCCTTGCCCACATTGGAGATAGTGAATGAAGAGACGACTTTTACACTTTCTGTGACAAGGCAATTATACTGGTGTACAATTCTATCTAACCCTTTCATAGTGTCACCTAATGGACTTTAATTCATGGCTTGCAGGGCTGGTACCCACCCTGACCTCAATCTTGCAGGTGGTCTTTAGCAGTTCATACAGTAAAGTCACCTAGAGGAAGCTGAGGTCACCTCAGGTTCAAGGTGAGCAGTGGCTGCGGGCCATTACTAAGAGTGGATGCCCTTCTTAACATAATGGGTTGTTGATGTTTCGTGGAAATTCCACCCATAAATTTATTTTAAAATTGAACAAGTTGCCACAAAGGGTTGTACAAAATTTGAGGTACATCCAACTTCCAACCATGGTTGCAAACTGCATTCTTCAAGTTTACAACTAGTTAATAAATAAATAAATAAATAAATAAATAAATAAATAAATACATGAATGAAATAAATAAAAATAAAATAAATTAATAGATAAAATTGTAACACCATTGGCAAACCAACAGGATTAATTTGATGGCACAAATCTTACCCTCTTCAGACACTGTGTTCTTTTGAAGGCCAGGTGACCAGAATAGGACATCCTATTCTTGGTACAGTCATACCAACAAATTGTACAGTATTAACACACCTTCTTAATTTCTATAGTTGAACTAATGGTACCTTATAATGTGTTTATGGCCATTTTGCACTTTTTTCTGTGCCTCAATACACTGTTTACATAACTTCAGATCGTTTCTAAGTGTTTAGTACTAAGGGTCCATTGCAGAACCACCTGCCTATCCCCTAAAGGATGATACAGCATCTGCACCTCACCACAGTGGCTAATCTGGGTTGGTAAGGTTGTATGAATAGTGCAATATGGGTGTGAAGTGTGAAGCCAGTGTAATCACCTCATTTATACTGAAATGCAATACTGGTAAACTGCATTTCTGATGTCCATCTGCAAGTTGTTGGGAAGCCATGAAAGTGCAACTTTAACAAATGCCAAGCACTAACTAGGGATTTGAACTCAAGTTTCCGGTGTTCAAGGCAAGAATGTTACTCACTGCTTTAAATGGGCTCTATACATTGCAAAAATAATTGTTGCCTCAACTTTAACTGACATGGCAATGGTCTTCAGGGTTTCTCAGATTTCTCTGGGAAGGAAATTTGAATTATTTCCTGTGTTGTATTGGTGTGGGACTGTTTCTAAATCACCAACTGAAAGTGGTAAGAGGAAGGGAGCAGCTGCCAATTGTCAGCTCTCCATATGTGAAGAGGTGAAGTATTACAGTTAAGTTGACATAGACTTTTTGAGGCCCTCCTGATGGAGGCAAAGGGGCTGACATGTTTAGAATGCATACACCTTGTCTGTCCATCTTGCAGGTCCATTACATGGCGGTGCCAATCATTGGACTGTCTAGGAATTAATATATTGTAAAAAATCAAGAGTTAATTTTGAATGCCAAGGGCCTTTCCCCACCTCGTAAGGGTAATGGCTGATTTAAAACCATACCTTGATCCTTCCTAGGAGGAGAATACAAAAATAGTAATCCCTACCTCCTCACTCTGCCCCATTTAGTCACCTTTTACAACACGTACAGGAAAATGGTGGCAACATTCTTATCCATCTACCAAAGGAGCTCAGGAAAAGAAGTGGTGTCCTAGGAATGGTATAGGAAAGACTTAAGGAGAAGAGTATAAATGAAGGATAATTAAAGGTCAAAAAGTAGTTCAGGATTCCTCTATTAGTGGGAACTCATCTCCAAACTTAAAATGAATACAACATGACTGGTCCGTAGGGCTGCCATTTAAGTCCCTATAGTAGCAGTGGTGGTAGTAGTAGTAGTAAAAGTAGTAGTAGTAGTAGTAGTAGTAGTAGTAGTAGTAGTAGTAGTAGTAGTAAAAGTAGTGGTGTTGGCAATGGTAACAATGGTGGTGGTGATGCTGGTGACAATGATAAACAAGATGATTTGATTTCACATCACAAACTTTCTTCTCAGAGGAGGCTAGGATAGTGCCTCCTTAAATAAGACTTTTTGAAGAAGGAAATTGAATACAGTACACCCTTACTATGAACTCTCTTGCACTTATTTAGCAGGATTTGAACTACCTCCACTCCCAACCTCCACCAATATACTGACTGCATGTGACTATGCAATCAATACCACAGCACAGGATTATTCATTTTATAAATGACGAAAAATGGTATTGCATTCTATATGATCTTTAATGTTTTTATGTGAATATATGCAATCTTTGTTAAAACATCTCTATGAATTCATAAGCTTTGTCTTCAGCTTCAATAAAATTCCTTGAGCACTCTAAACTGTAATCTTAAATTGAATACTTCATTTTGAAGTCTTTGGACAGTTATCAAAATAAAATTTCTGGGTGGGATCATCTATATTAAATAGAAGCCATTCTTTTTCTGAAGTAAATAAAAAAGCAAAGGTAGACAAGGCAAAGTGATTCAACTTTCTATCATTCTTTTGTTAATACTATCAGAAGTATTTTAGCTACTGATTTTTACACCAACATAGTAAGTGGGACATTGAATCTTGTAATTACACAAACCTACTACAACATGCTGTATATTATAGGCTAAAATATTATTGTATTTGTACATCAACAGTAACCCTAATTCATAGTTATATGCTGTACTGAACTACTATACAATAAATAACACACTTAATGCTAACCTTGGAGAATCTAACCAACCCAACTTACCCTGTCATCATTTTCATCTTTTTCAGAAACTATGGGTGCCATGTTCCAAATGACAACACGTCCAGAAGAATCTTGTCCCTGCCCTCCAGTGGCAAAACGAGAGCCATCGGGGTGAATGTCCACACTGAATATGGCTTTGTTGCCTACAAAGAAGCAAAATGGTCCTCATTAGAGAAAGCAGACAAAACTATATTTATCACCTAGTTATATTATAGCAATAAGGTATAGTAATGTTGCTGACATACTATAGTGTGAATTTAGATTTAAAGTACTGGTATATTTCTAAAGAAAATCTGAATTTTGAAAATAAATGTAAAATCATAGCCATCAATCAAATACAAATAGTCATCCTGAAATCTCATGTAGTGGAAAAAATAATAAATAATAACAATAAAATATATAAAAACAACTACAGAGGTATCTAACAAGTAAACTTATCTACAGAAATGCAGGTAGCATAGGTATAAGACCAATATACAAATGAATACTCCAGTTTTAACTTTATTAATCACAATATCAGCATAGCCTCATTCTTCTGCATTTCAACTATCACATTACAAAGTCTTCTATGAACTCCTCACACTTATTTGATCCAGAGAGCTGAAGGCATAAGTCTGTAAGTAGCAAACCTGCAATGATAAGGAAGGAGCATCCCAAAATGCACTAAGCAGATGGGATGCCCATCAACATTTCATTGTCCAAAGCTCTAGTAAAAAATTAATTGCATCTATTCCTTTGTGGTCTGTGTTTGCTTTTGGATTATGAGTTGCCATATAAACAACACGAGAAAGATGAATCACAAAGCAGCATCCTCTGAGCTCTTATCAAAGAGTGGATACCGGGTAATCATTTGATATATTTTGCTATCATATAGCAAGTGAATGGTAAATATATATTTCTAATACACTACAATTTCTGCACATGAAGTGTGTGCTTGACCATCAGCAGAATTGTGAACTGAAGCATTACAGGTCCATAACATATGACAGGGGATATGCCACTGTGTGACTTATATACAATGCCTTTGTACAGTGCAATTACAACATTCTGTGTTCATGAAGGACCAGGGATATAGCATTTTATCCCACATCCAGTAAATTAATTAGGTGTAGCACTATGATTTATATTGTTTAAAATGTATCCTTTACCTGGGAAGCAATATTCTCCAGCAATAATCCAGCATGGCTTCTGTGAAGGATGATCATATCCATCAAGCCTACTAACCAATCACAAATAACTACTCCACAGCCTTTTCAGTGAGGGAAATGTTGAAACCATGTACATGAATTTCGCAAAGGCCTTTGAGTCAACCATGGCATTTTGCTCCACAAGCTCAATACCTTCAGAATGATAAGGGAGATTGGAGTAAAACTTCACAGCTTCCTCACTGTAAGATCCCAGCTGACGGATGTTAATCAACATAAGTCAGGCAAGGCCAAGCTCGTCAGCAGCATTTCTCAGGCCACTATTCTGCCTGGATCTAATGACATCAACCAAGTGGCAAACAATTTGCTTTTGTCATCTTTTGCTGACAACAACTTCCTCAACCACAGAGTAAACATGTCACTTCATATCTAGAAATTACCAACCAAATATTACAATTTAGTATGTTTTTGATGCCACAATGGTGCACCTTCCAGCTCTTTGTAGCCCTGTAAATTGTGACTAATTTCATATGTAAGGAGAGGCTGGTGCATCAACAGAGAGCTGTTACCTAGCTGTACACAATGCTTGATGTGGGGGCAGGAAACCCATCAGGTATGAGAACCTCCAGATTTCCAAATGGGCTGACATCAACACTGTATAGTTTAACCTCTTCCCTACGAGTTGAATTCTCACACGCAGCATCAACTGTCCAACACACAATGATATATCACAATACGTGCATTATAAAATAAAAATTTATAGCTGTATTACTCATTCTCTTTCACCCTGAATGTTGATAACCACAGAAAACGTGATCAGGCTTGTTCCCAGAATATGGGGATAACTCAGCTACAACTGCAAAATAAATATAAACAAGATGCTGACGAAAGCATCATTGTATACCCACCTACGCCTCATGGAAGGAGTTAATGAGAATAAATTCAAACTACTAAGGTGTGGTCTCGATTAATATACAAAATTCTATCAGTGCATGTAAGAAGAAAAACTAATTTGCTATGGCCAATTGACAAGTGTCTTGGCATTAACTTGAATGATACATACATACATACATATACCAAGGCTTTTTCCCCCTTACAAGGGAGGTAGCCAAAAAGGAAAAGGCATAAAATCATTCCCACCCATTCCATCCCTGAATACACCCCACACCCCTCCACCCTCCCTCTTATCTTAGCACCTCCTGGATGACAGGTCATCCCTGCACCTTGTCCACTGCCCTGGGTCAGAAGCAGTGTCGCAAGACACAGCACATCCACAGCAAGGCCGCTTCATTAAATCGGCGACCCCCCCCTCTCTGTCCCCCCATGCATAAAAGGAGAAGACGGGGAGAAATCCCTTCGGACTGCGTCAAATTTTGCTCACACATATCTCACCCCCCCGCCCATTCCACCTCATGCATCACAACATCATCCATATACAACCATTCTCCATTCACCCCTGTCTTGTGTCCTCTCCCATCCTTCCTCAACAGACATTCCCCTCTTCCCCAAAGCCCCCTTCACCCCACTCCATCCACCTCATCCTAGGACGTCCCCTCATGTTCACTCCCTCCATATTTTTATAATAATAGATAGAGCCAAACAAATGGATGGAAGGAACCTCAGAATTTTTAAGTTCAGGAAGTAAGTTTGCATGGCAATAATACTGAGGGCCTTTGTATAACCAAGTCTTTATTACTTTAGCCAACTCTGGTGACCCCATAAAAAGGGTTAAATATAGGATAGTATGGATGTTAAAAAGGATGATAAAAAAGGTTAAATATAGGATAGTATGGATAGCATTCACCAAGAAAATTACAAGAAAAAAATTCAGCTACTAGAAACATGCACTGAGAATACTCTCAGAAAATGAGGTAGAGATTTTGAGCTATGCATGTATGTAAAACAATGGAAAAGGTGACCAACCCTACTTCCTTACCATTGTGAGCTAAATCAAATGACAGCATCAGACGCCAAGGCAAAACGATTATTTCCCTGCACTGGCCCCCAAATTGGATAAGAAATCTCCTTACTTCTAGTCTAACCCATAACAGCCCCAAGCTATTCGTTGTTTCCAAAATATGCTAGAAATCTCAGACTGCTCTATTGTCAAAATCAAAAATGCAGATGCTACCAGATGAACCTTCTGTGCCTAATTATCTGATATACTGCAAGACAATTTCCAACTCAATGGCAAACAAGATAAACCTCTTGAATGAGGGCTTCCATGCTAATCTGGTAACAGTGCACATCAACTGAGGATGACCCACGAACAATAAATATGGCTGAAGTTGACAAAGAGAAATCTTGAGCCCAATCTTGGGACCAAGTGTCAGCCACCTCTAGGTTAGGGTCAGGGTACAGACAGGTTTTGAAGAAGGGCTAAAGAGTAAAGGGAGATGATTTTCAGGACCACTAGTACTACTGACTACTGGTAAGTACCTGTTTTGTCATTGGTCCCTGCCTATAAATAATAATGTCAAGATTGTGGGAAAACTTTATTTACTCAGTGGCTACATACTTGCCATCCTAATTTTCTATATATCCACACCCAATCATCTCTATTAATATTTCTGACTTACAGTTAGTGCTGCACAACCCCAGAAAAATAGATCACTTGAATATTATATTCAAAATAAATAAATCTCCTCTATACTCCCGTTTCCTTTAATAGTCAAAAGCAATGGTCTAAAGTAAAATAATAATGTAAATGAAATCTCGTGTTTAAAGAGAAACAACAAAATAATAACAAAGTCAATTTTTGACAAATGCCCCGAAATCTACGGATTCGCCGACAAAGGAAACAAGGTAGATTTAATGTAAACATTGCTTCAGGTATAAATAACTGATATCTTACCATCGTGATTAACCCAGGCAGGCTTCAATAGTTGCATTTTCTGTTTATTCCTTATGTCACAAATTCTTAAAACCACACAGATAACAACAAAACAAAGTTTACTAGCGTTGTTTTTATTCAAAATGCCACACTGATCGCCATGATTGTTTACGAAGTGATCGCGCGCTTCATCTGCAGACGGTTTGAAAAGAAATAAATGAAAAATCGCTATATGTCAATTAGACCCTCTAATTTGGTATAGATACATTAAAGAAATATTTTTTGTCTAAATGAGCGAGTTGCCTTATTCGCTTATGTTTCGCCTGTTGAATAGGTTTTAATTTTCTGTGACGTTTCTTTTTAATTAAACTGTTACTGTTTGCAACCACTCATCTTTCTATATATAGATCAGGGGCTTGCAACAAGCAAGTGCGAATAATTTGTTTGATTCTTAATTGAAATTGGTTAAACCCTTTCTCAGTGTAAGGGAATTTTCATCAGCTGAATAAAATCGTCTGCAAACAACTAGAATAGATACCAAAGAAAAATGGAGCGAAAATGTTGGTCTGAGTAAACGTGCACATCGAGTTAAATTAATGGAAATAAAACTGCTATGGTGTTGATCTAAATTTCTTGAATGACACCAGTAGAGTTGCATAAGACATAGATTTCCAATCGGTGTCATTGCTTTGCCATCATATGAGGTCCATCGATAACTGCAGTTGCCAGTAATCTCCATATGATTTGGCGTCATATGCGTACATTTTATGGCATCATAATGATAAAAACAATTTCATTTTGGGATGAAATGTTCAATTATTGGGGAATTAGATATTTAATATAGTAAATTTAGGGGAAACGAAGAAAATATCCAGAGATCCAGGGATGCATAAAAATAGGCTAATATGTTTTGTCATATCAGTATCCTCTTTGCCACTGATTTGGTGTTGTTCAACATGGCCATAGATCACGTAGGCCTACTCTACTCGAGTTGGATGGCAATTATCTTCATGGACGTGAGCTCAGAGTTCATATTTATGATATATGTGTGCATTTGAATGTATAAAATCTCATAAAGAAGTACCAGGAATAAAAGTCAACATTAATTTTTTAGTAGACGTCATACTACAGTCATTGACGATGCACCGCCCCCTCCCCGCCCCCCCCCCCCACACACCATTTCAGGGATAAATACGCTTGTATAGCACACAGAAATTCTAAATTTCGCAAAACCAAACTTCAATTATTTTACATCAGTGAGGTAAAAAGAAGAAAATCAAGAACTGTTTCATTTCCTATTCTTATCGCAGGTAGTTAATCTCGACGGAGTGACAAATTTTGATGCTTTTCTCTCTCGTATGTAGCTTCCTATCACGATTAGGTGAGCATCCAAGTTTCAGTCTTCAATTTTTATTATTGTCTGTCCTCCAATAAGGATCTGTAATCTTCTATGGCGGGCGTTGCTATAATTTTTCTATATTTTTTCACTCTTCGATTTTCATTTACTATGCAGTACATACATTTTTCAATTTTGTTGATATTACCCTTTCTTTATCAGAAAAAATAGACTTTACTTAATTATTGTTGTAATACTCGAGTGTATTTATTTTCAAATGCACGAGCGCGCGTGAGCACACTCGGTGGTGCGGTTGGTAGAGTCCCTGACTATTATTACGGCGGTCCGGGTTCGAATCCTGCCCAGGGCTGAAATAATTTCAGTATCACTGCGCTTCGAGTCGTTACTCCAACTCTCGTGGGCGGGGAGTTGGGTGTGTGTATGCGTGTAAGGTCAAAGCATTACCCATAGATGGGTGATATGAGCTCTGAGCTCTCGACCGGAAGAGAAATCGCTGTCGATCACGACTCCAGCACGTGATCCAAAGACCAAGGTGTATATACACACACTCACACACAGTCCGTGGCGTGGTTGGTAGGGTCTCCGACTGTCACTACGGCGGTTCGGGTTCGAATCATGCCCAGGGCTGAAATAATTTCAGTATCGCTGCGCTTCGAGTTATTACTCCAACTCTCGTGGGTGGGGAGTTGGATGTGTGTGTGTGCGTGTAAGGTCAAAGCTCTCATCCGGGAGGGAAATAGCTGTCGATCACGAGTCCAGCACGTGACCCAAAGACCAAGGTGAACACATACACACACACACACACACACACACACACACACACACACACACTCGGTGGCGCAGTTGGTAGAGTTCCCGGCTGCCACTACGGTGATCCGGGTTCAAATCCCTCCCAGGGCTGAAATAATTTCAGTATCGCTGTGCTGCGAGCCGTTACTCCAACTCTCGTGGGTGGGGAGTTGGGTGTGTGTGTGCGTGTAAGGTCATTACCCATAGATCGGTTATATGAGCTCTGAGATCTCTTCCAGGAGGGAAATAGCTGTCGATCACGAGTCCAACACGTGATCCAAGACCATGGTGAATCACACACACACACACACACACACACACACA
>NC_134799.1:34935024-34937524 GCF_046742065.1 Oratosquilla oratoria | reverse complement strand
TTTTTATTACCACACACTATGACACCCCACGAACGCCATTGTTACAAACAAGTTATAAACCAGGCTGTATTTGTAAAACATAATTACTAGATCAGTTTTTTACTCTAAAGAAAATCCATGAGTCACATGTGCCTGACGTTTTGCATGAAGTTCTTGGCATTAGCTTATTGAACATTTAAAAATTCACGAGTACTACTAAAGATGAACAAGGAAATTCATAGACAAGTTCAGTTGGCGTCTCCTGGATACATCATCCCCCCCCAACAAAAAAAAAAATATATATATATAATAATCCTGGCTACGATTCAAAATCTTATTAACTCTTTCATGGCAACTGAACTACCTCTCTAAAAAATCACGTTTCATCGAAAATTTAGTGTGTCTTTCAAATTATATTGCGGACAGACAAATAAAGACAAACACGGGTGACAAAGAAAATCAGCTCAACTTCGTTGGAGGGGGTAAACTTGAAGAACTGATATTAGATTAGAAAAAATATATATTGTTTGGAATTTTTACCCTATTTTTTATCAAATAGGTTGGTGTTAGCCAGATCAAAATATGTTTAAAGAAAAGAATCAGTGCGATGTCTTGCCCTGAGCTGAAAAAAATCACATGACGTTGAATCCATCTCTGTAAAATGCGTTAATCATAACTGTGCACAAGTGTTTAATTAATGGTCACGAAGCCTGGCGACGAGTTTACACATGCGCGCAGCCCACGGATCCTCTCCTTTGGTCTTCTTTGCATAACGTTGTGCAATACTCCTTCCACCATATCACTCAATGTAAAGGATTGCTGATGGGGTACGGGTAGAGTCGCTTGTACTGTTTTGTACCGTGGTGAACAGTTTTGTAAGCATATTTACTTATTTTCTCTAATTTATCCCTGCCCACACTCTCGCTTATGCCAAAATAGTCTCATTTCTGTATTGCCAGACACGTTCTTCATTTCTAGAAGTTTCAGTCTACTCTGTGGTTCTTCTAATGTTATCCTCTGTGTATATATATTTATCTTTCCTTCTTTGCTTTACATTGCCATCTCCGTCTTATTCCTTATATTTCTTGTAAGTTTTCCTTTCATCCAGGATTTTTGTTGTTGTTGATATTTTTGCTTGCAACTGTTCAAAGACCAGACTGGTGAGGTGACAAGAACTGTCTAGATTTTGCAATCTTAATTTGTTGATTATATTACAGAATATTTCAGTTTTAGACATAATTTGGATGATATTGGAACATGGCATTATGGGTAGTTGCTTGGTAGCTCTTCTGTCTGATGTTTGCATGGTATACCATGAAAAAACGAGTCCACAAGGAACGGAAATACACTCTACCACTAACGCAAAAATATCATAACTTGAAGAAGTTGGTGAAAACGATGTATCTAATGACCACAACCTAATGAAGTTCAAACTTCAAAATCATTTCTATAAAGATAACGTGTCTGACAGCTCATCTGAATGCTCTGTGGATCAGGTGTGAGAAGAATTTCAAAACGTATTTCGAGACGATTCCTATTTTATCTTATTATTTCATTCATTGTTATTCTTTATCTAAAGAAAAATATCCCTATAATCACGCGAGATAAACTATACAGTGGGGGAAGCAAGTAAATGTCTTGAGGGATTGAAAAGTGTCAAGAGAAATAGGTATCTGGAAATGGATGTAAAGAGAAGAGTATATAAAGGAGTGATTGTGCCAACGACATTCTATGGGCCGGAGGCTTGAGATTCAAGAGAGTCAGAAAGATGTTTAAATGTGTTTAAGATGAAGCGTCTGAAAAGTATGGTGGGGGTTACAAGGTTGGATAGAGTAAGAAGTAAGGAGGTGAAGGGGAGAGCTGGGGTAAAAATGGAGCTGGCAGATAGGGCTGATGAATTATTGGGATAGTTTAGATTCTTGGAACAAGTGAGTAAAAATATATTACCAAAAAGAGTGTGGGTAGCAAAGGTGGATAGAGTGCACTTGAGGGGAGGACAAAAATGAAATGAATTAATGGGGTGAAAGGAACTTTGGACGAGAGAGGAAGGTCTATTGAACAAGGGAGGGAGAAGGCAGGGCATAGGTGTGTCTAGAGAGTGGTTGTGTATGGATAATATTTTGACGTAGCCCGATGGGATTTCTCCTCGTCTTCTCTACCTTTCGCACGAGGAGGGAGGGTCGCTGTATAAATGAAGCGGCCCTGCTGTGGATGTAGTGTGTCTTCCTATATTGCTTCTGACCCGGACATTCAAATGAAGGAATGTGTAATATCTTAAACAATTATTTTAGCTCAGTATTCGTAAACGAAACACCTCAAAGTGAATTCCAAACTGAAACCTGTGAAAAGTCAGGGGTAAACTTACTCACTACGGTAAATATAACAAAAGAAAAAAATAAAAGGTGTATAGACAAACTCAAAGTTAATAAAACACCAGGTCCTGACGGTTGGCATCCAAGAATCTCAAAGGAAATTAAAAATGAGATTTTTGTTCCATTAGAAACTATTTTCAAGAAATTCA
>NC_134799.1:34925024-34927524 GCF_046742065.1 Oratosquilla oratoria | reverse complement strand
ATACCTATTCCCCATGCCATGCCCGAAGTCGACGCACACATCACCACCACCAGAACAAAGATGAAGAAAATCACCAAGTGATCCCAAGACCACGGTAAGTTATAATATGATGTTTTTAATGGAACATCCAAACAAAACAGAAAAGGTGAAATGGTTACATATTCACAAAGATACACGATGCTATGTGACGTCATTGTACTTTTCAGGGTTCGATGAGTCCCTGCCGATCACAGGTATGTGTTTTTCTGCTTCTGAACGTTGTATAAAAAAAAATCACTAGAAGGAGGAGGTGAGGAGGAGGAGAAGACGGAGGAAGAGAAGGTGGAGGAGGTTTGGGTATGCTGTTTATGACCTTCCAACACTGGCACCTTCGTTCAATTTGTAATCAAGCAAGGGAGCATAGAACGATCCCGGTCCTTCGATTCACTTCGTTTTAACTTTTCACTTTTGTTTTCATTTGTAGTCACTTTAGACGCAGTTAACTGTAAACGATGCATAGCTGACCTTCCAGTCCAGCCCCTTGTCATTATCTGCACTTCATGTATATTGATTCTTTGCCAAATAAAGTCTATCTATCTATCTATCTATCTATTCAGTATTGTTATTTCTATTATTACTATAGATGTAAAAATTATGGAAATGAGAACTAAATCGGATTGAAATTGAATTTTACTGTTAGTCTCAGCTTTTCTGATGACGGATAGCATGTATTCCTGATGGCACAAGTGTAGACGATTCTGCGTCATAGAGCAAGGTTTGTACTCGATGATTCATATACCCCACGTTGGCGGGACGGAGTTGACTACCATGATGCAATGCTCCGTAAATTTGAAGCGAGGAATGACAATAACTCTGATTTTCCACATTAAATCGGGTAAGATAAAATTACTATATGATATTTTAAATGATGTATTTTATGTGGTAAATGAACAAAACGCAGGTGACCTGAATGAACCAGAGGATCATTCAAACGGAATAGAGGAAGGCTGATCTTCTTAATATGCGGAGTTTCTTTTAGTTGAATAAAATCGTCTAGTATTAGCCAGAATAGACACCTTAATGATGCCAGTTCGATCTCAAAGGGGTTCAGGATAAGTTGCTAAAATTAGGCGAGAGGAGAAGGTTAGGGCAAGGCGTTATGATGGGCGATCAATTAGGATGCTGAGAAGCAAAATAATGCTCGGGGGGTATTCAAGAGTTCATTCCCCACTTCCCCCATTAAGAAGGGAATGTCTTTTTTATTATTGTTACCGCCAGATGATATAATTCAGTTTTATTGCATTCCCAATTTCGGTGGAAAGTGGTCAAAGGCATGGGGACTTCTCTTTTAAATCGAAAGAGCTCTCGGATACGTTAATCTAAGAGACTTGTGTTTCACCTATTGCGCCTCTCTCGCACGTAACGATCCCACCTATCACAGAATATTTGTTCTAACTCATCGCCGTTTATCTTCCTACCACTTGTTGACATGTATATGACTTCAGCCTCACAATTCCTATTTATTGTTCCCGGTCTCCTGGCATTCCTCAGTCCTTACCTGCGTTCCTTCCTGTTGGACCTGTTCTTCTTACTTCACAATATGTAGACCCTGGTAATTAATGCTCTGACCTCCACTAATCGCCAGTTGTTCGTGCACGTAAGTTCCTCTTGTCTGTTAATCTTTCATTCAACCTGAGATTTACTCCACCGCATCTAAAGTTTGCTATCTCACCAATATCTGACATCAGAATGTTATTCCCGTTGACTTACCGTCATTTCTTTTCCTTGCCTCTGGCCGGGTCACCAAGGGATAATTCTCACCCAAGGTCAGTTGTTTTAGTAATTGCCACAACATTTCTTTCAATTTAGTATACTTGAACTTTGGGACTAACACCCTCCTAGAACTGTTCGAGCAAAGTTCTCTCCCTTGCTTCCTCGAGAGACCGAACATTTTGTGCTCACCACCAATCTATTCTTTACCAACAAATGACTATATTCAAAATATCTCTGTCCCGTACTGGCATTGCTCAGAAAGGACGTAGTTGTCATAGGAAGGACCAGAAAAAATATGAAGGAAGACACGTTGTGGGAGCTTAGATACTTATTGTAATGTATGAGAAACTATCCGATTGGACCCCAGAAAGTGCAGAGGATGAAAGATGATGAAAAAGGCGTTAGCGGTAAGAAATTTGAAAATAGAATGTAAACATGGCGAGTGTGGGCGATGGCAGCGAGAAATTGGTCACCTCTGTGAAAATATAAATCAGTGATTATAGAATGGCATCATATAGGCAAAGAAAGAACCTGAAAAAATGTGAAGGAAAAATTAGGGACAATAATTGATGATCAAGGAGCTAGAAAAACAATTGGATGACGTAAAAACTTAATGGAAACCAGAAAAGAGAAATTCAACAATTAAAAGGTTATAATGACAAATCAAAGGAGAATATGGTAAAAATAAAGAGGCTAGATGAGAATAGCAAAATACAGTAGTAACATCGAATGAGAATAATCACGAAAC
>NC_134799.1:34877524-34920024 GCF_046742065.1 Oratosquilla oratoria | reverse complement strand
TCTAAACGAGTGTTCAGACTTCATGGCACTTTTTTTTTCTTCTAAATTTGAACTCCCGATTATTTAGATTCTTGTCCTAATATCGTGACACTGTCTTTTTTTCCATCAGTTTTTAGGGTCACATGCACTTGATATCGACAAGGAAATAGAAGTACCAATGATGTTTATTTTTTTCAACTATGCCATCAATGACGATATTGTGGATTTTGTCATGCCATTCTCTGTCGATACGAATACCTTAGTAGGCGTTTTCTCACTTTTAGAAGATTCTCTACCTTGTCTTGATCCCTGATCTATCTGGTTCAGTGCTGCTCTGGTCAGTTTCTGGAGCCACGTCTTCCTGATCGCTTTTGAACGCATCTTTGAGTCGTAGTTGTTGATTTACCCGCCTGTATTCAAAACGCTGTGAAAAATCTTGGCATCCGATAAATGGCATCCTCGTCACACGTCTAGAGCATTTTAGGGGACAAACTTGAGAGTTGGTTCAGATTTGTAATTATTGAAGGGTTCGTTATTCGTTCTTAGGTTTTGTAGATGAGCATTGCTCAGTTCACTCGGAACCTCTTTATTGCAGGTGTTCTCAACTTTTCCTCAGTCATTAACACCTTCGGCTTGATGTATTTCTTCATTACTTCCCTTACTTCAATATAAAAAATTAATGGCCGTCGCAAAGGGGGGAAAAGTAAATGTATTATTCAGGTTATGCACAATATATATATATATATATATATATATATATATATATATATATATATATATATATATATATATATATATCATATTCATACCATACACAAAAATATAGAAAATAATTGTGGTGTTACTGGTGGGTGAACAGTGAGGGTGTGCAACAAGATTGAACAGGATTGACTGACACCCTTCCTCCCCCCTCCTCCCTCTCTCCCTCGGCACACACACACACACACACACACACACACACACACACGCGCGCGCGCACACGCACGCACGCACGCATACTTAGCATTCTCTCACATACACACACAATTTACAAAATGAAAATTAATTGAATTATTATTTAACTATCAGGTACATCAGTTATTTACCCCTTCCCATGTAATTTTTGTAAATATTTCTATCTCCAAGGGGTACATGAAACATCACATGTGACTGGCGAAGCAGGGTTATTGAGTCAGTTCTTGGCTCGTCAATGGTTTCGTGTTCGTTTGAACTTGGCCCTATCAGGTGAGACACACCTGGTATGGCACGCACCCGGACAACACCCCCAGTATTCCTCCTCGCACAGCAAAACGAACACATGCTTCGTGTACTCGTACATTAGTGCATAAATACAGGTGCTGGTTATGCCAGAAGAGTTTGATTAGGCGATCGAAAGTGGAAGCAGTTTGTCTAAATCTAGCTGTTGGATGTTTCATTGCTTGATGTGTTTTGAGCCACTGTTGATGTGAAATTCTCTTCATCATCAAGAGTAACATTGTTTATGGGTGGTTGTGGCGTTGACAGTTTCTCCTAGGCTTATGGTGAAGCAAAGTACGTCACAGTATTATGATATTGGATACAAGATGATTTTACATAACCTTAAATATTTTCTAAATACTGCCTTGTGCTAGAAAGGCCTTTTGCAACTCTCAACCAAAACAATCTTTTGTCAGAAACATGTCAATTTTATATTTTTCAAGAAAATTTGGTGGGGATTTCCAGTCACTCAAAAACTTGGTATATATATTTTCTTATACCATTGACTTGGTAAAATATAAGCTCGTGAATAATAATATAGTGCCAGAATTGATGTACACGTGTAAGATCCTATGTGAAATGTCAGATAGGTCACAGTGTAAGGACAGGGATTTTGAGGGGATATTATTTTTGGAATTTCGTTTTATTTATCTATTTATTTGAATGTTGACTTGAGAGACTGGGTAGTATGGACGTCGTGACGGTTTTATTCAACCAAGAAGCAAAGTAGAAAATAGAGCCTTAATAGATCATGAATTTATTTTGTTCTGTGTCTACCCATCAAGATGTGTTGGCAAAGAGCCTTACTATAATCATTGAAGAAAAACATACAATAGGAGGTAGCTACAAATATATTTCAACTGATTTTGGTTCAACTAATCTTGGAGACAACATTAGAATGTTCTCGAACATAGCGGGCGCACCGTAGTTCCACCCACCCATGACGTCATGACACGTTCGGACGGAGGCGTAAACTAGGACCATTAACTTTAAGAGGAATAGGAAAAATTCCCAACTTTCAGTTCAGGATCCCACTAGAGAAATGAAGTTTTACGAAATAGTACAACAGGGGAGGTTAGTGGTTTACCCATAGATACGAACACATAGCCGTCTCGTTTTTTTGTGCGCAGCTAAAATTTTAGTCTGATGCCAAGAACTATCCCGATAACAGGTATGTCAGTGCGCTCTGTAAGATTAATGAAAATAAATGTCAATATGTGAGTTAAATGATATAGTGCAGATATAGTAGGTAGATAGTTATTATTATTAAGTTTTGAGTCTGATGCCAAGAACTATCCCGATAACAGGGAAAAAAGGGTTTAAGGGAGTGTACTCCACAAACACTTTGCGTGGAAGGAGTTAGACGGTGTCACACATATATACATTAGCTATGAGAGTGTAATCCTTAGAGTACAATTCTGTCTGTGATCGTTCTCTAATAAGAATACGGGGTTGAAGGTAGACACAATATTGTAAGTAGACTTATACAGTGACCGGAAGGTTGGAGCGTAAATAACCACGTTTTTTCACGTGCCTGTGACCTTACTTATGATGCCCATAATAAAAAAAAAAAAAAAAAAAATTGTCTAGTTGGAGAAAACCACAATATACTTTTGTATTTTCTTACTATATTTTTGCTACAGTGTAATAATTAACACATAGAAGACCTTCACTTGTATTCTTTTACTACCCCACTTGGACATAGGCCTTTTCGCTACCCAGAACCAACCCCGAACGACCTGAGGAAAGGGGATGGAGTCAGACGTGAATAACAAGGAGCAGTTTCCATTTATGGTCAGATATATCCATGTAGACGATTGGGTGGTGGCAGCGTATACCTTTAAATAATCAAGCTTGATTTCTTGTTTCCCAAATCGTCCTTATGTGGGTATCTCTGATCACTCCCATTGGAGGTGCTCTTGGTTAAACACTAATCAATCGACCGCACCACAACAGTACCAAACTTCATTGGGATTAATCACAACAAGAAATGTGTGTAAAAAAAAAAGTGACCGAGCAGTTATACACCTCAACAAGCATCCAATAAATTGGGATAATGCTAAAATTGTCGCATATATCACTAGAAAGGAGTCGCATGGAGCGCAGTTTAATTAATGCTAACCAAGATGAGAAGGATTGTCAGATATATATTTGTAAGGAAATATTGACATTATTAATACTGCATATTCTTGTAATTTTGTTCCCTGTACCCTCCTCCCCCGTTCCTTACCTAGAAATTGTGCTATCATGTCTTTTTTTTTCCTTTTGCAGACTGACTCGAAGGAAGATACAACATAGATTCGGTCTTTTGCCTGCACCTGCACACGACTCCGTGGATTTTGAGCAAGCGCTATTAGCTTCAAACACGAGACAAAACCGAAGATGGCGGAAAAATCTGATGAGGTGAACAAGGTAACATTCGAAGATGAGGTTTCTTCAGACGCAGAAGGGGCGAAGGAAGCTTCTGCCGAGAGCAAAAACAAACATTTGAAGTGTCCCCTTTGCGAATTAACGTTCCCTCGAGTACCGGGACTGAAGAAGCATATGCGGAAACACTTGAACGAAGAGGACTACAAGTGTCCAATGTGTGACAGCTCATTCCCTGGGCCAAAGAAACTAAAGAATCACCTTAAAACGCACGAAGAAGACTCGTCTCTGGTTGCTCAGGTATCCGAGCCTGAAGATTCGGACACCGGGAAACCGGCCGGGCAAAAGTCCCACAAATGTTCCCATTGTGACGCTGCATTTGCGGTCAAGATTAACCTGAAAAAGCACATGAAGTTCCATGCTGGTGAAGATGTCGTCCAATGCACGTCTTGTGGTGCTGCCTTCTCGGACAGAGAAGCTCTCAAAGTCCACAACAGAACCCACGGGGGACATAAGCCCCACAAGTGCAATTTCTGCGATGCGTCCTTCGGCCAACCGAGAGGGCTAAGGAGGCACATGGCCACCCACGGTGGTGATCAGTGTAACCCCTGTGGGTCCGGCTGTGGAGGAGCTCAGCAGAGACATGTGGTGACCCACACCATGGATGTTCCTCATTACTGCACCCCATGCCATTCCCCATTTCCGCAGTGGGATTATGGGAGGATGGGTTCCATGGCGAACGCCATCGAGAAGCCGTATGGGTGTAATCTCTGTGGATCACCCTTCGCTGAGCTGGGAAAGCTGAAACAGCACGTCCTGGCGCACTCTGGGTCTCTGATGGCGAGTGTGGGCGAGAAGCCCTTCAAGTGTCCTCACTGCGACGCCTCATTTTCGCGAAAGGCGGAGATGATAGCGCATCGCAAGAGTCATTCTAAGGGTGGGAATTCAGAGCAGGGTCTCGGCGACCAACACACGTCAGATGATCAGACGAAGGAAACTGAACTTGTTAACAACGAGATAGATCAGGGTCTCAAGGTTCTCGCCATGAAGTAACTGGGGGTTAGTGATGAACCGCAAGGAATATCACTGGATCCCTTTTGTGAATGAATAGAAGGATTTGTATCAAGGACATGTAAACAGCGTGAAAATATTTTGAATTTTACATTTGACTCCACAAAGGAATGTTCTGTTACCTCTGTACGATACTTGAAATATCGGTGCATGTAATCATTTGATAATCTGATGTTACTAAGCATTTATGTTTTGATAATCACTGGTAATTATAGTCTATCGATGATGGCGACAGTACCGGTGATGGTGGTGGTGATGGTGATGATGATAATGATGGTTGTGATGGTGTCTTATGGTAAACGGGGACATGCACGATGGGATATGCACAAACTTCTCAAAAATAAAATTACTTTTTTGAAGCTGAGCTCCTAGGTTTTGTTACCCTATAGAGAAAAAGTGATATGTTTCTGTTTTTTCTTTGAGACTTGCAATACATTATCGGAGCAAAATATATACTAGGCAATGGTGAAAGCAGTAAATGGAAATTATAATATAAACTTTTTTTTTTTTTTTTTTTTTTTTTTTTTTTTTTTAGAATTACGCCGGTGTCGCGCCTTGTATACACTCGTGAATTTTGGATTCCCAGTCATTTTCATATAATTTACTTTCAGTCAATACTATACATGAATTTTACACTTCCCCACTGTACATCATACATTTGGAATACACTCCCTCTGAATAATATGTACTCCCCAGTCTCATGAAACAATCTAGAGTCGTACATACTACATATACCGTTCTGTCAGTCGAGCTTAGGTTAGGTTGGTTAGGATAGGTTACAACAGGTTGGTTAGGCTATAACAGGTTAATTTGCAGAAGGAATCGTCGTAGCAGTTCGTGTTTGGGCTTGGGCGGACGTGGAATCCGACGCCCGCCCTGCCAACATGACCAGAAAGTGCTTATGACGATCTTGATTTTTGGGAGAGGACAAGCACCCGGCTTCGCCGTCCACTTGAAGGGTTTTAACAAAATCGACGAAACCACTCTGGACCGCGAAGCCGCGGGCTTCGCCGGGGGCTTGCAACTTCAGAGGACTTGCACCCTCGCTGAGGACTTGCACACTCGCTGAGGACTTGCACACTCGCTGAGGACTTGCACCCTCGCTGAGGACTTGCAACTTCAGAGGACTTGCACCCTCATAGGACTTACGACCTCGGAGGACTTGCAGCCTCCAAGGGCTTACAACTTCGGAGGACTTGCACCCTTGGAGGGCTTACAGGGAGGTGTCCGCAGAATGCCACGCCGACTGAGCACTTGAAGGTTTTTAACAAAATCGACGAAACCACCCTGGACCGCGGAGACTTATCTTTTATATTATATTAGATACGAATGGTGCACCCCACGTCTACACGTAGTCCAATGGCGATTCCTTTTTCATCTTAAAGTTCAGGGATGGGATCGGAGCACTTTGTATTTTCGACCCTAACAACAGGTCGGGGCCTGTGGGCACTTTCAGGTCATGCTAGGAGGACGGACGTCGGATTCCACGTCCGCCCAAGCCCAAACGGGATGCTACGGCGATTCCTTTACCATCTTGAATTTCGTGGGTGGACTCACTATCACCGTCATAAATTTAAATGGGATCGGAGTATTTTGAGGTTTTCTACAGATTTCTACGATTTTTTTTTGGGGGGGGGGAGTGGGGAGGAGACAAACTGTATCGTCGTCGTTAGTTTGGATGGGATTGGAACACTGAATTTTCGACCCTAACCCGGTGGTCACTTTCAGTTGGTGGTGAAAAAGTCAAAATGACAAGGAACGATATTTACAATGTAGTAAAATGCTGTCTCTGGCCGTGGTGGCCATTTTCCATTCAAGAGGCTGCCGGCCTCCGAAACTATTCGAAATGACCAAGGAACATAGGTAATATTGGCCCGGTCGACACCAGATTTAGTGCCAGGGAGTGGAGCCGTCAAAAAGACTTGGAAGCATATCTACAATGTAGTAAAGGACTGCTTTTGAGCCTGGGAGTAATTTCCATTCAAGCACTTGATTGGCTTAGAAACTGCCAGAAACGAACACCCGAAACAGAAGAAAAATCGAAATATTGGTCCCACCTACGCCAAATTGGGCACGTGGTGAAGTGAGGAAGTCAAAAAGACAGGGAGCAATATTTACAATGTAACATAACAATGGAGGAGACTGGTTAGGTTGGGTTGGAGTAGGTTTGGTAGGGTTAGGTTAGGTTAAGTTAGGATAGGTTGGTTTGGGCTAGGTTACGTTACGTTAGCTTGAGTTAGGTTAGGTTTAGGTTAGGCTGGGTAAGTTTAGCTTAGTTTGGGTTAGACTAAGGTTAGGTTAGGTTCACTTAGGTTGGGTTAGATTATGATAAGTTGAATTGGGTTAGGTTAAGTTAGGGTAGGTTAGTTTAGGCTAAGTTTGGTTATGTTATGTTGGGTTAGTTTAGGTTAGGCTAAATTAGGTTGAGTTGTGTCATGATATTCCATGACGTGTCATGATGTGACATGACATGTCTTGATACGACACAAATACGTGCAAGTGTAACACTATTTTATGTAAGTTGGGGAATGCTAATCCACGTATCCTTGCGAGAGTTGTATAATATTGTAACTACCCTTACTAGCTATCTTATGGTGCCAATACATAAACTGATGTTGGATTCGACCACAACTAGGCTATCTTAAGCTGGATAATGAGATATAGGACTATAATGATAGGTTACTTGCGATAGATTTACTAGTTATAGGAAACTGCTGCGTAGTACGGCGGAGTACACAAATAGAACGATTTGCAGTGAAGGGTCAAGGGTCAATACAACAACGATGGCATAGGGAATTTTTGCCACCACAAATCCTGTTTAGTTCTTAGCAAGATTCAAATAGATAGCAAATCATAAATATTAAACCTTCCACACACACAAATAAAGTGGAATGAGTGTGTGAGGCCAGGTAAGGAGGAATATAGACTAAGCCTATAGATGCAGCAAAATAGCACATGCTATTGGCTCTTTTTTGTGCCCCACATATAAAAAAGAGAGTTGCGTGCTGTGCCAACACATTCGCTCCCTAGTTCAAACTCCCTCATATAAAGTAAGTTCATTCTGTACATATTTGTTATCATGTAAGTAAAATAGTTGTATTTTGCATTTCGCCTTCATTTCATATCTGGTGTAAAAAAGAAAAATTTCCAATATAAGGCATAAAGTTCCCTGGCAATTGGATTGATAGAACTGATCAAATCGTGGCCAGGTTTGATACAGCGAATTAAAAACAACACACCAGATCGTGACAATTGGGTATAACTAAGTTAGGTTAGACTAAGTTAAATCGGGTCCTATCCGAGAGTTGACACCTTGACGTGGTGGATAGGCTTGAGAATCTTAATGATTACAAAAGCTATGTCGATAGAGAGGAAATCACTGCAGGGTCACCCATATCGAATAGGTTTTGTAAGAAAGATCAGACAAAGAGCAGCTCAAACACACAGTCGCAGGACCCACTGCTAACTGACACGTCCCTGATGGCAAACAGGGAAATTCCTCATAGATATATGGGGCATGGACCATTGGGTACCCTATAGATATAGGGCTTCACCGTATATAATAAGGTGACACCGGAGAAATATCTCGCCAGAAACCAGTTGGGAAGGGGGTGAGATTACTGCCAACCCCCCTTCATAGCCAACATGAATATGAATAGCACAATCAAATCAAAACCGGGCGTTCCTGTTGGATCATCGTCTCTAAAGGTCCAACCGCATTGCCCCGTGTGCTTACGGGCAGTGTACCATCGAATGTGAGTAAGCACTGTCCAAACAGATCCAAGTCTTGGACATTAAACAACATCAAGAAAATGAAGATTTATACTTACAACGTAAGTCTCTCAGAAGACCACAGTTTAATGGAAGAGCTAGACAACATCAAGTGGGACATCATAGGACTGAGCGGAGTCCGAAGAACGGAAGAAAAGCTGACACAATTACAAGATGGTCACCAACTGTTCTACTATAGAGGTAAGGACAAAGAAAGATCTAGTGGAGTAGGATTCTTGATCAACCGAGAGGTTGCTGGTAACGTAATCAAATTCAGTAGTTTATCGGACAGGGTAGCTTGGATTGCGATTAGGCTGTGTAAAAGGTACACTCTAAAAATAGTTCAGGTTTATGCACTAACTTCATAGATTTCAGACGAGGAAATTGAATCCTTCTATGATGATTTAAGTCAAGTAATGGATCAAGAAAAAAGTAAGTACACTTTGGTAATAGGAAACTTTAATGCTAAAGTAAGGAAGAAGATGGGAGATGAGACGTGCATTGGGAAGTTTGGAGTAGGTGAAAGAAATGACAGAGGTGAGATGTTAGTCAAGTTTGCAGAGAACTACTATATGAGGATAATGAACACTTTCTCCCAAAGGCGTGTAGGTCGTAAATGGACGTGGAGAAGTCCAAATGGAACAACATTACATACATAAACCAAAGGCTTTTCCCCCCTTATACATAAGAACATAAGAATAAAGGAGACTGCAAAAGACCATAAGGCCTACACTAGGCAGCTCCGTATCCATCACCACCTGTCATCCCCATCCATAAAGTTGTCTAATCGTTTTTTAAAACAACTGATAGTTTCAGCGCTTACTACATGGTTACTAAGTTTATTCCATTCATCGACCACCCTATTAGTAAACCAATTCTTGCCTATTTCCTTCTTAAATCTAAATCCAGTTCATACCCATTACTGCGAGTCCTACCCTGTTGTTTTATTATGATAACCTTGCTTGCATCACCCTTGTTATAGCCTTTGATCCACTTGAACACCTCTATTAGATCACCCCGCACTCTGCGTCTTTCCAGAGCGTGTAAGTTTAGGTGCCTAAGCCTCTCTTCGTAAGGCAAATTTCCGAGTCCTTGTATCATTTTGGTCATTCTTCTCTGTACTGATTCTAGTGAATTTATGTCCATTCTGTAGGACGGAGACCAAAACTGTACCGCATAGTCAAGGATGGGTCTAACTATCGCTAGATAGAGTTTAATAATTACCTCTGTACTTCTATTCGTTACCGTCCTAGCAATGAAGCCTAATGCACTGTTAGCTTTATTTCTGGCGCATGCACTGCTTCCTGGTTTTAAGGTCCGGACTCACCAGAACTCCCAAGTCCCTCTCGCACTCAGATTTTTCTAAAAACGTGTTATCTAAGTTGTATCTATTTTCGGGGTTGTGTAGCCCTACGTTTAACACGCTACACTTAGAGATATTGAAGTTCATTTGCCATTTCACCGACCATGTTAACAGTTTATTAAGATCATCCTGCAGAATCTGGGCGTCGTCTCCTGACCTAATTAGGCGTCCTATTTTAGTGTCGTCCGCAAACTTACTAACATCACTATTTAACTCATCGTCTAAGTCGTTTATATACATAATGAACAACAAGGGACCCAAAACCGAGCCCTGGGGGACCCCGCTAGTAACATTGCCCCACCTAGATTTTATTCCATTTATGGTGACCCGCTGTTTTCTGTTACTAATCCAAGCTCTAATCCATTCTAACACTTTTCCTCCTATGCCATGGGCTTTGATTTTATTTAGTAGTCTCTGGTGTGGCACTTTGTCGAACGCTTTGCTAAAGTCAAGGGGGGTAGCCAAAAAGAAAAAGGCATAGAAATCACTCCCACCCATTTCATTTCCCATATATTCCACTCCCCTCCACCCTCCTCCCTCCCTCCTATCTTGGCACCTCCTGGATGACGGGTCATCCCTGCATCCTGTCCATTTCCCTGGGTCAGAAGCAGTGTCGCAAGACACAGCACATCCACAGCAAGGCCGCTTCATAAATTCGGCGACCCCCTCCCTCTCCGTCCCCTCATGCAGGAAAGGAGAAGACGGGGAGAAATCCCTTCGTGCTGCGTCAAATTTGTTCTCATGCATACTTCCTCACCCCCCATCCCCACCCACTCCCCCTCATGCATCACAGCCTCATCTATACACAACCCTTCTCCATTCACCCCTGTCTTCTGTCCTCTCCCGTCCTTCCTCTACAGACATTCCTCTCTTTTGTAAAGCCCCATTTCACCCCATCCATCCATCTCATCCTAGGACGCCCCCTCATATTCACTCCTTCCACCTCCGCCTTCCACACTTCTTTTACTAATCTTTCTTCACTCATTCTTTCCATGTGTCCAAACCATCCTAATACTCTTTCATCCATCCTATCTCCCAGCTCCCTTTCCACCCCTGTTCTCCTCCTCACCTCCTCATTTCTCACTCTATCTAGCCTAGCAACCCCTATCATACTTCTCAGACATTTCATCTCAAGCACATTCAAACTCCTTCTCTCTTCCTCTCTCATGTTCCATGTTTCTGCCCCATACATTGCTGTTGGCACAGTCACTCCTTCATATAACCTCCTCTAAGCATCCATTCCCAGATGTCTATTTCTCATTACACTTTTTAATCCAAGGCATTTATTCGCTTCTCTCAATCTACATTCTACCTCCACCCCCACTCCTCCCTTTCCTGTCACATTCGCACCCAAGTATCTAAAACTATCCACTTCCTCCAATTTCTCACCTTTAATGCTCACTTCCAGCCTAATGTCACTCTCTCCCCTTGTACATCTCATCACCTTACTTTTGCCCACATTTATCAACAGTTTCTTTCACACACCTTCTCAAACTCTGTCACTAACTTCTTCAATCCCTCCTCTGATCCTGCTACAAGTGCAGTGTCGTCAGCAAACAACAGCTGGCTCACCTCCCACTTTTCTCCATTTTCTTTAATCATCTCCAACCCCTGACCCACTACCCTTGCATTCACCTCTCGCACCACCCCATCCATGTAAAGATTGAACAGCCAGGGTGACATAACACACCCCTGACGAAGTCCCACCTTTACCTCAAACCATTCACTTTCTCCAATTTTAATCCTAACGCAAGCTCCACTACTCTCATAAAAACTCTTGACTGCTCTTAAGAGCTTTCCTCCTATCCCATATATCTGCAGTACCTCCCACAGTGCCTTCCTGTGTACCCTGTCGTAAGCCTTTTCCAGATCCATAAAAGCCCAAAAAACATCCTTACCTTTTCCTATAGCTTTCTCACATATCTGTCTTACCACAAAGATCTGATCTACACATCCCCTACATGTCCTAAAACCACACTGTTCCTCACCAATTACTCCCTCTGTTCCTCTCCTAATCCTCTCAATCAAGACCCCCCCCATAAGCCTTCCCAACTACACTCAACAAGCTGATCCCTCTGTAACTACTACACTCACACTTGTCCCCCTTTCCTTTGTAAAGCGGAACTATACAGGCACTCCTCCAGTCCTCCGGTACTCTACCCTCTCTTAAACAAACATTAAATAACCTCACCAACCAGTCCACCATAACTGTACCTCCTTTCTTCAGACATTCTGCATGGCATCCATCCAACCCAGGTGCCTTACCTGCTCTCATCATCTTAACAGCTGCTTTCACTTCATCCTTCCCTATTTCTCCTCCATTTTCCTCACTCCTCACTCTCATTTTCTTAGCGCTTCCCACTGCAACTACCTTTCCCTCCCTATCCTCCTTCACATTTAGCAACTCCCTAAAATACTCTGCCCACCTTCCTCTCACTGCCTTCTCTTCCATTATCATCTCTCCATCTGCACCTTTTACATTTTCTTCTCTACTTGAGAAATGGAACAACAAAGAACGAAATAGACTTCATATTAGGAGATGAGAGCAAAAACGTTAGCAATGTTACGGTGATAAATAAAGTCAACATAGGTAGTGACCATAGAATGGTAGGTTGCACAGCTAAATTCAATTTCAGAGCCGAGAGAAATAAACTAGATTTAAAAAAGATAAGCCTTGCAAAAGTTAAGGATAAGAAGAAATTTCAGTTAGAAATTAAAAATAGATTCGAAGCTCTGAGAACTAACGATAACAGCGTGGAAGATATTAATTTGAATTTAGTGAATATCATTAAGGAATCAGCAGAGAAAGTAGGAAGTACAAAAACATTAGAGAAAACAAATACTCCAAAGCTACAAATGACCCAATTAAAAGAAGAAGGACCATGCAGATTAAAAGCAGGAGAGACGAAATAGAAAGAGTAGAACTAAACAAACTTATCAACAAAAGGCAGAGATTAGAGAAAAGAAAGAGAAACATGGATGAAATAGAGGAAACTGTCCGGGAAGGTAAAAGTATTAAAGTGACCGAGCGTAGACATGCTTTAGGAAGACAGCAAATGATATGTTTGAAAGATAGAAATGGAGAAATAATTAGATGTAGAGACAAAATGCTAAAAAGAGTAGAAGCATTTTACCGAGAGCTATAATCGTTGAAGGCCGTAGTTTAGTTAGTAAATTCATGTGTAGACGTTAGTAGTGTACCAGAGATTACAAAGGAAGAAGTAGAATTTGCTCTAAAAACTATGAAACGAGGAAAAGCACCTTGGGAAGATGGTGTATCAATAGATTTATTGAAAGACGCAGGTAGATTAGTTTATATTAAATTGGCTGAGTTGTACATCCAGTGCTTACGTCAAGAAAGCGTTCCTGATGCGTGGTGCAATGTTATAGTGATTTTGCTTAATAAAAAAGGAGATCAGAAGGACCTTAGTAACTATCGACCGATTACCTTGCTATCAAATGTATATAAAGTATTCTCCAAGATCCTTACAAATAGACTAAGTCAAGTTTTGGATGGAAACCAACCGAGAGAACAGGCAGGCTTTAGAAGCGGATATTCAACTCTAGACCATTTGCAGACGATAAACCAACTAATCGAGAAAACGACAAAATATAATATGCCTCTGTGTTTAGCTTTTGTAGATTACGAGAAGGCCTTTCATTCAGTAGAACAAATAGCAATACTAAACTCGCTACGCAAACAGGGTACAAACGAACAGATCGTAAGAGTTTTAGAAAATATTTATGCGAAAGGTACAGCTATAGTTCGACTACATAAAGATACAGAAAAGATCAAGATCGAGAAAGGAGTACGGCAAGGCGATACAATTTCACCCAAACTATTTACAGCTTGTTTAGAAGATATTTTCAGAAGGTTGAGTTGGGAAAAGAAAGGTTTGAAGATTAATGGCGAATATTTGAACCACCTAAGATTTGCAGATGACATTATTTTTATTTCAGAAAGAGCAGAGGACTTGCAAGATATGCTGAGCTATCTAAACAAAGACAGTCTCAAAGTAAGTTTAAAAACGAATAGGAGTAAAACCAAAGTAATGTTCAACACGAAAGTTCAAAGCAAAGAGATTGTAATTGATGATGAGAGTCTCGAGGAAGTTGAAGAGTATGATTATTTAGGCCAGATGGTGAAGGTGATGAAAGATCATGATAATGAAATAAAAAGACGCATTACAATTGGTTGGAAAATGTTTGGCAAGTATAATAAAATCTTGAGAGGCTCTTTACCTTTATGTTTGAAACGTAAAGTTTACAATCAATGCATTCCACCAGCAATAATCTACGGGTGTGAGACTTGGAAGCTGACGAGGGCGATGGAAACAAAGCTAAGGACTGCACAGAGGAGAATGGAGAGGTCAATGATGGGGATAACACTGAGAGACCGAAAGAGAGCAAGTTGGGTGAGAGAGCAGACTAGAGTGAAAGATATTGTGGAGGCAGTAAAAGAGAGAAAGTGGAATTGGGCAGGTAAGTTGGTGCGAACGACTGATGAGCGATGGAGCAAGTGTGTTACTGAATGGACACCGCGAGATAGGAAGCGTGGAAGAGGTAGACCAGACAGAAGGTGGAGAGACGAGATCGAGAAGTTTGCAGGAGTGACGTGGCAGAGGGTGGCACGGTCGTGTGATTCATGGAATGCTATGAAGGAGGCCTTTGTTCAGCAGTGGACTCAGGATGGCTGATTTGATTGATTGGTTGAAGTTATATTGGGTTATATTAAGTTAGGTTAAGTTGCGTTAGGTTACGTTAGGTTGGGTTAGGTTAAGATGGGTTACATTAAGTTAGGTTGGGTTAGTTTAGATTAGATTCGGTTAAGTTATAATGGGTTGGGTTAGGTTAGGTTAAGTTGGGTTAGGTTAACTTATGTTAGGTTATTTTAGGTTATGTTAGGATATGTTAGTGTACTTTAGGTTGGGTTAGGTTAGGCTAGGTTAGGTTAAGTTAGGAAAGGTTAGATTAGGTTTGGTTGGGTTAAGTTAGGTTGGGTAACTTTAGGTTGGATTGGGTAAGGCTAGGATAGGTTAGTTTGGGTTAGGTAAGGTGAGGTGAGGTTGGATTAAGTTAGGTTAGATCGGCCTAGGTTGGGTTAGGCTAGGATAGGTTAGATTAGGCTAGATTAGGTTAGGTTAGATTTTGTTAATTTGTTTGGTTGGGTCAGGTTATGTTATGTTAGGTTGGGTTAGGTTGGAGATGATTAGGTTATGTCAGGTTAGATTAGCTTGGGTAGGGTTATGTTATGTTGGATTGGGCTAGGCTAGGATAGTTTAGTTTAGGTAAGGTTAGGTTGGATAATGTTAGTTTAGGTTAGGTTGGGTCAGGTTAGTTTGGGATGGGTTTAGGGTTGGTTAGGCTGGGTTAAGTTAGTATAGTTTGGGTTAGGTCATGTTATGTTATATCATGTTATATGTAGGGTTAGGTTAGGCTTAAATTAGTCTAATCCAACCCAACATAACATAGGTTAGGTCAGTTTGGTTTAGGTTAGGTAAAGTTAGTTTATGCTGGGTTATGTTATATCATGTTATATGTTGGGTTAGGTTAGGCTTAAATTAGCCTAACCTAACCCAACATAACATAGGTTAGGTTAGGTCAGGTGGGTTTAGGTTAGATAATGTTAGGTTGGGTTAAGTCATGTTGGGCTAGTTTAGGTCAGGTTAAGTTAGGTTGGGAGAGATTAGGTTTTGGTGGGTAAAGTTAGGATATATTAGGTCCGGTTATGTTAGGGTAGGTTAGACTAGGTTAGGATGGGTTAGGTTGTGTTAGGTTGTGTTGGGTTAGGTTAAGTTGGGTTAGGTTAGGGTAGGTGTGGCTATGTTAGGTTGGGTAAGGTTTGGTTTGGTTAGACTACGTTGGGTTATGTTATTGTGGGTGTTCCTAGGAAAAGGAAACTCGCTCCTCTGGTTTATTTACATTGTAGCTTGGGTGCGGCTTCTTATTTAAGAAACGAATACATTAGAATACAATAATTTAATACAATTTTTATATATAAATACCATAATGTATACATAAGTAATTGAAAGTAACATTGCATATTAATCAGGCAATATACAATACTCCTGGTTACTTACCGCTATCTCGTTATCAACCCTTTCAATGTCCAGCGTGCACACGCATATGGATCCAGAAGTACTCAAACGTCTCTCTAACGTCTTCCATCCAACTCTCCAGAGACCATCTATTATCCTCCAGATCTCCCAAGGGACAATTTATTGTCCCTAGTGACGCTGTAACCATTACCTATAACCCCACATATTGCAACAACACCCATAGAAAACTACATTGCAACATACATATGAACATACACGCCCCTAAACTCTTCCTTCACGTGACCAAACCGAGAAATACCCCTGATTCCTAAGAACACCTTTTTCTCATACATACTATACTCCGTAACTTAGATTAATAACCATGATAATTAAATCACAAGAAACAACTACACATCCTTATATTGAAAATATGATACCATATACTAATGCCCAAAACTAGCATCACTGGGATAAATTGTAAATAAATTGTGAGATTGCCAACCCCTCAAAAATGCTTTGTCAACATTTTACTAGTACGATAGCAGGTGCGAGACGGGACCGGCGCGCGGTTAGTAGGTGGAAGTAGACCGAGGAAAGTCTTCTGCTGTAATCAAACATCAATAGACTTTTGTTTTAATCTTACGCGTTTGATATAACCCACCAAGACACTGGTGGCAGCGAGTACGCTATCCAACTCCGATAGAATTGACACTTATAAAGTTAATCCCAGTGTCCAATGAGAATAAACCAAAAGTGACTACGTATACCCTTCCCCCTTAGTGATCAACGTACACATACAAACTTTACCTGCCGACGCGAGTGCATAAGTGTCGAAGTAGATTTTATCTACGTAAAATAACGTAACCACAAACTGGTTTGGTTATAGCAAGATCTATATATACCAGGTCTAACCACTTCCGACCGAATTTCGAGGGTGTTGGCGCAGCGGGCCAGTGAACGTCACCTGGCTGTTCAAAGTGGGGTTCGCGCGTCCTATCGCTGTCAGTTGTAGCTGGTGCGTCGGTCGGGTATGTATCTGCCTCCGCTCGCACCGATCAACGCAATTAGTTATATTCTGACAATGAAGATCTGTATATACCGGTATATATAGATCTTGACAATATGGCTTATTGTGACATAAGGGTTGTGGCTCAAACCAAAGAGGAAGTAAGCCAAATGTTAATTTTCATCGTTTCCCTGCAAACACACACACAAATGTGAACGTGTACACATATAAGCACACGCGACGATATCCCCCCTTCCCGTAAAATACAAGTATATAAACGCACACACACACACACACACACACACACACACACACACACACACACACACACACACACGTGAACGTGTACACATACTGTATAAGCACACACGACAATATCTCCCCTTACCGTAAAATACAAGTATATAAATACACACACACACACATATATACAGTATAAGTGACTCGGTGGTACGGTTGATAGGGTCTCAGATTTCTGGGACAACGATAACAGCATTACCTAGTTCGTATCCCGCCCAAATATGAAATTTTTCATCGTTTCCCTGCAAATAAACACACACACACGTGTACACATACTGTATAAGCACACACACACACACGTGTACACATACGTGCACACACGACGATATCTCCCCTTCCCGTAAAATACAAGTATATAAATACACACACGTTCAATTGAGTAAGTGACTCGGTGGAGCGGTTGGTAGAGACTCAGACGTCAAAGACGCAATTATCGGTGATACCTGGTTCGAATCCTGCTTAAGCTTGAAATTTTTTCAGTATTGCTGCGCTTCGAATCGTTACTCCAACTCTCGTGGGCGGGGATTTTGGGATGTGTGTGCGTGTAAGTTTATAGATCGGACATAAGAGCTCTGAGCTCTCTTCCGGGAGGGAAATAGCTGTCGATTACGAGTCCAACACGTGATCCAAAAGACCAAGGTGAATCACACACACACATGCACACACACATGTGAACGTGTACACATATAAGCACACACGACGATATCTCCCCTTCCCGTAAAATACAAGTATATAAACACACACACACACACACACACACACACACACACACACACACACACACACACACACACACACACACACACACACACACGGCTCGGTGGCGGATTGGTAAAGCACTGGCCTCACAAGCCAGAGAAGCGGGGTTCGATTCCCCGGCCGGGCGGAGATAAGTTGGGTTTATCTCCTTTCACGTGTAACCCCTGTTCACCTAGCAGTGAGTAGGTACGGGACGTTAGTCAAGGAGTTGTGACCTTGCTGTCCCGGTGTGTGGTGTGTGAGTGGTCTCAGACCTACCCAGAGATCGGCAAATAATGAGCTCTGAGCTCACTGCCGTAGGGTGGTGTCTGGCTGTCTCGACAGAGACTGCAGCAGATCCAAGGTGAATACACACACACACACACACACACACGCACACACACATATACACACATATGTGAACGTATACACATATAAGCACACACGACGATATCTCCCCTTCCCGTAAAATACAAGTATATAAATACACACGCACACACACGCACACACATACACACACACATGTGAACGTGTACACATATAAGTACACACGACGATATCTCCCCTTCCCGTAAAATACAAGTATATAAATACACACACACATACATACGCACACACACACAGACATACGCACACACACACACACACACACACACACACACACACACACACACACACACACACACACACACATGTGAACGTGTTCACATATAAGCACACACAAGGACTGTGGACGTGTGTGGACGTGTGTGTGCGTGTGTGTGCGTGGCTCCCGTATATCTGGGGATTTTCTAACCATGGCTCTCAATTGCAGTGACTAGCTGAGCCAGTGGCAGCCACAATTAGGAAAACAAATTTGAAATTTGTATGGAGGAAACGACATGCCCGATGGCCGAGGCAGAGCGTGTATATACGTTGAACAAAGGTGCCAGTGTCGGAGAGGGTCATAAACCATACCCCCCCCCCCCCAACCGCACCTCTCAAACCGAGTAAAAGGCTATGGTCGGATTGACTCCTCCTCCTCCTCCCTGCTCTCCCCTCACCTAGTCACCTCCTCCACCCCTCCGTCTCCCCCTCCCTGCTCCTCCCTCCTTCGCATCCAACGCGAGCATAACGGTGTGTATGGTATTCGATCTGTATGCCTCGTCCAAGATAATACTAGCTTTCATGTTGTCACCTGTATTATAAACTAACGTACGTACTTTATTCGAATACATACCATCATGATGAAGGGTAAAGTTGGCATCATTTTGGCCCTCCAGGTATTAGTGATTGTTTTCAACTTTACGGGTCGGTTGAGAAGTTCAGAGGTTCCAAAATACGACCATAAGGTTCAAGATCGGATTGAGAGCTATTTAACTTGTGATGGCTGTTGCAAACACTTTGGGCTTGGCCGATGGATTATATACAAACACCTACTATCACCCACTTCCGTTACCAAGCGCAGCAACAAGGTCAGGGTCGGAAGGCATTCGTGTACTTCCGCGGTAAACAACATCAAACCCGGAAGCAACAGTTATAATAGCAATATGTTTGCTATTATCTGGTGACATTCATCAATGCCCTGGCCCTGTGAGCAGAAAGAGCCAGTCTAGACTCCCATGTACGTGTTGTGAAGTGGGCGTGAGATCCAACAGTAAAGCACAGTCCTGCGACCAACGTGACAGATGGACCCACATTCGTTGTTGTGATTTCCCTGCTGACCGATATGAGGAGCTACAGTTAAATGGTGAGGACATTTCGTTTATTTGTCCCAGTTGCTGTTTGTCTGCACTGCCTGGTGTAGTGGATGACACTCCTGTATCAGACCCAGATTATACACACGCCACAGTACCTCAGACTGAGTCCGTTTCACAATCTCAGTCCGCAGAGATGGATGCCAAGCTGTCCTGTTTGTTGAGCAAGGGCCTACAAATTGTTCACTTGAACGTTTGCAGCCTGACGTCAAAATTGGACGAAGTACAAGAGATTGCCCGGAGGTCGACCCCTGCAGTATTATGCTTCACCGAGACCAAGCTGGACGATACGATAGCGGATCCGGAGGTTGAGATCAACAACTACACCATCGTGAGGAGAGATCGTAACCGGGATGGTGGCGGCGTGGCTGTCTACATACGCAACGACATCGCGTTTGATCAGCGGACAGATATGAACAGTGAGTTAGAGGCTTTGTGGATAAGCATTCTCTTGCCAAAATCTAAGCCTATTCTCGTAGGTGCCTGCTATAGACCGCCCTGGCAACATGACTTCTATAGTAAGCTTGAGGATGTGTGTTCCAATGCCACAGACTTTCTGAACAAAGAAGTGATTATAACTGGTGACTTGAATACTCATGTAGAATCAACCTCGAATACTCTGCATAATGCTCTAAAGTCATTCTGTTCAATGAATGATCTGAAACAAATTATCACAGAACCCACCAGAGTATGTGCCACTGCTGAATCTATTATTGATCTTATTTTGGTATCAGATGTTCAGAAAATATGTTCTAGTGGAGTAATTGATATTGGTTTGAGTGATCATAGAGCAACGTATTGTATCAGGAAGGTTTCCAAACAACAAATCAATCAGCATAATACCATAAAAGTTCGTTCTCTTAAGCATTACAGCAAGGAATTGTTCTGCGAAAGGTTGTCCGCGGTTAACTGGTTTTCAGTCGTCAATTGTACAGATGTTGATCAAGCTTGGATTAATTTTAAAGCACTGTTCTTGGGTGTATTAGACAATTTAGCTCCTGCAAAATCCATCAGAATAAAACAACGTTCCGAGCCGTGGTTTTCTGGTGACATCTTGAAAATGATCAACAGGAGAGATAAGGCTTTAAAAGATTATAAGAAAGCAAAAGATCAATCTGTTTTTGCTATGTATAAGAAGTTACGGAACGAGGTTCAGGTTATGGTAGACAGAGCTAAGGTAGGATATTACAAAGATTCTCTTCAAACCAACAAAAACAATCCCAAAAAACTATGGCAAACAATCAAACAGTTAGGTTCTTCCAAAAATCCAAAATCCAAAAGTAGTAACATTGGTCTTAATGTTAATGGGATTGTTACTTTCGACAAAGTAGCAGTGGCTCAAAAATTTAACTCCTTTTTCACCACCATTGCTCGTACCACCCTCGTAAGTAATTTAGCAGTACCTTCAGGTCTTTTTGGCCAAGAACACATTGATAATTATTATTGGAATCAGGGTGTAACCCATGACGCCTTTGCTCTGTCTACGGTTGCTAAGGAAGATGTGTATAAATTGTTGAAGACTGTTAACAGGTCTAAGGCTACCGGACTAGATAATTAATATTCCAGCCAGATTTGTGAATGACTCAGATTGCTCCCTGTATCACTCACATAATCAATACTTCGATTCAACAGGGCAAAGTTCCCAAAGATTTTGAATTAGCAAAAGTTATTCCTTTGTACAAGAAGGGTAGCAAAACAGAATCAGGTAACTATAGGCCTGTCTCAGTGCTCGGTATTATATCGAAGGTCTTGGAAAGAGTTGTTTATAACCAGGTTTATGAATACATTCAAAGTAATAACTTGTTCTATGATTTACAATCAGGCTTTAGAAAATCATATTCTATTGATACATATTTGATTAATTTGACAGATTATATCAAAGGTGAAATTGATAGAGGTAATTACTGTGGAATGATTATGCTAGATCTCCAGAAAGCTTTTGATACTGTAAATCATGGTATTCTGTTATTCAAATTAAAAGCGTTAGGTTTCAAATCAGATGTTATTAACTGGATGAGGTCTTATCTAACAGGTCGAGAACAGATTGTGAATGTAAATGGTACAACATCAAAAACAGCACAAATAACCTGTGGTGTCCCACAAGGTAGCATTTTAGGTCCGCTGTTGTTTCTTTTGAATGTGAATGACATGAAAGCTGCTGTGAACTGTAAACTGCTGTTGTATGCCGATGATTCAGCCTTACTAGTTTCTGGCAAAGATGTAAATAGGATTGAGATGTTACTCAGTGAAGAGTTATTGAATGTCAGCAAGTGGTTGATGGATAACAAATTGTCTCTACATCTAGGTAAAACAGAAACCATTCTCTTTGGCTCTAATCAAAAACTCAAAAATGCTCCCAACTTAAATATCCAATGTAATGATACTAGTATTCAACCTAAGTCTGTTGTTAAATATCTTGGAACAGAAATTGATCAAAAACTGTCGGGAGAAGTTATGGCACAAAAAATAATTAAAAGTCAACTCCAGAATTTTTTTTTTTTTTTTTGCAAGAATACAAAAATACCTATATGTAGAGACAATGAAGTTACTATCATCGGCCCTGGTACAGTGTCATATTGACTATGCTTGTTCTTCCTGGTATAGCAACCTATCTAAAAAATCTAAGAGAAATATTCAAATATGTCAAAACAAACTAATCAGGACTGTTTTGAAACTCCATCCGCGTACTCATCTAGATTATACGCATAGTCATATTGACTATGCTTGTTCTTCCTGGTATAGCAACCTATCTAAAAAATCTAAGAGTAATCTTCAAATATGTCAAAACAAACTAATCAGGACTGTTTTGAAACTCCATCCGCGTACTCATCTAGATTATACGCATTTTAAACTGTTAAATTGGTTACCTGTTGAGAAACGTGTTGTTCAGTTAAAGCTTAATCATGTTCACCAAATTGTAAACGACTCTTGCCCCAGTTATTTGTCAGATACCTTTACACTTGTTAGAAATGCTCGTTCCCTGAGAACTCGTTCTAGTAGGTCATCTGTTATTGTACCTAGGTTTAATAGTTCGTTAGGGAAAAGTACGTTCAAATACACTGGTGCTATTGCTTGGAACTCCTTACCGACCAACATTCAATCAATTGTATCTAAAAGCAGTTTTAAAAAATCAGTTAAATGTTATCTTTTAGACACTGTTCTTTCTGAAGAAAATAGTTTATATGTTTAATTTACACTTCTTATAATCCTAATTTACACTTCTTATAACCTAGCTTTTACTATGACAATCTTTTCCTAGTTTTTATATGAGGACCACAGTGGAAATAAGTCTCTTGACTTTCTGTGCCATCCTCGGATGTACAATTATATGTACTATGTATAATATTGAGTCTTATATGTATTGTACTTATTGTATGTATGATTGTATCCGAATAAAATTCAATTCAATTCAATTCAATTCGACGATATGTCCCCTTCCTGTAAAATACAAGTATATAAATACACACACACACACACACACACACACACACACACACACACACACACACACACACACACACACACACACACACACACACACACACACACACACACACACACACTGATAATAGCAATGAGCTAGAGAGAGAGAGAGATAACGGGGGGAAAATATAATAGTTCCAGTCTTCCTTGGCGTTTCACAGTTTTCTTCAGTGTTTCACAAAGAGAAAACGGAACTATCCAGATGACGTCAGAAGCTGCGCAGAACGGCTCAAACGGTTAGACCTGGTGTACATAGATTTTGGGTTATAGTTCGCTTTAAAAGCATTGTGTGGACATACGAGTAATACGATGAAAACAGTCCCCCGTATGCACGAGTGTAACAGTTCGATCAAAACACCCGCGTTAGCGGAACTCCTAACCCCGATACTACGAAGATTTTTTCTCATCAATTGAGCCGCAAACAAATCCTGGCAGAGGATTTGCATTACCCCAGGGTCACCTGCCTAGCTCACACATCGCTTGGCAACCATCTTCACGACACTCCGCTTCTACGACTACTGCGGTCCCGCAGCCAACGAAACTAGGTAGTCCCCAACCCTCTACAACATCCCAGGGTCATCTGCCTAGTTGACACATCGCTTGGCAGCTATCTTCACGACACTCTGCTTCTACGACTCCTGTGGTCCTGCAGCTAACATAACTGGTAGTCACCCAGCCCTCTACACCATCCTTTACCAGTTCTACAACTCAGCGAGGCACCTACAATTTCTTTTCTCCTCCCCCCCCGCAAAAAAAAAAAAAAAAAAAAAAAACAGAACGAGACCCTGCTCACATAGGTTCACACCGTCAAACTCATATTTATGTAAATATTATCCTTTGTCCTTTTTTTGTATAATCATAATTAAACACACACACACACACACACACACACACACACACACACACACACACACACACACACACACACACACACACACACACACACACACACGGACGAAGAAATGGTGAAGAAAATACTAGTTACCTTGATAAGACCAAGACTGGAATATACAGCGACGATGTGGTCACCAAGTACAAAAAATGTATAACAAAACTTCAAAGAATACAAAGAGCAATTATAAAACTAGCACCAACACTCTCAGAACTATCATATAAAGAGAGACTAACAAAACTTGTACTACAGACATTAGAACAAAGAAGATAGAGAGGAGACTTGATAACTATTTATAGAATCATGAAAGGCATAGAAACTATTGATAGAGAGGATCTAATAAAATGGGATAATAGAAATACAAGAGGACACGGAAAGAAAATCAAGAAACACAGTTATAGAAGGGACCTGAAAAAGAACAGCTTTCCCCACAAAGTAATAGACATCTGGAACAAGTTGGACGAAAAAATGGTGTGTGCAAAAACAATACATGAATTTAAAAACAGTTTAGATGAAATGAGATATGAAGACGGGACACCACGAGCATAGCTCCCCTTCCCGTAAAATATAACTAGGTAAATACAACTAGGTGAACACACACACACACACACACACACACACACACACACACACACACACACACACACACATATATATATATTATATATATACACATATATATATATATATACATATAAATATATATATATATATATATATACATATGTATACATATATATATATATATATATATATAATTATAGGAACAATTTAATGACTTAACTCGTAATTATAGAAAAAAAAAATATAGATTCCCACCAACAGCTGCGCAGTGAGACGAGGCCACGCCTCGTACACATATGAATGAGGCCTTGTGGCCATATGAATGAGGCCTTGTCGACCGTAACAAAGAGTCCTTGTATTGGAAGCGTCACCGGTGGTCGGGTATGCTACGACACTACGGCACCCTGGTGGTATCCTATCCTAGGGCACCTTAAAACACTACACCACACCAGACAAGGCAGCACAAGTACCAAAGATGCTTATTGACAAACTCATATGCCCCTTTACTACACCCAAAACTCTGATTTCTGACAATGGGACTGAATTCAACAATGAGATTTTTTCGCACATTTGTAATTACTTATAAAAATACACCACTATTGCTTATCATCCTAGTTTAAATGGCTTAGTTTAACTCCAGAATAAAAAAAATTCTTAATGTTCTTGGACATCTTGCTTCTGATCATCACCCTTCTTAGGATGAACATGTCCCTATGATTCAAGCTTGTATAAATAGTTCCATTAACAGGTCAATATCGGAATCTTCTAAATTTGTCCTCTTTGGGTTGGACAAAAACCTCCCATATGATCTTTCAGAATTACCTCCCATTTACAATTTCAATGATTATGTCAAAGTCAAAGTAGCAAAATTCAATAAGCTTTTCAAATTAGCCAGAGCTTGTACCTTTCAAATTGGAGATATTGTTTACACCCTCCACATCCTCACCTCAAAGCTTTCCCCTAAATTCTCTGGACCCTATCGTATCGTTAGACATGTGTCAAAGAACAAAGTCAAAACGCTTAGTTTGCACGATATTACGGAGACCGCCTTGCACAAAGATCATATCAAAAGAGCCCCCCGTGGCCTCGACATAGAGACTGTCCCCTCACAAACTCACACCACCCTTGAAATAGAGGACCATCACCACTCCTCTCCACCAAAACCTCCAGTTCTTCCTCCTCGCTATAATCTTCTCAATCGAGCGAGAACTTCATAAATGTATATTTTTGTCTAGGTGAAAGGAAATAATATCAACTTCCGCATGCTCATACAATCAAGTCTACATTCATAAGTATTTCCCGATATCGCCGTTATTCCATCATTATGTGCATTTACCTTCATGCCAAGGTTCTGCAAAAGGCTTTGTTTTGTTTCTTATCTTTCATGAGTACCAACTTCATGTGGGGCAGTGGGGATAGCTGGCCGAGTCTCTGTTATCAACCCCTTCGATGTCTCTCCAACGTCTTCCAACCAACTCTCCAGAGACCATCTATTGTCCTCCAGATCTCCCAAGGGACAATCTATTGTTCCTAGTGTCCCGAGGACCAGACCTTACAGCCAACGCCCCGGACGCCTGTACAGAACAGACCTCGCGCTTTCTTGTCAACAACTGAAGTGGCGCGGTTCAAAGGATCTCGCGTTTCTCGACTACATTGAGAAGAGCGCGACTGTCTAGCGCCTCTTTCGTCGCTCCGCTTTCGCCTAGTAAGCATCTCCCTCGTGGGAGTTCGTCGTCGCTGTTTCGACAAGTGAACATTTCCCTCGTGGGATACTTCCTGCTTAGCAGGAACTTGGATTCTATCGCCACGCTCGTCTAGACCTCCGGCCACCGTGGATCAGCAGTCGGTCAACGTCGTTTCGCTCGTCTGCGGAGTGGTCCGACTCGTTGCGTAGTGGTGAATTGAAACCAGCAGTCGGTCAACGTCGTTTCGCTCGTCTGCGGAGTGCTCCGCCTCGTTGTGTAGTGGTAAAGTGAAACTCTTGGAGAGTTTTTGTGGTTAAAATTAAGCGTGTGAACAGTGCGGTGTTAGAAGTATAATTATTATACTTCCGAAAAAGTGCAATTGAAGGGATTAAGTGATATTATAATTCCGAGTGCGGTGTTAAAAGTATAGTGTAGTGATTTTTTTTTTTTTTTTTGTGAAGTGTTCGGTGTGAAATAATTTCCGATATTAAGTGCGGTGCTAAAAGTATAGTGTAGTGAAGTGTTCTGTGTAAAAAGTACGGCGTTAGAAGTATAGTTACTATACTTCCGATATTAAGTGTACGTTCGTCTAGACCTCCGGCCACCGTGGATCAGCAGTCGGTCAACGTCGTTGCGCTCGTCTGCGGAGTGGTCCGCCTCGTTGCGTAGTGGTGAATTGAAACCAGCAGTCGGTCAACGTCGTTTCGCTCGTCTGCGGAGTGCTCCGCCTCGTTGTGTAGTGGTAAAGTGAAACTCTTGAAGAGTTTTTGTGGTTAAAATTAAGCGTGTGAACAGTGCGGTGTTAGAAGTATAATTATTATACTTCCGAAAAAGTGCAATTGAAGGGATTAAGTGATATTATAATTCCGAGTGCGGTGTTAAAAGTATAGTGTAGTGAAGTTTTTCTGTGTGAAAAGTGCGGTGCTAGAAGCATAAATATTACGTCTGGAAAAGTGCAGTGCGGTGCTAAAAGTATACTGTAGTGTAGTGAAGTGTTCTGTGTAAAAAGTACGGTGTTAGAAGTATAGTTACTATACTTCCGATATTAAGTGTAAGCAATAGGAGGTGTATTTAGTATATTTCGAAATAAGTGGTAGCATTAAGTGCAATATTGATTATAATGCTACGCACAAGTACTAATTGCGGTGTAGTGTAGTGTTCTTTCGTCTTTCGTGAAAGTGCAGTGACTAAGTGCGATATTAAGTCTCTCCTTATCGTACTTTCGTAAAAGTGCAGTGACTAAGTACTATACTAAGTATTAAAAGTGTAGCTATTATATTTCCGAACAAGTGCAGTTATTATATTTCGGAAAAAGTGTAGTGCAAACAATATCAGTGCGGTGACTATTGTGGTAGCATAAAGTGTCATGATTTATAATGCTACGTACTAGTATAAAGTTGCGGTTTTAAACACGATGTAGTGTAGTGCTATTTTCCCCTCTTCCCTTCTTTCCCTTTTCCTTTTTTTTCTCTCTTTTCCTCTCCCCTTTCCCCTTTCCCTCTCATAACCCTCATCTCCCTACCTCCATACCACCTCCCCCTCCATTTTCCCTCTTCCTCCACCCTCACTCTACTCTTCTCCCTCCTCCGCCTATCTCCACTTCGCTCCTCCATCTCCTACTTCTCCCGCTCACAACTTCCTCCTCCTCCCTAACCCCTCCTGCCCACACCCTTTCTTCTTACCATCTCCCTCCTCCTCCACCCGTCCTCTCCTAACCCACATTCTCACTCTCCTCCCCTGCTCCTCCATCCTTGCCCTCCGCCACTCACCCTCCAACTCCCTTCCTCCTTCCACTACACCTATCACTCTACTTCCCCCCTCTTTTACCACCCTCTCCCTCACGCTCACCCTTACTTCTTCCTTTCTCACTTCTTCACTATCCCTCCTCCCCTATCACTCCCTCCTCTCCCTCTCCCCACCTCTCCCTCCTCCGCCTCCCCAATCACCCTTCCGCTTTCCCGCCTACTCATCCTGTCTCGATCCCTCGTTTCCTCTGTTACCAGCTACAGCAAGAATGGAGGAATCCACGCGCACTTCAGAAACGGGCGATGACGGTGAAGGAGGCTGGGTGACTGCTGGCCAAAAGAAGAGCAAGAAGAAAGAGCGCGCTATGCGCTCTGGAGATGGGCAGGAGAGACGGGTCCAGACCCCCAGCGAGCAAGCGGTAAGGGCCAAGAGAGCGTCGCCCACTTTGGTCACCACAGGCTACAAGATTCCAAAGAATCCAGAAGGCTTCCAGTCAGCCTATGCGCTTTCTCGAGAAATCGAGAAACAGCATAGCAATTGGAACATTTCCTTCAAGTACCTGCCAACCGGAGAGATTCTCATCACTCCTAAGGATGAGGCCGCCACTTCTGCCCTTGCCAACCTAAAGGAGGTCAGTGGTAGGAGGGTAAACCTCCAGAGGGTGGAAGGAGCAGAGAAGGGAACGAAGATGGTGCTACAGGGCTGGTCAACTGACAATACCCTGGACGCCATCGAAGAGCATCCACAGGTGATCAGTGCAGAAAGATGCACCTGGAGGAAGGAGAACACCAGGCAGGTTGTGGTTACCCTCCGGGGGCCCGCACTGAGGGAACTGGACCTGGGCATGTGGGGCACGTTCCCACTACGCACCTTTGTGCCGGACCCCATGAGGTGCTTTCGCTGCCAGCAGTATGGGCACCACCAAAGGCACTGCAGACGCTCGTTTAAGTGCGGCATCTGTAGTGGCCCACATACCACCGACACGTGCATTGCAAAGCACAAGAAAAATGAGGAGATGACGGCCAAGTGCCCCAACTGCGGCAAAACCCACCACGCTTGGAGCCTTGCCTGCGGCGTCCGCAGAGACGAGACCAAGGCTACGAGGGAGGTGTACAAGGCCAGAGAGGACTACATTCCGGCCCCGCTCCGTCCCTCGGTGTGGAAACACCCTCGGCAACCGAGGGAGCCACGTCAGCAGCATCCAACACCGTCGCCTGCGCTAACGGAGGCAGAGTTCCCTGGGCTCCCTCAGCGGCCCCAGTTCCATAACGGAACCAAGAATTGCAGCCCCCCGGCAGAACCTCCTGTCCAAAGGGAGCAGCAGCCGGCGCAAGCCCTTCCGCGGCTACTCACCTTTCAGGATGACGAACTGATGCAGTTCGTCATGGTCGCCGCGGCTGCGCTGGCCCGCCACCTGGGGAACTCGGAAGACCAGGTCAGGGAAGCTACGAGCTTCCTCAAGGACATAGCGCAGGCGATGGTCTCCATCAAGAAGTGCTCACCTGCCACCAAGCCCTCCATGTCTCCATCCGCTGCACCAGGTACCACCCAGGTGACCGAAAGCTCTCTAATGATCCCATCTCCTGCGCGGCCTCCCGGAGTGCCCTCGACCAGTGTCCAGACACCCGAGGAGGATCCAGCGCCCTCACCAGTACGCGCAGAGCCACCAACGTCTGACGAGCCGGCCCGAAAAGGCAAAGGAGGTACCAAGAGTACCGCAGGAGCCGCGGTCAAGGCTACACTGCCTAAGGGCCCAGTTCGAGTCCAGCGGTACCAGACGAGGCGAGAGGTTACCCTCTCTAAGGCAGGTGGCGCAGCGTTTGTGGCTGGATTCCCTGACGTACCTAGGGGAAACGAAGGGGTGGATACGGACACTGATGTTAGCAGCGAGGGCTCTTCTTCGCCGTCAAGCCCGTCATCGTCAGCGGAATCATCGGAAGACAACGAGATTTTCCACAGTGCGCTCGACCACCCAGACTGTTCGCTTCCTCCAATGGAATATCCTTGGATTCAGAGCGAAACAGTCACTTCTGCAAGCCATCATACGGCAGGAGGAATAACAGGTCATCCTCTTGCAAGAGACCCTGGTGGGAGAGGAAGAGATCAGGATCTCTGGATACCACGTGTTCGTGTCGCCCCAAACGGACACAAGCAGAGGTTGTATGACCCTTGTCCATGCGTCCATCCCATGTTCAAGAGTAGACCCACCAATAGAGTGTGGGGAAGATGTGGAGGTGCTCGCAGTTCGACTGCACTTCCCCCATGAAACGGTCCATGTGTATAACATTTACAAGGCCCCGGTGCGTGGACACTTGGACCTGGGGGAAGTAAGCACCGTCGCGGAGGACGGGCAGTACATCATCGCAGGTGATTTTAATGCGCACCACCCCATTCTTCACTCCGTATCGCCTACAAACTCGTCCGGGCGACACATTGATGAAATCCTGAACACCAGCCCGGGTGTGGTCCTACTGAACGACGGGTCGCCGACGCATGTACGACATGGCAGGCTCGATCTCTCATTTGTCTCCTCCTCATTGCTGCATCGGATGTCGTGGAGCATTAACGACACAGCTACGAGTGATCATTTTGGAATAGACATGTCGCTCACCGTAGCCCCGCCACCCCCAATGGTCCAGAGAATAGGAAGGTGGAACCCGCGCAAGGCCAATTGGACGTTGTTCAAGGACAGAGTGGCTCGCGAGGTCGTCACCGACGCTCTGGCCATGGGTGAGTTGGATGATGCGGAGGCCTCACTGGTCTCTGCTATTCATGCAGCGGCAGAGGAGGCAATACCTAAGAAAGCCCTCAACAGGAGGAGACATCGTGATGGTTGGTACTACAACCAAGAGATCAAGGATGCCAACCACAGGGTCAACCGTCTACGAAAGATCCTGCGTAGACACCACAACCCTGCTAACCTGGCCAACCTCCGGAGTGCCGTCGAAGAGGCCAAGGAGACAGCTCGACGTGTGCGTAGCGAGAAGTGGCTAGAATGGTGCCAAAGCTTTAGTGAGTCCACCACGCTAAAGGAACTTTGGGGAAACTCCACATAGCGACCAGCCGTACCCCACCAGAAAATCTGGCGCAAGAATTTGCCAGACGCACGCACACAGCCACGCTACCCGCCGAGCTGCAGCAGAGGCAGGCCATGCTGCGTGAACCAAGAGAGGCCAGGATATAAGCTGCCATGGGGTCTCCGGGTGACATGGACACGCCATTCACCATCCATGAGCTGCAAGCTTCACGTAAGAGATCCTCCGACACTGCTCCGGGGAGCGACCTAGTGACGTACTCCATGGTTGCACACCTGGGGGATGCTGGAGAAGAAGCACTCCTCCAGGTGGTAAACAGCAGTTGGTCCTGTGGAAGACTTCCGTCCAACTGGAAGAGGGCCGATATCGTGCCTATCATCAAGCCCAGGGAGCCCGGAAAGTATCGTCCTATCTCCCTGACGAGCTGCCTGGGGAAGACCATGGAAAAGATGGTTCTCCAAAGACTTTTGTGGAAACTGGGACCACCACAAGAGAACCTCTATGGCTTCACCAAAGGGGTGGGCACGGCTCAGTGCATTGCAACGCTTCTGAGCCATGTGGAGCAACGTCACGCCATGGTCGTCTTCTTTGACCTAGAGAAGGCATTCGAGCTTGCCAGTCCCGCTGCAATTCTGGACAGTCTGGCTGCCAGAGGAGTACAGGGGAAACTGTTACAGTGGATAGCGGACTACCTCTCCAATAGAACTGCCAGAGTCCGTCTACAGGGAGTGGAGTCCTGCTATCACCCCCTGGAAAATGGTACACCCCAGGGTGGGGTTCTCAGTCCCACCCTGTTTAACGTGCTGATGACTGAATTAATAGCCATCCCTCTACCCACAGGATGCCGCCTTTTATCATACGCAGACGATGTCGCGCTGGTGGTAGTAGGCAGAAGGACCAAGGCCAGAAGGACGCAAATGTGCCTCGACCGCATTTCCTCCAAATGCGAAGAGCTTGGCCTCAAGATCTCGCCACCAAAGACCAAAGCCATGTGTTTTGGCACTAGCGTGACACCGAGGGACAGGCTTCTGCTGCAGGGACATGAGGTAGAGTGGGTCAGCACGCACATGTACCTTGGTGTCTGGCTTGACTCCAGGCTGTCCTTCCAGACTGAAGTGGCCTACATCCGGGAAAGGGCCCTCAGCCGGATTAACGTTTTGAAGTCCTTGGCGACCAGAGAGGCAGGTGCCAACTGCGCTGTCCTCCGGACATTCTACGTCAGCGCAATTCGACCGGTGATAGACTATGCCAGCAGTGCTCTGGCTGGTCTATCCGCAACACGGTTGGCTGGCTTGGAGACAGTACAGAACCAGGCGCTGCGCGTAATATTGGGCGCGCCGCGCTGGACTCTGGTCGCCAATATGCAGCAAGAGGCGGGACTGCTGCCTATCAGTGCGAGGATCTCAGGATTGGTGGTAGCCTTCGCCATAAGAGTCATTCAGAGGGAACATGACTCGTTCCTGCGGCGAAGGCTAATCAGCGCCCTCCAGCAAGATCCGGATCTCTTCCCGCAGAAGAGGTGGTCAGCGAGGGTTGCACACCACATAAGGGACCTTCACCTGCATGACCTTATCCTTCAGAAGAGGAGGGATGTGCCGGTGGAAGGTTATGTGCAGTCTCCCCCCTGGGAGAATCCACCGGCCAGAATCAGTGTGATGGCGTCACGACGCTGTGTGCACCAACATAATGTAGTTGTGCACACAGATAGTTTAGCTCTGTTGCAATTAATAACTAAGATTTATCATAATGACCATAAAAAACTAATGACCTCGCTGTTATTTCAGCTCAAGGCCCTCCGTCAGCAAGGGAGATCGGTCGTCCTCAACTGGGTGCCGGGACACATCGGCATCCAGGGAAATGAAGCGGCAGACAGGGTGGCCAGAAGAGCGGCCACAGGAGGCATGGAAGGCGGAATCGGTGTCCTCCCGAGCCGAACTGAGATCTTGGCCATTGCAACGAGAACGATGGCCAAGAGGGAGCTGCAAAAACATAGGAACCTGGCAGCCCAGAGGCCGTCAGCACGCTGGTATCAAGTTGCCACAGCGTATGAGCGACTGACCCCTGGAGTCCGTCTCTCCAGGATGGAGGAAGTCATCCTTCATCGCCTCCGCCTCGGGTATCGATGTTTCTCGGAGGTGACGGGACAGCCGGAGGCCTGCATCCACTGTGGAGAGGACGGGGCAAACGGGCTAAATCATTATGTGGCCCTTTGCCCAGCGACCAGATTTCTGCGTGCGGGCCCCAGGACCTCGGCTGACAATGACACTTAACTCGTATCAGCTGGGACGCCTCCTTCAAGTGCCGCCCCCCAGATGATACGGATGGGTTCTGTTTGACTGTACTCTCTTGCTGATTATTGACTTATGACACATTACAACTTAAGCCAAGGACTAATGCCTTTTTTTTTGTTTTTTCTCACCTAGGTAACTGCGCAGGATGCCTTGGACCGACCGGATGAGACGCGACGGGTGCAAAGGATACCAACCACTTCGGCTGGGAAGTCTCCTTCAAGTGCCAGCCCCAGAGGATACGGATGGATTCTTAACTGTACTCGCCTGATATATTGACTTATAGCTCACCATAACAATTCAAGCCAAAGGACTAATACCTTCTCCTTTTTCACTTAGGTAACTGCGTATGATGCCTTGGACCGGACCGGATGGGACGCGACGGGTGCAGGAAATTATCCACGTCGGCTGGACCGGATGGGACGCAACGGACATATAGGACACGTCGGCTAGACCGTGGGGACCGACCAGGACCGTGCAGCGACGAAATCATTTGTATATTTCTAATCAATTACACACATAGTTTTCATTGTAACAGGCATACTAGTATGCCTTCTAGGAGTAATGGGTAGAGGCCCAAGCAAGATGTACTTCTTGTGTTCAATAAAAAAAAAAAAAAAAATAATAATAATAATTTCGTCGCTCCAAACCAACACGACGAACCTTTTTATTATATTTTTCCCAATGTGAATATGGTAACCCTTGTACATATGTAAATTCTGGCATCCCCCCCGAGGTTACTCCGGAGGTTGTATTGTATGTAGAAACCAGAAAGAATACTGGAATCAGTAAAGATAAGACACCTCTCAGCCTTTGCTCCTCCATCACTCAGACTTGTGCCTCCTAATTTTGTAGATAGAACTACACATCTACAATCATATGGTTCCCAGATACAAGGGGCCCAAAACTATAGCCAACAAACTTCTAAATATTTACGGTTCTCCACCAATTGTACAACTCCACTTCGGTAAAACTCCCAAGACCTCCTATTACCTCCACAGAGTCCAGTGCACGTATGCAACCTTCCAATCCACATCGAGCATAGCCGATTCCAAATTATAAAGATTAACAAAGTTTATTATTTGTGAATTGATGTACAAATTATTTAAAAGATACACAATTATTAACTGCAAGTTACGAATAATTAAGATATATGTATGTATATAAAAACCAGATACCTTTGGAATTGCTACAATGATTGCGTCACACTTGCTGGCAGCTACCTTTTGCATTATTTTTTACAATTGCATTAATTCCTATACTTAATTTTTATTTCTGTTTTAAGTTTTCCTCCAATTGCACTTGTTCTGATTCTATCTTGGCATTTGCCATAGCTAATCTAATCTTTAATTCTATTTCGTCCCTTTCTTGTTTGATTTCTTTCTCTATTCTCCATTGCTTGTATAGCTTGCAATTTCAAAGGATTACAAAGGAGCATGCTAGCAGGATTCCTTTGGTTCATAGCTAGGCCGGATGAAAAAATAAAAAATAGATAAACAAATGAATAAAATAATAACAGACAAATAATAACAAACAAATAAATAAATTAAATGGCAGGCATTACAGCATCTTGCTTAAGTGTTTATTTAAACTAATCTTAAAACTTCGAACTGAACTACATTGCACTGCCTCTGTAGGAATTTTATTCCATTCATTAACTACACGGTTGGCGAAGTTGTTTCTACCCACTTCCAAATTAAATCCATTTCCCGACAGTTTGAGACCATTATTTTTTGTCTGATTCTCATTCAGTGTGAAAATTTTGTCACTTTTGATGTTGTCAATTCCCTTTAGAATCTTAAAGACCTGTATCAAGTCACCTCTGAGTATACGCTTTTTTAGGGAAAACAGATTCATATGTTTTAGTCGATTTTCGTATGATTTATTTTTGATATTTGGAATCAGTTTCGTGGCTCGCCGTTGTACTTTTTCCTATCTTTCAATGTCTTTAATGAGATTCGGTGACCGTACGTAAACAGCATATTCCAAATGTGAACGAACTAACGATTTATATAGCTTGTTAATGAGAGATGTACTTTTGAAGTCAAAAGATTGTGCAATCAGTCCTAGAATCTTATTTGCTTTCTCAGAGGCTGAAAAACACTGCTTAGATGGTTTGAGATCGTTACTGATAATTACGCCGAGATCCTTTTCACTATCCACTTTTGTTAACGAATTTCCAAATAACTTGTAATCGTACCTACTGTTATTTTTACCTATGTGCATTACCTTGCATTTACTTGTGTTAAATTTCATTAGCCACTTTTCACACCGTTGCTGCAGTTTATCTAAATCTTCTTAAATATCTAATTGGTTTAAGTGATCATTTGCCATTCCGCACATTTTTGTATTATCAGCAAATTTGGAGACAATAGATTTCAGTCCGTGGTCTGTATCATTTATATATACTATGAATAGAAGTGGCCCAAGAACGGAACCCTGAGGAACTCCACTCGTAACATTTTTCCATCTAGAAGTTTTGCCATTTAGAACAACTCTCTGTTTTCGATCATTCAACCAATTACTAATCCAAGTTAATAAGCTACACTTACTCCGTGTGAAGCTAATTTAGTAAGTAGTCTTTCGTGTGGGACGGTATCAAAAGCTTTTGCAAAATCTAGATATATTAAATCTATATTGTTTCTTTTGTCATAATTCGAGATAACTGTGTTGTAGAATTCGAGTAAATTAGTCACGCAAGAACGTTTCCGTCTGAAACCATGCTATCATTTATCAAACAGTTACTTTCTAAATGATGTTCGATAGCATCTCTGATGATAGTTTCCATCATTTTTCTACGATTGAAGTCAAGCTTCTAATTTCAATAATGCTCGTTCTTCAAGTGCTTCCGCTCGCTGCGGATCATGACTCCCAAAAGGGTCATGAACCTTTTCCTGAGTGTCATGGAGGGTCCAACTATGTATGCATTCAGCCACACAGATCCCGTATCGACTTGCTTGTCAAAAAAATCCTTCTCATGAAGATACATGATTAGATAAATCCTTGTTAATAAACATTAATACTTTTTATCGCTCTCTCTGCTTTGGTTAATCTTTCACATTTTAAGATGTATCTGCGATAGTAAAATTTAGTATGTTTTCAGAAGCCTTATAAAGTTGGAGGTCATGGTAGGTTTGGTACAATTAAAAGGGTTCACGTACGAGAGAAGTTTGGGAAACGTTGTCATAGACCTTTGAGACCTATGCGATATTTATGAGACACTATCCATCGTATCTGTTAAATCATTATCCTGTACAACACCCAACTGTTCAGTCTCTGACTCGTCCACCCCTGCTATTGGCAATTCCTCTTCCTTTCTTACTATTTCATTTATTACATCATCTAAACGTTTGCCTTCTGTTTCCACTGATGATCCAAACAAGCTAAATAATTCTGCCTTCTTTTCACCAATAGTCAATTATTTTCTTGATTTATTCTCAGTTGAAATACGGTAATTCTTTCCATAATTGATCATTTAGATTTTCATTAAACTATAGCCAAAATATACCATATGCAAAATGGAAATATGATGAGTATCAAATTAGTTATAAACATAAATTATACTTCCACCAACGACAGCTACTACTCACTGTTGACAACGACGATAGTCGAAATTACAAGACGACTCCGCACAACTACAACTCGGTCGAGTCTGTTGTGGAGATGATGGCCCTGGTTACGGGGCTCAGCTCCAGACTGGAAGTTCGACGTGCTGTCACTCACTAACGACATCGACAATACTCGAAGTTACATGTACATGACGACTCCATACAACTGCAACTCGATCGAGTCTACAGTGGAGACAATAACCCAGGTTACGAGGCTCAGATCACCAGACTCGAAACTGAACATACTGACACTCACTGATGACAACAAAGATAGTCGAAGTCACAAGCCAGCTTCTTACACACGATAGTGAAAATGTGGGTACTCCTAGGAAAAAAAAAGAAACTCGCTCCGCTGGCTATTACATTTATTTACATCGTAGCTTGGATGCGGTTTCTTATACAAGAAGTGGTTACATTAGAATACAATAATTTAACATAATTTTATACATAAATACCGTGATGTATAAGAAAGTAATTCAAAGTAACAGTGCATATCAATCAGGCATTATACAATACTCATGGTTACCGCTATTTTATGGTTCCCAGGTATATGGGACCCAAAACTATAGCCAACAAACTTCCAAATATTTACATTTCTCCACCAATTCCCCAACTCCACTTCGGTAAAAGTCCCAACACCCCCTACCACCTACACAGCGTCCAGTGATACAAGTGCATGTGTATAACCTTCCAATCCGCATCGAACATAATCGATTCCAAAATACAAAGATTAACAATGTTTATCATTCGTAAATTGATGTACAAATCATTAAGTAAACAATTCCACGATTATTAACTGAAAATTAGGAATAATTAACATATATTTATGAATATATAAACCGGACACCTTTGGAATCGCTACAATGAATAAGTCTCATTTGCTGGCAGCCACCTACACGAACATAATTCCGACAACTAAAACATAAAACAAACTTCCCAGCGTGGCTGCGCTGCTCTGGACTCACAGTTATGTTATGTTATGTTATGTTAGGTTAGGTTAAGCAAAGTTAGGTTAGATAAAGTTAGATTAGTTTAGGTTGGGTTAGGTTAGATTAGGTTAGGTTAAGTTAGATAAGGTTAGTTTAGGTTAGGTTAGGTTGGGTTAGATTAGGTTATGCTGTGCTAGGTTGGGTTAGGTATGGTTAGGTTAAGTTGGTTTAGGTTAGGTTAAGTAGGGTTAGGTTTATTTAGGTTAGGTTAAGTTAGGTTAGGTTTATTTAGGTTAGGTTAGGTTGGGTTGGGTTAGGTTAGTTGCTTATCATTACGTTGACTGAGGGAGTGCAAATAATTGAATGGGAGTGCTTATTAAATATAAAAAACTACTGAGGGAGTGGAAATTACACCTATAATATCGATTCGGGAGTGCAATATTTGAGGAATTGCATATCAAATGCTACATCTGAATAAACTATAGAGGTGCTCAAAAACTGGTCTTAAGGCAAGAGAATATGGAAGAGAAAACGCTTGCATGTTTTACATTTTTCGTCATTAACAACATGTTTACATAGGTGGTATGGAAGTGTTCAATACTGACATGTTTCAACTAACAAAAGGAGTCTTGTTTTACACATAGTTTGTGACTGCTGACGACAACCCCCTTCTCCATCTGCCCTTACGGGAGGGTGGGGTGGGGTGGGGTCAGTCGGGCATTTTACTTAAATGCCCTACCTATTCAACCCCTCACACTAACCTCTTTTCTCAATTTCCCTACCTTTACACAACGATTTTATCATACCTTGTCTTAGGAGAATCGGCAGCAACATCCTTATCTTCTCTCCGCATTTCAATCAAAAGGCGAATCTTCTCTCCGAACCGTGACCACCTCGCAACAAACCCTCTGACGTGACGTCCCAACATTCCCGCAGTTTAAGAACGTCACCCCCCCACCTTCCCCACCTGAACACCCACCAGATGGGAATTAAACCTTTGTCCCAGCTACCTTGTACCTCATACTTACCTTGAGGGTCCCTCGTGATTGCACCCTATCTCCTTCAGGGGAAAGCTGTGGGTAAGTCGACGCAAATTCTGATGTTCACAAGTTTCGTTCGTGATTTTTTTTTTCATGATATGGTCCGATGGTGCACCTCTCCCGTGCACAAGTCGATGACCGTCAGGTCTCTTGAGGATCTTACTCGAGGACAGTTCGACCCAAAACTGGCCCGCTGAGACGATAGTGTTCATGTTCATGTAGCCACGCCCCAATTTTGAGCCCAGCTACCTCGGACCTACCTTGTAAGGGTGCCATTCCCAGCCTTGAAGACTTGCTGTAGATTAATTAACACGAGGGGTTCTTTGCTATTTCCAGGGGGTCCGGTGTCGTCCCCCTACCGATGGCCATCTTTATGTTGATTTCTGAAAATTTTTCCTTTGTGGTGACCATCTCTTGCATAAATCGGCAGCCTTACCGCTTGTTCCAGTGCAGGATTGTTATTTTTATGGACTGTAGTTTACCAGCGTTTCTATCCTTATGGACAATCTCGCGCCACTGTCCTATTTCCAGAGCCAGAATCCTAGTGCTAGTTATGTACTAGCACCCCTACAATGAAATCTAGTGCTAGAATCCATAGCAACATTATAATAGTAGCCTACATCAAGTGTTGATTCTCATAGTTTTGGTACTCATACTATAGATACGTTTAATACTGATATAATTAATTGTATTTTCAGACCTTACCTTTCTTGTGGGACATTGTCTAGGTTATTGCCTGCGTATTTTATACTGTCGGTATCTTAAGGATTTTAGTGACATCCTTTCGGACCAGAGTCACGCAGTACTCTATTATGATTGGAGAGTCGTCTAAAAAAATGCTGATCACTTTTAACTACTACTATTCCTCCAATCTGTTACCTGAGATAAATCAATCCTTTACCACTTTTGTGACAAACACACTTTTGGTGCGATATTGTCCCCAAGGATAGAAGCGCTGGGTATTACTGACAAAATATCCTCTTGTGTGGTTACAGGGACTAATAGTGGATACATGCTAGTGGTTATCCTCCAAGGCGGACATCAGAGTGAATCGTCTCCCCATCGCACGTTTCCAAAGCCCACAAACACCCTTACCTCCATGGAGGTGCAGCCTCAAGGAGCTGACACCCGGTCTCCGGGTCGGGCCCAAGAATTTAACTTTTGTTGGATATTTCACAAAAGGAGACCTGACAGCCGGCAACTGTTCCCACTCTACTTCTCTCCCTTCTACCATCCGGGGACGTAAATACAGACCCACGCTAATGGAACACAAACATCAGTGTTATGCTTCTTTTCAAAGAGATCTATAGATGGACCCGAGGAACGTTGCCGACTATTTTGGGGCTGTGAAACTCAAGCCAGCGATTATCATTTTCTTTGTGGCATTCCTTCACTTGAAAGAGAAAGGCAACTGCCGACAAGTAAGACATGAAAAGTACCATGGAAGGATGAAGTCGTTATTGTCACAACGTTTTGCTCACTCGAGCTTGATCGAGTGCTTGAATGAGCGAAACGTTGTGCAAATAATGACATCCCTTGCATGGTCCTGAGTTATTCCTCCACTTGTGGGAGCGGGTCTGCACCCAGACTGACGGGTGAGATTAGGGGGAGGGGGCTTTGTCCCCAATAGGTGAGCCACTGTCCCCCCTTGGACATCAGTGGCTTCCTGTGGCATTTCTAGTTGGTACTGAGAGGAGGGAATAAGAGGCACTTCCGTAACAACATAGTTTATTTCGTAGTGTGCATCTTACGGCTACATGGTGAAGAAAGGAGAGCTCTAGATATGGAGGTAGGGGGGGAGGGGTAAAAAAGGGAGGCGATATATTGGAGGGGGCAGGGGTGGTAATCAAGTGGAAGATCTACAATGAATAAATGACAGAAAACGGGAAGAAGGGGGAGGGAAGGGAGAAGTAATTCTTTAATGAAATTTAGAACAATTCCAAATTTTCTGTTGTACTGGGTGGGAAAGTGGCGGGGAGAGGAAGAGTGGAAATTAGGATAAAACACTAGAATACAGTATTAGATACACAAAGAAACACACACACAAATAAACGGAATTTTTTTAAGGAATATTGTGTAGGTAGACGAAAGAGAACAGTTAGACTTATTAAACAATGACACCAGGTTGGGAACACCACAAATTATACAAGGAAGGGAAGGACTTGGAGATGGGGAGGTGGGGAGAAAATAACATGGACTTAGAATATTAATCAATAAGGACTGAATAGCATGTCTTGCCATATCAGCATGTACAATAATCATGAATAAAGGGAGGAAAAGAATGAATGTGCAATCAAAATATATTAATAGGGACCACTATAGAGTAACCAACCCACCACAGAGTCCATCAGCGCCTGATCTCTCTCTCTTTCTCTCTCCCCGACGTGATTATAGTTTCAGTGATCCACGGTGATCCAGTACTTACACAATGGACCACATCACACTCAGGAGGTGAATTGTCCGTACTTTATCACTCGGTATAACGTTCTCAGTTCGAGAACTTCACTGACTATATATCTCTCCTTCTTGGTTTTTTCTTTCTTATTATTATTATACAACCCATCTGTTTTGATTCGCTGCCACATCTGCAGTCTAGTATCACATTTTTCCCACAACACGTTTGGCCTCAGGCACGCCAGCGCAGGTGAGTTGTACTACATCAGTCACTGCCAAGCGTGCCGATTTTATCTCTTTATTCTTCACTTCTCTTCTTTTCTTCTTCTTCTTCTTCTTCTTCATCTTTTTCTTCGCTTTCAGAGTAGAAGCTGAGGATTCTCGCGAGACTTTGAACGACTAACTACAAAAACAGTTCTTTATTTATTCATTTATTTATTTCACGAAGCATTTTCATTTATGAAATTTGCTAGTCATATGTACAACTTTCCAAAAGTTATCATTTATCAAGAAGCATCATATACCATTATAAATAATAAACGCTTCTTCTAAAACAACCACAGAAGTATATCCAACCTATTTTCATACCTTTATTTTGTATAATTTCTACAATTCATTCAGTATGCGTATTGGCCAATCTTAACTCATCTTGGTAAAAATGAACACAGATTATGTCTTGTCTTTCGCACACACGATCAGTGCGTATTTATGAGGGGGAGGACGGACTGAGAGGGGGGGAGGGGAAGGCTATGAAGGTGGGGGGCTCAAGAGGGATTGGGGGGGCGGGAGTAAGGGTGAAATTATTGGAGTACGAGGAGTACGAGATGAAATGGGAGCCAAAGAGAGGGAGAGGAAAGGATCAAGCGAGTGACAAATATCATTTTAGACTTAAACATTTCTTTATCAATGGGGCACGCAAAAGGAGTGAAGATGCAGAGTGTAATTAACGACACTTACAGAAGTGAACCAAGAGAATGGGGGAACATATGAAGATCAAGGTGGAATAAAACAGTTCTCGTGTGACACTCGTGGAGGACTTGAGTGTGAGGGTCGAGGATGAGGTCGAGGTGGTGGTACCACCCATCAAGGAGGAGGTGGGGATTTTCCCACAGGAGACGTATGGGGAGGGGAAAGTTTTGGGTCGGGAAAAGTGAGGAAGACAGAAAAACAGGTGACTTGAAAGGAAGCAACAGATGGAGGGTGAAGTACAAGAAAGATGTGGATCAACAAA
>NC_134799.1:34870024-34875024 GCF_046742065.1 Oratosquilla oratoria | reverse complement strand
TTGAACTCGCCAGAGGAAGGGGAGAGGCATTCAAGAGTTCATTTTTTCCCAGAGGAAACCTTGGAGGAGGGGAAGTGAAAACAAAAAAAGACTTGGACTAATGAGCAGTGGCAGGGGATTCTCGATGTCATACATTTTGAAAATCATGGCTTTGAGCCTTGGATTAGTAATGTTAGTTACAAAGAGAGAGAAGAGAGAAAGGAAGAGAAAGAGAGAGAGAGAGAGAGAGAGAGAGAGAGAGAGAGAGAGAGAGAGAGAGATACGCATGCTAGCCTTTGCTAACGAGAGTTTGAACAAATTATGTGACATTTGGATAAAAGACGAAGCTCAGGGATCTGAAAAAAGGGGGGAAGGAAGAAAGCCCTCATGTCGATGGCCATGGAGGACAAAGAGTCCGGGACCATTGGATGTGGCGAAATTGTAAACAAACTTGATGAGTAGAATGCCTCTGGCCAAATGGAGCTCTGGGGTGAAGCGTTTCGATCTAGCTTGTCTTTCTCTTGACCTTAACAATCACCCGCCCCTCAATGGGACTGACTGAGCCCAAGGGGCAAATACTGTTATTCAGTGTTCAACCAACAAAGAACTGTTCATCAGCGTCTATTGACAGGCCTCGTCAGTGTTTAGCTGATAAGCGCTGTGTGTCACTGCCCGACCGTGAAACCAATTTGTCAGTGTTGGGCACACAGCTACAGTTTGTCAGTTTCCGACTGATAAAATAATACTGTTCAACTGACCAAAGCCTTCCTTACTGCTGCTAGACCGAAACAGCTCGTCCGTGCTGGTCCGACAACTCCAGGGCGTCAGTTGTTAATTGACAAAATAATACTGTTCGCCAGTGTGTTCGTTGGCGTTCGGCCAAGGACTCCTGTTCAACACCAGAGGACCATGACAAAGACCCACGCGCTCCTCAAACCGAAGAGGAACCTAAAGGCAACTTCGATCTTCCTCATCACCTCGATCTCATCCACACCTCGACGACTCTGCAGATAAATAAATCCTTCTAGAGTGTAAACGAGCACATGATTGGCTCACGAAATCCCGCATTGTGATTAGTCCACAAGTGCACCAATCGGCGATTGGATAACAAAAGGGGTGTGTGAAATAATAATGATAATAATATTCCCATTTTGATTCTCTGACCCCCGTGCAAAGAGGGAAACGGAAAAGGAAAGAGAGAAAACAAAATAGAGGAGAAAACACGCTCACATATTCAAATATACACATCGCTGCAGCGCTTCAGAAGATAGATACAAGACGAGATACAGAAGCTGAGAATATAAACATTTCCTGTATTTAAATAAAAGTTCCTTCTCTGACCAAGGAGAAGAACCAAAGGATTATATACATCTATTTGAAAAAATCTATTCTGTCCAAAACTGTGATGTTGACGAAAAAAAAATTAATATTTTCATGTAGAGGATTTGACAATCTCCCCGTACTTAGCGTCACAAACAGTTAAGCACCATGTTTTGGAAACTCTGTCTTTACCTTTTTACCAGTATGTACAATATCTTACAGCTCGGCATCCTCATCTTCATATTCATCATCAATATTATGATTACAATTATCATTAATTAGTATTATCATTAATATTATTATTATTATGATTAATATTATAGTTATAATTTAGACATTAATGTGGATACAAGAAAACGTAAATCTTATCTTCTAAATGTTTTGACATCAACTGATATGATATCATCTGATATAAACTCTCAGCTGTTCTATATTTAGCATTACGTACGTATTGCACCATTATTTAGATAGAAACAACTGCTTTTTTTATGCAAAATTGTAGTCTCGCTTCTCGCTCTCCATTTCCTGCACACCAATAGAAAACGACCCGAACTGCCATTCTCTATAAACACTGACTCACAGAAAACGTAGAAGCTACACGGCTGACTTGAATATCAAGGCGTACTTCCCTCGGCTAAACCTGTTTCGCGTTTAAGTGAGAAAAGTTTACGCACACCATTGCCGCTGTGACGTCACCTTGTTTTGCTTCTCTCACTGTCGTCTACCGGACAAATCGTGCACTACTTCACGGGGAACCTCAGCCTGGAACTGGACCAAAAACAACAGCTTTTCCCCTCTTTCCTCATTTTTCGTCTTGCCATTACGATCCATTTGGAAACCAGCCTCACTGTATAGCAGCAACTGATTCGAGAATTGGAAATTAAACAAACAAACGGGACAGGTTACACAGACGGAACCTAGAGTATTGCTACCATGACCCTAATTAATGTGTAGCGAAGAAATTTGCTGCTTCTCGAGAGTAGGCAAGGATATTCTTTTTTCAATTTCATTTGCATAAGTTTTGTATCCAATTGTACGTTTCCTTGGCAGTATTAAGTATGCTTGTATGTGCAAGATTAGTCATATATATACAAATATATGCATATATATGTGTGTGTTATATAGACAGATGCATATAAAGATTCACATGTATATGATATACATATACATTACATGTAGATAAACACATACATATACATACATAAACTGCATATGTATGAATTATTAGAATTGATATATCTACATGTTCATATGCAGAAACATGTACAAATATGCACACGTGCACATATGCATACATATATTTTTCTAGGTTCTTGGTTCACTGGAAATGATATGTTATCTAAATGGATCCAGTCTCTGGAACGTTATCAGGCCCAGAATGTTGAGGGGTTGGGGGGGGGGGGTCTGGGCGGGGAAGTAGGGGCCGGGCAAGGGGGGAGGATGAAGTTATGATGGAAACCCCGAAGAACTTCGCTGAAACCATAGCAAGTAAGAAACGAAGACTTACAAAACATGAGAATGGACTTCGGAAAGGCTTTGGCCTTATACACATACATACGCGCACACACACATGCACACACATACACACTCACACATACAACATTCCCGTTTGGCGAAGACCCACCAGCACTCTCAGACCGAACTACGCTGTCAGAGCGGGACTTCGAGCTCCCCTCCGTCGTCGCCTCTTGGGGCTTGGAGCCGTCGTCGTTGACCAGGATGTGCGACTTTAGGGCACCAGTAGGGGAGGGTGGGTGGGTGGGGGGCCGGGATCCGGCGGAGACACTGACCGGACGCGCACCTGCGCACACACTACCTGAAGAAGGAGGCGAGGTGGCTGCTTCGGCGGTGACTACAAGAAAGCGGGGTGTCCTGGGAACCACTCATCACCCTGCAGGTGGGGACGGTGCTAAGAGGAGGGCGCGTACCAGGAACCTCCCGTCCGTAGGCTATCATAGGCCCCCGAGGACTTGCTGGCGTTGGCGTGGTACAGGTGGAAGCCTGAGGGAGCGTAGAGTCCGGCCTGATCCCCCAGGGGGGCAGAGTAGGACGACGAGTCCAACCCGACTCCCGTGGTCGTCCCGTAGGAGTATACCTGGGGTTTAAGGGGCAGGGGCTGGGCCGGCATGCCACTGCCCAAGCCCTCAGGCAGGTATCCCCCTCTCAGGTCACCTCCACCTCCGCTGCAGTCAGGGCCGATCTTCTCTCTCGGTGAGACACTCGACGGAGGCGTCATCGCAGAGTGGTAGTCTGGGTAGGCCCCGCCCGTAATCCCGGTCCCAGGGTAAGAGAACTCGTGCCCTTTGGTGAACATGGCGTCCTGGTAGCCCTCAGACCCTGGAGGCGTGGCCAGGGCACCGGGTACCTCCGAGTAGTACGGTCTTTGGACAGAGGACCTGATGACGCTCTCTCGGTTTGCGTAGATCTGCCGGAGGAGGGTCGAGGCTGGGAGAGATCCTTGTTGGCCCGCGTTCCCGCCGACCCACTGAATGGTCGATCTCTGACCAGCTCCTGCGGGACCGTTCCCGGAGCCCCCCTTCAGGAGGGCGTCCGTCGAGAAGTCGGTGGTGTCGTCCGGTAGGTGCCTCGTCATGGCTGCCTCCAGGTCCCTGACGGCGCCGTCCTCGCTTCGAGGGGCAGGGGGAACGGAGGACGAGGGTATGGAGGAGACCGAAGGCGTGGGCGAGGTGTCCATGGAGGGTGGGACGGTGGTGCTGACCATGCTGGTGCAAGAGGGAGTGGTGCTGCTGCAGGGGGCGGTGACGGAGACGCCAGCGGCCGCCACCGGGGTGGCGCGGGCGTGGGGTGTCCCTGGCGTGCCGACCGGGGTCACCGAGAGGCGTCCTGGGGAAAGGTCGCCGTCTCGGCGCCGGGACAGGTGGACGTCGTCACCCACGTCAGCATTCCCCATCGGAGTCAATAGGCCGCCATGGCCCTGGAAGAACAACAAACTTTTAGCAAATGCGACCATGTCATTTGTAAAATGCGACGGAAACTGAACTACGTTCATTCATTAGCAAACGTAATCTTTAATATTACCGAACGTTATGTAAACAATATATGTTATCAGATAGAAGGTGTGATGGCGCATAATTAGTTGTGATCACACGTACGCCATCCTTTAATAACTAGTATCTTATCGTTATCAAATACAATCTACGTCATAAGTAACTTCATATGAGCTGCAAAGGAAGGTAATGAAACATCTAACTGGGAAAAAGCCTTTGATCAAGATGAAATCGCTTCTGATTAAGCAGAGGCACATCGAACTACAAGGAAACTCAAAATACGACAAACTAAAATAATGATGATATTGTGAAGCATTTCTAAACTAAGGCATAGCAAATGACGAGGAGGATTGAGGTAGATAAGCTATCATTACTGATAAAATCAAAATGTTCCAACATTTCTTCTAGCTCTCGATTAAATGAATGACAACATTGCATCTAAAGCTCGGAAGTTGCAACATTGCATTAGGAGGAGATGAATGGGGAATTGGAAGAGAGTCACTCAGATGCCACTGATGGATTAGTTAGGTTAAGTTAAGGGTTAGTAAGTAACGGCAATGGTTAGTGGTTGAGCACTTTGTTGAGTATGTCAGCATGTGTGTAATGGTAGTTATTTTTCTTGTTTCGTTATTTACAAGGTTAATAGATGCAGCCACGTGATGTAAAAGTGTTTCGTCTTCTATGGAGCCGTGG
>NC_134799.1:34860024-34865024 GCF_046742065.1 Oratosquilla oratoria | reverse complement strand
TATATATATATATATATATATATATATATATATATATATACTGTATATATCTACATATATATATATATATATACTGTATATATATACATATAAAAAAAAAAATATATATATATATATACACGGATACACACACATATGTATATACACAGATGCACTCACACATACATACATATATATATATATACATACATATTTACATGCATACATACACACACGCATACATACATACATACATAATTTACACACGGTGGACCCCGTGCAGCCCAGAATCTCCTCCACCACCTCCACCGCCACCACCACCACTGGCGACTTTAGACCCTTTGGCACAATGGTCGTACTCTTTTGATATTCATTTCTGGAGAGTGCCTGGCGATTTTAATCAGATGAGGGGCCGATGGGCTCCAGCGATGATTACGAAGGCCTCTGACCTGAATAAAAACACTGTATCATCTTCAGAATAAAGTACAAAAAGCCGGCCACTGTGCCGGAAGGGAGCCATTGGAAGGGTCACCTCCCCTTCAGTCCCCAGAACCCGCGTCCTTGGAAGGGGCACCCCACGAGCACTGGCGTTCTTCCTCCCGCCACCTCCACCAGGAACTCTTCTTCATCAGGAGAACCTACCGGCAGCTTCCGGGGTCGTTGTCTCCGGGTACTCGAGGTCGTCCCTCTTCATGTTAGCGAGGGCCGGGTCCATTTGGCTCTGGTCCATCACCACACTGTCGTACTCCACTCGGCTGGTCACAAGAAGGAGAAAATAAAAAAGTCATAAATGAGTTAAGAAATCCACCTATCCATCTACAACCCTTATCATATTCCGCCCAGGTTGGAGAGAAGGTGAAGAACTCTATATGTAAAGGTTAAAGAAAAGGCCAAGAAATCTATATACCAAAAGGCCTCTTCATCCCTTATATGGGAGGTAGCTAGCCAAGGCACGCATCCACCCTTCGGCCATCCCACAGCCATTTATTTTCCCTTTTTATCTTAGATCCTTCTGGATGAGGGTCCATCCCTGATCCCCGCCACATTTTTCTTTCTTTATTTTTCTTTCGTTTTATTACTGTGAATAATTCCTAGTTCTCGTATCATCTGGATACTGGTGATGTTTATTATTCTTCCAATGACAAGTTGACCTGACAATGCCGTCTTGATGCCAAGAGCTTCTCACCTGATCCACACTGAATGATTATATTAAGGTCAGAAGGCGGAGAAGAATGATTTTTATTTACAAGCACCCACAGTTCTTATATTCCCAACCTCCTACGCCACAACCACCTGGCTTTCTTGTTTTTCAACCTTCTGCGGTCACTAAAATCATATTCCCTGAAATCACTCTTGCTCGCCTCATGGAAACACACACACAAACACACACACACTGTTTTTAGAGTTCTCGCCTGCCATTACGGCGGTCCAGGTTCGACTCCCGCCTAGGGCTGAAACAATTTCAGTATCGCTGCGCTGAGGTGTTACTCCAACTCTCGTGGGCGGGGAGTTGGATGTGTGTGTGCGTGTAAGGTCACAGCATTACCCATAGATCGGTCATACGAGCTCTGAGCTCTCAGCCGGGAGGTTAGTAACACGAGTCCAACACGTGATCCAAGACCATGGTGAATCACAGACACATACACACAAAGAAAGTTCCGATGCACGCCAAGTAGGCGCGATATTATGTCACGATGACGTCACGCTCAGATGAGATTCAAAACAAACGACTCCGCGTGGAGCCAAAGGGTAATTTCATTACCCCTTCGGTGTAGTTACGACCTTAACGGATTCTGTTTTGGTTAATGTCCAAACGAAATTACTTAACCGAATTGTCACCGCGGAACAATCTCAGTACCTGATGACGTAGTTGACGCAGATGATGTTCTGTTCGTCCCCGTTCTTGTTGTTGCAAACGACAGTGGCACACGTCTGCATCCAGGTGTAGCCGCCGGTCTTGTTGAGTATCCGGTAGTAGGGACTCATTACCTGACCCTTCTGTATCACTGGAGGGAGAAAAGAAACACAAGGGAGTAAGTTAAGAACTAGGTAAGGGGAGGGAAGGGAGAAGGGAGAAAGGGGGTTCAATTGTGTGTATTCAGTTAATTCTATCTCCCCGAGTCTCTTTCACAAGCCACCCACTACCTCAATGTATCCGGTAACGGCCGCTGGGTAGGCAGGTGGATCTCTTAGAGGTAATGGATTGGACTGTTGTCTGGGCTGCGTGAATGTGTTATAATCGTTTATGTAAAAGGCATACGCACGCACACACCCAAACACACACAAGCATAAACATATACACACGAATATACGCACGCGTACACACACACACACACACACACACACGCACGCACGCACACACGCACACACACATACACACACACACACGCACACATACACACACACACACAAACGCAAACATACACACACACACACACACACACACACACACACACACACACACACACACACACACACACACACACACACACACACACACACACACATGCACACATACACGCGCACACACTTACACACACACGCGCTCGCACACACACACACACACACACACACACACACACACACACACACACACACACACACACACACACACACACACACACACACACACACACACACACACACACACACACACACACACACACACACACACGCACACATACACACAGACAGACAGACACCTAGACACACACAGGCACAGACACACATAGACACACACACACACACACACACACACACACACACACACACACACACACACACCCACACCCACACACACACACGCACACACACACACCCACACACACACACGTGCACACACGGAACGCAGATGAAGGCGAGTTGGAATTGGGGAGCAACTCACAGTCGACGTGCGTCTTTCTCAGCTTGTCCGTGTCCTGACCGTGACAGAGGGAGTAGAGGGAGCGGCCCTGGAGCTCGTCCGGCGTGTAGTCCAGGAGGTCGGAGACCCTGCGGCAGGAGAACGAAAAGAGGACGGTGAGAATGAGTAGGAAGAAGATGAAGAAGAAAAAAGAAGTAAAATAATGATAAGAATATATATATATTGCTGAGACATTATGACATGTTGAGGAAAGTGGATGAAGAAGATATGGGTCTAGGTTAGATTTTTATCTCTGAGTAGCTTGGGAAACTAGTCAGGACCAAACTCGGACCTACAATTCAGGTCTTCTGCTCTCGAGTCTGGAACGCTGCCCATTACTCTTGTAATCTTTATTTTCACCTTTATTTCTATTTCACTTAATTCACTCATTTATTCATAATCTATTTATTTACTTATTCATCTATAGGGAATGAAAGAAAGAAAGAGTTTACCTGGGCTCACAGTGGGCAACCCTGAAGTCGAAGGTGATTCTGGTGACAAACATGTCCGTCTCGAGGCGCACCTCGTGGACCGAGGGCGGCGGGAGGGCGATGGCCACCGCCACCAGGCCCAGCAACTGCGGGGTGCTCTTTCTGCTGTGGCTGAAGACGTACTGCGGCCGGAGGTGGCCCAGGACAAGCATGACCTGAAGAAGGTGGTTGACGTTGTAAAAGGGGCAGGGGGGAGGAGGGTTTAGTGACACCCCCAAGGACCAGAGGCCCGTAGCATTACTTTAGGAGTGGAGGCTCATCTCTCTCGATTATTTATTTTGTGAAAAATGGCATTTACCTCATCACGAATAATGAACCCTGGGTATGTATGAAACGAACATGCCGTTGTGTTAGCAGGGAATAATTCTTCTATGTTCACAAGTTTCGTTATAGTGTTACTGTGAAGTAGACAAAATGGTCCCTTGTAATGTTACTTTGAAGTAAATGTACGGGATCTTCTATAGTGTTACTATGAAGTAAATGGACGGGCTCCTCTATAGTGTTACTGCGAAGTAGGAACAAGAGCTCCACCTCTACGTAACGCAAACACACATAAAAATATGTTGTTACTGAGAAGTAAGCATATAGGTTTCTTAATAGTGTTACTGATAAGTAAGCACACAAATCTCTTGATAGTGTTACTCTAAAGTAGGCTTACTAGTCTCTAATGTTATCATGAAGTAAGCGAACTTCCTTCTCTTTAGTGTTACCGTATAGTAATCCTGCTTGTCCCTTTTAAGTATCACTATGAAGTCAAAATAACTGATTTAATTGGCCACTAGAAATAAGCCTTTGTTTAAATCATTGAGTCTTGATATTCTTTTTTCTAATGGTTCTCTTCTGACCTGTTAATTTGCCTATGGGATCCCCTCAGAGCCGTCAGTATGACAAGAAGAGTTTACATGTAGATGAAACTAACACGAACGGTGTAAGGGGATGGTTATCAAGTGGTGATCTAACGCTCGGCAGTTACATTGGTGTCTCTCTCTCTTCTACCCCGCAACACTGAGATACTTCTTCTGTATCTCCCCCCAGAAATAAGACATGTCCGCTGGGTAAGAGGTAATGGTATATGTGGACAGGCATATAAATATCAATTTCATTTGTCCCCAAGTGCTGTAAATGAATAATTAATAGTTCAATTAGAATGACGAGCTAAAAGACATAACTCACCCTGAATCCAGAACTTTTGAAGTGGCAGCCCCTCTTCGTCAGCGTCGACTTCATGCGGATGCAGAAGGCCCGGTCGAAGCCCTTGAAGGGCATCGTGCTTGATAAGCTCATGCACGAGGCCACTGCTCGGGGACACGGGGATGGTGGTGGTCACGGGAGGATACCCGAGGAGGGATGCGGGGCAATACGGGGAATAAGAAGTAGAAGAGAGGCGTTTTCGTTGAGTAGGAGGAAAAGGTGGAAGAGGAAAAAGACGGGGGAAAAGAGGAGGTAGAAGAAAAGGAGGAAGGAAGGGGAAGGGGAAAGAAGAGGAGGAAAAGAAGGTGGAGAAGGATAAAGAGGATAAAGAGGAATGTGATGTTATTGGAGAGGAAGAATAGATAGATGAAGAGGATGATGAAGTGGAAGAAGAAACGGTTTATATTAGGTAAATGTTAGAAAGAAAGAAGAAGAAT
>NC_134799.1:34850024-34852524 GCF_046742065.1 Oratosquilla oratoria | reverse complement strand
CCTCGGATCATGATCCTTTCCCCCTTCTGACAACCCCCCCCCAACGCGGAGGATATCCTCCCCCTGCCCGCAGGTCATTTATAATCTCCCTTCCCACTCCCACCCCCAGCAATCCCTAACCTCCCTTTCATCTTTCTCCCCACTTCTGAACTTTACCTCCTCCATCCCTTATGAAATCAATTCGCTTTTCTTTCTCCCATATCTCCCCTCAAAAAACTCCCCCCCCCCCCACAAATGAAAATCCTTACCCAGCCAACATCTCCCCTCCCCCCGGTTTCTTTCTCTCCAATCTTTTTTTTTTTTTTTTTTAGAAAAGTTCTTCCCCCATCCTGCATCTTTTTATTCTCCCACTCCTTCTTTAAACATCTGAAAGAACCCATCCACACTCTAGAACATACCCTCATTTTTGTTTTATTTTTGTCTTGTTTTTTTTTTCCTCCATTTTGTTTTTGAGAAAAAAAAATCTCTTCTCAAGCCGGCCGCTTTTTTCTCGCCTCCTCCCCCCTCCTCTTCCCACCCTCTGCATCTAAAAGGCCTCTTCTGCCCCTCTACCTCCTCTTTCTCCCTTTCGTCTTAAAAAAACATTCCCTTGACCCTCCTCCCTCCCTCCCTCCCTCCCCCTCACCGAAAATCCAGAGAAGAAAATTAATCTTAGTTAGATTTGATTGCATCTGATTCTTTCCTTCTTCAGGTCGCCTCAACCATTCTCTCAAGCCGGGTCCACGCTGAGCTTCGTGCAGCGCTGCATGAGGCAGTTGGCAGTGCTGACCGCTGTGACGAGTGTCCACACTGTCTATCAGTACTGTCACACTGTCAGTGCTGACAGAGAGTGTGGACACGGCATTAAACTCAACACTGACAACTGCCTCATGCAGCGGACCCGGCTTAAGAGAATAAACAAATAAATAAATGAACAAAAAAACAAATGAATAGATGAATGGATAGATAATTAACAGATAGATGAATAGACATATAAATAAATAAAGGAAGGACTAAACAAATAAATAGATAAATACATTATAAATAGATTAATAAGTAAACAAATATATAAAACTGAATAAATCAAATTGCTCCCAGAAGGATAAAAGCACTGGTCATTGAAGAAAAAAAAAAATCTTCCTATTGAAAAGGTTCCTTCCGCAGTCTTTCCTCCCCCGCCCCTCCCCCCCGTCTTCATCCCCCCGACCACTCCATTCGGATTTGGCTGCCAGTCTTATCCCCCTTTCCTTCTCTCCCCCCCCGAAAAAAACTGTACCCCTGATCTCCCTCCGTGTGTCTAGAATCCTCCCTTTTACTCTGATTTTAGTTAACTTTCTTATTCCTCCCTCCCTCCTCCCTCCCCCTTCCCCCACAAAAAAGAAAAGAAAAGAAAAGAAAAAACGCAAGCCCACTTCTTTTGGTTTTCCCCCTCCCTCACCCCCTCCCCCCCTCCCCGAGCGTCTAAAAGAACCCCCCTTTCCCCCCATCCCCGCCCCCTTTTCCTCCGATTTGGTATTCAGACAAAGGCTCGAGGCGGAGTGATCCGGGGGGCCAAAATCAACATTCATTCCGGCACTCTTGTCTGGAATTGCGGCCGGAGCCGTGGTATCAAGGTATCACGGCGGTGGTACTACGCTATAGGGGGCTACTTTCACTGTGGTAGATGCTGTAGAATAGTTATGGTATGTGCTGGTATCGCTCGGAGGGTCTTATGAGTGTGGTATCAGCTCTGCTGTTGGTATGTGTACCGACTGGGGGTAGGTGTTATTACAGGTGTGGTATCTGTTGGTAATCCTGTGTATCACCTAGTACTGTCATTAGCTGTTTGGGTACTTCTTTTTTGGGGCGAGGGGAGTTCTTGCAGTCATGGTACTTATTTGGTATTGCTGGGCGGAGAGTGGTATTAAGGTTGTTGTACTTATATACACTAGTATGGTATCAACTGGTATCACCAGTTGCTGTTCGTATATATATATTATATATATATATATATATATATATATATATATATATATATATATATATATATATATATATATATATTCTATTTTCTGATGTGCAGAGGGGAGGGGGGTGAATAAGGAGTGATCTTTTAGTTGTAGTACTTTCTGGTACCTCGGGAGTGGAACACCAGTTATGTTGGTAGTCTTACGGTAATGGACGCTTCACACCTGCAATGAACGTGGGGGCCATTTCTTGGTACAATTAGATAAACGTTTCCCAACCTTTCCCGATCATAGCAGCCCCTGTAGTCAGGACTAACTAGTCCAGCACCCCCTAATTTATCACTTCACTAGAAGGATAAAAGAAAATATGTGTATGCACCGCTTCCAAGCACCTCCTATAATTGATTACAGCACCCCAGGCTGGGAAACGTTGAATTAGAGGTACCATCACATCGAAATGGTCTGTCTGGTGCCAAGAGCCTCGTACCAGGGGAATACCAGTGGCGTTGAGGGTGAAGCTACTAAAAGTGGGTTGGTTACAGGCGTAAGGTAATGCCATATATGGAGGCTTGGGT
>NC_134799.1:34835024-34845024 GCF_046742065.1 Oratosquilla oratoria | reverse complement strand
TGGAAAACTTTCTCAATGGGTTCTATTCCCGACTTTGGAACTGCTGTACCAGTCCCGTCCAGCCCAGCCAAACCCAACTCAACCCAAACCACCTAAAAGCAACCCAGCCAAACCGAACCCAAACCCAACTCAACCCAAGCCTAACCCAACCCAATCCAAAGCAACCTGGCCCTAACCCGACCCAAATCCAACTTAACCCACTCCAAATCAAACCCATCCCAACGCAACTGAGCCCAGCCTAACCCAACCCCAACTGAATCCAAACCCGACTTAAACCCAACCCAACCCCAACTCTCTGACATAAATAAGTGTGATAAGCGCTAGTCAGCTCAAACAGCGCTTCATAACATCGACTCTTGAGAAAGACAAGTTTCCCTTCCCCATGACTTCCCATACCTGTCTGTACAAAATTAATATATAAACAAATGAATAAACAAATAAATAACATACATTATATAAATAGATATATGAATAGATGAATAAATAAATAAATAAATAAATATCTGAATGAATAAATGAATAAAAATCGATAAATAGATAGATGAATAAATAGATAGATAAATGAATAGATGCATAAATAACAAATAAATGCTGTAAATAGATATCCAAATGAAAAAAAAATAGATAGATATATAAATAAATAAATAGATGAAAAAATAGATAAATAGATAAATGAATAGATAGATTAGTAAACAGAATAAGGGATAAATAGATAAATGGATAAATTCTTTGGAGAGTTCCCAATTGACCCAAAAAGAAGTTCCGGACTGGGTTCACTTGACCCTCGAGTCCCAAACATGACTCGAACATGCTCGAGTCGAGTCCAGTGGATCTCGATCCCCGACGGAGGAGGAGGAGGAGGGACAGGAGGAGGAGGAGGAGGAGGAGGGACAGGAGGAGGGACAGGAGGAGGAGGAGGAGGGACAGGAGGAGGAGGAGGAGGAGGAGGAGGAGGAGGAGGAGGAGGAGGAGGAGGAAGTCAGCGGACGGATTTCGCATCCCTCGTTGAGACACTCCCCCCCCCTCCCCACCGGTGGATCCATCCCCCCCTTCTCTCCACCGGGGTTAGTTACGACCTCCCTGGTAGTGATTTGGGCTGAAGACGAGAGAGAAGAGGGCGCCCGTGATGATGCCGCTGAAGATGAAGATGATGATGATGGTGATGAACTGGCAGCAGATTCATCAAGGCCGCTCGACGTCACCGATATCGCCATTATGGCCGGAATTAACCCGACCATTACCACAATAATATGTTGCGCGCGGGCAGGATCCCTTAAGACCCAGTTATAACGACGGGGAAGAGGAGGAAGAGGAGGAAGAGGCGGAGGAGGAGGAAGAGGAGGAGGAGGAGGAGGAGGACTAGGAGGAAGAAGAGGAAATGGAGAAAGAGAAATAACATGAGGAGTACACCAATACAGAGGAAAAAAGAGGAGGGTGCAGAGGGAGAGAAGGACGAGGAAGATTAGATGAAGGAGGATGAAGAAGACGAAGAGGTGAAGGAGGAAGAGTGGGAGGAGCAGGAGGAAGAGCGGGGGTAGGAGTGGGAGCGGAGGAAGAGGTAAGGGAAAACTAAAAGAAGAGGAGGACCATGAAAGAAGAGGAAGGTGAGTAAGAGGAAGGAGAAGAGGATGAAGAGGGGGAATAAAAAAGAGAGAAAAAGGAAAAGAAAAGGAGGAGGAGGAGGAAGAAGAAGAGGTGAGGGAGAAGGAGGAGGAAGAAGAGGTGAGGGAGGAGGTGGAGGAGGAAGAGGAGAATCCGGACAAAACTATAGAAAATATCAGAAAGAATTGCAGCAGAAAAGAGAAAGATGTCGGACATCCATATACAACTATTCAAAACACACACACACACACACACACACACACACACACACACACACACACACACACACACACACACACACACACACACACACACACACACACACACACAAACATACGGTGGAAGTGAGCAGCAAGACTGGACACAACTAGGTTGATATCAATCCTTGAATACAGAATTAGATAACGAAGTAGTTGAGAACACACATACATACAAAATACGTGAACACACACACACACTCACACATAAGCATACATACATACATACATCCATACATATACATACATACATGCATGCATACATACATACATTCATACAAACATACATACATTACATACGTGGATGCATATACTGTATACATTCATACATATATACATACATACATACATACATGCATACATACATTCATACATACATGCATATATACATACAAGCATATATGCATACATACATACATACGCACATACATACATACACACATGTATGCATGCATTGCAAGGATGCTGGAATAAAGGAAAAAAGAAACAAAACAAGAAAGAGAGGAGGAGGAGGAGGAGGAGGGATGGAGGGAGGGAGGGAGGGAGGGAGGGAGGGAGAGACGAAAAGAGTGGATGGGAGGGAGAGATGGGAATAAATGAACAAAAAATGTATAAATAAATACACAAATAAGTAAATTAATGAATTAATAACTAATTAAACAAATAAATAAACGAATGAATAAATGAATAAATGAATGAATGAATCAATAAAATAATGAAGTCAGGTGGAGTAGGTGAAGATGGAATTGGAGTAGAGTGGAATAGTGAAGTGGAGTGCGTGGAGTAATCCTCTGAAATAATGAGGAGTTTACCAGTGCTTCTATCTTCATGGATAATCTCGCGCTTCGTACAGAGTGGTTTAACATGGAGTGGCGTGGGGTGAAGTGGAGTTGAACAGTGTGGAGCAAAGTGGAATGAAGTGGAGTGGAGGCCGAGGGCGCGTGGCTGGAGGGACATTGGACCGCCTTCTTCCTACACCTACATGCTACCCCCCACAACGGAGAGGAGGAGGAGGAGGAGGAAGAGGATAAGATGAAGAGGAGGAAGAAAAGAAAGAAGAGGAAAATAAGTAGGAGGAATGATATAAGGAGCAAGGGGGGAACAGGAGGAGAAATGCAGAAGGAAAGGAAGGAGAGGGAAAAGAAAGGGATCAAGACGAGTAGGAGAAGGAGTAAGACAAAGAGGAGGAGGGACTAAGGAGGATGGTTGAAAGGAAGAAAACATGAGAAGGAAGAAAATAAAAGGAAGGAGAGGAAATGGAAATGATGTAAAAGGAAGTGTAAAAATAGGAGAGAAGAAGAGACGGAAATTAAAGCAAAACGCTAAAGAAGAGAAGAGAGAGCAGAAAAGAGGGTGGGGTTGGGAAAGGAGGGTGGGAATGGGGGAAGAAAAAAGTGAAAGGAGGATGAAGATAAAGAGAGGAAGGAAGATGAGGAGTGGAAAGAAGAGTAGGAGAGGAGGGGAGGAAGAAGGAAAGAACAGAAGGAGAAAAAGGGAAGAAGGAAGATGAGGAACGGAAAGAAGAGTAGAAGGGGAAGGGAGGAGGAAGGAATGAACAGGAGAAGAGGAAGAGAGGAGGAGAGGGAGGAGGAGAGAGAGAAGATTGATGGGGAGGAGAAGGAGGAAGCAGATGAGGAGAAAGAAAGAAGATGAGACAAAGGGGATGAGGAGAAAGAAGGAGATGAGAATAGGTTTGGTAGAAGGAAAGAAGAAGGAAGGAGAAGGAAGAGGAAGGAGAAGGAGTGAAGGAGGAGGAAGAGAAGGAGAAGGAAGAGGAAGGAGAAGGAGTGAAGGAGGAGGAAGAGAAGGAGGAGGAAGAGGAAGAGGATGAGAGAAGGGCGAAAGGTGTTGGTCCGTCGTCCTTTCCACGTTGTTGATTTAATTCGATAACAAGGTGGTCCCGAAGACACCTGACAAACTAACACGGACCCAGAGAGGCCCGGACGGTTTGGGACGGAATGGGACGGGGGATGAGACGGGGTGAGACGGGACGGAATTGGAGAGGGAGGAAGGGAAGGGCAGAGGAGGGGAGGAAAGGGGGGAATAGAAGAGAAGGTGGTGATAAGAGAAACAAGAAGGACGAGAAAAGGGAAAAGGAGACAAAGAACTGGATGGGATGGGAGGAAAGTGGAGGATAGAAGAGGAAAAGACGTGGGGGGGAGGGAATGAAAAGGAGGGAATTGAGGGTCATACAGGAGGCTAAGGGAGGGCAAGGAGGCTGAGGTGAGGCGAGATGAAATGAGAGGAATTGAAGGAGGGCAGGAGACACAAACACATACGCTCACACACACACACACACACACACACACACACACACACACACACACACACACACACACACACACACACACATAGACTGTATACATAAAGTGAGACCAAAACTCCGCCCTAATAGAGAAGAGCCACACTCTGTCCGTCACGTGACACAAGGAAGGCCTTTGTGACACGACATGACACGTTGCTGGTTCGCCACTGATCAGCCGTCCGCCGTCAAGTATTCACTTGTCCCTCACGCATTGGACATCACCCCGACCCGCGCGCCGCAGCCCCACCTCTCCCTCCCAACCACTACCGCTCTCCTCAGGGATCGGTGCTGGCGCTCGAGACCTTATCCTAACATAACATTTAATTGTACATATGTTTCTTCTGTCTGTCGCCAGGCGATTTTAATCACCTGAAGGTTGGGCGGGGGTAGGAGCCTCAAGACACCAATAGTTGCACTGAAGATAAACTTCCCCCCCCCACAAAAAAACCCTTTGCCCTTAGTGTTGGAATTGCCGTAACGAAGAGAGTCACTGGTAGGTATCGGGCGCAAATCTGGGCTTACGTCGTGCGAAGCGAGGTGGAGACGCGCGCCACAGCGGCGCATAATTATACTGCATCAAGAACTCATTCGCCCTCGTTCCCGTCCCCATTGCCCCCCCCCCACCTTTCTGTCCTCCTCCTCCTCCTCCTCCTCCCCCCCCTTTCCTTCCTCCTCCCCACCCGTAATCCCCGTCCACGACCCCGACTCGCCAACAACACATAAACCACTCCCTTGGATATCACCCACTCCTCCTCCTCCTCCTCCTTCGCCTCCTTCTCCTCCTAAATTCCCCTCCTCCTCATAAGCCCCCTCCTCCTCCTCCTTCTCCTCCCCATCCACCTCCTCTTCCGTCTCAATCTTCTCCTCCCCCTCCACCTCCTCCTGCTCTTCTTCCTTCTTCTACTCCTTTTCCTCATCCACTTCTTACTTCTCTTTCTCCTTTTTTCATCTCTTCTGTTTGTTTTGTGTCTTTCTCGCAATCCACCCCTCCTCCTCCTCCTCCTCATTACATGATGCCGTGAGACGATTTTTTTCAGCTAAGAGAGTCCATCTCACTTCCCTAAAGGACTCAACATCCTCCTCTACTCCCCATCCACTCCCTCCACCCTCTAACACCCCCGCCTCCATCCTCCCTCTCCCCTTTCTCACCCCTTTCCCTACATTCACCGTTCATAGTAACAATAATGGTAATGACAGTGGTAATGGTGGGTAATGTGAAGGGTATTTATAGTGGTAACGGTGAGGGGAACGGAGTTGATAACGATATTACCAATGGTAACGCTAATGGTAATGGCAATGATAATGAGCTTCAGAGTAATGAGCTTGGCCATAATAAAAGGGGGTATTAGTAACGGTAATAACGATTAACATTAATTATTTGATATGATTAATTGGGTATTTTTTCTTGCAATGTTCTCTTCTTAACACCCCTAGCCCCTTACATCCAGTATCGTCCCTTGTCCTCCCCTTCCCACTCATCCCTTTCTCAGTCCACACTTTCCTTCTGCCCTAAATCCCATCCTCTTCCTACCCCACCCTTCCCCTTCCTACCCATCACATCCCAACCCACCCTTCCCCATTCCCTCCTCTCCCTTCCCATGTCTGCCCCTTCCCCTTCCTATTCGTCATACCCAACTCCTCACTCCTCCTCCTCACCCCACTCCCTCCGTCATATCCTCTCGCCTCCCACCCTCACTCCCCACCCCCTTCCCCTAACCCCCTCATCACGTCTGACGCTGCCTGGACATCTCTCCGGAACGCTGTTCCAAAGCTCCAGACATTTCCCCCCTTTCCCCCCCAAGCCCCAGACACTCCCCACCTCCCACCCCCCAGAACTCCAGACACTCCCCCCTCCCCTACCCCCCACCCATGAGATGAAATTCTGGGGATTCCGTTCTTCTGCTGGCGCCCTTCCTGCTCATAGATTAAGTCAGGCGGTGCCTAATGCGACTCTTGTGGCACTCCGTGTGCAGCGGTATGAGGCCAAAGTCCTTCGCTAACGAAACCGCGGTGAGGAGGCTTCTCTTAGCTGAATAAAAGCGTCAAGTAGCAGTCCACATGAGAAGGATGAGTCTTTTACCTCCCACAGACGTGGCGATGTCATTTATGTATTTCATTCTGATTGGAGTCTGATCACTGCATGGTGCGCGGTTGAAATGGATTTTCTGAGGTACATTATGGGTACACTTTTAAACTTCTTTTTACGTTGGTAACATATATTTATGAATCAAGGTTATAAATAAACCATGATGGGTCTGCTATTTCATTTCCCTTAGTAAGATGTCATTTTTTGAAGGAGCGGGAGAGGCTACAATATATTCTCTGGAAGACCAGAATTTTCATTTCAACCAATAAGAAGTTCCTTTGTCAAATTGCAGGGGACATGAGAGAGGCTATATTATCCAGAAGGGGTTAGAAAGAGGAAAGGATATTAATTCTATCTTCAGAATTATTAAAGCCAATAAAGATATACGAGTCTCCCCCTTCCCCCTCCCCCCCTTCCCCTCCTCATAACAAAAACACTGCTGGTGACGGAGAAGCAATTGTAATCGGAAACTACAATTTCACCAGCGATTGTGACTGTAATAATCACTGTAATTGCAAGTGAGATCGCAGTCTTAACGACAATAGTAACGGTAATGGGGTTCATGGTAATTAGGGCAAAGTCGAGGGTCTTTTATTTATCTCTAGAACAAAACCCATGGAAAGGGAGCGACAGGGGTGGGGCGGGAGGGGGGTAACCCCTTTCGTACCGGGTTGTGACTTTTCTATCATGTATGGATCCAGGCTCTTTTATTCATTACCGTGGCACCCCAGCTCACTCTTAACAACCCCCACTCTTACCACCGTCATCACCATCACCACCACCAGCTCCTTTCTTTGAAAGCCTTCTAAAGGTGTATCAGTTTCTTATACAAAAATTATTTTCAGTCTCATTGGTGGTTTCGCCTCACACTTTGTCCCCAAATACATACATATACATATACATATACATATATATATATATATATATATATATATATGTATACATATATATATATATATATATGTATATATATATAATATATATATATATATATACATGTATATATATACATATATATATATATATATATATGTTTATATATATATGTTTATATATATATATATGAATACATATGTATATATATATGTATACATACAGTATAAATATACATATATATATACATATATATATAAATATATATATAAATATATATATATAAATATATATATACAAATACAGAAATATATATATATACAAGTATATATATACATATATATATAGATATATATATACACATGTATACATAGAGCTTTCACATCACCGGGAAATATATATGCAAAATTACCACCGGAGAACAGAAACTTGAAGAGAGTGAGCACTTTTGTGAATTACATCCTCAGAGAGTGAGGGTGCAATACACGAAAGTACTTACTCTCTTTAAGTTTCTTTTCCCTATAGCAACTTTGCATGTATATGCATGTATATATATATATATATATATATATATATATATATATATATATATATATATATATATATATATGTGTGTGTGTGTGTGTGTGTGTGTGTGTGTGTGTGTGTGTGTGTGTGTGTGTGTGTGTGTGTTTGTATGTATAAACATATACATGCACAAATACGAGACGATTGGAGAACTGTGAAAGAGAGAGAGAGAGAGAGAGAGAGAGAGAGAGAGAGAGAGAGAGAGAGAGAGAGAGAGAGAGAGAGAGAGAGAGAGAGAGAGAGAGAGAGAGAGAGAGAGAGAGAGAGAGAGAGAGAGAGAGAGAGAGAGAGAGAGAGAGAGAAATAATATGTACTATAAAGCAAGTGTGTACGCGTGCATATGTGCGCGAGTTCCTGTATGCGTGCGCGCGGCCGCGTCATGTGAGAAACGGGAGAGGCAAGTGAGTATATATAAAAGAATAAGGGAAGTGACAAACCTACAGAAATGTCGTATCATTTGCATATCCCCCTGGGTGCACCCTGACCCTCGGTAAACCACCCCTCCCTCCCTCCCTCCCTCCCTCCCTCCTTACTCCCCCCTCCCCCCATCTCTTCTGTCCTCTCTCTCTCTCCCCCCTCCTCCCTATTACCTTATTCCCCTCACATGTGTCATCTTCCTCTCTTTTCGCTCTTTAGCTACATTTCTCTTTATTCCCTTCTGGAAGCGAATCATTCATCTTCTCTTTTTTTTTACCCTCTGTTCTATCTCTTCTCTATGTCCTCTTTCCTTCCCTTTTCCTCTTCCTTTTCCCATTTTTGCCCTTTGCCCTCTCCCATTCCTATCTCGCCTTTTCTTTTCATTTCCCTTTTCACGTCCTTATCTACTTATCTACCCGGATTGAGAAATATCGACTGGTATTTCTTGCGACCACCAGAGGGAAGTTTATCCTGATCACGTGATCTGGGGTCCTCTTCCTCTTGTCTCCTTTACTTCCAAGGTCCTCAACAAGGTGAATAAAATCGTCTGCCGCTCACCAGAGTACAGATCGTTAAAGAAAGCCGATTCACTGTAGGAGTCTTTGGGATGATCTGTTCCATATCTTTTCCACGAGGTGCTAAGATGGGAGGGGGAGATGAATGGGAGTTTGGATGGGTGTAGGGCGGGAGTAGTCGGGGTATGTGGGGTGTTCGGCCACCCCTTTTACAAGGGGGAAAAGGCCTTTTGGTATGTATGTATGTATTTATATATACACACACACACACACACATATATATACAGTATATATATATATATATATACATATATATATATATATATATATATATATATATATATATATACACTGTATATGCATGCATGCATATATGTGCGTATATACGAATGTATGCATGCACGTATGTATGTATGTACGCATGCAAGTATACATGTATGTATTATTGTATGCACGTATGTATGGATGTATGTATAAATGTATGCATGCATGTATGTATGTATGTATGTTTGTACGTACGTATGTATGTATCTACGCATGTGTGTATGTATGATGTATGTATATATGTATGTATGTATGTATGTACTGTACGTATGTATTATTTACGTCTATATGCTATGTATGTATGAATATAATGTAATGTATGTATGTATGCAGTGTCTATCATACTTCCCAACTGTTGAGGTTAAGCTATGGGTTTGTGGTTTTATACATTGGTTAGAACAAACTCTATAAAGGGCGTCACTGCACCAAAAGGGTTAGTTAACTAACCAGAATGATGGAGATGTCAAATGTTCAGCAGTTCGTTCAAATCGCTATACTTTCCTAACTCTTTTCGTTCCTTATCGCTCTCTTTTCCAGTCCTCTCTTTTCCTCTTTTCCTACATCCTTTCGCGTTGTCTTTATTCTCTCTTCCATCCCCATTCTGTATATTTTCCACACTATCGCTGCACCCCTGACCTCCCTTCCCCTTATTTCACCCCCCCCTTCCATTTCCTCTTTTACACACTCCGTCAACTCCCTTCCAAATTCTTTTTATCCTCGCTATTGCGTTCCAAGTGACCACTTCCACCCCTTTTACACCCCCTTTCCTTCCCTCTTCCACCTACTTACACTCTCCTCCCCTCTTCCACCCACTTCCACTCGCTTCCACCCCTCGTCTTCCCCTCCTCCACCACCTTCTCCACCTCCTGCTCTCACTCCTCCATCCACTTCCACTCCTCCTCCACCCCTATTCCACTCCTCTTCCACCCCCTTCTATAACATCTCTCCTCTGTTCCGTCCCGTCCCTCCCAGCATCGGCCGCTTCAGTCTCCCTTTCCGCTGAGGGAGGTATCAAGCCCTGCCTGCCTCAGTCTTCTTACCCCTACCCAGGACC
>NC_134799.1:34825024-34830024 GCF_046742065.1 Oratosquilla oratoria | reverse complement strand
CATAATTTTTTCCCAATTTGCCTCCCTCCCTTTCCCTCCTTTCCTTTCTCTCTCACCCATTCCTTACTTTCTCATTCTCTTCTCAACTCTCACACCGTATTCGGGTAGGGAGGAAGGTATTGACTGCATGTTTTATGTTGTCAATCTTTTCAGTGTCTTAGTGACATCCCTACGGACCAGAGTCACATAGGTTTCTTTTGCGACTGAAGACGAATCTCCTCTCAAAGAAGACAGGCAATAACTTTCAGCTTCTACTGCCTTGCCTTTGTGATCCTCAAATCTCTCCTTTATCGCAAGGATAGAGGCGCTGGTTATTGCTAAGAAAAAATCCACTCCTCACTTCTTGTCCTCTTTTCTCTTTGATCCTCTTTTTCCCCCTCACCCCTTACTTCCTTCACTCCCTCGTCCACTCCCAAACTAACCTCCCCCTCTTCCCTGCTTTTGGGATTTAAACTCCCTCTTATCACATCCCTTTTCTCCCTCACCCTTTATTTCCTCCATCTATTCGCCCCCTTAGGCCCCTCCTCCCCCTTCCCCCCTCTCTCCCTTTTCCTCTTCCTCTGAACCTAATTCCACTTGGGGGTGGGGGGTGGGGGGCAATTTTTGAGCCGAAACGCCCTAGAAGGAGTCGAGCAAGGGGAGAAGTGGAAGAGGTGGGAATGGAGTTAGGAGTGGAGTGGAGTGGAAGTGGAAATGTGGGTGGAGTAGAATTGGAATGGAAGTGGAGTTGGAGACGGAATATAGGTGGAATAATAAGTAGAATGGATGTGATATTGAGGTAAAATAAAGTTATGATTGGAAGTGGAATTACGGATGGAATGGAGTTAGAATTGGAAGTGGAATGGAGGTGAAATGGTCACTGGAATAGATGTGGAATTAGAAGTGGAACGTATGTAATAACTAAAGGAAACAGTAGAGACAGTGGAGTATGAACGGAGGAATTGGAGGTAAAACAGAAATGAACTGGAGGTGGAATGGAGGTGGAAGTGGAGGAAGAACTTAAATAACAGAGAGTGGAGGTGAAGGTGAGACTGAGGTGGAATTGGAATTGGAAGTGAAGGGAATACAGGTGGAATGTGAGTTGAGACTAAATCAGAAAAGATACGAGTTGAGGGTGGAGGTGGAAGTGGAGTTGTAAATGGAGGTGGGATGAGAACTGGAATTGGTGGCCAAAAAGTAGAGGGGCTAACTGAAGTTGTGGCTGTTGTGAAACGAGGAGGAAAATGTGGAGGAAAAATGTGGAGATGGAAATGTGGGAGGGAAGAGGACGTAAAACAAGATGGAGGGATACGGGGTGTGTGGAGGAAGGAGAGGGAATGGAGGAAGGGATGGCGGGAGGTAAGCAGGAAGTAGAGGAGAAAAACGAGAAGAGAAAGAAGAGAAAAAGAAGGAGGAAGAGGAGGAAAGAGAAGGGAAGTAAGAGAAGAAGAGAGAGTAGGAGAACAAGGGTGATGAAAAATTGAAAAAGGGAGAGACATGAAGAGAAAGATTAAGGAAGAAGAGGAGGAAAAGGAAGAGAAGTAGATGGAGGGGAAAAAGAAAGAGAAAGAGGAAGAGGTGGAAAAGAAGGAAAAGAAAGAGAAGAAAAAGAATGAGAAGCTGTAAGAGGAAGGAGGGGGAAGGAAGGAAAGACGAAAAAGGAGGAGGAAAAAGAGGGAGACATTAGCAGGAAAAGAACGAGAATGAGGAGGAGGAGGAAGAGGAGAAAAGCAGCAGGAGAAGAACGAGAGGGAAAAAGAAGAAGAATGAAGAAGAGGAGGAGGAGGAAGATGAGGAGGAAGAGGAAAAGGGCGATGGTGACGGCGAGAGGATGATAATGATGATGATGATGATGATGATGGTGATGATGACGGTGATGGCTGGGAAGGGCTAAGAGGGTTAGCGGCGGAAAAGCTGAAACGGAAGGGAAAGCGGATGAAGGGACGGTGGACGGGGACGGGGACGGGGACGGGGGACGGGGACGGGGGAAGGAGGACGGGGAAGGGGGACGGTGACGGGGACGGGGACGTGGACGGGGGACGGGGACGGGGGAAGGAGGACGGGGAAGGGGACGGGGACGGGGACGGGGGAAGGAGGACGGGGAAGGGGGACGGTGACGGGGAGGTCGTTGGTGAGAGGGAGACGGTGGGTAGAGGGGATGAGTTAAAGAAGGAGGAAGGAAGGAGGGAGAAGGAAGTGGAGAGGGAAAGGGGGGAGAGGGAAGGGATGAGAAGAGGGGAAGACGAAAGAAAGAAGGACAAAAAAAATCTGTATTACTATCGCATTTGTCATTTTCTCTCTTCTTTGTGATTATTATTCGAAGCAGAAAAGGAAGAACAAGAAGATAATGATCAAAAGAAGGGGAAGAGAAAGAAATAGGACATAAGGTGAAAAAAGACGATTAAAAGGGAAAAGAAAAAAAAATCTGGAGAAATCAAAGGAGAAGAAAGGAAGAATAAGAGTAGAAAGTGGAAGAAGAAGGAAAGAGGGAAGGGAAGAGGGAAGATGAGGAGAATGAGGAAAAAGAAGCGTGGTGAGGAAAGGCGATAGAGAATGGGGAGAGGGCAGGAAGAAGGGGAGGAGGAAGAGGAAGAGAATGAGGAGAAAAGGAAAGAAATAAAATGTAAGAGGGAGAGGAAGAATGAAGGGAGAAAGGAATGGAATAAGGGAAAAGAAGAAAGGGAAGGGATAGGGAGGGATAATGGAAAGGATAAGGAGAAGGAGAAGGAGAAGGGAGAAGGGGAAAAGGGAAGGGGAAAGGGAAAAGGAAAGATAAAGGGGAGGGAGGAGGAGGAGGGGAGGGAGGAGGAGGAGGGGACCGGCGATAAGAAGGAAGAAATTGAGAGGGAGCGAGAGAGGCGAAGGTGGGAGGGGGACGTGAGCAGAGGAGGAGGAGGAGGAGGAGGAGGAGGAGGAGGAGGAGGAGGAGGAGGAGGAGGAGGAGGAGGAGGAGGAGGAGGAGGAGGAGGAGGAGAAGGAGAGCCGAGGGGTCAGTGTGAAAAATGAACCCGATTTTTGGGTTCAGGGGATCGGCCGGAACAAAGTCAAATCAGGGACCGCGGGTCTTATTTGGGGGTGGGGAGAGGGAGGGGGAGGAGGAAGAAGAAGAGGAGAAGGTTGAGGAAGGGGAGGAGGAGTAGGGCTAAGAGAAGTTGGAAGAGTAAGAGGGGGAGAGAGCTGAACGAGGAAGAGGAGGGGGAACAGGAAGAAGAAGAGAAAGAGGAGGAGGAGGAAGATGACGGGGAGGGGTAACAAGAGTAGATGTAAAAATAAGAGGAGGAGAGAGCTGGAGAAAGAAAAGGAGGAGGGACAAACTGAGGAGGAGGAGGGGAAACATAAAGGGGAACAGGAGGAGGAGGAAAATGAAAAGGAGAGGAAAGAGCAGGAGGAGAAGGAGGAGCAGGAGTAGGAAGAGGAGGAAGAGGGAAAGGAGGAAACTCAGAAGAACCAAGTAAGGACGAAGAGGCGAATGAAGAAAAGGAGTAACGAAGCGAGGAAGAGAGTAAGAAACAAGAAATAAGAAAAACACGTATTCAACAAAGAAACCCAGTCTTAGAAACGAAAAGGAAAACGAAGAAGAAAGAGAAGAAGAAAAAGAAGAAGAAAACTAAAACACAAAAGAAAAAACAAAAAACAAAACTGAGACGCAGACATCGACAAAGAAACCCAATCTGGTCAACGAAAAGGAAAAGAAAGAAATAGAGAAAAAACGAAATAATGGTACCAAAGGGACTGAAAAGAAGAAGAAGAAGAAGAAGAAGAAGAAAAAGAAGAAGAAGAAGAAGAAGAAGAAGAAGAAGACGAAGATGAAAAAGGCAGAAAAAATCATCTGAGAGATGAGAGAGAAATAAAAGACAGGGAAGATAATGAAGACGATGATGATAAAGAGGAAGAGGAGGAGGAGGAAGAGAAGGCCATGAGGGGCTCTAAGGAGGAGAGTGGCACAGGATTTGTTGAGATGAAGCAAAAGGAGAGAGAAAGGAGGAGGAAAAGGAGGGGAAAGAGGAAGAGGAGGAGGAGGAGGAGGAGGAGGAGGAGGAGGAGGAGGAGGAAAAGGAATGGAGGGGAGGAGGAGGAAGAAAAGAAGCAGAAGACAGAGGAGGTAGAGGCAAATCTTGAGCTGAAGGTAAGAAACAGGAGTAGAAAATGAGAAAGTAAACCGGGAGAAAGAGTGAAAGTGAGAATGAGAATGAGGGTGAGAATGAGGCAAAAGAAGAAGAACGAGAGGGAGTGAGAAGGAGTGAGAGAGAGGAAGAGGGAGAGGGAGAGGAAGGGAGAGGATAGGAGATACGCGCGTGATTTCACAGGCAATTTGTTGGTAAACATGGGAATAAAACGAAGAGGGGAATCATGAAAAACACCTAGAAATATGTTTACGTAAAGACAGTGAGTATTCCTTACTAATGTATATATGGCTATTGTCTGTTGAAAATAGGAAGACATCTTCACGATGATAGTGAAAGGTCATTGGAACATGTCTTTATAGTCATTTTGGATGAACACAGGAAGATGTCTACAAGGTGATAGTGAATAAGAAGACATATTCAAGCAAATGTCTACAAAACAATGGGGGAATACTCTGAGGAAGATGTCTTAACGAGTGCAAAATTGAACATAGGGAGACATCTCACAGACATATACGTTTGAATATATGTATACAGTCTGTTCTCACCCAGGGAGGCTGTATTTGGCTCGGCGTCACATTGTCTCTAATCACAGAAAAAAAAACCGTTATGACGTCATGTCATAAAGGTTGATTCTGTGTAATTCTTTCTAGATTGTTTTTGGAAGACGCTTCCTAGACGGTGGGGGAGGCGGACGGGAAGGTGTCAGAAGGAGGAGGAGGAATAGGAATAGGAAGAGGAAGAGGAGGAGGAAAAGGAAGAAGAGGAGGAGGAGGAAGAGTAGAGAGGACAGTGGCCGCAGACAGTCTCCGGAAACACAAAGAAAACTGGGAACTATTCCTGATTTGTCCATTACGACAGCGCACACGTGGGCACAATCGAAGTTATGCAAACCAG
>NC_134799.1:34812524-34817524 GCF_046742065.1 Oratosquilla oratoria | reverse complement strand
GTTCTTTGTGGTGCTTCGTATTCCATCTCACGTATAGATAAGAACAAAAAATCTCAAACGGGTCGATAATTCTAACTAAGCATATCTAACATGTACCGAAATTTTTAGAGCATGACTGAATCTATCGTAGCATAAAAGACGAGCTTAACTAGCTTTACTAGCTAGTTTACTAAGTAAATAGATAAGCATACTCTAACCACTGTGAGTCTTATAATAATTGATGATTGTGCGCTGAAGACCGACAGAAATATAATGAAGGACAAAAGCTATATAATTCGTCCTAATTATGACGATACGAAAACTTATTTCTTTGTTAAATATTCTCTTCAATTTCGATATACGAACTACCATACAACAAAAGTAAATTTTTCGATAAATTACTTTTTGAGAAACTAAACATTGGTGTTTAAACATATAAAAACGTTGCACGAAAGGAAAATGAAACCTCAGAAGACTTCATCCCATCTGAAGGTGCTGACATCTGGCGGCGGCTCAAGGAACCTCTTTCGCTCCCACGGGGACTCAATCGACACAAACCCCGGACTTGAACATTGCACCCCGTCCCCGTCCTCAGCTCAACAACACTGCCTGCCTTTAGCCAGAAGGAAATATGTAGAATACGTCACCATAACGAAGGGGAGGGAGGGGAGGGGGAGGGAGGTACAAGTGGGTGGAGGGAGAAAGAGAAAGATGGTGGGAAGAAAGGAGATATTGAGGGAGAAAAGAAGAGGTGGAGGGAGGGTATGAGGGAGAGAGAATGGGGAGCGTGACGAAGGGGGGTAAGGGGGGGTGGAGGGAAATATTTGACGAAGAGTATTGTAGGGGGGGAGGTAAGGGAGTGCGCGAGCGGAGGGAGGGAGGAAGGGAGGGAGGAGAAAGGGTGTCAGTCACGGAACTGCTGATAAAGAAGGAAATGGAAAGCCATCGACGTGGCCAAAGGAGGAAGGAAAAACACACGCAAATAAAACATGCAAACATAAAATTTTGAAAAAAAAAGAAGAGGAGAGAGGGAGAGAAGAAGGCAGATGAAGAAAAAGGGGAAGAGGGAGACGAGAGAGAGAGAGAGAGAGAGAGAGAGAGAGAGAGAGAGAGAGAGAGAGAGAGAAGAGAGAAAGAGAGAGAGAAGGGAGAGAAAGAGAATGGAGAGAGGGAGAGAAGGAAGAGAAAAAGAAGAGAGTAAAGGAGAGAAGGGGGAGAGTGAGAAGGGAGAGAGGAAACTGGGAGTGAGGGAGGAGAGATGAGAGAGAGAGAGAGAGAGAGAGAGAGAGAGAGAGAGAGAGAGAGAGAGAGAGATGGTAGAGAGGGAGCAGGAGGAGAAGGAGACGTGAGAAAAGAGAAGGGAGAGATGGAGAGAAAAAAGAGAAGATTGGAAACCAAACCAAACCAAACCAACACAGTATGACCACGGTAGAGATAGGCAGGTAGGTAAACAATATAGACGTAAGACAGACTGATACCTCCGATATGAAGATGTATAAGATATACATTTTTCTTTTTTAGATACATTTATTGTATTATGATTAACTGGTTACTTTTTTACCCATAATTTTCATAAAACCATTGAATATTCGATTCTGACTAATGTATATAATTTTTGCTGACGTCAAAAATTTTCAATCAGCTGGAAGAGAACACCGTATTGAAATGTTTGATAGAATTATCAAAGAGAAAATTCACTCCAAGAGCAATCTCGCTCTTGAGACGAAGAGATTTGTAACGAGTGTTGACAAGAGCCTTAAATAAATCAAATAAGTAAATTGTAATACGAACTCGTAAATACTCTCGTGTTACAAATCTCCGTAAAGATACTTTTTCCTGCGCGCATGAACACACACACACACACACACACACACACACACACACACACACACACACACACACACACACACAAATGCACACACACACACACACACACACACACACACACACACACACACACACACACACAAATGCACACACACACACACACACACACACACACACACACACACACACACACACACACAAATGCACACACACACACACACACACACACACACACACACACACACAAATGCACACACACACACACACACACACACACACACACACACACAAATGCACACACACACACACACACACCCAAACACACACACACACACACACACAAACACACACACACTCACAAACACAACACACACACACACACACACACACACATACACACATACATACACACACACACACACACACACAAATACACACACAAATACACACACACACACACACACACACACACACACACACACACACACATATATATATATATATATATACATATATATATATATATATATATATGTATATATATATATACATGTATATATGCATACACACAGCATATTCACACATATTGTAGAGAAGTTTCACATAATGCTGATCTTCAACTTTCCAAGACTGCCTTTATTTTGCTCATGGCGTTTCCTTCAAGACGCATAATTCAAATCCATATTTACACAAACCTGACGTATTTTCTCGTGAAATGGTAAAATCTGTACGCACAATACATAAAAAAGATGGAAGAGGGAAGAGAAAAAGAATGTTTGAAGAAAGGCTGTGGGAGAGATATACTGAGCACACAGAGGTGACTGACTGACTGGGCGAGATAAAACGACAGTTGGAAAAAAAAAAAGTTTTTCAAAAAACGTTCTCATGTTGAAAAATGAAAATAGGAGGGAAGAAGAAGGAGGAATTGAAGGAGAAAAGAGAGGAAAAAGAGAAAGAGGAAAACAAAGAGGAGGGAGAAGGAAAAGCGAAGGAGTAGAAGAAAAAGGGTGGAAACAGAGGAGGAGGTGGAGAAATGGTGGAAGAAAAAGATTAAATAAAGTAAAAGTAGGAGGTGGAAAAGGAAGATGAGATGGAGGACGTGAAGGAAGAGGAAGAGGAGAAGGGAGTGGAGGGAAAGAAAGAGTAGGAAGAGGAAGCCTGATGGTTTTATTCAGCTGAAGGCCGATCCGGGGTGGCTCAAAGACGAACAACCTTAACCACTCTGACTACGACATCACGGGCCGGTTTCGGGAAGAGTAGATAGGAGAAGCGATGGAGGGAGGGGAGAGGAGGGGAAGGGAAGGAATGGAATGGGAGGGAAAGGAAGGGAAGAGGGGGAGGGGAGAGAAATGGAGGGAAGGGAAAGAAAGTGGAGGATGAGGGGATGGGAGAGGGGAGTAGGTGAGAGTAAGAGTTTTAGTCAACTTTAATATTATTTTTTAGCTCAACATAATTCAGTTTTAGAATGGAAGGGTAGGGAGGGAGGGTCTGTTTAGCTCCCCTCCACCCTACGAAGTCTGTTTCGCATCCTCCTCCGCTCCACCTCCTCCATCCCCCATTCGACCCTAAAACAGGAGACATATGTTTTTAAATCCATCAAATCGATGACGTAAACTTTAGCTTGTAGTTCTAGATAATATTGAACAATTCTATTAACGTGTCATTATAAAGCAAGGTCGCGACCCATTGAAAACACGTTTCCCAAGGGTCCACCTCTTAGCTGAATGAAATTGTCAGGCTTCAGTTAGGGTAATGAAGTACAGAGGGCGTCGCCCTGTCCAGAAGGGTGGGGAGGGGGGAGGTGGAGGGGGGAGGGGGGAAGGGGGTTTGAGAGGCTCGGAAGCCATTTGGGGGGATTTCCTGGGCAGGAAGCGAACGAAAAAGACCTTAAGATGGAGGACGTGGAGATGGAAGTGGAAGTTGTACAGGAGGTGGAGGTGGAGGATCTAGAGGAGTTGGAGTAAGTGAAGGAGGTAGAGGAGATGGAAGATGTGGCAGTGAGGGAGGGAGGAGGTGGGAGGTAATGAAGTGGTGGGAGATAGTGAAGGGGTGGGAGGAGGGAGGTGATGGAAGACAAGGGGTGAGGGAAGAAGTGGTAGAGAGGGATGTGGTGGAGAGGAGGGAGGGAGGGAGGGAAGGAGGGAAGGAGGAGGGAGGGAAGGAATGGAAAGGCGAAATAAATCAATCGGAAAATGGGGATTGAAGGAAGGAATGGGAGAGAATAGATCTTTGTAACGTCAACCCCTCCTTCATCGAGGCGTTCTTGAGAGAATCTATCACGGGAAGCAGCAGACGTTTTTATTCGGCTGAGGGAGAGGGGAGATTCTTCAGCCTGTAGGTCATACCCCTCCTTCGCACACGCGCGCGCGCGTACACAGACACACAGACACACACACACACACACACACACACACACACACACACACACACACACACACACACACACACACACACACACACACACACAGCTTCCCCGGTGTGCGTGCAGGCGTTACCACTGGACCCTACGACCTGTCACCACTGCGGATCAAAGAAGTCACCACTAAGCGCCCACACGCGACTTCACTCACTCACTCACTCATTCGCTCACTCACTAGCGGGCACCCACGCGCGCGTTCCACCCCACTGCCGCCAGGGGTCTGATTGGGCTGACATCTGTTGACACGTTTTGTAACTAATCTCATAACTCCATTAGGCATTGTGAATGCACGGAGGGGGAGGGAGGAAGGGAGGGAGGGGGAGGGGAGGGTAGGATCCATGAGCTCGGGAGGGGGTCGGACAACGGGGGAGGTTGGGAGGGGGAGATTGGGGGAGTTGCAGTAAGGGTAGGGTCTTCGGATAGTGGTGGTAGAGGGGGGTTAGGGGGAGGGGTTTTGGGGGGATGATTTGGGTGAAATGAGGTTTCTATTTCTTTCGTATTCCGTTGGCGTTCACCAACGTTTCTTTCCCTGGTGACAATATCAGACCGAAGAGGTGGAGATATGTAGGTGGTACAGAAGAGAATGAGAGTAGTCGAAAAGAGGTACAGTAGCGGAATTTGAAAGTGATCAGCATACTTTCCTGAGAGCAGATTAGTACCCAGTCAACAAAATAATGATGCGTGACTCTGGTCCGTGGAGATGCCACACAAGATAATACACACATATACTAAAGGCTTCTTCCCCCCTTACACGGGAGGTAGCCCCCCCCCAAAA
>NC_134799.1:34805024-34807524 GCF_046742065.1 Oratosquilla oratoria | reverse complement strand
CTTGGTGCGGGCGCCTCTCTCCCTTCTTTCCTTTGTTGTTGTTGTGTATCTTTTTTTTTCTTACTTCGCACACGATCAGCGCCGTTAAACCATTATCTGTTTTTTTCCTCCGACAACTTCCGCGAACACCTATAACGTTGTCTTTCCTCCTCCTCCTCCTCCTCTTCCTCCTCCTCCTCTTCTACCGGCATCTTCTTCTTTTCCTCATCCTCTCTTTTCTTCTTTGTTTCCCGGTTATCTAACTCCTTCTGTTCCTTTTTATTTCCTTAATTTGAATTCTTTATTCTCCTACTTTCTTAACTCTCTCTCCTTCCTCCTCTCCTCCTTTTTCTCCTCCGCCTCTTAATCTATCTCTTCTTTATACTTGTCATCTATTCTTGATCTCCCACCTCTTCCTTCTCTTCTTCTTCTCTCTTTTGCTCCTCTGCCTCTTAATCTACCCCTTATTTGATCTTTTCTTCTATTCTTGACCTCTCTCCTTCTTCCTCTCCTCTTCTTCCTCCTTTTTATTTTTCCGTCTTTTTTATTTATCTTCATTTTTTCTAGTTTGTGCACTTCCCCTCTTCCTCCTCTTTCTCTTAATCTTTCGTTCCTTCTTTACATTCTTCTTCTCCTTTTCTTGTCCTCCTTCCTCCTCGTCTTCCTCCTCTTCCAGCTTTCCATTCTCCTTCTTCCTCTTCTCTTTACCTCGGTTGCCCGACTCTCCTCGCTTCACTCATTCCTCCCTTCTCCCCTCCTCCTCCTCCTCCCACTTCCTCCTTTATTTACATCTCCTTTTCATTCTATTCTCTGTCTCCTCCGCCGTCCCTCTCTCTTCCTCCATTTGTTGGTCTTGCCCCATTTCCTCGTTTTCTTCTTCGGTTTTCTTCATTTCCCGCCTTTCGAAATGTTCTCTTTGACTTTTCTCTCTTTCTTTTTTCCTTTTTTTCTTTTTTCTTTCTTTCCTTCCTTCTTTCTTTCTTTCTCTCTATTTCCTTCTTTCTTTCTCTTTCTCTCTTTCTCTCTATCTCATCTTCATCCACTTCTCCCTCTCTCCTTCCTCCCCCATTTTAACTCCTTTTCTCCTTCTCCTACTTTCTTCGCCTTCCCACCTTCTTCCCTTTCCTTTTCCCTTCCCCCCCAACGCAAGCGGAGGATGGGGGGAATGACATCAACTTTGTATTCATGACCGCTAAGTCAGCAGTTAATTGCTTAATAAATGACGGATCGCCAGGATGAGGGGTGACTTCAATTTTTGAATTATCAATAACAACCTGGGATTATACCCGCTCGTTCCCGCGCAAGGCGTCAAGGGGGGGCTCCGAGGTGGGGGATGGGGGTGGGGGGATTGGGGTTTAGGGAAGGAGAGGGGAGGGAGGGGGAGAGGTGAAGATGGGGGAGGTAGGAGAAGTGATTTATTTGATTTTATTCGATATTTTATTTTCTCATTCTTTTATCATGTTTTTATTTATTCATTCATTTATCTATCTACTCATTTATATTGGACACAGGGAGACAAAGAATGAGGTAGGTGAATGGACACTCTCAGCGTTGTTGATGTGGAGGAGTAGGTGGAGATGGTGGAGGAAGAGGAGGAGTAGGAGGAAGGAGGAAAAGGAAGAAGAAGAAGAGGAGGAGGAGGAGTAGGTGAAGGAGGGGTGGAGAAGGAGGAGGAGGAGGAGGAGTTGGAGGTGAAGGTGGAGGAGGAAGAGGTAGAGATGGAAATGGAGGAGGAGGTAGAGGTGGAAGTAGAGGAAGAGGGTGGAAATTTATCTGTATACAAATTTATTATCATAATTAATATTATTAGCGTCTTCCTATTTCTGAATTAATGTTTGCGGCAGTCAGCCTAGTAATGGATCCAAGATACATAAAAAAACTAATATTGAAAATATGTCAAAAGTTATATAAAAAGAACTAATTATAATAATAATAAAAAACGACGAATAATAAAAAAAAAAGATCCCATTTGAAGCGTCATTTGATTCGTGTCTTGCAACCTCCGCGTGGCTTGGTTTCTTTACTATTACAGCACTGTTGATTTTTGTCCTCCACAAATTCGCCAATATTATTCTTCAGTTATACTTTTCGAAATTGCTTTTGTGGAGCAGGAAGCGGACGGGAGCCAAGACGAAACCCTGTGGCACTCCAACCGTGACGCCACGTGTTGTTGTTCTGTGGAGCTCCACTTCACTCAGCTCCACTCCTCTCCACGCCACTCCACTTAACCCCACTCCACTCCACACCATTCCACTTCACTCTATTCTACTTTATTTCACTCCATTCCACACCATCCCACTTCACTTAACTCCACTTCACTCCACTCCAGTCCATTTTACCTCTTCGGCACGGTGGAATATTTCACAGATTTAGTTAACGCTAAAGGGATTAGGTTAGGGTAGGTTAAATTAGGCTAGGTTAGATCAGGTTAGTTTAGGTTAAATCAGGGTTAGGTTAGAATAGGTTAGATTAGGTTTGGTGTTGTTAGATCACGATAGGTTAGGTTAAGATTCAGACTCAA
>NC_134799.1:34782524-34790024 GCF_046742065.1 Oratosquilla oratoria | reverse complement strand
GTGCGCGTGTGTGCGCGTGTGTGTATGTGTGTGTATGTGTGCATGTGTGTGTGTGTATTCGCATCGTAAATTGAGCGTCCGGATAATCCGGCGGCCGGTGCCGGATCCGGCAGCGCCTCCTCATTGCTATGCCGGGTTGCCTTCCTTCCATTCACGTCCGGCCAATTGCTACTGACTCGACTTATTACTCTTTAATTTTCTTTTGTGGTCGAGCCCGCCCTTAAGGGGGAAGGGCAAGGTGATGTAGGGGTGTGGGTGAGTGGGCAGGGAGGTGCTGGGGGTGGCAGACCCTGATACAGGGGGGGGGGGTCCACCGAGAGTGGTTGAATTAAAAGGTCGAGAAGGAGGAGGTGGTAGAGTTAGTGGTGGAGGTGAATATGGGGCTAAGGGAGAAAGGGGAAGTGAGGGAAGAGAAAAAGAAAGGATGCAAGAGGGGAAGCTAAGAAAGGAGAGGGGAGGGTTAGGTGAAGGGACGAAAAGTGAAGGAAGAATGTGGGAAGAGAAGGAGGAGGAGGAGGAGGAGGAGGAGGAGGAGGAGGAGAGAAGTGGAGGTAAGAGGGCAGGAGGGGTTGGGAGAGTATAGGGGGGAGTTAGGGAGAGGACAGGAAAGAAAGAGGAGAGAGTAGGGGAGAAAGGGAGAGTATGAGGAGAGGGGAGAGGATAGGGGTAGTTAGTAGAAGATAGGGAGGAGAGGGATGAGGATAGAGGGGAGGGTTAGAGAGGAACCGGAACAGATTGGGAGAGAGTCTCTGTAGAGTAAAAGGTCTTGAGGTCTTAATTCTGGGGATTAAACTGGTGGAGGTCTTCCAGTTGAGCTTGGCGGAGGTCAGGACCAATCGGTCGCCGGGAGGAGCGGGTTTTTATTATCATCTCTGCATTTTTTCTATTTCTAAATTAAATCTTAATTCATGTTTTCATTTATATTCCAATTCTTATTTATTTGTGTTTTTTTTTTGGTTTTGATTTTTGTTTTTTTTTTATTTTTTTTTTAATTTCATTTTATATATATATTTTTATTTATCTATTTACTTATTTATCTATTCATCACTTTCTTTCTTCGATTTTCAGCCCTTTCCGGGCACCGGGTAGAGAGCCAACATTCGAAATTTTTGTTTCATCTTTCTTGGCACCACCACCTCGAGAGTGCCACAGAGTGCCACAGGACTTCGACGAAGCCCTTACGTACCGAGTGGCACTTTATCTCCCAAATCGACTGTCGCAAGACGATTTAATTAATTTCCATGGTAACCCCTCCCCCCCCACCCCCAAACCCCTTCGATGGCTGGCCACCTCGAAGGTGGTAGTTTAGGACCCGGGGTCGGGGGTGGAGGGAGGCGGGGGGGGGGAGAGGGGGGGTTGGCGGGGCGGAGATGCGAAGGTGGTAGTTGAGGGGCCGAGGGGAGGGGAGCCGTGCCTCCCGGATGAATGGGGATGATTTAGGGACGGTCGAGGGAAGGAGGCGGTAGTGGGGGGGGAGGGAAGAGGAGGAGGAGAAGGAGCACTGGGAGGAGGGCAATGACGACTGATGGGGACGAGGACGAGAACGAGGAGGAGGAGAAGAAGGAGGAGGGAGAGAAAGAGGATGAGGAATAGGAGGAAGAGGAAGGAAGAGACTGATGAGTAGTAGGAAGAATACAAGAAGAAGGAGGAATAGAAATGGTGCGAGAGAGAGAGAGTGAGAGAGAGAGAGAGAGAGAGAGAGAGAGAGAGAGAGAGAGAGAGAGAGAGAGAGAGAGAGAGAGAGAGAGAGAGAGAGAGAGAGAGAGAGAGAGAGAGAGAGAGACATAGAGAGAGAGAGAGAGAGAGAGAGAGAGAGAGAGAGAGAGAGAGAGAGAGAGAGAGAGAGAGAGAGAGAGAGAGAGAGAGAGAGAGGGCGTATGTGCGTGTTGGGGGGGCAAAAGAGGATGATCCACAAACTGATTCCAAATATCAAAAATAAATCATACGAAAATCGACTAAACCATATGAATCTGTTTTCCCTAATAAAGCGTAGACTCAGAGGTGACTTGATATAAGTCTTTAAAATTCTAAAGGGAATTGACAACATCAAAAGTGACAAAATTTTCACATTGAATGAGAATCAGACAAGAAACAATGGTCTCAATCTGTCCGGAAATAGATTTAATTTGGAAATAGATAGAAACAACTTTGCCAACCGTGTAGTTAATGAATAGAATAAACTTCCTGCACAGGCAGTGCAATGTAGTTCAGTTCGAAGCTTTAAGAATCATTTAGATAAACACCTAAGCAAGATGCTGTAATGATTATAATTTATTTTATATTATTTGTTTTTGTTTTGTTATCATTTGTCTGTTTGATTTTCATTTATTATTAGTTATATGTCAATTTATTATCATTTACTATTTACCTGTTTATTTATCATTTAACTATACCTATGCATTTATTTATGTATTTTATTTATTTACTTTATTATGATTTTTATCCATTAATTTATTATTATTATGATTTTTTTTTTTTTTTTTTTTTTTTGCATCCGACCTAGATATGGACCAAAAGGTCTCCTTTCGGCATGCTCCGCCTTTGTAATCCTTTGAGAGATGGGAGGGTCGCGTGGGAGTTGGAAGAAGGATGGAAGGATAAGGGGGGTGGGGGAGGTGGGATGAGGATGTCCCAGTGATGCTGAAGAGGATGCGGAGGGGATGAGGAGGAAGAGGATGTGGTTCCCCACATTCCCTACATGGGTGAGGAAGGAAGGGGAGGATGGCAAGAGGAGTATAGAAAAGAGAGGGAGGAGGGATGGAAGAAAGGGGATGTAAGAAAAGGAAAAAGAGAGTAAAAGAAATAAAGAGAGAGGGAGAGAGTGGGGTGGGGTAGAAAGATAGGTTGAGGGAGAGGGAGAGGGAGGTTAAGAGGGGGAGAGTTGGAGGTACAAGGGGAGGGAGGGAGAAGATAACGTGTGTATGTGTCTGTGGGGAGGCGAACCGTCTTGTGTACAACTTTGGATGAACAAAGACAACGCCAGACGATTTTATTCCAATTCCTGGGCAGTGGAGAGATGAGATCTGCTTCATTTAATCCCCTTAGTCCGACAAGACACTATCAATATTTCTTTCCGGTTAGGATTTAATGTGAAAATATTGTCTTTATTGTTATTATGTATTTTTTGCCAACAGCACTGTATGGGGCAGAAACGTGGAACATAAGAGAAGAAGAGAGAAGGAGTTTGAATGTGTTTGAGATGAGGTGTCTGAGAAGTATGGTGGGGGTTACTAGGCTGGATAGAGTGAGAAATGAGGAGGTGAGGAGGAGGACAGGGGTGAAAAAGGATTTGGGAGATAGGGTTGATGAAAGAATATTAGGATGGTTTGGACACATGGAAAGAATGAGTGAAGAAAGACTAGTAAAAGAGGTATGGAAGGCAGATGTGGAGGGAGTGAACATGAGGGGACGTCCTAGGATGAGGTGGATGGATGGGGTGAAGGGGGCTTTGGGGAAGAGGGGAATGTCTGTTGAGGAAGGAAGGGAGAGGACGGAAGACAGAGGTGAGTGGAGAATGGTTGTATATGGATGATGTTGTGACTGCATGAGGAGGAATGGGCGGGGGGGTGGGGGGTGGGGTAGTATGTGTGAGTAAATTTTGACGCAGCCCGAAGGGATTTCTCCCCGTCCTCTCCTTATATGCAAAGGGGGACGGAGAGGGGGGGTCGCCGATTAAATGAAGCGGCCTTGCTGTGGATGTGCTGTGTCTTGCGACACTGCTTCTGACCCAGGGCGGTGGGCAGGGTGCAGGGATGACCCGTCATCCAGGAGGTGCTCAGATGAGAGGAAGGGTGGGAGGGGTGTGGAGTGTATTTGGGGATGAAATGGGTGGGAGTGTTTTTATGCCTTTCCCTTTTTGGCTACCTCCCTTGGAAGGGGGAAAAAGCCTTGGTATATGTATGTTTGTATGTATGTATGTATTTTTTGAATATTGAGGACTTGTATCAAGTTCACACACTGAGTCTGGCTTATTATTATGTTTACGGAAAATTGAATAAAAAGTTTTTGGCTTGTATCTTCTTTGGTTCACTACAGATCATACGTTAAGGATCATCACCTAGACCTAACCTAACCTAATCTAACCTAATCTAATATAACCATACATAACATATCTTAATCTAAAATAATTTAATCTAACCTAATCTAATCTAGCCTAACATAATCTAAGCTAGCCTAATCAAACCTAATGTAACTTAACTTAAACTAATCTAATTTAACCTAATCTAACCTAACTTAACTAATCCAATATAATCTAATCTAACCTACCTTAATCTAATCTAACCTAACTTAATCTAATCAAACCTAATCTAACCCAACCTAATCTAACTTAACTTAACCTAAACTAATTTAATATAACCTAATCTAACCTAACTTAACCTAACCTAACCTAATCTAACTTAACCTAACCCTGATTTATTTCATTTGTCCTGCGGTTTAGTTTAGGCTAAGTCTGTTGTTCTGTAGCGTCCACTTTTCGAGATTGTACATAAAGATGGAAGCGCTAGTGAATTACAGTATTGTTTGAATATAAGAGTAGTGTTGGTGAATTTCTAATCCCTTAGTACATTTCTGGTTGTGAGAGATATTTTTTCAAATGAAATTTTGATGGAATAATTTTTTTCTTTTCAGAATATCATGGATGTCAATCCTGAGGACCTGGTATGTCGTTGTCAGCTTTGATTTTTTTTTTTTTTTTTTTTTTTTTTTTTTTATTTGTTTTTTTTTTTTTTTTTTTTTTTTTTTTTTTTTTAATTTTTCAGTATTTTTCTTTGGTAGGAATCTTATCAAGTAAATTTTTCTTGAAATTGTCACATGACTCAGACAAATATGCCACTTAAAAAAAATTCACCCAAGTCACGGAAAAATCTAACGTGGTAGATCTCCCCCTCCCCTCCCCCCCCCAAAAAAAAAAAAAAAGTGAAATGAAAAACATGTCGACGTTGGGCAACTTGATAATGCGGGAGTGACTTCTTACGAAACCGCCAAAAGTGTGCAATAAATCTTTTCTCCGAATCGCATTAGCATGCGAGCCACGTCAAAATCCTCTCTCATTAGTTGTTTTCGTTCAACATTTAAAAATTCTGTTCCCAGTAAACCCCCCATCTCCCTCACCCCCTCATCTCCCCCCCCCACCTTTCTCCCACCCCAGCATGCTAGTGGCAGCAGGATTATTGATTTTGTTAGCCTGAGTGACGACTGATTTTATTCAGTTAAACTCTTCAGACATTTCTACCAACCTGGCTGTTTTGTTCATCTAATGAGCTTCTCTCGACTGAAGAAGTTCATCAATTTTATTCTAAAAATAAATTCATCAATTTTATTCTGAACAGTAAGAAAGATCTATCCGCTATCTATTCCTCCTGTTGAATAAAATAGTCTGACTGTGATATTATTTGTTCAAAATGTTCAGTGAAACGTTTGAACTTCAGTCTGGCGAACGCCCTTTTGGCTGAAGGAGGGCGTCTGGTATTGGCAACACTAAATCAAGCTTGAACTTAATCGAACTATGGACCTAACCTAACCTTAACCTAACCTAATCTTCAATCTAATCTAACCTTAACCTAATCTAATCTTGAACCTAACCTAACCAGCCTTGAACTAACCTCACCTAAAGTTAGGTTAGGTTCAAAACCTAACCTAACTTTGAACCTGATTTAACCTTGTACCTAACCCAACCTAACGTAACCTAACCAATCTTAAACCTAACCTAATTGTAAGCCTAACCTAACCTTAAACCTAATTCAACCCAGCCCAACCCAACCCAATCCAATCCAACCTAACCTACAAGTAAGACATAACTCAAGATATACTGAAGACTTCGGTGATGACATCTTCCTAAACCACTTTTCTCTGGTTTATACGATTTTAACCTCGTTCTGAGTAAGGGTTTAACTGACGTAATACATATGAGCCGCATGACATCACATACCGTATATCATGCATGACGCCTGATACCGTCTATATGAAGTTCCTAAATTTATATACCAGCCGTATATAGTAGTCCTGTGACGTAGGTATCTCCCCCCATACACGCACACACACACACACACACACACACACACACACACACACACACACACACACACACACACACACACACACACAGACACACACACACACACTGGAGGGCCATTCTTCTCAATTCTATGTTGTTGTCACCGTGATCTAACACCGCTATCTCTCCCCCATAGATTTGATGTAACATATGGTCGCCATAGATTTATGCTCATTCTGATGCCAGAACTATCTGGGCTTCATCACTCTACCGGGTCTGTAAATTTCCACGGTTCCGGGGAATTTTGCTATCTTAATGGAACAGGAACGAGGATTTGCTTCGTCAAAGTCAGGCTAAGATCCGGAGGGGGAACTCGGTTTTCGAGTTTGATCACGGAATGGAGAGGGTCTGTGTATCATGGTCCTGAAGATATGCAAATACAAAGACGAAACGTGGGCGATATTTCAAACGAGTGTTTGACTGCTATCTTTATCTAGAATTGAATAGTAACATTCTAGAGCTAAATATAGAATTCACTCGGATTTCAATTTCCACCTAAATGCTGTTGCCCATAGAGCGAGGTGGATAGGCATGGGAGAGAAACATCTCCACCCTCTTTCAATTCCTTCAACTTTAGAACATGATAACCCCACCACCCCCACCCTGCGGCGTGGTGTATTGGCTGCATGTTTAAGGTAGTCGTTTTTTCAGGGACCTTAGTGACGTAAATACGGACCAGAGTAACTCAGCATTCTTTTATGATTGGAGACTCGAGTCCACTGAAAAAAAAGGAGTAATGATTACTTTTGAATAGTACTATCCCCCTGTGTAAGGGGGAAAAAGCCTTTGGTATATGTATGTATGTACTATCCTTTTGTCCTGCTGCCCTCCTTAAGCTATTCCTTAACCAGTGCTGCGACTCCACTTCTTCGATGCGATATTGTCTTCAATGCTGTTTATTGAAAAAAGTAATAAATCCCTTATAGTTAGAGACTTTTGCTCTGGCTAGCGTCTGACGATTTTATTTCAGCTTCGGGAAAAAAACTTGACGTTAAAGGGTTGATATAGTCTTCCACCTTCTGAAATTCTTATTTTTTTTTTTACTATTTTTTCTTGATTCCACTACCTTTCTGTGGTTTTATTTAAGTTTCTTATGCTTTATTTTTCTTTATAGTTTTTGTTCGTCTCAACCCTGATTCCTTATCATCTGTGTCACCTCTTCAGTACGCTTACCATCGTCTTCTTTTTTCAGATTTCAAAGATATTCGATTTTCTATTGTTTGTCACACACTGAGATCGATTCCCGCACGTTCTGTCCTCCGCGGAATGAGTCATGGGCTACAAGCCTTTGTCTCCCTCATATTCGCCAACACTGTCCCCCAACACCACACCTGCGGCGAAACATCGCTACCACCATTATGACATACAACAACAACAACAACAGCAACAACAGAAAGAGTAACAACAGCAACAACAACAACAACAGAAAGAGTAACAACAACAAC
>NC_134799.1:34765024-34770024 GCF_046742065.1 Oratosquilla oratoria | reverse complement strand
CCACATGGAGGTAAGGGAGGTTAGGGAGTGTAGGGAGAAGGGGGGTACACAAGGTCTTGATTAGTTAAGAAGGGAAGAGGAATAAGAGTTTAATTCCTTCATATAGCGTTAAAAACGTCTTGTTAACTCTTTAAGTATCTTGTTCTGCTTGTGGGTTTATCTTCCCCTGCCACCAGGCGATTTTATTTAGCCGAGTGAAAAAAATCCAGGACTGCCCTCCCCCCCCAAAAAAAAAAAAAAAAAAAAAACAGTGAATGGAACCAACTTTCTGCCGAGGCAATCCCACGTAACACGATTCTAAGTTCCAAAACTGAGTTAGAGAGGAACACCTATGAATTATGCTTCGTTCTAGATCCAGCTCATCTCTTAGCATCCGGCCTCCTCATTACCTAAGGGTTTCCTGCACTGATTCTTCGTTGCGAGGTAAGCATACGCCATAAGGCGCTTTGCTGCGGCTGAAGTCGCCATCCTTACCCTATGTGTTTAGAAAGCTAGGGGAAGTGGCCATCACGAGGTCGAGCTTAAGTTGAACACTCTACAGCGAAGTCAGTAGTAATGTAGTAATTCAATTTAGTGTTACGAAGAAATTACAGAAGGCATGGCTAAGATAAAGGACAAGTTGGTGAGCCAGCGTCTTAGCATCTGGCGATAACGGAGTAGAAGGACACTATCGTATAGTAAATCATCATGAATGAACACAGAGAACATCTTGTTTACAAACAGAACGTTTTGTTTACTCCTGTTGCCATGACGACCAATGGTGACCGAAACGTCTTGTTTACAAACAAAACTTCTTGTTAACTTGTGTTTCTATGGCGACCACTACCGGGTGTTTTTTTCAGTCCCATACGATCTAAAATCATCTTAATATCTACAGTTGCTCTGAAGACGTCGAAGAACATTGTTTGTCCAACTGTACTTGATAAGAGTGTATGGTAAGTGGATGAAGAAATAAGAATAAAAAACAAAAAATCAGGAAATGGTAAGGTGGAGAATAAAGAAGGAACTACGTATGTGGTACTGGCTGCATGTTTCATGCAGCTAATATTCTAGGTACTTCAGTGCCATCCCTACGGACCAGAGTTACTTAGTATTCTTTAAAGGGAGTCTGGTGACTTAAAATTTATACCACACCTCGGTTCTATTGCTCTCCTTAAATTTCCCCTTTACCAATCTCTATGACTCCACCTCCTCAGTGCGATATTGTTCCCCCAAGTATAGAATCACTGGTTATTGGTGACAAAAAATGTGGGGGGGGGAGGGGAAGGACCAATAATGGGGGAGGATGGAAAAAGAAGAAAGGAGAAGAGAGAGAAGCACGTGTAGCCAAGAGGACGCGGAAAGAGGGAGAGAGACAGACTGGTGGAGGAGCGATGGAGAAAAGTAAATTAAGAAGAAGAGGGGGAGAAACGAAGAGGACGGTGTAGAAGGGGAGGGAGAAAAGCAAATTGATGGAGGGTTGCACAAGAGAGAATTGAGGGGGAGGTGGAGAAAAATGAATTGAGGGAGAGAGGGGAAGGAAGGGAAGGAGAAGGAGGAGGAGAGGATGAGGAGGAGGTAAAGGAGAAAGGAGGAGGACTGTTGTCCATGTTGAATTAGGGTGGTTCATTTCCTATGTCACTAGTTCATAGGAGCAGCAGACGAGCAGTCGCCGGTTGTCAGGTCTCATTAAGGTAAAAGGCGAAATAAAAATACTCAAAGTTGACCGAAAATTAGCTTGGAGCATCATTTATAGATCGAGTGCCAGCCCCTCGGGGCTTTGCCTCCAGGTGGAGGTGAGATTGTTGGTGCAATGTGAGGCTGGATGACAGGGAGATGTTTCCATCCAACGACCCAAGGAAATCTCATCAGAGGCAAAGAGTCAAAGAACGCCAGGAAACACTTAGTGCCGACCGAAACAGCTTCATATGCCCTTTTAGTACGGAGAACCAACGGGAGCCTTTGTGGTCACGAACCGAAGTCAAACCCGAATTGACCACAACGGCAGCGGAGGTGCCTGGGCAGATGCACGCAAACCCCAAGAAACGGGCGCAGGCAGCCGCCGCAGTCCTCCACATGACGAAGAGGGGTTTTATGACTTTGTCCAAAGGTAATTATAACAATGCGGGAATGAGACACATGGGTATATGTATAATATATATATATATACACATACATACATATACCAAAGGCTTTTTCCCCCTTACAAGGGAGGTAGCCAAAAAGAAAAAGGCATAAAAACCATTCCCACCTATCCCATCCCTAATACACTTCACTCCCCTCCACCCTCTACCCTCCCACTTATCTTGGCACCTCCTGGATGACGGGTCATCTCTGCATCTTGTTCACTGCCCTGGGTCAGAGGCAGTGTCGCAAGATACAACACATCCACAGCAAGGCCGCTCCATTAAATCGGCGACCCCCCCTCTCCGTCCCCTCATGCAGAAAAGGAGAAGACGGGGAGATATATACACACACACGCACACACACACACACGCACACACACACACACACACACACACACACACACACACACACACACATATATATATATATATATATATATATATATATTTCGTTCCAGGTTTGTCACATTGTACTGTGGGCAGCCTCTACCTCGGTGGAGAACCATGGAGAAAATCTCAGTTCAAATAAGAAATATACAAACGAATAAATATATAAACAAATAAACAAACAAATAGATACGTATTCGTCAAATATATAAACACAAGGCGATAAAGAAAAAATCATATTGTGTGAAAAAATGTCAACAAACTGTTGGGCGACAACAAAGCAAGATGTAACGTAGATTTCTTTTGTCTTTTGTATGTCTTGCTCGAGACAACTTTTACTCTAATTTCTGTCCGGCAAGTTCTCCCCACCTTTGTTTGGTAGACCATGAAGGAAGACGCCTCCTCCTCACCCTCCACCTCCTCCACCTCCATCCTTAGTCCCCTCCATCCTCCAAATTCCCCATTCCCCATTTCCGTGTCCCAGACATCCTTCGCTACCTCACTGTACCCCATCGTCCTTATGTCCCCATCGTTGCTTCTCTATCATGTTATGGTCCTCATTGCTTTTTTTTCCTCCTCCTCTATTGTTCCACACCTTCAATATTTCTTCACCATCGTGCCCCTTCTCTCTCACTCTCCCCTTTACCTCCAAATCTCTCCGAACAACTTTCTTCTCACTCTTTCTCCCTCAATCCTGTGTGTGTGTGTGTGTATTTCACCATGATCTTGGATCACGTGTTAGACTCGTGATCGAGGGCTATTTCCCTCCCGGAAGAGAGCTCAGAGCTCGTATATGACCGATCTATGGGTAATGCTGTGACCTTACACGCATACATACACCCAACTCTCCGCCCACGAGAGATGGAGTAACAACTCGCAGCGCAGCGATACTGAAATTATTTCAACCCTAGGCGGGATTCGAACCCAGACCACCGTAGTGACAGCCTGGAACTCTACCAACTGCGCCACGAGTTGTGTGTGTGTGTGTGTGTGTGTGTGTGTGTGTGTGTGTGTGTGTGTGTGTGTGTGTGTGTGTGTGCGTGCGTGTGTGTATGTATGTGTGTGTTTATATGGGCATGTGTCTGCTTCGTGAACCAACCCCCCCACTCTCCTGCAGGCAGGAAAGAAGGTTACGGCTCTTGCATTATTTCTCTTCCCGTTTTCAATTTCATCCCTCATTTCCCCTTCGTTGTCGTCGTCGTCGTCCTGCCCGTCCGCCATTTTTGCGGCTCTTAGTCGCGCCTCTGAGTGCGGTCCCCTGATCTTCTCATCTTCTTTGAGCATCTTCCCAATCTCCCTTTTTTTCCTTCTTTTTGTCCTTTTTCCTCATTATATTTTGTTATGTTTTTTCCTTATTTTTTTGTTCCTCATTATCTTTCTTCCTTTTTCCTTTTTTTTTGTCCTCATTATCTTTTATTACTTTTCCCCATTTTTTGCTCCTTATTTTCTTTCATCCTTTTTTTTTTATTCTCTGATTGGATTATGTCGGAGTCTCGGTCATTCGGCCGCGTCATTATCACCCTATAACGTCATCTATTCCCGGTAAATGTAATTTCCCAAGACTCTTTGTTTTTCTTTTCACATCTATTGATATTTGTATTTCTTTACTCATTGTTCATCCACCACACCAGATTTTATTTGATTTCATGCAGTCGTTACTCGACACCAACTAAACTATCACCTTCAATGGAAGTAAAAAGAATGTAGACATGTGTATAGGTACTGGTGTATACTTAGACTCACGCTCACACACGCATACACGCGCACACATTTTATCATATATATGTACATATACATATGTATGTACATATACAAATACATACATATGAACATATACATATACATATACATACACATATGTATATACATATACATATACATATATATATACTTTTACATATACATATTCATGTAAGCATACATATACCTATATGTATACCTATATGTATATACATATACATATATGTATATATACACATGATCTTACATATACATAAACATTCACGTTTCTAAGAAGCTTCTCCCGTGCGCACTCCCCGTTCCCCTCCCCCCAACAAGCTCTTCTGCTTCCCTCGTAGTTTGAGTACAGTATGTCGCTCATTGGCACCTCTTCGGCCTCCTCCCCGCTCTCAGCCATTAGGGCGTCTATGCTGAGGACGAGCTTTTTCGTGGTTGAATGAAACTTAGTTTCTGTTCCAAATGGTGGTGGTGGCGTTGGTGGTCGTGGTGGTGGTGATGATGAGATGATGAGATGATGATGATGATGATGATGATGATGATGATGATGATGATGATGACGACGACGATGATGACGATGATTGATATTACCATGATGGTATGTAAATAGGGGAAGGGATGGAGGAGGAGAAGGAGGAAGAGGAGGAGGAGGAGAAGAGGCAGAACGGGAGTCCCTCCGGCTGATCGCCGTGTGGCGGCAATTGGGGGGTGGGGGTGGGGGGGTTGACACCGTCAGCATGACAATGAACAAGAACCATAAGGGAATTAGGT
>NC_134799.1:34757524-34762524 GCF_046742065.1 Oratosquilla oratoria | reverse complement strand
ATAGTAATAACAATAGCTATAATGGTAATAATAACGATAGTAATAGTAATAATTATAATTATAATAATGATAATAATAATTATACTATTGCTACTACTACTACTGATGGTCATGATGATGATGATGATGATGATGATGATGATGATGATGATGATGATGATGATGATGATGATGACGATGCTGCTGCTGCTGCTGATTATAATAACTACGATAATAACGAAAAATAAGAACAACACTAATGATAGTCAACAATAATTAAATATTATATACATGTGAAATAGATGAAAGCACAGATAAATCAATTATTAGAACGAACAAATAAATATTACACAAACAAATAAACAGAATAAATGGATAGCTACATATTATAGATAACAATAAGTAAAAAAAATCGGCTGCCGACACAGGCGGGAGGCCTCTGGAGGGGCCGGCCAGCAGCTGTTGTCCTTCGCCGAATCGAAGAAACGTTATTTGTCAATCCTATTTTGGTCATCGCGTCCCAGTCCCCCTTGACCCACCCACCCCACCATCCCGCCCGCGCGCGCGCGCGCACGCGCTCACAAGTCCCCAGAATCCACCCAATCCGCGGAATAAAAAATTGGATAATGTCTGGATTTGAGGGTAAAACATGGGATTTCGTCAGTAAATAGGGGAGACAAGGGGACACGGCGCTGATCCCTCTCAAGCATCTTTCCCCCCTCCCCCTTCCTCCACCCCTCACCCATCCCTCCCTTTCCTTCTCCTCCCCCCATTTCGTCATATTTCCCTCCCTTCACCCATCCTTCCCTCCCTCCCTCCCTCATTCCTCCCTTCATCTCTGTCTCATTCACTCGCCCCATTCTCTCCATACCTTCTCACCCTTACCTTTTTCACTGTCATTTTTTCCTCATTTCACTATGATGACCAATAATAAAATGAATAAACGAACAAAAAATGAAGACAAATAAATTAATGGACAAATAAATAAATAGATATCTAACCTGCTCACGAATTGGTCAGTGTGCCCGTCAAATAATGTGTGTCTTCACTACGATGAATACAGACATGCACACATTCATACATGTATGCAAACATACACACACACACACACACACACACACACACACACACACACACACACACACACACACACACACACATATATATATATATATATATATATATATATATATATATATGTATACAGTATATATATTATATATGTATATATATATATATATTAAATATGTATATATATGTATATATATATACATGCATGTGTGTGTGCGTGTGTGTGTTTGCATATATATGTATATATATCATATATATATGTATATATATGTATATATATCTGTATATATATATACATATATGTATATATATGAATATATATATGAATATATATATATATATATATATATATATATATATATATATAAATATATATTAAAGTAAAGTTGACAATTTGGGTGTATTTGGCGTACGAACAATCTGATGGCAAAGTTGCTTTAATCTCTTACATTTCGAGTACACGTCTCTTTTCAGAGAGAAAGACAGACAGACATACACATCGCCTTATATACTCATGTTCTTCGGAGATTTTATCTCACTGTTTATCTCGGAAAGCCCACACGTGCTTGCCCGTCTCGTTCTGTCTGTTAAGTTAGATTCTGCCACTATAACTTTCCTGGTCGTTTTGACTAGGCTGACGAATCCTTCCCTATGACTGGTGGTGTCTTCTGTGCTGGTGTCCGCTGCTTCTACTGTTTTTCTTATTTTTCTAACAAGTCCCTTATTAATCACTTCCTTATTATGCCTGGTTTTGAAATGTCCGTATTTACCTAAATGTACAACCAATGAGTTGTGTGTTCTGTGGTGCATGATGTTATTCCTGTGCCCGTAAGTACGCTTATAGATGTATATACATACATATATATATATATATATATATACATATATATATACACATATACATATGCATATATATGTTATATATATATATATATGTATATATATACATATACATATATATGTTATATATATATATATATATATGTATATATATACATATATTATTCGAGAAATTCGCTATTGGACAGCGACATCATTCAGATAATCTCTTTGGCAGTAGCGCACGGGACTCGAGCCCAATACGCTTGGAAGTAAACTCCCAAGACGCACACACGCCTTAGACCGCTCGACCACTAAACAGCATATGCTGTTTAGTGGTCGAGAGGTCTAAGGCGTGAGTGCGTCTTGGGAGTTTACAACCAAGCGTATCGGGTTCGAGTCCCGTGCGCTACTGCCAAAGAGATTATCTAACATATATATATATATATATATATATATATATATACATGAATATGCATATATTATATATATATATATATATATATATATATATACATATATATATATATGTATGTATATATATACATATATATATATATATATATTACATACACACACACACACACACACACACACACATATATATATATATATATATATATATATACATATACATATGCGCATATGTATATTTATATATATATGTATATATATATGTATATGTATATATATGTATGTATATATATATATATATATATGAATATTCATATAAATATATATATATATATATATATATATACATACATAAACACATACATATGGATCTCTAGGGGGAAGGAGGAAGAGAAAGACACGGGTCTAGGTCCGAGTTTATTCCTGACCGGTTCTGCTTGGATATCTATATCTATCTATCTATCTATCTATCTATATATATATATATATATATATATGTATATATATACATGTATATACATATATATATATATACATATATATATGTATATACATATATATATGTATATACATATATATATGTATATATATATGTATATACATATACATACATATATTCATATATATATATATATATATATACTATATATATAAATATATATATATATATGCATGTATGTATGCATGTATGTCTACATGTATGTATGTATGCCTGCTCTTTGGTTGTTCAAGTCACTCACTATTAAGCACCAGTCTCCAGCCATGGCCTCAGCTGAGGTCCACCTTTGCTGTGGTTCTTTACAGCAAACAAATACATGAGAACATGATCTAGTGATAATGATATAGAGGTGAAAACAATATCTAGAACAAAATCCTGATGAGCCCATGATGTATATATATATATATATATATATATATATATATATATACGTATATATATATGTATATATATATAAATACAAAAATACATATATATATATATATATATATATATATATATGTATATATATATGTATATATATATATATATATATATATATATATATATATATATATATTGGTAACTAGTATGTTATAACACATTTGTAAAAGATCACTGTTAACCCACTATCGGAGAAATAATAACGGAAAGTACAGAGAAACTGTATATTTCGACTACTCTCTGTAGTCCTCTTCAGCAGTTTCTCTGTACTTTCCGTTATTATTTCTCCGATAGTGGGTTAACAGTGATATATGTATATGTATATATATATATATATACATACATACATATATATATATATATATATATATATATGTATATATATATATATATGTGTGTGTGTGTGTGTGTTTGTGTGTGTGTGTGTGTACATATATAAGAAGTAATCCACCCTGGCCTTATTGTGGTCACTCTGGGGTGTGGGATATTCCGCTGGAAATGATAGATATCTAAAACCTCAATTAGGGAAATCTGTTAACACAATGGAATAATAATAAAAATATTCTAGTGACACCTATAAAGAAGACATGCACGTAAAAAAAAAAAAAAAAGAAAAAAAAAAAAAATTTGCTTTTCCACGCACCACACCGTCCGGCCAGTTATATCATTTCCTCCGAATTATCCCGATAAAAAAGTTTTGACGAATGAAACAACGGTAGGATTCGAGCATGGGACTCCCACCCTTACGAACCAAAGTACACAGTGCTCATTGTCCCGTGCTCCCCTTTCCTGAGTATAAAAAAACGCAGGCAGCATACGATTGTGAGTCTTACTGCATATATCAATAGAGATAATTCTCTGATAAAACAGCTTAGCTTTTGTCGCCTAATCCTATTTGTGAGAGGAGAGACGAGGAGACGAGGAGGAGGAGGACGAGGAGACTGTCGAGGTGGAGTGGGTCGGCCATATCTCCGTATACTAATGGGGAGACCAGGACGGAGGGGGGGAGGGAGGGAGAGGGGGAAAGAGGGAAGGATAGAGGAGGAGAGGAGGGATAGAAGGAGGGGGAAATAGGAAGAGAGGGACGGAGGAAGGGAGGAAGGGAGGAAGGGAGGGAGGAAGGGAGGGAGGGATGTGAGTGAGGGAGGGAGAAAGGAAAATAGGGAGTGAGTGAGGAAGGAAAGGAAACAGGGAGGGAAGGAGAAAAGAAGGAGGGAGAAGGGAGGAGGGTTAGAAGGAGGGAGGAAGGAGGGGAGAGGAAGTCAGGGAGAGAGGGAAGTAAGGAAAGAGAGGGGAAGGTGTGAGGGAGTCAGTGAAGTAACAATATAGGGAAGGAGAGAAAGAGGGAGAGAAGGAGGGAGAGGAGGGAGGAGAGAAGTAAGGGGTCGGGAGAAAGGAAGGGAGGGAAGGAGTGAGGGAGCGGATAAGAGGAAGGGGAAAGAGATGGGAGGTAAGGAGTGAGGGAATGAGGGAGAAACGAAGGGAGTAATGATGGAAGTGGGTAGGGATAGAGGGAAGGAAGGATGGATGAATGACAGAAAGAATACAATAGAATAAAAAAGACAGGATGAGGAAATGGAGGACAGAAGACAAAAAAGAAAGATAAAACAGGAGAGGACAAGGTTATAAAAATACAGAAAACAGAACAGAGGAAAAGAGAGGAGAAGAGCGACAAAGCAAATGAAAATAGATAAAAAAGGAGAAGAGGAGAGGACAAAAATGAAATGGGTGTTATCTGATGGCGCCTCTGCATTAGTGCCCACACAAAACCTTATCCAGTCGGTTATATCATACA
>NC_134799.1:34752524-34755024 GCF_046742065.1 Oratosquilla oratoria | reverse complement strand
ATAGTAGGTTTCAATTCAAGCCTCATCTCTGGTCTCATAATCACTAGGTCATCCTCTCACCGAAAAGGGTAGGGGAAGAGAAAAGAGGTAAATGAGAGTGAAAGGAGAGAAATTATAGGGAAAAGAGAGAAATGAGAGAGAAAAGGAAGAGAAAGAGGGACAGGGGTTTACCAGTGAGAGAAAGAAGGAGAAAGGGGGAGAGAATATAAAACTGCAAATAAAGTTGGTGTGCACAAGGGACGCGGAAAGGGGCCCAGCGGTGCAAGAGGGAAATGGTGGTGGTGATAGTGGTGATGGTGGTGATGATAGTGGTGGAAATAGTGATGGTATTAGTGGTAGTATTAGTGATGGTGTTAAGTGGTAGAAGTGGTAATGACATTGATGTTGGTGGTGGTGGAGGTACTGATAGTGGTGGTGATAAAGGAGATGGGGTGATGGGGATGGTGGAAATGGTGGTGAAAGTATTAGTGACAACTAGTGATGACAGTGGTGAAAATGATGGTCGTGAAAATAACGATCTTAATGAAAATAGTTGTGATGGTGCTGATGGTGATAGTCAGACTGGCTGATATATCCGAGGTGATGGTGAAACTGGTGCTTGCCGGGTGGTGAAAATGGTGAAAATGATTAAGGAAAGGTAGTAAAACCTTGGAAACTTATGATATAAAGCTGTATGGCGCTCGCCAGAATAGAATCTCTAAGTTGACACCAGAGGAGGAAATCCCCCTCCCCCATCCAAGGCGGAGGGGGCGAGGAGAAGAATTGAGAATAGGAAGACCATGAAAGAGAGGAGGGGGAAGAAGAAGAAGAGGAAGAAGAAGAAGTTCAAGAAGAGAGAGAGAGAGAGAGAGAGAGAGAGAGAGAGAGAGAGAGAGAGAGAGAGAGAGAGAGAGAGAGAGAGAGCGAGAGAGAGAGAGAGGAACCTGGAGTAACATGAGGACACGGAGGCGACGTTGTCGAAGTGGGTCGAGAAAGAGATCGCCTGGATAAGGAGGAAGGGCAGAGGGGGAGGGAGGGAGGGAGGGAGGGAGGGTAGATAGGGAACGGAGGTAGGGAGGAAGTGAGATAGGAGGGGAGGTAGGGAGGGAGGGAGAGAGGGAGGGAGGGAGAGGCGAAGAAGAGGAGGAAGAAGAGGAAGAGGAGGAGGAGGAAGAAGGGGAGGAGAAAAAGGGAAGAGAAAGGCGCGAAGAGTAAGAAGAAGATAAGTGAGAAAGAAGAGGAGCAGAAGAAATAGGAGGAGGAGGAGGAGGAGGTGGAAGAATGGGAAAAGGAGCGGGAGTAAGAGGGATAAAGGAAGAGGAGGAAGAAGGAAAAAGGAGGAAAAAGAAATAGAGTCTAAGGAGGCGGAATGAAAAGGAAGAGTGAGGGGAAGAAGAGAGGAAGTGAGTGTGGGGAGGAGGGGGGAGGGGTAAGAAAGGAGGAAGAAACGGGACCATAGGAGGTGAGAAAAAGAGCAGCAAGAGTGGAAGATGAGAGAGGGAAGAAAGAAGGTAAAAAAAAAAAAATAAAAATAAATAAATAAATAAAAATAAAACGTGAAACAAGAAAAAACCAGAAAAAAGAGGGGAGCTGCTGAGGGGAAAGAGGGAGGATAGAGGAGGGGGAGAAGTAGGGGAGGAGGGGGAAGGAGGAAGGGTCATTCATGAGGGGAAGGAGAATAGGGAGGAAGGGAAGGACGTACGGGGGACACACAAGAGCGGGGATGGAGAGTAGGGAAGGAGGGGGTGGGAGGGAGGGAGAGGATATAGGAGAACGGAAGGAAAGTGGGAAGTGAGGACGGAAGGAAGATAAGGGGAGGAATGGTGAGGGTGAGGGAGGGGACGAGGGGAGGAAGAAGGGAGGTAAGATAAGGGAGTGGATGAGGGAAGGAGGAGGAGAGTGGGGGAAGAGGGAAGGGGTGGGAGAGGGAAGTAGAGAGAGAGAGAGAGAGAGAGAGAGAGAGAGAGAGAGAGAGAGAGAGAGAGAGAGAGAGAGAGAGAGAGAGAGAGAGAGAGAGAGAGAGAGAGAGAGAGAGAGAGAGAGAGAGAGAGAGAGAGAGAGAGGGAAGGAAGGCTTGTAGGGGGGGTAGGGAAGGCTTGGAGGGAAGGGAGAGAGGGAAAAAGAAGGAATGGGAGGGAGGGAGGGAAAGTGAGGGAAAGGAAGGGGAGGGAGGGGAGGGGAGGGGAGGGCGCCACAAATAGGCTAAACAAAACGCGGTGCATTCACTGGGCCGATTGGATTAGTGTAGTGTCGGGTCACACTTGAACGTGGGCGGCAACGCAATGGACACACGCCCACTCCATACACAACGCTGTATGTGCGCATGCATGCAAGCGGGCGTGCACATGGGGGCTGTGTATGTATTAAACGGGGGCTGTGTATGAATTAAACGGGCGTACACACATGGGATGTGTATGTATACAAACTTTCGTGCACACGAGGTGTGTGTGTGTAAGTGGGCGTACATAATCGGCTGTGTATATACGTGTGTGAGCGTGCACACGGGGGCTTTGTATGTATG
>NC_134799.1:34737524-34740024 GCF_046742065.1 Oratosquilla oratoria | reverse complement strand
TTAATAGTCTCCTGCCCCTGATGGTCTCCAGGCACTCGTATCTCCTGGCTCTAGGTCTCCTTTTGTATCTCTCTCTCTCTCTCTCTCTTTCTCTCTCTCTCTTACTGTTGGATGAGTATCATGTTTCGGACACACTAATGTAGCTTTGCATTCATCTCTATAACATTATCATGTAGACTTGATATATATGTATATGTGTGTATACATATGTATATATATATATATATATATATACATATATATATACATATATATATATACACACGCACACACACACACGCGCAAGCACACACACACACACAAACACACACACATGCACGCACACACACACATACGCGCGCGCGCACGCATACACACACACACATACAAACACACACACATACACACACACACATGAATACACACACACACACACATACAAACACACACACATACACACACACAAACATACACACACACACACGCACACACACACACACACACACACACACACACACACACACACACACACACACACACATATATATATATATAAATGTGTGTGTGTGTGTGTGTGTGTGTGTGTGTGTGTGTGTGTGTGTGTATACATATGTATATATATATATATATGTATATATATGCATATATATATATATATATACAGTATATATATATATTTGTGTGCGTATATGTATACGTGTATGTGTGCATATGTATGTATGTATGTGTGTATGTACCAAGGCCATTTTTCCCTTATAAGGGGGTAGCCGGGTCAAACCACACGCAATATAAAGTCATAAATTTTCAAGAAACCTCTAATTTTGTCACTGACACATCACGTCAATGACGACCGCGCTGACAGGCCCAGCAGGTTCCAGTAGGCGCCTGCTGCGCCAGAGCAGGTGTCCCGGACGAGATGCACAGCAGGTGGACTGCGTCGAGACAGAAGCAGGTGTATATTTGCCATTAAAAAAAAAGAAAAAAAAAGGATGACGTTTGACATTAGAATCATCACTGTCAGTTTCTGTTTTCTTTCTGTCTTACTGACATATGTATATATATATATATATATATATATATATATACAGTATATATATATATATATATATATATATCTATATATATATATATATATATATATATATATATACATATATATATGTATATATATATAAACTTTTGTATACATATATATAATATATATATATATATATACATATATATACATATATATATACATATGTATACATGTATATATATATATATGTATATATATATGTATAAATATATATATACATATATATACATATATATATGTACATGTATATATATACAGTATATATATATATATATATATATATATATATATATATATATATATATATATATGTATATATATTCTTGTTCGAATACGAAGCTTTTATTCAGCTGGAAATGATATCCAGAATGAGTTGATTAGCCGGAAGTCATCACGAGAGCGACGCTCGTTTTATGACGTGTCAATGACGTTACAAAGACGCCCGGAACCGATCGTCTCACCGGAACCGTTAAAGGACTGGAACGGTCGATTAACCGTAACACGTTGACTTACAGAAATCGTCAATTAACCGGAAAGGTAACAATTGGTTATCCGAAACCAGTGTTAACCAGAGTGTTTGTATAACCGAATTTGGTTAACCGAACTCGGTTAACTGGAGTGCTACGATTAACCAGAGCATTTCGATTAACCGAGGCATTTCGAGTGACCCCACCCATTCGATTAACCGAAACGTTACTATTAACCGGAACCTTTCGATTAACCGGAACCGTCCGATTAACCGTAACCGTTCGATTAACTGGACTCCTATTAATTGGAACACTAGATTAACCGGAACCTTTCGGTTAACCAAAATCATCCGATAAAGTCGACCCAAACAACTACCCGGAACCGGTGGGCTATCCGGAGCGGAGCCGGTGGGTGACCAGCGGGGGTGGGGGGGCTGACGACAGAGGGTGTTAAGCGGGTGATGGGCCGCTGACCAGCGCCGTAGGCAGCCGAGCGAGAGGCTGACACGAGCTGGCGGTACCCAAACGGCGAAATGGGAGGGGGTGGGGGTGGGGGGGTAGGGGAGATACGAGGGAAGTGGGAGTAAGAGAGAAGGAGGGGAGATGAGGAGAAAAGAGGGGGAAGAGGGTTGAGGAGGGGAGAGGAGAGGAGGGAAGAAGAGGGTTGAGGAGGATGGAAGAGAGTTGAGGAGGGAAGAGGAGTGGAGAGGAGAGGAGGGGAAAGGAAAGGAGGGGACGGGAGGAGAGAGGAAGGGGAGAAAGGAAAGGGAGAAGGGGAGGGGAGAGGAAGATAGAGGAGAGGAAGGGAGGAGAAAGGAGGATCGAAGAATTGAGGGAGATGGAGGAAGGGAGAAGAGGAGACAAGAGTGTAGGGGAAGGGAAGAGGAGAGGAGGAGCGAGGAAGAGAGTAGAAAAGAGTGAAGGAAAGAGGAGAAAAGAGAGAAGGGAAGAGGAGAAAAGGAAAAAAAGAGAAACG
>NC_134799.1:34725024-34732524 GCF_046742065.1 Oratosquilla oratoria | reverse complement strand
ATAATAATTATGAGAGTCCAAAGGGGATGGGAGTTGGATGAAGTGAGAGCGTGAGAAGGTGTCAGTACGGGGATGAGGGAATAAGGTATGAGAGTCCAAAGGGGATGGGAGTTTGGGGAAGTGAGAGCGTGAGACTAAATTGGGAAGTGAGAGGAGCTCACTGAGGAGAAGGGGAAAGAGTAAGAGGAAGAGATGAGGAAGGTAAGAGGAAATGTGTGTAAGGGGATGGGTTCTGATCCTCTGAAGAAGAGCGAGGAGGACGAGGAGGAGGAGGAGGAGGAGGAGGAGGAGGAGTTGGAGGAGGAGGAGGAGGAGGAGGAGTTGGAGGAGGAGGAGGAGGAGGAAGAGGAGGAGGAGGGTGGGCGAGAAACGTGGGTGGAGGTGGGGGAGGGTATACGGGTCAGAAAGACTGGTGTGGGGGGGTTAGGGGGTGAGGGGGATAGAGGAGTTGGACAATGGCACCTTGTGGAGTACTTAAAGTGAGTTACATCTTCAGGTATGATAAAGACTGTGACAATACGGTTTGCATACATATATACACTCAACTCAGATACGTGAGCTTAACTGTTTACTGTCTTGTTCCCGCTCTAACTCGCTCGTCCTGTTAACTCTCCCCTCCTCTCGCTCTCTTTCTTCCTCTCTCGCTTCTTCTCCCTCTTCTTCTTCTTCTTCCTTTCTCTTTCTCTCTCTCCCTCTCCTTCTTCGTAATCTACACTCCCTCTCCCTTTCCTACTACCCTCTCTCTTCCTCTCCCTGTCCCTCTGCCTTTCCCTCTTATTCATCTTCGGAATTAATCACACTAACCAACTAAGATACGCATCCGGTGCCTAAGATCGAACTCGATACCAAGATCTTGTTCTGTCCAACGGCAGGCAAATTTATTTAGTTGAGGGCTGAAGGGGGCTGCTGCGGTCTGTGTTCTTTTTTCTTCGTCTCTTCTAACCTTGTCCAAAACTTCGCAACGCGCTCTGAACGGGGTTAAGGCGTCTTCGACCAGTTGATATTTCGACCATCGATGTTTGTCGATTTTTATGTATTTAGGGGAGGAGGTGAAGGAGGAGAAGGAGTAGGAGGAAGTGGGTATGGGGCATATATTGAGTCTTGGTCGCTAGCACTCACATTCTCTCTCTCTCACTCTCTCTTTCTCTCTTTCTCTCTAAAAAAAAAGGCGTGGTCCATAACGGATCCTGCAGAAAGGGGCACTGATCGAAGCGCGTTAAACCAAGGCATTGCAAGGCCAACAGATCTCAAACTTTTTTTTTTTTTGACTGAAAAAATAGTGGTTCTAACGTAAACAAATCAATAGATAACTAAATGAATAAATGAATACAAAACAAACAGACAATGAGGGGCCTTAAGTAAAAAAAAACAAAAAAAAAACAGATTAACAAATAGATAAATAAATAGATAAATAGATAAGAAAATAAATAAGCATAATAAATAAAGAAACAAAAAACAAACAAACAAACAAGCAAACAAAACTAAATGAATTCGAAAAAAAAAAATTCAAGGAAGACATTATATATTTTTTGCTTCGCACTACCGCGATCGAAGCGGAACAGTCGTGTTCTTGACATGGTTAACATAACCGACCACTAAACATGGTTAAGTTGGACGAGATTAAAGGTTATCTCTGCACGCCTAAACTCGTGGTTTAGGTGAACAGAGCCGAGGAGTTTAGTTATTAGAAAGTTAAGTTATCATTTAACCATTTCGAAAGTTACACGGATTCGTTAACCCGTTCCATTCAAGCAACTAACCTTCAACTGAATAAAATCGTCAGATTCAGCCAGAACAAAATCTACAAACTAATCCACTGGATTACTTGGGGTTAATCTTTCCCCTCTTAAACCTTTCCCCTTAATCCCCGAGACCTGCTCCCCTCGTTTTGTCTCTCCCCTAAAGTGGCTTCAACCCTCAACCACAAACACTCCGAACCCTAACTGCGTCGTTTTACGTCATATTGCGTCGTATTGCGTCGTTTCCTCATCTGCACAAGTCACAACTCGTAAGCCGTTTCTCTCCTCCTCCTCCTCCTCCTCCTCCTCCTCCTCCTCCTCTTCGTCTGGATCCTTACTCTTCCTTCCTCTTCCTTTTGTATAAAGAAGATGCAAACAGCAACAGACCTATTTGTTCTTACGGGGAAAGGGGAAATGTAAACAGTGGAAACAGTTAAGAACCACTGACTTAATCTAAGTGTATGGGTTCACGATACTGAGAAATGAGTTAAATTGGGGTTAGACTCCATATGATTGTGTCATTGGGTTTCGGAATTTATAGATGACATGAAACACAAATATGGAATATAAAACGAAATAACATAAATATGATAGAAAAACAGAATACGTAGAGAGGAAGGAAGGAAATAAAAACATTAGAACAAATAAAGCATATGAATAGAGGAAAAAAGATATGTCATTTCTGCCATATATAATCAGAGAACCAGGGCAAGTGGCACTCACTGGAACCCTGAATAGAATTAAGGTTGAAGAAAAAGAGGAAATAAATACTAAGATATGGAAGACTTAATGACATAAGAAAATCAAAACACGAATACTGAGTACGGGAAAGAAATAGAATAAGGAAAATAAAGGGAAAAGATACATGAGAGTAGAAGAAGATAAGACAAAGAAGATATAGATTTCAAAAGAAGAAATAGAGAGGGATGTAATGACAGATAAGATGAGAGAAAATAAAATCACGAAAACTACAAAGTGTATAATGAAGAAACTGCAACAGTTAAGAAAACCATACAAAACAGAGAGAGAGAGAGAGAGAGAGAGAGAGAGAGAGAGAGAGAGAGAGAGAGAGAGAGAGAGAGAGAGAGAGAGAGAGAGAGAGAGAGAGAGAGAGAGAGAGAGAGAGAGAGAGAGAGAGAGAGAGAGAGAGAGAGAGAGAGAGAGAGAGAGAGAGAGAGAGAGAGAGAGAGAGAGAGAGGGAGACGTCCCTAGAAGAATAAAAAAGAAAGAGCAAAAAAAAAAAAAAAAAGAAAGGCGGAGAGAAGGACACCCAGTGGGGCCGAGAGAGAAAAAGAGAGTCAGAAAGAGAGAAAGAAGAGCGAGATAGGAGACGGCGTAATTCAGCATTTTGCTTTGGGCCTCCTGACAAAGAGTGGGAACAACAAATTGCCCTCCATGTGCACCCAGGGACGCATATTTGCATATGGTCTGAGCTTCTGTACGTGCACATGTACGTGTGTGTATGTGTGTGAGTAACTGTATGTGTGTGTGTGTGTGTGTGTGTGTGTGTGTGTGTGTGTGTGTGTGTGTGTGTGTGTGTGTGTGTGTGTGTGTGTGTGTGTGTGTGTGTGTGTGTGTGTATGTGTGTGTGTGAGTGTGTGTATATATATATATATATATATATATGTGTGTGTGTGTGTGTGTGTGTGTGTGTGTGTATACAGTTGGTCATGCGTATGAAATAGGTAGATAGATAGATAGATAGATAGAGAGAGGGAGAGAGAGAGAGAGAGAGAGAGAGAGAGAGAGAGAGAGAGAGAGAGAGAGAGAGAGAGAGAGAGAGAGAGAGAGAGAGAGAGAGAGAGAGAGAGAGAGAGAGAGAGAGAGAGAGAGAGAGAGAGAGAGAGAGAGAGAGAGAGAGAGAGAGAGAGAGAGAGAGAGAGAGAGAGAGAGAGAGTGCATATAATCGTGCTTGAGCTCAAAAAACGAGTTATAGGTGTAAAAAAAGAAAAAAAGATAAAGAGGAAAGAAAAGACATAATGTGAAGTAGAGAGAAAAAGAAAGAGAATAAATCAAATGAGAAAAACAAAGTAAAAAGAAGAGAAGAGAGAAGTAAATTAAGAGATGGAATAAGAAGAGAAGAAAGGTGAAGAAGACAAGGAAGGGGGAAATGAGGGAAAGAAGGAAGAAGGTAAAAAAAAATGGAAAAGAGAAGAAGAAAAAATGAAATGAAAAATGGAAGGAAAAGAGAAAGACAAAGAAGAAGAGGAGGACAAATAAGAGCTGGATTAAGAGGTGAAAGATGAAGAAGAGAAAGAAGGTGAAGAAGGAAACGAGAAGAAAACGAAGGTAAAGTAAAGAGAAATGAAGAAGAGAGGAAAGAAAAATCGAAAAAGAGACATGAATGAGAAGAAATGGGGAAAAGAAAAAATGAAAATAAAAAAGAAGAAAAGGAGATAAAAGGTAGTACAGTAAGGGGGGGAGGGGCGATGAGGGGAATGAGGAGGGAGAGGAGGGGGGAGGGGGGAGGGGGGAGGGGGCGCCAGATGAGGCCCCGGTGTCGTACGTGACAATACTGCGTCTAGTCCCCCCGAGAGTTGCTCTCGTGGTTGTGGAGGGAAGGGGGGTGGGGGGGTGGGTTGGGGGGTTAAAAGGGGGAGGATAAAGGGAGGGGGGAATCTAGCTTTAGCTGTGATGCTAGACAGGCGGTAAATATGTTTCTGGTAGATGGTGGTGTGTGTTTTGTAATGAACGAGGCCGTGCCGCGGCAGGGCCTCCTGCCCACCCCCGCTCACGGAATTGGTGTCTTTGTTTGTGAATCCCACGGAAGTAGAGGAAAGAGCAGTGGAGAGAGAGGAAAAAAAAGAGGAAGAAAAGAGAGAGAGAGAAAGAGAATGTGTGAAAGGGAGAGGTATTGGAGGATGGTTGTATTTCATCACCAATGACCAGCGCTTCTAGCCGAAGTTTGAAAGTGATTGAGGTGGTAAAGAGGAGAGGTAAGGGAAGTGGCAGAAAGGAGGGATAGTAGAAGTTAAAGATCAGCAGCCTTCTTTGAGTGAAGCTGAGTCTTCAACTATGAAAAAGTAATGCATGACTCTGGTCTGTAGGGGTGTTACTAAGGTTAGCGATGTATTGACTGTATCAAAATTATGAAGTCAATATTTCATAATGGGTAGAGGAAGATGAAAGAGAAGGAGGGAGGAAGAATTAGAGGAGGAATAGGTAGAGGAGGAAGTGAAAAAAAGATAATGAGAAGAGGCAGAGGAAGAAAGACAAAAAGAAGAGGGAAAAAGAGGAAGGAGAGGCAGTAAAAGTGTTATTAGTGTTGATACAACAGTAGGAGTTATTAGTAAATGTGATAGATGGTGGTGATAGTGGAGGAGGAGGAAAGGGAGAGGTGAAAGGAAGAGGGGGGAAAGGAAATAGAATAAGAAAAGGAAGAAGATAATTGAAAGAAAAAGAAGAGAAAAAAAGAGAAACAGGTAAAAGAAGAAGAGTAAAAAGAAGAGGAGAAATGAATAAGGAGGAAGGAATGAGTAGGAAGTAGTGAAATCAACATAAAGAGGAAAAGAAGAAGGAAGGAAAATAGGAAGAGGAGGAGGAGGAGGAGGAGGAGGAGGAGAAGCATGCGGAGGAGTAAGAGGAGGAGGTGATGAAAGAGGTAGCAGAAGAGGAGGAGGACAAGCATGCGGAAGAGTAAAAGGAGGAGGTGATGGAAGAGGTAGCAGAAGAGGAGGAGGACGAGAAAGAAAGAGGAAGAGGGAAAGAGAGCTACTGCTGTGGAATAAAGGCTGGAGATGTAGAAGAAGAGGAGAATCAACTCGAGGCAATGGTTGGTGCAAGAAAGGTGCTTTGGAAGGAGAAGTACAAATGCAGTATAAAAAAAAAAAAAAAACTACTACAGGAGAGTAGAGGGGGCTGCGGAAGATGAAGAGTGGCCTATGAAAGAGATAAGGGAGCTGTGGGAGAGGAAAGGGGGCTGTGGGAGAAGAAAAGGGGCTTTGAGGGAGAGGAGAGGAGGCTGCGGGGGGGGGGGAGGAAAACTGGATGGGTTGGCTGATGTGTTTCAAGATACTATACCTTCCTTTTCTTCCTCCTCTTCCTATTACTCCTCCTCCTCCTCCTCCTCCTTAACCGTCATCAACTTCCTCTTATCCTCTTTTTTCTTCCTCGCTCTTTATCTCTTCCTTGCACTTGTTCTCTTTTTCTTCTTTACCCATCTTCTTGTTTCTCTCCTTCATGAACGCCTACACCCCTCATCCCTCCCCCTCCCTTACCAGAATTCCCATCCACCCCCCCCACACCCCTCTCCACTCGAAGTGCTTCTGTCTATATGAAGGAGGAGGAGGAGGAAGAAGAGAAGGAGGAGGAGGAGAGAGAAGCATGAAGCGAAGGAGGAGGAGAAAGAGAAGCAGGAAGCTAAGGAGGAGGAGGAGGAAGAGAAGCAGGAAGCGAAGGAGGAGGAGGAGGAAGAGAAGCATGAAGCGAAGGAGGAGGAGAAAGAGAAGCAGGAAGCGAAGGAGGAGGAGGAGGAAGAGAAGCAGGAAGTGAAGGAGGAGGAGGAGGAAGAGAAGCAGGAAGCGAAGGAGGAGGAAAAGAAGAGGAAGAAGAGGAAGAGGAGAAGGAAGAACAGGAAGAGGAGGAGGAGGAGGAGGAAGTCGAGGAGTAAGAAGAGGAAGAGGAAGAGGAGGAGGAGGAGGAGCAGAAAGAAGAGGAGGAGGAAAAGGAGGAGGAGGAAGAGGAGGAAAAATAAGTAGGAGGAGGAAGAAGAGGAAGAGGAGGAGGAGGCTGAAGGAGGGCCGGATCACATGCGATGCCCCTCTCCTCAGACATTTGTCAAATTCAATTCGTCAGTTTCCTTCTTTGGTCTCTGTGGAACGTTGGTGCGCGGGCCCCTTAGCCTTCTCTTCCTTTTACTTTGTTTTCTTTATCTTTGTATTCTCTTTCTCTCTCTTTCTTTCTGCAGAAACGGCAGAGGAAACAGGATACTAAGAAAACGCTAAATAAATAAATAAATAAATAAATAAATAAATAAGAATAAGAAGCAGAGAATGAGATATAAAGGGAAGAAGAAGAACATGAAAGGTGAAGAAATAGAGGGAAATGCAGGAGAAGAAATAAAAAAGAAAAGAAAAAAAGCGAATGAACACAAAAAAAAAAAGATAAATATGAAGACTAAAAAAATACAACAATAAGAAGAGCAAGAGGTATACATTCTGTTCCTACTTTCCAACAAATAATATATGACTACGCGACCCAACCCACACCCACCCACGCCCTCACCCACCCACCCACACCCTCACACACCCAGCAACCCCTCCCCTCCCCTCCCCTCCCCCCACACACAATGTGTATAAATGTGCAATATGTATAATCTCTCTTCTTTCCTTCATTACGTCCAGACAATATTTCCATGACCTCCGACGCCATAAATCCCCCTTATGGTTCAAGCCTATCACCCAGCTTCCCCCCTCCCCCTTCCCTCTCCCCCTCCCCCTACTCCTCCATCCAGAGTGAGAGGGTGTATGATATTAATCCCAAACCCCCTTTAATGATAATAGCTCTTATTATGATTCAGGGGGCGTACGCTCCCCCTCCCCCGCCTTTATCCCCCCACCATACGTCCCTAACCTTCATTTACCCCCCCCTGCTCCTGACCCCTGACCTCGTCAACCTCCCCTCCCCCCCCTTTCTTCCCTTCCACCCCGAGCTGGACTAATGAGAGCGAGACTGGACGGAGCTCCAACATATGTTCGATGTCGGTGCGGAGTTTTTGGGAAGAAAACAGGAAGCGGGCAGGGGTTTATAGAAAACGGAATAG
>NC_134799.1:34717524-34722524 GCF_046742065.1 Oratosquilla oratoria | reverse complement strand
AGGAGGAGGTGAAGAAAACGATTGGGAAGCTTTTTCCCTCTGGATTGATTGCGGATGATTGGTTGGCCGGTGGGAAATGATTTATGATTGGGCGAAAAACGGGAGGACAGCGTGTGCAGAAGGCCACCCCCGTACCCACGCACACACGTCCACGCACACACGCCCACGCACACACGCCCACGCACATGCCAGAGGAGAGAGGAGAGAAAAAGAGGCGAGTAAGATAAGGGAAATGAAAAGAGGGGAAGGAAAAGAGGGCAAGGAAAAGAGGGGAAGGGCTGAAAAAAGAGGGAGAACATGGGGAGAAAGGGGAAAGCGTGGGGAGAAGAACAGTGGAGAGAGGGAGAGAGGGGAGAAGAGGGGATAAAGATGAAGACAGAGGGGAGGGGACGGGAGAAGAGGAAAGGGGAGGGGAAGGGAGGTGTGGGTCGGGGAGGAGAAGTGAAAATTAACGGGGAAGGAAGGGGACGGGAGAGGGAGTAGAAGAGAACGGAGGGAAAATAGGAAGGAGTGGGAAAAGGAATAGAAGTTGAGGAAAGGGAAAAGGGATGGAGGTAAAAAGGAGGGGAGGAGCGGGGATGGGAGACGAAAGGAGAGGAGACGAAGAGAGGGGAAAGATAGGAAGAGTAAGGAAAGGGCAAGGGAAGGGGTGGGGAAGGGAGGTGAAAGAATGGTCGGGAATTAGAGGGGAGAAAAGGGGAGGGAAGGGGAAAGGAGGAGAAGAGAGGGGAGGGAAGGATAAAGGAGAAGAGGGGAAGGGATGGAAGGGGGAAAGAGGAGAGGTGATGGGAAAGGAGGGAAGGGGAAAGGAGGAGAAGAGGGGGAGGGAAGGATAAAAGAGAAGAGGGGAGGGGATGGAAGGGGGAAAGAAGAGAGGTGATGGGAAAGGAGGGAAGGGGAAAGAAAGAGAGGAGAGGGGAGGGAGAGAAGGATAAAGGAGAAGAGGGGAAGGGATGGAAGGGGGAAAGAAGAGAGGTGATGGGAAAGGAGGGAAGGGGAAAGAAAGAGAGGGGAGGGGAGGGAGGGAAGGATAAAGGAGAAGAGGGGAGGGGATGGCAGGGGGGAAAGAGGAGAAGTGATGGGAAAGGAGGGAAGAGAGAGAAGAGAAAAGGAGCAGAGAAGGGGAGGTGGAGAGGGGAAGAGAGGAGAAAGATGGAGATGAGAGGGGAGGAGCAGGGGGGGAGGAGGACAAGGAAAAGGAAAGGAAGAGAGGGGATGGAAGGAGAAAGATGGAAAGAAGATGAAAAATGAGGAAGGGGAGGGGAAGGGAGAGGAGGGCGAAGAGGATAGTAGGAAAGGGAAGAGAAGGAGGAGGGGGTGAAAGAGGATGGTAAAGTAATGGGAGGGGAGTGGAGGGGAGGGGAGAGGAGGGGAGGGGAGGGTAAGGGGGGGAGGGGAGAGGAGGGGAGAGGAGGGGAGGGGAGGGTAAGGGAGGGAGAGGGAGTGGTTATCCCTCCACAGCAAAGTTAGAAGTAACGAGGCAAATCAGAAGCCAGCTGAGCCACATGCGGACTCTATGGAGGGAGGGGGAGGAGGAGGAGGAGAAAGAAGAGAAGGGTGGAGGGGGAGGGAGGGGTGGAGAAGGGAGAGGGAAGTACAGAATGAGGGAGAAGGGATGGGGAAGAGGATGAAGAGTGGGGAAGGGAGGGGGAAAGGGGAAAGGGGAAAAATGGGGAATGTAAATGGGGGAAGACGTGCACACACACACACACACACACACACACACACACACACACACACACACACACACACACACACACACACACACACACACACACACACACACACACACACACACATACACACGCACACGCACACACACAAAAATGACTGACATATCTATAGGAAATTAGACAGACACACAGACAGACAGACAGAGGAACAGAAAGACAAACTAGATTTGGATATCATGCCGACTGAGATAAAGAATATTTTCTAGTGAGAATAACTGGATTAAGCTTTCAACTTGATAACTTGTCTTGTAAACTTGCTCTGCCGCCAGGCGATTTTATTCATCTAAGGGGAGCCAATTAACAAAAGGTTTGTTACTCTTCACGATGTCAATAATAATCTCTTTACATTATCTTATATACTTTTTTCTTTTTGTCTTTAGACGATTTTTTTTCCAACTAAGGGATTCACTCCTCCTCCCCAACGCCCGTGACGTCATTGGAGGGCATTCCCGCTAGGTTATAGCAAACGGAGAAATGTTACTAAACCTTTGTAAGTCTTCGGTCAACAAGGTCGAGGCACTCATAGAAAGCCTCCACCCTGCCCTCGGCGTGGACACTCTGCCCTGATGTGCGTTCCAAATTAAGAAGAAGAAGAAGAAGAAGAGGAGGAAGAAGAAGAAGAAAAAAGGGGCCATATTCGGTCAAGACTGCGGTCAGTCGCCGTCATTACAATTTGGTCAAATTGCCGAATTGGGGGATGATGATGATAATGATGATGATGATAATAATGAGGGGAATGAATGAAAGTGAAAGAAATATCAGGGGAGATAGATAAGGAAGAGGAATGGGAGGAGGAGGGTGAGGAAGAGGAGGAGTATGAGGAAGGTAAGAATGATAATTGTAATGATGATGATGATGATGATGATGATGATGATGATGATAATGGTGATGATGATGATGATGATGATGATGATGATGATGATGATGAGGAGGAGGAGGAGGAGGAGGAGGAGGAGAAGGAGGAGGAGAAGGAGGGAGTGCAGAAGGAAGAGGAGGAGGAGGAGGAGGCAAAAGAGTAGAAGGAAGACACTCCTTCGATGTGTGAACATGTCTTTGCCTCATCGTCCCAACGATCTCGCAGCATCAGTTCGAAATGCATTTAAGGAGCACCAGCGCTTCTCTTCGTCTTCGTTACTTTTTTCTTCTTTTACTTAATCTTCTTGAGACGCTTTTCTTTCCTTATTCCTCTTGAAAACAAATCTTCAACTTTTTGAGAACTTTTTTTTTTTTTTCGCTGCAACATCTTTTATTTATTTACTTATTTACTTGTTTATTGATATGGACTGTGGTTGACCAGCTCTTCTGTCCTCGTTTTATGATGAGTATTTCTTTTGTCTGTCGCCAGGTGATTTTATTAAACTGTGGAAGACCCCCACCCTCTCCATCTTTATCCATCTTGAAATCGTTTTGTATTCTTCTTCTCTTTCTCTTCTTCATTCTATTCTTCTCATTCATTTTCTCCTTTTCATTTAATCTTTTTACTCATTTATTCTCTTCTTTTATTTCTCACACATTTTCTTTATCTTCCTTTCTTCCACTTTCTTCTCCATCTCATTCCATTTTTCTTTCTTATTCTTCCTTTTCTTCTTTCTTTTTCGTGTTCCTTTACAAATACCTAACTCATCTTCTTCTTCCACCTTACCTCTCCTTCCCCTTCTTCGTCCTCGTCTTCTTTCGTACCTACCTCATTCCTTACCTCTCCTTCTTCTTCTTCTTCTTCTTCTTCTTCTTCTTCTTCTTCTTCTTCTTCTTCTTCTTCTTCTTCTTCTCCCTCCTCCTCTTCACCTTCTTCTCCATCTCATTTAATTTTTCTTTTATTCTTCCTTTTCTTCTTTCTTTTCCGTGTTCCTTCTTTTCTTCGACTCCTTTCGTACCTCCCTCATCCCTTACCTATCCTTCTTCTTCTTCTTCTTCTTCTTCTTCTTCTTCTTCTTCTTCTTCTCCCTCCTCCTCCTCTTCGATTTCTTCCCCTTTCAATTTCTCCGCCCCATCTCCCCAATAATCACTTTATTCTCTCCGTTCTGCCCACATCCCCCCCAGCAGGTCACCCCTGTCTATCCTCCCCACCCGTGCTAATAACTTCCCCCCCTACCACTATCACCACTACCACTACCGCCAGCACCACCACCACTGCTACCGTCATCACCATCATCACCACTACCACTGTCACCACCATCACCATCACTATTACCACCACTACCACCACCACCACTACTACGATCAATCCTAAAACACCATTACCACCACCGCCAGCACTACCACCACTGCCACCACCATTACCACCACTACCACTACCCCCACCACCACTACTACTACCACTACCACCACCATCACCACCACTACCACCGCTACTACCACCAACACACCACCACCACTGCCACGGCCATCATTACCACCACCGCCAGCACTACCACCACTGCCACCACCATTACTACCACTACCACCACCATCACCACCACTACTACCACCAACACACCACCACCACTGCCACGGCCATCATTACCATTACCGCTACCACCACCACCGCCAGCACCAATACCACCACCACTGCCACCACCATCACCACCACCACTACCACCACCACTACCACCACCACCACCACCACTACTACTACCACTGCCAGCACCACCACCACTGCCACCCCCACCACCACCACCACCCTCACCGCCACTACTACCACCACCAGCACCACCACCACTGCCACGACCATCATTACAACCACTACCACTACCACCACCACCTCCAGCACCAGTACCACCACCACTGCCACCACCATCACCACCACCACTACTACCACCACCTCCAGCACCAAAACCACTACCACCGCCAGCACCACCACCATTACTACCACTACTACAACCACTACTACAACCACTACCACCATCGCCGCCACCACTACCACCACCACCTCCAGCACCAATACCTCCACCACTGGCACCACCATCACCAACACAACTACCACCACCACCATCACCACCACCACCACCACTAACACAACCACTACCACCACTAACACCACCGCCAGCACCACCACCATTACCAGCACTACCACAACTACTAGCACCACCACCACTACCACCACCACTAACACCACCGCCAGCACCACCACCATTACCACCACTACCAACACCACCACCGCCACCACGACTACCACTATCACCACCACCACTACCATCACCGCCAGTATCACCACCACTGCCACCATCATCAACATCACCACCACTACAACCGCCACTACCACCACCACTACCACCGCCATTACCACCA
>NC_134799.1:34705024-34712524 GCF_046742065.1 Oratosquilla oratoria | reverse complement strand
TGCCCTTCAGTGCACAATGGAGCATTTGCGTTCGTTGGTCAGTCGGTCCGTAGGTCTGTCAGAAGGGGAAATAAATGGATAAAACTAAATAAATAGAATAAGTAGATAAATGAACAAATGAGTAATAAATGGACAAAAACAAATAAACAAATGAGTAAATAAATAGATAAACAAATAAAAAACAAGACAGATATATAAATAGATTAATCAATTGATAAATAAATAAACAAGCAAATTAATGGATAAATAGATAAATCAACTTATATATATGTAAATATATATATGTATATATATATTGTGTGTGTGTGTATATATATATATATAATATATATATATATATATATATATATATATATATATATATATATATATATGTATATATATTTATGAGGAATTTCCCTGTTTGCCATCAGGGACGTGTCAGTTAGTAGTGGGTCCTGCAACTGTGTGTTTGAACTGCTCTTTGTCTGATCTTTCGTACAAAACCTGTTCGATATGGGTGAACCTGCAGATATTTCCTCTCTATCGACATAGCTTTTGTAATCATTAAGATTCTCAAGCCTATCCACCACGCCAAGGTGTCAACCCTCGGACCAGACAGAAGGTGGAGAGACGAGATCGAGAAGTTTGCGGGAGTGACGTGGCAGAGGATGGCGTGGTCGTGTGATTCGTGGAATGCTATGAAGGAGGCCTTTGTTCAGCAGTGGACTCAGGATGGATGATTTGATTGATTGATTGATTGATATATGTATATATATATATATATATATATATATATATATATATATATATATACAGTATATATATATATATATATATATATACAGTATATATATATATATATGGTAGGGCGGTGAGTCTAAACGCTAAGAATCCGTTGAAGTTTTATTACTGACGTTTCATTCAACTTGGACTTCTTCAGAGTGTACACAAATAAGACAATGACAACTTATATATTCACACAGCTCACCCCGTTCTTTCCCGGTTAATGCTGTTGTCATCTCGCTTTCATCTGGCCTCGTGGAGAATTAGGCTGCTTGCTACCCTTGCTAACTTGACAAAATCGTCCCGATGATTGCTACATGGGAGTGAAGCAATGTACGCTGCCTCAATTGTCCTCCTTTCCTTTTTGCCAAGTCCATTATGGAGCACCTCTGTTTTTTTCCAATCCGGCAGGTGGCCAAAGTTGTCGATATGTACCACTATTGAGTTGAAGGTCCGGTGGGTTTTGACGTCATTCTTATGTTCCATCGTCCGCTTGTGAATTCCTCTGCTAGTTTCGCCATAGTAACTAGCGGTAGCAAGGAGCCTAATTCTCCACGAGGCCAGACGAAAGCTAGATGACAACAGCATTGACCGGGGAGGAACGGGGTGAGCTGTGTGAATATACAAGTTGCCATTGTCTTATTTGTGTACACTCTGAAGAAGTCCTAGTTGGATGAAACGTCAGTAATAAAACTTCAACGGATTCTTGGCGTTTAAACTCACCACCCTACCACTCACTCTGTCTTCACATCTCAACATGTATATATATATATATATATATATATATATATATATATATATATATATATATATATATATATATATATATATATATATATATATATATATATATATATATATCATCAATAGACAAATCAATAAATATGATAAATAAGCGAAGTACCCGCTACGTATCGCACCGAAAAGATAATAAGGAAGAGCACGCTCACGCGAAATTGAGAGTTGGAGAGAAAGGGAGGGAGAAGGAGGGAAGGAGAGGGAGAGAGGGAGAAAAGGAGAAAGGGAAGAAGGAAAGGTGGGAGAGATGGAGCGAGGGAGGGAAAGAGGGAGGGAGGAAAGGAGAGAGGGAAGGAGGAAAGGAGGGAGGGAGAGAGGGAAGGAAGGAGAGAAGGAGAGGTGCCTTGAAATTCTCTTTCTCTTTTTAAGGTTTAACCCCAGAGACATGTGCTCTACGGGAACATGATGGAGGTCAGTGTGAAGAACAGGAAGAAGAGGAAAAAGAAGAGGAGGAAGAGGAAGAGGAAGAGGAAGGGGAAGAGGAAGAGGAGGAGGAGGAGGAGGAGGGACAGAAAGAGGGCGAGGAAAAAGGAGAGAAAGAGAAGGATGGAGAGGAAAAATATAAGGGAAAGGATGAGAGAAAGAGAGAATGGTGGAGGTAGAAGGAAAGGGTGGAGGAAAGGAAAGAGGTAGAGTAAAGGGAGAAGAAGAGAGAGATAGACAGATAGATAGCGAGATAGATAGATAGATAGGTAGATAGATAGATAGACAGATAGATAGATAGAGAGAGAGAGAGAGCTGAGGTGAAGATGAAAATGGCAGCAGTGTCAGCATCGTCTGATTGTATGACATCGTCCTTTCTTTTGACGTCATTTCTACTATATTTCCTGCCAACATCTACTGTACTACTTCTTCTACTACTACTACTACTACTACTACTACTACTACTACTACTACTGCTACTACTACTACCGCTACCACTCCGACAATCACCTCTACCATCTTATCCTCCGCAAGCACACCAGTCACCACCCACTCGACACAGTTGACACCACCATTACCACCACTATAAAATTTCCACCATTACTAGCACCTCAAGACCATCTCAATTTGCATCACTCCTCTCCCCTCCCTGGTGCTGTTACTGCCACTATCACCATACTTATTCTCACCACCTTGCAATTCACACCAGCAGAGCGCCTCAAGCCATCCTAACCTCAACTATCCTTCCTTTATCCTCCTAAAGCTACCACCATCACCACTATCACCATCCTCATTGTGCCTACATCACCACTATCACCACCTATTTCCAGTTTCCATAACCACAAACTTAACATAATGGTAAACACCTCAAATATCATAATTTTCACCATCCCTTGTCATACAACTACTACCATCCCCTATAAAACAAACCACTACTACTTTTCACGTCAGCTTAAAATTTACACACAAAACCAACAACTACAACATACTATCCTAAATTTCACAATCCCTTCTTTTTCTCTACTCTTCCCGATAATACTATCACCATCCTTAGGAGAGCTGTCACCACCACTACCACCACCACAACAACAATCACGACTCTCACACAACCACCTTCCAGTACCTCCTCTCTTGCTAGGCTGGTACCAACACCAATAACACCATCCTTAACAGAGCTACCACCAACACCACTATCACCTAAAAACTCACACCCCAGCACTAAACACCTCAAACACTAAACACCACTATCCTTTCTCTTTCACCTTTACTGTTATCACCACTACCACAAACACTAAGATATACTCTACCAAAAACCACCACAGAGACCACCCGAGGTCCCACTTCTCCTCTTCCTCTTCCTCCAAATAAATTTTCTTCAAGAAAAATTCTTTCACTCAAATTCGAAAATTGCTTCGCTTGGCCTCCTGGTCTCATTTGACCTAATTTCAAAGTGACTTTCTCCCTCCACATTTCTGTCTACTCTATTTGTTCATCCGTCTTTCTCTGTGCACTACTCCTCTTCTTCATATACTACTATCTTTTCTCTTATGCCTCTTCCTTTTCTTCCTCTTCCTCTTCCTCCTCCTACTCCTCTTTCTCCTCAAGCTGCTTCGCATGAACCTCTCTACCAACTTCACCCCCTTATTTTTTTTCACTCTTGCTCCTAGTCCTCTTTTCTCCTTCTTCACCTCTCTCTTCATTCTCCTCTTAATCCTCTTCCTCTTCCAACTCTTCGACCTTAAGCTTCTTTGGTTAAGCCTCTTCTTCCTTTTCTTTCTCCCTCATCCCTTTCTTCTACTCCTCCTTTTTCCCTCCTCCCCTCACACTTTCTCCTCCTCCTCCTTCTCTTTTTCTTTCTCCCATTCCTCCCTCTCCTCCTCCTCTTCGTCCTCCTCCTCCATCATCCACTCAGCGCCCCCTACTCCATCACGCCATCGGTCATCGAGACCGCATTGGTATCCATTTGTCTATCGTGGAAACCCGAGACGTGTAGGCCTCGCTCGGGGGGATCTTCGGCCCGAGGGGAGGTGGGGCAGTATATGGGGTATAGGGGGGAAAGGAGGAGGAGGCGGAAAAGAAGAGGGGGAGGGGGAGTAAAGGGAAGAGAAGGAGAAGATAAAGGAAGAGGAAGAGGAGGAGGGGAAAGAATAGGAGGAAGAGGAGGAGGGAGAAGAGGAGGAGAAAGAGGAGGGGAGGAGGAGGAGGAGGAGGAATAAGAAGAGAAAGAAGAGGAGGAGGGAATGGATGATGAAAAAAACGAAGAGAAGGAGTAGAAAGAGATGGAAGAGGAGGAGTTATTGTAGATAAGAAAAAAAGTGTGTATGTGGAGGAAAAGGAAGAATAGAGAGGGTTGTAGGAAGGATGAGAAGATGGGGAGGTATAAGAAAAGACGGAAAAGGAGGGGGAAGAAGGGAAGAAGAAGAAAACTGTAGATCGAAGAACAAAGAAAGGAAAGGAAGAAAAGGGAGTTTAGCCGGGGAATGGTAGGCTAGAAACTGAGAAAGAACTGTAGAAGGAGAGAAGAGAGAGAGAGAGAGAGAGAGAGAGAGAGAGAGAGAGAGAGAGAGAGAGAGAGAGAGAGAGAGAGAGAGAGAGAGAGAGAGAGAGAGAGAGAGAGAGAGAGAGAGAGAGAGAAAAAGTACATTCATTTTACTCTCACTGCAAGGACCCAAACATCAAGCGGGAGTGGAAATGGGCCTACAGGACATCCCTTTCCGAGGAACAGTCCAATACCAATATTTTCCCATTTCATACCAATTAAGCAACAATTTCCATAGCATTAATCTTTTTTCCGTGGTGGCTCCTGCTTCGGTCAGGCCGTTTTAGGTGGCGGGGAGGGACAGGGGATGGGGAGAAGGGAGGGGTCAAGCAGAAAATTGAAAAATTATATATTGTGGATCTGCGGTCGACGCGAGCGGGGAAAACAAGTTGGAAATGTTGTTTGGCCGCGACAAGTTGAAAAGCAGCAGTCTTCCAAATGTCGCCAACAACTGTCCCACGCCACCGGCCCCCCCGCCGCCGCCTTATTGTGGTGGCAGCGGCGGGACCAGGTTGTCCGTTTCTTTTGCTGCTGTTGTGGCTGTGGTTGTGGCTGCTGTTGTTGCTCGCCCGTTGTTTCTGTTGTGGATGTTGATGATGTCCTTGTTGTTGTTGATGATGTTGTCGTCGTCATTACTGTTGTTGTTGCTGGTTGTGATGATAATGGCGATGATGGTGATCGTGAGAGTGATGGTGATGATGGTGATGATGGTGATGATGATGATGATGATGATGATGATGATGATGATGATGATGATGATGACGACGATGATGATAATGATGATGATGTTGATGATGATGATGATGATGATGATGATGATGATGATGATGACGATGATGATAATGATGATAATGACGACGACGATGATGATGATGATAATGATGAAGACGACGATGACAAGGATGATGATTCTGTTGCTTCTGTTCAACTAACGTTGTGGTTGGTGGAGATGAAGATCAAACTGGTGGCAGCAGCTGCAGCGGCAACGACGGTGGCGGCGGTAGTTGTAGTTTGTCGTGGTCCTCAAAAATAGCATTATAGGAAAACCTGATGCAGTGGTTGTTGGGACATCAAAGTAATACAGATTACATTGTTTGAATTGGTGATGATAATTGTCGATTTTTTATATGTATATTATATGAACACTTATTATCTTATATGTCATTATGGAATGAGGACATTGTAGACTTCACCGTCTGCCATCTATATTCGAATCTTGAACTTATACTCTCTACCGCCAAGTGATTTTATTGAAACGAGAGAAACACCCGTACATGCCAGAGGAAAACCTTTTACATTTTTTACGAGAGCTGTCATATGATTTTATTCACTTAAAAATATTGTATCTATTGGCCTTTGGTAAGGAAATAGAAGGCGAGTTTTATCATTTGTTTTAACAACAAACGATTTCATCAAATCAGAAAATAAAGAAAGAATATTGGGTTTGACTCCTTCACATCCGTGACTTCCATTCGCCATCTATGTCTTCAGTGGCATCAGGTGATTGTATTCAACGTGACATTTTTTCTTATGTCCGACCTTTCACGAATGTCCCTGGCCACAATTAGATTTGAAGAATACGTCATTAAGATGAACTGTTTTAGTTATGAATCCGTTGGTTTTACGATAAAAACAAGTTTGCCTCAGTAGTAGGGTCAATGTCCCACAGAGCCAAAAACAGGAAAAAAAAAAAATCGACATAATGATGCAAAAGAGTATACTCAACCTAATAAATATCATCACAACTTCCAAAAAATTCCGTTCACTTTACAATGTAACGTTGCCACTTGAACGAATCTTTTTGAAAGATGTGACGCCACTTACTATCGTGACTGTACACCCGTGGGCCAATGACATGATGTGTGATAAAGCGGCGGCAATGCCACGAAACAATGCCGCAGAGGCGGCGGCGGAGGCTGGCGCATTGTTTGGACAAATAAGTGATGACGTATCCTGGGGGAAGGTCGCCACTTGAACCAGCGGGCCAATACCACGGGCCAACCTATACAAGCACATACATAGAAGGGAAGGTATTTACCGTTTTATATACTTTATCTATTTCTATCTATTTGTACATTATAGAGTTTATCCATAGGGCTGTATATAGTCGCCTGGTTACAACCCCACCTCCGAAAAAAGACTTAATGCCAATTCTAATGTGACATCGATGTGGAGAGAGAGAGAGAGAGAGAAAAAAAAAGACAATCCTTATCCTCCTTGGCTTGCCAGAGGGTTAGGTAGACCGTTTAGGTTAGTTTGGGTTGGTGACCCTAGTATGTGTGTGTATGCATATACATGTGTGTGCATATACGTGTGTTCGTGTATGTGAGTGTGTGTATGAGTGTTTGAGCATCTTTGTTTCTGTTTATGCACTGAAACATACCTGATGGGTCAAACCTACACTCGCGCGCAAAAAAAAAATACATCTAATTGGATGTGTTCATTTTTCATACATTTATCCTTGTGATTATAATTTTGTTCGTTATTGTTATTGTCGTTATTGTCCAGTGATTGTCTTTGTTCCCTGCTTTAATTAGCGGCCCGATTGAGGCGCGTGATTGTGTGATAAGGGTGAGGGAGTGGGGGTTGGGGGAGGAGGTGTGGGTGTAAAGGAGGAGGGGTGGGGGGAGGAGGAGGCGAGATGACCTCTCAGTGACTCTGCGTTTTCGTAAGGATGACTTTAGGGGTGAGTGGTAGGGTGCAAGGGTGGGGGGGGAAGAACAAGGGTGAGGGTGATGTTAGTGGGATGATGAAAGAAGAGGGGCGAAAGGAAGAGGAGAAAAAGAGCAAAAGTAAGGAAAGAGAGGAAGAGGTAGATGATGTAGGAAAAGGTGGAGGAGTGGAAGAAAGAGGAGGGAAAAGAGGACGAGGGAAGAAGAAGAGGAAGAGGAGGGAAGAAGAAGAGGAAGAGGAGGGAAGAAGAAGAAGAGGAAGAGGGTAGAAGATGAGGAAGAGGAGGGAAGAAGAAGAGGAGG
>NC_134799.1:34685024-34700024 GCF_046742065.1 Oratosquilla oratoria | reverse complement strand
CACTTGTGGGTTATTGGCCTTCTGGTATAAATCCAGCAACTGGTCTTGGTGTCTTGCTTATCTGCTCCAGACTAGCTCTGGATCCATATGTACGTATGGGGGTGGTGTGACCACAATGTTATCCACGTATGGCTTGCAACACATTTAAAACAGGGGTAACAAATAAACAAGCAAATACACAAGTGAATAAATAGATAGAAAATGAATAATATGAATAATTAAACAAATATATAAGTATATAGAAAATAAATTAATCAATAAATAAAAATAGATTCATAAATGAATAGATCAATAAATAAACAAATAAATAGAATAATGAATACATAAATATGTAAGCAAATAAGCAGATAAATAAATGAATAAATTAAAATACAGATAGAAAATAAAGAAATTAATTTTATTAGTTACACGAGATTTAGACTCAAAGCCAAAGGAGTAGGGTCAACTCCAAAGACAGAACCCAGCATCCCCCTCCCCCACCTTCCCCTTACTGGCCTCCATGTGTGCAGTGTGCCCGTGTTATGGAGTGGAAAAAGAGTAGTTTAAACAATAGTAGCATAAAAGTAGTTTAACTACGGTACCAGAACTGATGGGATTCCATTTGGTTTCATTTTTTTTCTAGGTTCCAATCGTTGCTTACCTGCAAAGATAAGAAGAAAAGGAATTAAACGTAATTCAAAACTGATTAACAAAGAATAAAGAAACTGTATATCGATAATTATATATGTGTGACTGGAAAATAAAATAAATAATAATCCCCTCCGCTACGATGAAGCTCTTTAAACATTTTATTCTGACTAACACCTGATGATTCTATTCATGTGAAAGAAGGATCTTCTGCTCGTGATTATATACAAGATTAAATATTTCTTAAAAATGAAAACATACGAATCCAGTGGATCATAAAAGGGTTAATTGTGAAAAAAAAAAAAAAAAAAAAAAAAAAAAAAAAAAAAAACAAAAAAGAAGATGCTAAGCAACTTATTAGAGCGAAGGACTAGCTCATCCTTATTCCCCCGTCACTCGGCACGGTTCGAGGGCAATGCATTTCGTTCTACTGTAAGTGTAGCCAGGCACCTTTTCCTTCGGCCAAGAGAAGCTCTCCCGAAAGGAGATTTGGCTTTACAAAGAAGTAAAAGTAAGAAGGGAGGGTACTGTGTTGGCGTTGGAGAAGGAGAAGGTAGAAGAAAGTGGAAGTAGGGAGGGAAGAAAGAGAGGGAGGAAGAGTAGAAGAAGAGAAAAAATGGACGAGAAAGAAGGAAAAATGAAGAAGAGGACGAAGAAGAAGGGGAAGGAAGAGGAAGAGGATCAGGAATGAAATTTAGGAAGACGAGGAAGTATGGAGGGCGAAAGAGGGAGAAAGAAAGAGGGTGAAGGAGGGAGGGAGGGAGGGAGGGAGGTAGTGGATGAAGCTAGGAGGGAAGAGGAGGACAAAGAAGTGAAGGAAGAATGAGATGAAGAAAGGATTAGAAAAGAAGACGACGAAAAGGAAGTCAAGAAGAAAGCGGAAGAAGGAGGAGAAAGGAGCAAGTATGGGGAAGGAGAAACAAGAGGAACGAAAAGAGAAGAGGAGGAAGTAGGGAGGGACGAAGAGATGGAGGGAAGGAGGGAGCAAGGGAGGAAGTAAGAGAGTGAGTGAGTGAGGGAGGGAGGGAGGGAGGGTGGGAGCAAATAAGTGAGTGAGTGAATGAGCGAATGAGGGAAGGGGGAAGGAGGGAAGAATGGAGGGTGGAAGTGAGTAAATAAGTGAGTGAGTGAGTGAGTGAGCCAGGGAGGTAACGGGGAGGGAGGGTGGGAGGGAAGGAGTGAGTGAGGGAGTGAGGGAGTGAGGGACTGAGGGAGTGAGGGCGAATCATTAGAGTTGTCCATCAGGTAGAGCCGGGTAGCAAATTGAGTTACTGTCTTGGTCTTCGCACCTCACTCCCTCCCTCACTCCCTCACTCTCTCCCTCACTCATCCCCTTGGCCATTCCCCTCCATCCCTCCGTCCCTCCGTCCCTCCCTCCCTCCCTCCGTCCCTCTTTCCTTTCTGTCAAGGGTTTGCATTTATTTTTCACACCTTCGTCAATTCTCACTCTCTTTCCTCTCTCCTCCCTTCCTCTCTTTCCTCTCCTCCCTCCTTCACTCTCTCTCCCTAAGGTCTGGCTCGGACCTCATGCCTTCTGCCACTCCCCCAACTCTCACTCCCTCACGTCACTCAACTCTTCTCCGTGGCCTCCTCTTCCTCCTCATCCTCTTCCTCATCTTCCTCCATCAGGTACCTCTCTAACACTTCTGACGGGATTCTGAAGGAGGCAGGTAGTCTAGGCATTACTGTTCTTGGGGCGTCTTCTTCGCCTCCTCCTCCTCCTCCTCCCACTGCAGTTCCCTCTTCCTCCTTCATATTTTCTTCTGCTCAACTTCTTCCTCACTCCTCATTCTCTTCTTCAACTCCGACCTCCTCTTCTCCATCTTCCTCCGTTTCTGTTGCTTAGCTTCGACCAAAACCATCACTTTTGCCTCTTGTGCCTGGACAGCCAGGGTATGTGACCGTCACTGGGGTGCCCTCGGATATCGAGTCGGAGGTTTTGGATCCGGGAACTGGTATAGAAACCGGACCCGCTACGGTGTCCCCTTGGTGTGGGAATCGAAAACACAACAGCTCCAATGTGAATTAAATCACTTGACTATAGCCAGAATAAAACAAATAAGGCACGTCACCAGGCCAAAGATAAACACACATTCCAGTGCCTCCTATTAATTTATTAAAATTAACTGACGCCGAAAGAGAGAGAGAGAGAGAGAGAGAGAGAGAGAGAGAGAGAGAGAGAGAGAGAGAGAGAGAGAGAGAGAGAGAAGAGAGAGAAGAGCCAGACACCCAGACATCCAGACAGACAGGGTCCGTGAGTGCATCTATGCACTTGTAGGCGTGACTGTACAAGTTATGCCCCGCACGGGCGAGCGGACTCGACGATCAGGCCGACAAAAAACAGATTACGTCGTTTCCGGAAGTTAGTGCGAGTCGTTCGACAGACGCGAATATAATTCTTGCCGCTCCTTTCCGAAACGTTTTGTTCAAGGACAGCTATAGTTCCGATATCTTGAACGGAGAGTTTTGAAACCAGTGGCGACATTTTATAGGGCGCTTGTAGCGGAACCTAGATAGATTAGGAAAAGAAATCTAAGAACATAATAGAAGAAAAAAAGGGAAGAGGCAGACACTCACTCTCTCTGTAGGCAAAGAAGAGAGGCCCTCACTCTCAAAGAAAGCAAAGAAGAGGTATACACTCACTCTCAAAGAAGGCAAAGAAGAGAGAGGCACTGACTCTTTCAGAAGGCAAAGAAAAGAGAGGCACTCACTCTCACATAAAGCTAAGAAGAGGCCCTAATTCTTACAGAAGGCAAGGGAATATGAAGAGTAGGAAGAGGAGGAAGAGAAGGAGGAGGAGGAGGAGGAAGAGGAGGAGGAAGAGGAGGAAGAGTAGGAGGGGAGGAGGAGGGGGAAAAAGAGGAAGAGGCAAAAGGGGCGGGTTATCAAAGCGACGGTGTTGATCAATGTAAATTGGGACGAAAACGAACTTTGCTGACCGACGGGTGGGTGCCACAAGGCTTCTGCTCGGAGCTGCCCCCCCCTCAAAAAAAAAAAAAAAAAGAGAAAAAAAAATCATCTTAGGCCAGTCTGTGCGCGTGCCTGTGGGCGCGTGTGCACGCGCGAAACGTGTATGTATGTGCGTGCGCGCGCGTGTGTGTATGTGTGTGGATTGTGCCTGTGTGAGTACGTGTATGCTTGTGTTTGTGTGCGTGTGTGTGTATGTGCGTGGATTTGGGTGCGTGCGTGAGTACGTGTATGTGTGTGTTTGTGTGCGTGTGTGTGTGTGTGTGTGTGTGTGTATGTGTGTGTTTGCACACGCGTGCGTGGTGCGTACGTGTGTATGTGTAACACACAACAAATATTCATTCAAATATTACACATATGTTCCAACATCTGTTGAAGAAACACTTCAAGTCACGAGTGTTCATTTCTGTTCAAAAGAACACACGTGTGCTCTGTTTTAGTTATCATATTCTATCAACATCAGTGTTTTTATATTCTTTTCATATTTTGTCTCATTTTCCTCTTCCTCTTCCTAATTTCCTCCTTTTTCTCACTGTCGCACTTCTTTTTGTAAAATAAATGCATATCATCTCAGTGTCTCTTCTGTAGATAAATAATTACTTATTAATTCTGGCTTATATTATGTTTTTAATCATAATTAAATCTATGCATTTAGATAAATACCTCATTCATATTCATATAATCAATTTTATTCTTCCTCAATTACTCTCGTTATTAGCAATACCATCGATGAAATCTTTACTAAAATGACACTATAATACCGGTAGTTGACCGACTGGACTTGTAGCATATCCATATTTACGAGTATTAGCCTCAAGTCATAGGACACATTAAAAAAAAAAAAAAAAAAAAAAAAAAAAAAAAAAAAACTTACTGAATCGCAGCGAGAGAAGGATTATGATCCGTATGCCCTTAAGCACAGAGCTGCTTATTCCGAGAAATAACTTTCTATTGTCTTAAAACTTCGTTCACTTCTATGACTGCATATTGTATAGACATACAAATGGAAATTGCTTTTGTTTTTGGGTAATGGTGTAAAAGATTTTTGTCCCTAGATTGGTAAATAAAACCATTAATGGTTCCATTGAAATATAAGATTGTGATATACGTTTTGTTATACACATGTATCTTAGATATATTTCCACATATATAATACAAAAACACACACACACACACACATACACGCGCGCGCGCACACACACACACACACATACAAATACACACACATATACATCAAACTTTTGATCTTCATGATAGTTAATTATCTTGTGTCAAAGATATCATTGACAAAGAAAGGATAAAATACTAATGAATGGTTTCAAATTACAATATCATCATAACCTACTCATTTTTTATTACATAAGACACATACACTTTTAATAATCAATCTAATTTTTATTTTCTGTTACGATAATCATTTCCCTCTCCCATTCCCGCTCCCCTTTCGCTTCTTGTTTGTCTCAATAAGAACTTCATAAGTTGTAAACATCAGAATCTATTATCGAACTAATTCATGAGCGTAGAATTTAATATGCCTTCTGATGCATACTTTTCAGCATTACTTACCGGGTATTTATGATAAATTATTACATATTAAATGTAGTATAGTTACATTGTAGATGATATAGTTAGTCTCGGGGATTAATAAGCAAAAACATAATTTCCTAGATTTGGAAATGAGCACCAAATGTATCGAACACTAATGTTATATGTTTACATGCATAATCATAAGTCTATTTCTATCTATTCTATTTGCTTACTTATTTATCTACTAATTTATTAATTCATTTATTAATTGATTTATTCATTTACTTATATATATATTTAACCATTTTTATTCCCTAGTGAAAGAGATTTGAAATCTAGTAATTCAGCAACACTCTCTTCATTGTAAGTTTTAAGAAATGGAGATAATCTTAGTTATTTCTCTGGCTGATGTTCATTAACTTTTTTATTTTTTCGGTCGTGTCTTCCTCAGTAGTATCATCTAGGGTTCTCTCATCATCCTATCGAGAGGGGAATAAAGTGGATTATGCACTTACTCTTCCCACCACATTTCTCTCCCTCCCTCCCTCCCTCTCTCTCTCTCTCTCTCTCTGTAACCATAATCTCACAGATTACAACACAATGGAAAACTACACAGCAACACACATACGAACATACATACACACACACCACCAACCTCTTCCTTCACGTGACTAAACCGTGAAGTACCCCTGATTCCTAAGAACACCTTTTACCCATATACAATATCCTATGCAACCTAGATTAATAACCATAATATATTAATGAGCAGAAATAACTAAACTTTCTAACCATTGTAAAATAAAATAGTATCCAAAACTTGTATCACTATAATAAATGTAGTAATATTAGAAACTGTGCACCATTCATTACTGCTGATGCAGAAACTTTGCAGATGTACACCACCGGACAGAGAGGAGAGCTGTCAGTCTTGAGGTGGTAGGAAAGCAGACAAGGAAGGTCTGCCAGTGTAATCATTTTCGTAATAGACTTTTAGAAAGGTCTTGAGATTTTGATTTACCCACCAAACTCTCTCTCTCTCTCTCTCTTTCTCTCTCTTTCTTTTCCTCCTGATGAGTTGCCTCAACCATATTGGAGTCTGGATGGAGACATTGGTAATAATTAAGTTGGCAAACCTACTCTTTCGTGGTGAAATCCATCGTAGAAGGAGCATACACACACACACACACACACACACACACACACACACACACACACACACACACACACACACACACACACACACACACACACACACAACTCGTGGCGCAGTTGGTAGAGTTCCCGGATGCCACTACGGAGGTCCGGGTTCAAATCCCGCCCAGGGCTGAAATAATTTCAGTACCGCTGCGCTGCGGGTTGTTACTCCAACTCTCGTGGGCGGAGAGTTGGGTGTGTGTGTGGGCGTAAGGTCACAACATTACCTATGGATCGGTCAAATTTGAGCTCTGAGCTCTCTTCCGGGAGGGAAATAGCTGTCGATTTCGAGTCCAACACGTGATTCAAGACAATGGTGAATCACACACACACACACACACACACACACACACACACACACACACACACACACACACACACACACACACACACACACACACACACACACACACACACACACACACACACACACACACACACACACACACACACACACAACTCGTGGCGCAGTTGGTAGAGTTCCTGGATGCCACTACGGAGGTCCGGGTTCGAATCCCGCCCAGGGCTGAAATAATTTCAGTACCGCTGCGCTGCGGGTTGTTACTCCAACTCTCGTGGGCGGGGAGTTGGGTGTGTGTGTGGGCGTAAGGTCACAACATTACCTATAGATCGGTCAAATTTGAGCTCTGAGCTCTCTTCCGGGAGGGAAATAGCTGTCGATTACGAGTCCAATACGTGATTCAAGACAATGGTGCATCACACACACACACACACACACACACACACACACACACACACACACACACACACACACACACACACACACACACACACATACACAACTCGTGGCGCAGTTGGTAGAATTCCTGGATGCCACTACGGAGGTCCGGGTTCGAATCCCGCCCAGGGCTGAAATAATTTCAGTATCGCTGCGCTGCGGGTTGTTACTCCAACTCTCGTGGGCGGGGAGTTGGGTGTGTGTGTGGGCGTAAGGTCACAACATTACCCATAGATCGGTCAAATTTGAGCTCTGAGCTCTCTTCCGGGAGGGAAATAGCTGTCGATTACGAGTCCAACACGTGATCCAGGACATTGGTGAATCATATACACATACACACACACACACACACACAAATACATACAGGCGCACGCACGCACATGCACACAAAGAAGAAGAAGAAGAAGAAGAAGAAGGAAAGGAAGAACAATAATAAGAGGAAGAAGAAGAGATAGAAACAGAAAGGTAAAGAGAAAGAGAGAGAGAGAGAGAGAGAGAGAGAGAGAGAGAGAGAGAGAGAGAGAGAGAGAGAGAGAGAGAGAGAGAGAGAGAGAGAGAGAGAGAGAGAGAGAGAGAGAGAGAGAGAGAGAGAGAGAGAGAGAGAGAGAGAGAGAGGGAGAGGGACTTCCCATTTCAACTTCTTAGTCATCTCCCATCACCCCTCCTTCCACCCCTAAGTCCTGAGGTACCCTCGAAGGGGAGGAGGGGTGGGAAGGGGGGAGGGAGAGGGGGAGGGAGTTCTGGCACTCAGGGGTCCTCTCCGTGTTGGGGGGATTTTCGCGCCAAAAGTGACCATTTGGCGCGCCCGGGTCCTGCATTCTTGAAAAGGGCGGCGAATAATCCAATTGTCCCTCCCCCTGTAAACGAAATCATTGCCGCCTTTTCTCAAAATAACCCGCGTTACAGGGACGGGGCGGAGCGGTGGCGGCGGCGACGGGGCCGAGGTGCGACCGCATATTGTCTCGATGTGGTTCTTTCGTCCGTGTGTTTGGGTGTCAAATGCCATAACTAAGGCAGATGTATGGGGGACGTAGAGGGGGAAAAAGGATAAAGAATTTTATACATACACACACACACACACACACACGTATATACATACATACATATATATATAATATATATATATATATATGTACAGTATATATATATATATATATATATATATATATATATACGTACATATATATACATATATATACATATATTTTTATATATATGTATATATATATATATATATATATATATATATGTGTGTGTGTGTGTGTGTGTGTGTGTGTGTGTGTGTGTGTGTAATTACCTAATTGTATTTACCTAATAGTAGTATACAGGAAACGAACAACGCTCGTTGGGTCCCGTCTTCTATTTTGTAATTTTATAACATACCTAGACACCAATTCATGTACGGTTCCAACTTGATCTATTTCCTTGATTTCCAATTATCATATTTAGATTTGAAGTAATTTAGTATTTGAGTTTTCTGTGTGTGTGTGTGTGTGTGTGTGTGTGTGTGTGTTGTGTGTGTGTGTGTGTGTGTGTGTGTGTGTGTGTGTGTGTGTGTGTGTGTGTGTGTGTGTGTGTGTGTGTGTGTGTGTGTGTGTGTGTGTGTGTGTGTGTGTGTGTGTGTGTGTGTGTGTGTGTGTGTGTGTGTGTGTGTGTGTGTGTGTGTGTGTGTGTGCGAGTGAACTCTACAGTAGGTACACGCGTTCTTGTTCTCGCGCAGTACTTTTTATATACACCTGTGACCATGCGGATATAAGTGCATGCATACTTGCATACATACGGTCACTCTCCCTCTCCTCTCTCTCTCTCTCTCTCCCCCAGTGTTCCCATCGTCTTCCATTTTCTTCTCCTTCCTCTCCCCAACTTTTTCTTCCTTTTCTTCATTTTCTCTTCCCTCCTTTCTTAGTCACTCTCCCTCCTACTCCTCCTCCTTCTACTCGACTGACCTGATCCTACATCAAGTCCTTTCGCTATGATCACGTAACCTGTATATTTTATTCTGGTTAACGCTAGACGGTTTTATTCATCTGAGGCTAAGACCCCGTATTCCTGCATGGGGTTTATGGTCACCTCAACCCCCGTTGCAGCGATGAAACCCTCAACCCCTTTGTTCTGACCGACACCAGATGATTCTCTTCAGTCAGGGGCAAGACCTCTGCTCTCAGTCTTCCTGTGGACCTTCCTACCAGGTCTTACCAACTGATGACGACTGATCTTACTCTGGGATATCTAAGACGATTCTATTCAGTTGAAGGTGCTTCAAAGCACAGTTGGAGGTAAACTTAACCTAAGTTGAAGTAAAGCTTCCTTTCGAAAACACAGAATCTCTCGACCTCCATCTCCCTACTCCACCTCCCTTATCACACTCCCTTCCTCCCCACCTCACTCCACCCCCATCACTTCCCTCTCTGGAGTCTCCCAATCCCTCCCTCCCTTTTCCCTCTTCCTCCCCCTCTTCTTCTCGGTTTCCTATTACTTCCCCTCTCTTATTCCCCTCACTCCCCCCACCCCCAGGTCTCCCCCCCTTCCTCTCCACTCCTCCCTCGGGTATCTCACTCCCCACCCTCTCCAAATCCTCTTCCACAACTCCCCCCCTCCTTCCCTCTTCAACAGGGCATCTCCCCTTCACTCAGCTCCCCTCTTCCCTTACTCCCCTCTCCCCGTCCCTCATCTCCCCTCCCTCACTCCCCTCTCCCCCTTCCGCTCTCCCCTCTTGCCGCTAATGACCTGATTGGCAACAAAAATAGCATTTGCCTCTACAGATGGTCACCGCCCTTCTCCTCAAGTGTTGAGCAGTCGGGTCCAGCCAGAGGCCGCGAGGGGACGGCGGGGGAGGCAATGGGGGAAGGGGGGGGGAGGGAAGTTGGAGGGAAGGTGGGGGATGGTGCTTGGGGAGGTAACGGGGAGATGTTAAGGGAGGTGAGGGTAGGTGTTAGAAGAGGTGCGGGGAGGTGAGCGGAGGGGGGACGGGGAGGTTGGTGAGGGGTTGGGGGAGAGGAGGGGAGGGATTTAGAGAAGGAGAGTTTGAGGGGTGTGAGGTCAGGGGTTGGAGGAAATGAAGGGAGGGGTTGGGTGAGGTGAGGTGAGGGTTTGGTAAAGTAAGGGAAGGGGGTGGGCAAGGTTGTTGAGGGGTTGAGGGAAGTGCTGGGAGAGGTTTGTGAGGTAAGAGAGTGAGGTTGACGGAAGGGGGGGGAGGGAAATCAATGGAACAGAAGTGAAATGAGGAGAAAGGAAAAAAAGGGAAGGGGAAGGGGAGGGAAGGGAATTGACGGGAAGTAAGGAAAGGGAAAACAATCAAGAAATAAGAGCAAGGAAGATGAAGAAAGGTCGAAATAAAAAAAATTAAAGATGGGAAAGCGAGAACAGAGTAGATAGAAGAAGAAGGCAGAGAAGTAAAGAGGAAATTTAATGTAAAAAATAAGGGGGAATGTAAATTTAGTGAGGGGAAGAAGAAGAGGGGGGAAGAGAAGGAGGGGGGCGTAGAGGGCGACGGAGTGTGACTGAGAGTGAGTGTTAGAATAAAAGTGAGAGTGAGAGTGAGAGCGACAGTGAGAGCGTGAATAAGAGTACATGTGTGACTATACCTGAAGTGATAAATGACTTGAAGATCAAGATTTGGACTTAGCAGCTGAGGGGTGGTGGGCAGAGGAAGAGGGAAGAGAGGAGGAAAGGGAGTTTCAGGTGGGGGGGGGGAAGAAAGGGGAGGAGAAGAGAATTCCAGAGCCTCCAAGAGGCTGTAATTTCATGAATTTCTTTTGACTGCCGTCACGTCTTTATTCAAGCGAAAGAAACTCTGTGGGTAACAAAGGACTTGTCTAGATCAGCCACTGACGTCCATAGTTCCCTTTGACTGAATAAAATTGTCTGACGACAACCATAATAAAATTAATAGTCAAATATAGACCCTGAAGGGTTATTGCAGACCCGGCGTCTAAAGGGTTTTTCCTTGGCTGGATAGAATCGTCTGGTGACAGGAAGAACAAAGGTAAGTGTTAAGAATTGATGCTAAAGGTTCAAAATCCAAGTGGGGAAGCTGCCTTTCGTCATGTAACCCTCACACTTATGTAGTGCTGTTCTTTAGCCTTCTGGAGAAGAACACTTCAACACTGAACTGAATCGCTAAACATCCACTAACTACCACTAGTTTTCGGTCTGCACCCCTCCACTCTGTGGCCCACACCGGGTTCATGGTCCACAGGTAGAGGACCGCAGGTTCAGATGTAGTCTTGAAGATCAGCCTTTGACAAAGGTGACCACCCCCACGGTCTTCTAATGAAGAGACGAAATCTTTCTCAAACAGAATAACATTACGTTCTTCCCCCCAACTCATTGTTGGTTCTTTCTTTCTTCTTACTGACAAAAGATTTCCGTAAGTTATTTGCAAGAATAAAATTGGGGTTTGGTGTCTAAAAGAGGCTTTGGTTTCTTGGGCGAGAAGGTGGGCAATTCTTCAATCTTTTTCGTAGTTACTTTTGGTTTTTGCTTTTTGTTTTAGAATCATGCATTACTAAGTATTTTCAAGTTATTTACAATATGATCGGAATGTCTGACACCTAATCATCTTGTTACACTTATAATGACCATAATGAACATTATTCTTCTGGAACAGTGACATTTACTGAGGAACAGTACACTGTATATATATATATATATATATATATATATACATATACACATAGGTGTGTGTGCGTGTGTGACGGAACTGAAATGGAAGATTGTGAGTAGATATAAGAGTGTGGTGAGTTGGATCAAGGAAGGTTGCAAGAGGAACAGACAGTATTGACAGAAGGTTGAAAACGTTTGGGCGGGTGATACATCGAGTTGGTGTAAAAAAGAAGTAGAAATGGGAATCTACCAATCTATTATTATTATTGTTGTTGTTATTATTATTATTATTATTATTATTATTATTATTATTATTATTATTATTATTATTATTATTATTATTATTATTATTATTATTATTATTATTATCATTATTATTATTATTGTTATTATCATTATTATTATCATTATTGTTATCATTATTATTATTATTATCATTATTATTATTATTATTATTATTATTATTATTATTATCATTATTATTATTATTATTATTATTATTATTATCATTATTATTATCATTATTATCATTATTATTATCATTATTATTATCATTATTATTATTATCATTATTATTATTATCATTATTAATATTCTTACTATAATCATTACAATTATCATTGTTAATGATTATTATTATTATCATTATAATCATTACTATCATTATTATCATAATTATCATTTAATATTCCAATAATTATCATAATTATCATTTGTTATTCTATTCTTATTTTTTGGCTTATTTCCAAACCATTCTGTTCAAGTGATCTGGCCAAGTGAACCCGCCGGGTACTTCATCGATTCTATTCTGGCTGACGTGAAGTGATACTTTTCACTAAAGAGTAGGCGACCATTTGCTAAAGAATCTAAACAGCAAAATGCACAAATTCGTAGCTATAAAGACATACAGCTGAGAGGAGAGTGAGTCGATATAAATAAATGAATAAATAAACGGAGACCTGATTCAGTCTCACACTTATAACGTAGATAAAATTAATGAATAACGAAGCAGTTAATTAACTGGTGTACACCACCCTACATATCACATGTGGTCACAGGGCCTGAGATGAAAGGGTGAATGGACGTGGTGTACATGTACTAAGACGTGTACACGAGGTGTACTCCACTCTGTATACTACATGGAACACTCGAAACTGAACCATGAAATACCAGGGATAGCGACACTCCTACGGGCCAGAGGCACATAGAACCCTATTCCCAAGAATAGAAGCGCCGGCTATTGATGATGGAATACAGTATATCCCCCCTTGTTAAATATTTAGTATATTAGTAGGTTTTTTATTGTGATATTTGTCCACAGAATTGAATTAGGCCTCGATCAGAGTAGCCATCTCTCTCCCTCAGCTTTTTTAATATCATCTCTCTCTCTCTCTCTCTCCTTTCTTATACGTCTTCACCTTATCATCATCATCCTCTTTCTCCTCCTCTACTCCTCTCTCCTCTTTTTCTCCTCTTCTTCCTCCTCCTCCTCCTCTTCCTTACTTCACTCTCTATGTCTCCCTTTCTCTCTCTCTCTCTCTCTCTCTCTCTCTCTCTCTCTTTTATTCTTTTATCCCTACCCCCTGCACGCATACGCGATTACACACGCAAGCTATAAACACCCTCACTACAACGGCTCCACATTTTACGCTTGCTGGAGTATGTCATTTTATTGATTTTTTTTCTCTTCTTATTTTTATTTTTTTTATTTTTTCAACCCCCTTACCTCGGATAGAAGCGATGGTGACAACGTCTTCAGAAATGTCTCTCCGTTGTGGGAAACCCCTTATTCTGCCCACTTCTGTAACGCACCGGAATTGTTTTTGGACATTTGATCCGGTGAGGACCGGACGATTTGCTTCGGTTGGTTGGAGGGCTCAGGATGAGGACGACGAGGGTGAAGAAGAGAATAAGAAGGAGAAGGGGGAGGAGCAGGAGTAGAAGGGAGAAGAGGAACAGGAGAAGGAGGAGAAAGAGGAGGAGGAAGAGATAGAAAGGAGGAGAATGACGTGGAAGAAGAGGAGGAGGAGAAGAAGAAGGGCGACGACGACGACGAGGAGGAGGAGGAGGAGTAGGAGGAGGGGAAGGAGGGCGACGACGAGGAAGAGGAGGAGGAGAAGGAGGAGGAGGACCAGGAGAAGCAGGAGGAGGAGGAAGAGGAGAAGGAGTTCGAGGACGAGGGGAGGAGGAGAAAAAAGGAGAAGGAGGAAAAGGAGGAGAAGAAGTAGTACGAAAAGGAGGAGTAGAAAGAGGTTAAAAAAGAGGAGGAATAGGAGGAGGAGGAGGAGGAGGTGGCCTCTTCCAATATGCTAAAGAGAGTCGCTCGCAAATGGTGGAAATTCAAATAAAATAGATCAGCAGCCACTCTTACGCCTCATTTCTCCTCCTTCTCCTCCTCCTCTTCCTACTTCTTCCCACTCCATCATTTCTTCTCGTTTTCTCCCTTTTTTTTTTATCTCTCTCCATTAACAAACTTTACCAAATATTCCACAGCTCTTTTATATTGAGTTCTTGTTCTCATTCCTATTTTCTTAATTGTTTTCTTGTTCTATTGTTCGCTCTGTCTTACCTCTGTCTTTGTCACTGATCCTATGTACAGTCGCCCCTGAAAGTATTGGTTCTTTTTCAAAACATTTAGTTCATGAGACTCTACATTTGCCACTCTTGACCGAAACTCTCTGGGAATAGGGACAACACTTACCAGTCTTATTGACTAATTTCATTGTTGCATTACCATAGTCTTCTATGCACCAATTTGCTTTATATATTTTCCTATATTTTTTAGAAATTCTTTTAGTTTTGGTTACTCAGTTGATTTTTTTTTCTGTCCTTTTTGCTTTCATTTCAGTTCTTTTCATGCTCAGTAAATTTCCTCATATATCTTCTATATTTTCTAAAAAGTTTCAAATTTCATCGCATTATCTCGGATACTTTAATTTTTATTTTCATTCCTTGTTATTTATCTATTTGTTTATTATTTACTTATGTGTATACTCGTATATTTACTTATTTATATATTTATAAATTTATCTATTCCTCTATGTTTTTACACATTTAATATTCATTTTTTATCTATTCAATTATTCATTTATTCATTTTTCTATTTGTACATTTACTTATTTATTTGTTTATTTATTTATTTATCATACATATCAACTCATTTGTCTACTTGTTTATTTGATTTTCTATTCAATTCTATCACTTTTTTCTTGTCTTGTTTTCTGATTCTCCCTGTCAGAAACTTTCTCACCAAGATAAACACAAATCGATAGCTAACCGGCTGGACATGTAAATAAGTCTCACAAGTAAAATTGGGGAGTCGTTGAAGTTTAAAATCCTCC
>NC_134799.1:34677524-34680024 GCF_046742065.1 Oratosquilla oratoria | reverse complement strand
CCCATCGATCACTCCATCTCCTCCACCCTTCCATTCCTCCAATAACTCCATTCTCCCCCATTTTCCTCCATTTTTTCTTATCCTCCACCTCCCTCCCTCCACTCCATTTTGCCTCCCTCCACTCCCTCCGTATCTTATCTTCAAGAAACACATTCCTGAATCCCTCTCGGAGCTCCACATCTCCAACTCCACAGATCCTCAACATTTTCCTCCACTTACTCCATCTTCCCACCGACAGCACCTCCACCACCATCACCACCTTCATCTCCACCACCAACTACCTGTGTTATGTAGTTAATATTTTAGGTGATCTACTGACACCCTTACGGACCAGAGTCACGTATTATTCTCTTATGACGGGTTACTTACCAACCCTCCGTTCTGCTACTCTCCCCTTAAATCTCTCCTTTACAACCATCTTCCTCATTTCACCCTATCCTCATTTCTCTCCACTTCATCCCACCAGCTCCACCATCGCCTTCCTCTTCGCCAATGTACCATTCCACCCACGGTCCGCCGTGTATTATTTTCGGTGTCCCTTACGCACTCTTTGTTACTCTTCGTAGAAAGAGCAAAATCCCCGAATCTCTTTCCTCGACAATTCCCTTTTAGAAGCATGACCATTTTTTTTTCCGTAGGTATGGAAATAAAATGTTAATGCTTGAGATATTTCCCTCTCTGTAGATCGTTTTAGCGTATAAATCACGTTATTGTACTGGAAATGTAACAACTAGAATCAAATATGCAAAGTGAAGTCCGTAGGATGGTTTGCGATTTGTAGTTATACAAGTCTCCGGGTGGTATATGTTGAATGGTATATTCAGCCTCCTTATCTCTTGTAGAGCGGAAATATACGGGTCCTTTGTTTTATGTACCCTTATTATACGTGCCCTTGATTCCTTGGTACTGTAATTATGAATATATATTATATATATATATATATATATATATATATATATATATATGTATATATATATATATATATATCTTCGGCAGAGCCTGTCGAAGAAGATTTTTTTTCTTCTTCGGCAGACTCTACTCTCCGGACTTTCATCCTCTGCACGTTCTCATAACTCCAGAACTCCCTGGGGCTCAAATTCTTCGAGAGTCCTCATATTTCATAAATTCTTTGAGATCCTTTTACTCTTCAGTCGAAGCCTTTGGTTGAATAGAGTCGTCGAGGGCGAAACAGAATAAAGTGAATGGTGTCCGTCACTGGCGAATGAACGAAAATGAAAATAATAAAGCTGTAACACAATGGAAGGAGAAAGAAGAAGGAAATGGGAAGAACCAAGACAAAGAGTAGGAGGTGGAGGTGGAGGAGCAGTGGGTGGAAGAAGAAGAGGAGGAGGATAAAAAAAAAAGGAGTAGAAGGAAAACGGAGGAATGGGTGAAGGAGTAGAGGGTGGCAAAGGAAGAGGAGAAGGAGAAAAAGGACAACGAGGAAAAGGAGGAATACATGGAGGAGGAAAAGGAGGTGGAGAAAGGAGGAGAAGGAGGAGAAAGAAATAAAATCCGAGGAGAAGGAAGAACAGGATTATGAATACTCGTATAAGGAAAGAGGTGCAAGAAGAGGAGGAAGAGGTGGAGGAGCAGGAGGACATGGACAGCAGAGGAGAAGGAGGAGGAGAAGGAGGAAGAGGTGTAGGATCATAAGGAGGAGGGCGAGTTGCAGGAGAAAGAGAAGGAGGAGAAAGTGGAGGATGGAGGGAAGAAGAGGAGAAGGAAGCGAAAGAAGTAAAGATGGAAAAGAAGGAGTAGTAACAGGGGTAGGAGGATAAGGTGGAGGACGAGGTGCAGGAGGAGGGATAGTAGGAGGAGGGGAAAGTGGAGGATGGATGGAAGGAAGGAAGGAAGCGAGGGCTGTGGGGTTTTATTCTGTGGAGGGGAAAAAGCTCCTCCATTTTTCGGCCCAAGAGCGCCTCCGCCTTTGTTCCCTCCGCAGAGTCTGAACCCCATCAATACAGTGACAGACTCTCCAGGGCTTCGTCCTGGCTAAAACCAAGTCATTTTATTCACTATTTTTAAAAGAACGAGGTTCAAACGAGGGGCCCTCGCCGACCTAGACCCCCCCAGTGACCCGAGTCTATTCTCCAGCTGGATAGAATCGTCTTTGTTTGACAAGAACGAAGAGCTAAAATCACGTCACTGTGTTGAAAAAGTCTGGTCCGTCGAAAAGCAGACGACGGTCCTCGACATTGAAAGCGAAGTGTGGACTACGTCGGATAGGATTGTCTCATCTAAACGTTACCGGATGCTGAAGGTAGTTTTCTTCAACCGAATAGAATCGCCTGGCTGCCTCCATTATCGCACGATACACATGCACACACACACACACACACACACACACACACACACACACACACACACACACACACACACACACACACACACACACACAAATATATATATATATATATATATATATATTTATATATATATATATATATATATACCACGTAATGTGTTCTGTAACTTACATTTGTGGTTTTGACACCGC
>NC_134799.1:34670024-34672524 GCF_046742065.1 Oratosquilla oratoria | reverse complement strand
CATTTCAGTTTCTCTTTGGTTTTTGTGTCAGAAAGACAGAACAGAAAAAAGGAAAGACGTCATGCAGGAAAGAAGGAAAGGAAGGAAGGAAGGAAGGAAGGAAGGAAGGAAGGCTGAAGTGACCAGAGAGGAAGACCAAGTGAAAGGTGTTAGAAATCAAAGACGGCTAGAAGATTCGGATTAGACGGATTAGAAAATCGGGTCAGTCGTGATATCAGGTCATGACTGATTCGCAAAGACGGCCAGAAAGGTTTTCTGAGACAAATATAACTGATAGGAAGGTCGCATAAGTCAAATTGTGTACTTAACAAGGTCGTATTAGAAGAGTTGCATGTGTAGCAAGGTCACATAAGTTCAAATTTTGAGTAGAAAGGTCGCATAAGTCAGGTGCTATGTAAAGGAAGGTCGCATAAATCGATTTGTATACGTAGGAAGGTCCCATACATCGAGTCCTATGCGAAGGAAGGTCGCATAAGTCGATTTGTATCCGTAGGAGAGTGAAACCAGTCGACCTATAGGCGTAGGAAGGAAGGATTTTATGCATGGAGAAGGTGGGAAGGATCGGGGGCAATAATTCTGAAACTACTGACAACTAAAGGAACTACATTTCAGTAACAAATATAAAAACCAATAACAATAGCACCGACAATTCAATCCCTAAGAAAGAAAAAAAAGAGAAAGAAAAAGAAAAAGAAAAAGTAAATTGAGGAAAATTAAAGTACCAATAACATCTCGAAGTACATAACTCCAAGACCTCTCAACAAATACTGCCGCAAACCTTCAACAACAACAACAACAACAACAACAACAACAACAACAACAACAACAACACCACCATCACCACCACCACCACCCACAACAACAAGAACAATATCCCCACCACCGACAACAACAACCAACACAATAACACAATAACGTCAACAACTCGAGGAGCGACACCAGAGGAGCAAAAAGCGGGGAACCCATCCACCCAATTGCCATTTTCTTTCCATTAATCAGTACGCGTGACGGCCGCCAGAGGGACGCACGCGCCCCGTGTCAAGACTCCATTTTTCACTCTTCCTGCAGCCATTCAGGCTTTTTGGGGGAACCCGACTCTATGCTTTGATTTCATATTCATTACAGGCAAGGTGGCAAATCCAGGCCTTCATTTTTTCGGCTTAGGGGTTAGGGGGGTAGGGGGTAAGCGGGGTTGGAGGTTGGGGTGGGTTAGGGGGGTCTTTAGAGTTTGGTGGGATATTACGGGAGGTGTGGTAACTGGTAAGGCTTTAATATATATGTACATATATGTATATATATGTATATATAAGTATACATATATATATATATATATATATATATATATATATATATATATATATATATATATATATATATATTCTTTTCTTTTTCTTTTGGGGTCTTGGGGGATTAAATGTGTTACGAAGGTGGCTAGGGTGGATCATGGGGGGGTGGTTAGGGGTTAGGGGGTTGAGGGGTTTATTTGTAGAGTTAGGGGGGTATGGAAATAAGGTGTGATGCAGGTATGACAGCCAGGGAATCGGGTATTCATGGGGGCCATTTCTTATGCATTAGATGGGAACATTAATCTCAAAATGGTTGCCACGGGACCAGGGATCTCCCAGCACGTAGGGTAAAGGTGGCAGCTTGGGCCCATGCGTCTTATCGAAGTCAATAATTGATAAATTCTCCCCTTCATCTCATACACCAGGAAACGAAGGATTTTTTTCCTGCGGGGAAGGGCGGGGGGAGGGAGGGAGGGGGGAGGGAGGGGGGAGGGAGGGGAGGGAGGGGCGTGATGTTGGGTATAAGGTCGGAGGAAATAAGGTGGGTGGGATGATGGTGCAGGTGTGAATGCTGAAGGGGAGGGGAATTCGTGGAGAATTCGTTATACATTAATGGGCGTATCTGGAGGAGGGGAAGGGGGAGGAGGAGGAGGAGGAGGAGGAGAGGTAGGAGGAGCTTTGATATTTTCAAATGGTCTCAGCTTGCTCTATCCTAACACGCAGGGCAAAGGTGACCGTTTTTTCACCAAGTGCCTCCTAATGCTAAATTCCTAATTAATATTTTTTTGTGTCAGACTTTATATATTTTAGACTTTTGATGACTTTAAAATGAGATAGATTGAACAATAATTATCGGTCTGGAGGGGGGGAGGAGGGAAGGAAGTGAAGGAGGGAGGGAGGAAGGAAAGGAGGGAGGAAGGGAGGAAGGGAGGAAGGGTGGAAAGGGAGGAAGGGAGGAAAGGAGGAAGGGAGGGTTTGAGTTTTTTCTGAGCAGAATGGAATAGTTTAGTGTTGGCCTGACTAAGCCTACAAGCCTTCATCAGGTGGCGTACTTCTCATATTTCATTCTGGCTGTCATCACATGATTTCATATAATGGCGGTTTCGATCAAGCTTTCCATATTGACTGATTGATTGATTAATATGCTGATATGTTTCTAATTTATTTGTCTACTTATTTACTCGTGTACCTGTTAATTCATCCACTAATTTATC
>NC_134799.1:34657524-34665024 GCF_046742065.1 Oratosquilla oratoria | reverse complement strand
ACATAAAAACAGAAGTCAAAAAAATTTCTTGGATTGGATTATATCTAGTTTTGTGTGTTCTGTGGCACGTTGCTTTTCAAACTAACCTTATAGGAACCTAGGTACGGACTTGCCCCAAAATGGCACCCAGTGAATCCCACTTACTCAGGCTACCCGAACACACAGGGCAAAGGAGGTAGCTTTGGTCACCTCCTGATGTAATCTTTATTTATTTATTTATATATTTATTGAATTATTTATTTGTTTATTTATTTTTGTCTTTCGACCTGTCGAATAGGTCGACATGTAACCCCTCCCTCTCCCCGAAGTCTCACATATTCCTCCCTCCCGCCACTCCCTTCGTTGTTATCCACACTTTACAAACCTTACAAAGCCCGTAGCTTTCATATGAGGCTTATGCTCTACAAAATTACTGTGTATATAGACCTATATTCAATAAACACACACACACACACATACACACACACACACACACACACACACACACACATACACACACACACACACGCACACACACTTATCCTGCCTTTCCTTCCCTTATTCCCTTCCCATTTCTACCCCACTACCTTCTCTCGTCCCCATTTCCACAGACCCATTCCCCGTTTTCTGAAGCCCCCCTCACGTTGGTAACCGACCTCCGTTGCCCTGCGGTTGCCCGCTCCCATCGCTCCAGTGGTGAACCGCATTTCTCTTCCTCAGGGGCCCAATCAGGGCCGGGATTGGGGGGGGGGAAGCTTCTTTCTTCGATTCTTGTGCCTCGGAAGGAGTCTGATCGGTCTCCCTCCTTCCTTACCGACTTCCCTCCTTCCTTCTCGCCTTTTCTTCCTTCCCTTTCTCCTTTCTTTTCTCCCGTCTCACCTTCCTTTTCTACCTTTTTTGTCCCGTTTTACTTTCTTTCCCTTCTTCTTTTCTTTCGTTTCTTCATTAATTCCTTCTCTCCTCCTTTCTTTCCTTCCCTTCTTCCTTCTCTCCTTTTCTTCTTCCCCTTCTTCATTCTCTCTTTTTTTCCATCTATTCTTCCTTCTCTCATTCTTTCCTTCATTACTTTATTTCCTCTTTTCTTTCCCCACTCCCATTCTTCCTTCTCTTCTTCTTTCCCTCCTCCCATTCTTCCTTCTCTTCTTCTTTCTCTCTTTCCTTTATTTCTTTCAATTTCTCCTCTCCCTCTCTCTCTTCTTTCTTCTTCTCTTCTCCTTCCGGATGCCTCTGCTGAGTCTCCTCTCAGTCTTGGCGTCTCGTGAACTTGCACAAATTCATTTCCTAGATTCTTCTTCCACCTCTACTTCCACAGCTTCCTCTACATCCTCTTCCACCTCCTGGTTCATGTCTGCCTCTTCGTCTTCCTCCTCTTGGTATTCCTCTCCCTCCATCTCTATGTCTTCCTCCATTCTTCCTCCTCGTTAGTCTCCGAAATTATCACTCACTCTCTTTTATCGTCATTATAATTATTATCGCCCTCTCTGTTATTGGTGCTGTCATTACTATCGTTATTCTTACTACTGTTTTCGATATATTATAATTGTGGCACCTTCAGTAATTAGTGCATTCATGGTGAAGATAATATCTAGCCAGACGAAGATGCCTGACCTTGTTATTTCCCATATCGGTCTGCGAATAAACACCGCATCAAGTCAAACGCCTTCTCGACGTCCATATAAGGAAGAGGCGGGCGGGGCTTTGGTGCCAGACTGTTGCGAGTTGAAGGTTGAAATCAATAATAGATGAAAATGGTGGACTGCTCTTCTTGCATGTCTGCCTTCCTCAAACTTTTCTTTATTTACTTTTGATTTCTACTTCTTATTTTGGTACTGTTATTTATCTTCTTGTTTTCTTATTTCTATAGTTATCTTTTTCCTTCGTCAAAGGTATTTTCTTTGATTTAATCTGTGATCCGAAATACAATGGAAAGGTCCTCTTCAGATCGGTATTTTACCCTCAGATGAATAAAATCTTTTGGCGCCACAAAGCGGAAAGGGTTAGTGGCGACAGCTATCTTAATCCCTTGACCGTGCAGACCTGTCCTCCACTAAATGAAATTGTCTGGCGTCAGCAAGAATAAATTATACTATGAGAGCCACTTGAATGAAAGGAGTGATCCTTTACAATAAAGAATACTAAATAAATAAATAGATAAATAGGATAGGCAAACAAACAAATAAATAAATAAACGAATAAAATGATCAAATAAGTAGATGAATAAATGAATGAGTAAATGATTAGATGAATGCATAAACAGATACATGGATATACATATATAGAAAACAAACAAGTTGATAAGTAAAAACACAGGATAAAAGATCAAATAGCAAACTAAACAAACAAATAAACTGATAAAAATAAAACAAATAAATAAACTAATCAATCAATACACAATCAAATAAATAAGAAACGAATGAATAGATAAAAATAAACGGACAAATAAAAGGCAAATAAATTAATAAACATGTCAATCATGGTAAACTAGTTTCCCTTCAGAACTGTGACAGTTCGAAGGAGTCTGTGGTCCCCATAAATCACAATACAATATACAGGGCAAGATAAGTGTCCCCCTTTCTTCTCAATCCCTTCAACACGGTGACGCATTTAAGGGCTTTATTCTGGCTACAAATTAATTATTTTGTAAAGCTAAAACCCCTGATGGGGGTCCCGGTCGATTAGGATTTATTTCAGGCGAGCGGTCACCCTCTCAGAAGCATACAAATCATCTGTCTTCAGTCAGGATAAAGATCTTAAAGTGTTTCGTTTTATTGAAGGAAAGGGGATCAGATCATTTCCGCGTCGTTTGCGGTTATGAGGAACCCCCCCACGGACCATTTGCTCCAGAGGTCGTCTTCTGGGAGACCACCGGTCATCCACGGACATCCACGGTCATCCCCTGGTCATCGGTTTTCGTCACGTGATCATTACAATGCAATCGGATCGCTTATCGCCTCTTAAAGAAGATCCCGGAGTCTATAAAGAGGTTTCGATTACTTATAATCCATTCAACTTGATATAGGTGATTCTGGTTGCCGCTGTCCAGTTAAGTGTGGTAAGCCTTTCATGTTCGTATGTTTACTTCCGTGTGTTCATTCGAAATCATTATCTGGTCGTCCCCTCTGATTCTATGTGAGATTATCCTGGACGAATATTTCGCATATTTCCTCTACAAAATATGTCTTGATCATGAAAAACAATTCTGTCTATATACCGAGGGATTGTTCTTCCTTACAAGGCACAAATCCACCCCCATCCACCGCCCTCTCCTCCCTATCTTAGTTCCTCATGGAGGACGGGTCATCCCTATTTCCCGCCCACTGCCCTGGGTCAGAAGCAATGCAGCAAGACACAGCATATCCACAGCAAGGCCGCTTCGCTTAATCGGCGACCCCCCTTTTCCGTCCTCTCATGCATTAAAAAGAGAAGATGGGGAGAAATCCCTTTGGACTTCGTCAAAATATCATTCATACACAGCCACTTCCTACCCCCTCATCCCCCCACCCTTCCTTGCAACACAATATCATTTATACACAGTCATTCTCCACTCATCCCTATCTCCTGGCTTCTCACTTCTTTTCTCAAAAGACATTCCCCTTTTGTTCAACGCCCCTTATCTTTCTCCACTCATTCTTTCCATGTGCAGTAGTGATGTTTTCAGGCCTTGCTCAGCCGCTTTAGATGCAGCTCTCTGCAAACCATCACAATACTTTTTTCATCAGCCGTCTGCCATCTACTTTTCCACCCCAGCTCTCCTCCTCACCTCCTCGTTTCTCACTTTATCAAGCCAATATCCGTCTGGGGTATTGGCTGCATGTTATTGTGCAGTATAATTTGCGCAGTAGCATGGAACCGATACTTTAGGGACTATATGGGGCCACACATAATTTTGGCTATGAGGAAGTCTTTACGCATAGAAAAATGATGCTATTTTATTATACTGCCACTGTCCCACCGTTATCCTGTCCCCCAACTCTTAATACTGTCCTGTACCACTTCTTTGAGTATATATTTCCAGTTTTGCCTTTGTCCTCTGTGGTAGGGGGGAGAAAGAATACTGCCTCCGAGTCTTCCCACTCGGGTCTTAAGAAAAAATGAGATAAAATAATTGATTAGATTACCGTTCTTTGTTTACATTCAGCAACCGCAAAAGAACATTTGCCGCAGACTGTACACATATACAGTATTCCCGAATACGAAGAACACTTATGCTGAGAATGTATTCAACATTCCCGAGGCAGCAGAAGTTATCCCTGTTTGTTTACATTCAGAAGCCCCGGACAGAATTCTTGTCGCCGGCCGTACATGTGCAGTATTTCCGGGGAGGTAGGACCTCTGGTGTGTATTCAATATTCCGGGCATGAGACGGTTTCGAAGAGGGAGCGATCTCCAGAAGAAACGAACGTCTCCGAAGTCCGAAGGACAGGCTGGAAAAGTTCGATAGATCTCCAAAAAGAGGGCGAAGAAGTCGAGGTTAAGATGGTTGAATAAGAGGAGTGATTATGCTGAAGAGAGGGGGCGGGGCTCTGGATATAAAAAGAGTCTTAGGGTTACCTATGGAAGAAATAATGAATAGGAGGAAGATTTGGAATGAAATATAAAAGATAATGTTTACAAAGACCTATGAAAGAAATGATGAATAGAGGGGGGCACCCTAGGAATTAACGAAAAAAAGGAAAGAAAAATGCTTTAGAGTGACCTACGGAAGAAATGATAAAGAGGAGCAATTGTGGGAATAAAGTATAGAAAATTAATGCTCACAGTGACCTATGCTTAGAGTGTCCCACGGAAGAAATTATAATATTCAGTGACGACCTCAAGATGAACTATGTCAAGTAAACCCCAAAAATGGGCTTGGAATGATCTATGAAATAAATTATATTACTGAGTATACAGAGTTAAGAGTCAACTACGGAAAACAAAGAACCAAGGAGTTTTGCTTTGGAAGACCTACGATAGCAATAACACTCTAGAGTGACCTACGAAAAAAAACTTCCCTTCTTCAACACCAAGAACTTCTCCAGAGGTGGCCTATGAAAAGAATAATAGTATAATTAGAACCTAGAGTATACTACGAAAAACTAAAATAACCGGAGAACTTTGCAATTAAAGCAAAGACGAAGGTTAGAAAAAAAGAGGAGAAGAGGAAGGAGAGGAAGAAGAGGAAGAAGAAGAAGAGGAAGAGGAAGAAGTGGAAGGAGAGGAAGAGGAAGAAGACGAAGAAGAAGAAGAAGAAGAAGAAGAAGAAGAAGAAGAAGAAGAAAAAAAAGAAGGAGAAGAAGAAGAAGAAGAAGAAGAAGAAGAAGAAGAAGAAGAAGAGGAAGAAGAAAGCGAGGAAGAAGAAGAAGAAGATGAAGAAGAAGAAGAAGCAGAGGAAGAAGATGAAGAAGAAGAAGAAGAAGAAGAAGAAGAAGAAGAAGAAGAAGAAGAAGAAAAAGAGGAAAAGGAAGAGAAAGAAGAATTAGAAGAAGAAATTAATGAATCAAAGAAAAAACACGAAAAGTAATAGAAACATAAAGACAAGCACTTTTACAATGCCAAATGTATATAAACAGGAGATAGATGAAAGAACGAAAAATATACATAAAAGAATAAAACAATGATAAAAAATACGCGAAGAAATTGAAAAAAAAAAATGTTTTGGAACATTGAAGCGGAGAAAGAATTGCAAGATCGGAAGATTAATGAAGCGTTAAGATAAAAACGAAGAAACAAGAAAAATGATGATGATGATGACACAAGTGGAAGAAAGAAAGAAAGAAAGAAAGAAAGAATGAGTCATAAACGTCTCAGTTTAAAGAATCGAAGTAAAAATCATGTCCATGAGGCACAGGGATGATTATTAGCGACTTCAATATTCTACAAGAGCGACAGCAGGAGATGATTATTGTATAAAGAAAAGAAAAGATGAAAAAGGGCTGAGATAAAGAGTGGAGGGAGATAGGGACACACACACACATGCGCGCGCACACACACACACACACACACACACACACACACACACACACACACACACAAATAAATATATATATATATATATATATGTTTATATATATATATATATATATATATATATATATATATATATATATGTACATATCTGCACATATCTGTATATATTTACATATACATAATGCGGTCGAGTAAAGGAAGGAGAATTGTGTTGTAGAAGGAAGAACCAAAAAACTGGGGGGGGGGAAGATGTAGGCAATACGAAGGAGGGAAGGGAAGCGTTGTTGGAGAATGAGAGAAGGAGGGAGGGAGGGAGTTGAAAATGAGGACGGAGGAAGTGGCAGAAAGAAGACGAGCATTCATCACACAATAGTATAGAAGATCTATGACTCAGGAGGAAATCAAATTTAAATGTAAATCTCGAACTGCTTCTGCAGGATGAGGAAGAGGAGGAACTGCGCTAGGCCAAGAGGTCTTCCCCTTCTCCCCCTACCCCCTCTCTTTTTTCCCTCTCCCTCACCTCTTCCCCTCTTCCTCTTCACTCCTCTTCCTTTTCTCAGTCCCCTCTCCCTTCTCTCGTTCTTCCTCCCCTTCTTCCCTTGTCTCCCCTTCATCCCTCTCTCTTCCTCTACCTTGTTCCTCACCCTGACTCCTCTTCCCCGTTTCCGCTCCCCTTCCCTCTACCCTGTTTTTCTTTCCTTCAGCAATTCTTTCACTGCGTGGCCACCGTTTCTGTGCAAGGTGCGCACTGCTGCAGGACTTTATATATGTATGTCCCCTCTGGATCTCCCTTATCACCAACAGGGATACAAGGGGAGTGGTTCTCGAGGGGATGTTAATCTCTTGTAGAAGAAATGAAGAACTATCATAGATTTAGTTACTTATTACTATAGTATTTGTGGGAGCGGATTGACTAGAATTTGTTTTTTCAACGCCCATTGTAATAAGATATCTTCCCGAAAATAGACGTTAACACGGTGAAGCTAAAACTAAAACAAAGAAAAGTCGAAACACAAAGAAACTTGAAAATGATAAACCAACCATTCGGTAACACTGATGATTATAGTAATCGCCTGCTTGAGCTAAACGGAGTATAAGTTGGCATCCGTCCCCTTCATAGCACGTGTGCAGCACGACCCCCTTTGGCAATTTTGGGTGTAGGAAGTCATGAGTGGGAGGAGTGAGTCGCAATGGTAGACCGAATAGATTACTTTTTCGGAGGAGAGAGATACAAATTTACACTCATATTTGGCCATCAAAACCATATATGAGTGTGTGTGTGTGTGTGTGTGTGTGTGTGTGTGTGTGTGTGTGTGTGTGTGTGTGTGTGTGTGTGTGTGTGTGTGAGCGCATTTGTGCGATTTCCCATGGTCTTGGATCAGGCGCTGTATTCGTGCATTTGTTATTACCCTCCCGGATAAGAGCTCTCTAGTTCTAGTTCACATGACTGTCTGTGGGTAATGGTATAACCTTAAACAGGCACGCACGCACACACACACACACACACACACACACACACACACACACACACACACACACACACACACACACACACACACACACACACATACA
>NC_134799.1:34652524-34655024 GCF_046742065.1 Oratosquilla oratoria | reverse complement strand
GCGTGGTGGGGATGATGGGGGTGATACTGTGGTACAAGTGATGTCATGGAACACGGAGAGTGATGTTAATAGTGACGCAGTGCTTGTGATATGGTGGATATGTGTACGTGGGACTATGGTAATGTATGTTTTATATATATATATATATATATATATATATATATATATATATATATATATATATATGTATGTATATATATATATAGATATATAGATATATATGTGTGTATGTGTGCATATATGTGCATATACACACACATGTATATATATATATATATATATATATATATGTATATATACAATATATATATATATGTGTATATCCATATATATTCATATATATATATATATATATATATATATATATATATATATATATATATATATATATATAAAACTATTTTTTTCGACTATCATCCCCGGGATCGAACCGAGTTCTAGTGCTTTACGAAACCAGCACTTCACCGATTGCGCTGTTGGAGCTACAAAAGATCTCTAACTTGAAGTTGAACTAACTACAAGGATTCTAGGTAGACGTCTACCATCCTCACCTTATTTTATAGGGGACGGCGGTTATACGTCTACCTAAAATCCTTGGAGTTAGATCAACTTCAAGTTAGAGATCTTTTGTATCTCCAACGTCACAATCTGTAAGGTGTTCGTTTGACAATTTGCTAGACCTCGGTTCGATCTCGGGAGTGACAGTCGGAAAAATGATTTGATTGATATGCCCCGTTGCTGGCGATTCCTTTCAGGCACACACACACACACACACACACACACACACACACACACACACACACACACACACACACACACACACACACACACACACACACACACACACACATATATATATATGTATGTATATACAGTATATATATACAGTATATATAAATATATATATATATATATATATATATATATATATATATATATATATATATATGACGAAGGTGGAAGAAAGTAAAGAAGTTACGGGTCTATTTCCGATTTTTGAGTTCATTCCTGACCGGTTTCGCTCTATGCCTCTTCAGAGGAACATAATTTTGTTGAAGATTTTCTGCATGTAAGAAGGAAGTGCCCAAAGACTAGAGCCTCGAGGTGTGATCAACGGAATATAGTGCAAGAGTGTGACATCATCATGAGGTGATATGATAGGATCTTGGGAATCATGACTGGGATTGTCGTGGATGTTGGTACATCATAGGGAGTCACATGGAGTCACTGTGAGTGATGAGGTCGAAGAGAGCAAAATCTGAAAACGATGAGGGAGTACGCTAGGGAGTGAGATGGAGTAGCTAGTGTAGAATTCACGGAGATGAGAATAACATTAGTTTGTGGAGTTGAAGGTAATCTTCAGTCTAGTATGTATACATGTAGGAAGCATCTTCTTCTTATTATAGATTATCATTTACCAGCGCTGTCGTGCGTGTCTTTGTCAAGAGGGGGGGCATTGGAGGAGTATGTGGAGTTGTGAGGAGTAGTGACCGCATGATGTGGAGTTCATCTCTACAGTACTATGCCACACTTCATAAGCTTTGCTCTGGTATGTGCCAGGCGATTTTATTCCGTGTCATTCTTTAATGTATTTAGTCTAGCTGGCGGCAGGTAACTAACGTGTTCTGAGTCGAGTTGCTATGTACTTTGATTCTGTTTGCCGCCAAGTGATTTTATAGTAAAGGACATCATGTCACCACATTAAGGTTGTTCAGGATACTCGTCGCTCCTAATTTTCTTTATTTCATCTTTATTCTATCCTTTTTTGTATCCTTCCCCCAACCTCTATCATCTTCACTTATCATTACTTACATCATTTTCATCCCTCAATCTTTTTTCATTTCCCTCTCCTTTCACTTCCTTTATTCCATATTTCCTGCCTTCATCCCTCCGTCCCCCATTCCTTCCCTCGCACCCTTCCTCCTCACGTCCCTTTCCATCTTTCATTTCCACCCTCATCTCCTCTTTCCCACCTCTCATTTTCTCCCTCACCTTCCCTTTCTGTTCCTCTTTCCTCCCTCCTTTCCTCCCTTACTTTCTCTTTCCACCCCTCCTCCTCTCCCTCCATCCTCCCGTGCCTCCATCCCTCCCATTCTCTCCTCCATTCAATTAGTCGATTCCAGTTTCTACGAGAGTCCTTAGTACGGCGGGCGACCCGACGCTTCCTTCTTCATCTTTAACTTCCTCCTCCTCCTCCTCCTCCTCCTTCTCCTCCTCCTCTTCCTATTCCACCTTATCGCCCTCACTCTCGTCCTCCTTGTCTCCTTTCTCCTCTTTGTCCTCATTTTCCACCTCCATCATCAATCACATACAACTTTCATGTTTTTCCTCTTTCTTTTCTATTTCCTCTATATTTCCATCTTTATTTCTTTTCTATTCCTCTTTTTCTTTTCGTTTTTTATATTACTCCTTATCCTCTTACTCCACTCCTTCACTTTAGTTACCTCTTCCTCTTTTTCTTTTTTTCTTCCTCTTTTCTTACTTTCTTTTTGCTCTCTCT
>NC_134799.1:34640024-34642524 GCF_046742065.1 Oratosquilla oratoria | reverse complement strand
CTGAATGAAATCGCCTGGCGTTAGTCATAATAAATGCCTCAAAGTATGACGTGTTTTTATACTTTGTTCTCGATAATAACAGGAAATGTTACTCGGGTCTATTCACCAAAGGAAACTTCTCATAATCAAAGAACAAACCCTGTCGACCTAACACTATTCTTCACAGAAATTATTGTTCCATCTTCCTCCAGGTGATTTCATTTATCCGTTGGTAAGGGCCCAAGATTGATAGGGTTTGCTCAGGAAAACTTGGTTAACTGTTAATCTATGAACACGGTCTTCTAACTCGGTTGGTCCAATACCATGCGGTTTTAGTCAGCTGGGGTCACTCCCCAGCTGGAGTGGGAGTCTGGGCGATAGTGAGGACCTGGGCGAAAGTTCCGACTCCAAGACGAGAAGTCTCTGGAAGTCTTGGCTGTATCTGGGTATCATGCAGAAGAATAAAGGAGATGATGGTGATGATGATGTTGCTGGCAGCGGTCTTTCGTGTTGGTCGTGCTCTTAGCGTTACTGGGGTTGGTGTCGTTGTTGGTGATGTTGTTGCTGTTCTTATTGTTGCTCTTGTTCTTAGCGCTGTTCTTGGTGGTGATGGTGGTGATGGCGGTGATGATGGTAATAGTGATGATAATGGAGGTGATGGTGACGGTGATGGTGGTAGTGGTGGTGATGGTGGTGATAGCGGTGATGATGCTAGTGTTAGTGATCGTGAGGGTGGTGCTGGTGTTAGGAATAGTGGTGGGAAACAAGATGGCGGTGGTGAAAACATTACCAAAAGAATACACTTTTTACATCGTTTTATCACAAGATTTATGCAGACGCAATTACGGTCTCGCTATCGCGCACGTGTGTGTGTGTATATATATATATATATATATATATATATATATATATATATACATACATATGCACATGTATGCATACATACATACATACATACATACACACATACATATATACATATGCACACATACATACATACATATATACACACATACATACATATATACATATACACACATAAATGCATACATACATACATGCACACATACATACATATATACATATACACACATACATGGATACATACATATATACACACATGTATGCATACATACATACATGCGTATATGTACACCATATACATACATTCTCACCAACCGCAAGAGGAGAAAAGGATGAGAGAATGTGTATTTAGATATGTAAACACAAAGATACATAATACGGATTATTTACTGAATGATAAGATTTTTGTTAGAAAATATTACAAATGTATTAATTTTTTTTCTTTCTATTTTCACCCTTAACTGTAGCGTCACTTTTAAGAATAACAAGAAATACAGATAAAACACCATTTCTTCCACTGAAAACGGGAAGAAACATGAACAAACCGTCAAGCACCGACATGACGTCACGACAATGGAAGCAACAATATTCATTTTATTACTGCGATGCACGACAAGACCTTGGTCTGATATCGACTATCGTTATCAGCTAATGAACCGACGAACGCCTTTTTGGATTGATTCACAAGATAACGATTGGGTTAAATGACACCCCATCACAGCGGTGATGGATTGATAAGGCGTATAAATCACGTGATTACATCTACCAATAGCGAGGTGAGTTTTCTTATTAGAAAAGATGACACGGTTGATTGGTTGACAGCTACCGCTCAATTTGTTTCCATTATATGCAAATTATTTTTGGCAGTTGTCACCATGGATGAGATATTAGAAGGTTTAAATTTTGATATATAGACTTTTGGAGCTTATTGATATTCATATAGAGAATGCTACCTCATCGAGATGTGAATCACAAAAAAAAAAGACTGAATGAAGAGATGATCAAAATCGCTTCTAAAGACAAAAGAAATTAAGACTCACATTGTTATATAAAAAGACTTACTAACTGAAGCAGAGATACAAGATAATGTAAAAATTAACACACACACACACATATACACACACACGTAAAAACGCAGGCACGCACAGGGCGACATAGATAGATAAATAGATTGATTGATAGATAGAGATATATAAACAGAGAAATGAATAGAAAGAGAGAAAGGTGAGGAATAAGAAGGATATGTGTATATATGACGAATGTATGAAAACAAAATCAAGGCTAATATGAGAGTGAAGGAGTGATAATACCTGGAGGAGGGGTGCAAGAGTGGAGGTCGGAGGGAAAGAGGAAGAAAGGAGAGGGTAAGACAAGATGAGGAGGAGGAAGAGGAGGAGGAGGAGGAGGAGAAGGAGGAAGAGGGTCTGAGGAGGCGGGATGGATAGATGGTGAGGAAGGAGGCAGGAAGTGGAGGAGGGACGGAGGTGATAAACGAAAGTAGAGGAACAACGAAATGTGGAGGAATGGTGAAAGATGGAGGGCGGGAAGAAGAAGAGGAAAATGTGGAGGTGGAATACTTCAAAAGATGGAGTCAAGTTATGATGGAAGGGGAAGAACTGCAGGACGGAAAAGTTAGGAGGACTTTGAGGAGAAGAAG
>NC_134799.1:34625024-34635024 GCF_046742065.1 Oratosquilla oratoria | reverse complement strand
TACTATTACTACTACCTCTATTACAATGATATTTCTAACTACAGCTAGTATCAGTGCTACCACTATTACTGCAACTAGCACTTCTAACAACACTATTAATGCTATTACCAAAAGTTAAGATAACGATAATAAAAAAGATCGGAGAAAATATTCTATTAGAAACCAATAAAATCTCTTCTCTGGCCAGAACACCATATGTATGGGTAGCCAGGGCTAGTGGCAATCATTAGTAGCCATTGGAAATCGACCCCGGGCCCTCGGTGTTCGGAGTCACGGCCCCAATCCTATCGGCCACCCGTGATTGTCCCTTGTCCCAGGTGAGCGCCTCCCGGCGTCAACTCCTTCCGTTCCACGTCGTACTTTTCCCTCTGCTCTTGCTGCCGCCGAGTGATCTCATTCATTTCCGTAGGGATGAGGTTGATGATAAAATGAATTAAGATAAATTACGGATGAATGAATAGATAAATGAATAAATAAATGAACAAAGAAATTAATAGATATTTGATATAACAACGAGCAAATAGATAATCAAGTAAATACAAATCAAATTTATAAGCAAAGAGATAAAATCATAAATTGATAATAACTGAATAAGAAAATAGGCAAGTAAACGAATAAATAAACAAATAAGTAAAAGCATCGACGACTGCAAGAGGAGAAGCTAAAAGCAAATTATCGGACTCCATACTGGATCCTATAATCTGCTTTTGGCCTCCCCTTACAAATAAATAAACATATGAATAAGTAAATGAAATAGATTATAAAATGGATGAATAGATTAATACATAAGCAGATAAACAAATAAAACAATATGAGCTGAAAACAAAACAAAGACGACATACCTGAGGGTAAAACCGCGACAAGAAGACCCGTCCTCTGCACTCAACTAAAATATCTTTTAAAATATTACTCATATATTTTTCTGTTAAGCTCTAAACTCCGGTTACATTCAACAACAACAACAACAACAACAACAACGATGTCAACATCAATAACAGCATCAGCATGAACAACAACAACTACAACAATAACATCAACAAAACATCAACAACAGCAACAATAACGACAACATCAACAGCAACGGAAGCAACAACAAACCAAGCAGAAATATTGACAACGTTGAGTTTAATGATAGGAAACAGATGTTGAAATTTGATACTGACTTTATTTCTGCCAACAGTATGGCAGACTGAAGCCGTGTTTTCATTTACATAATTATTGGCAATCAATGTTGGCAGCCGGTACAGTGAACCAATAAGGACAATAGTTATTGACAACTGTGGAGTTTCTTGCCAACAATGGCGCCTGAGCAAGTACTACATTGACAGCGGATGCTAAAGACTATGTGTTTTTGTGTGTGTGTGTGTGTGTGTTCGTGCAGTATATGTATATAACCAAACACACCAAAGAACTACACATTACATCAACACCAAGTGCTAATACGACTACGATATGCAAGAACAGCTATAATCCACAAAACGGTCACGTTTCGATATTATCGTCATCATCAGCACATTTCCTGCCTGTTACACAAATTCGATCAATTTTCGTCCCTAGCATGACTCAAAAGCATTTATTCTGGCCAACGATAGACGATGTCATTCAGATGGGATAGCAACAATGATTTGGAGAGAATCATAATGTTTAGGAACTCACTTTCAAGTACCACAGTGACTCTCGTCTTCTACGAGACTGTACGCATCGTATGTCCTTGTGTCGAATGCTTACGATAATCGTAAGTGTGCGATGTCGTAAAAATCTGACGTCATATATCTACAATCCCAATATATGCGACTTCCAAAACTATCCGGAAGATAGTACTTAGAACTCTTTAGTACCTAGAACTAGGGTGAACTGTGCACCAACATCTTATGTACTAAAATCAATTATCAGTAAAACTCTTCTACTCAGCTTAGAGTGAGGAATCGACCCTTTTAGTGCTCACGAGAATGGAGACTAGTGACTGTCAACGTGTTGAAATGATTAAATTCTACGTGTATTAAGTATATTTTACTCTTTTAAAAGTTCCATGACAGTTTTCGATCGTTTAGTAAAACAATGAAGAGAATAATAAGACACAATAACGCAAGAAAATCATAAATCGAAATGACCCAAATTTTATTTCCAAGTGTGCTTTCTTGGACTTGAAAACGAATTACAGTTAGATTATACTATGATACTATAAGAACAAATTATTATGATTTTTTTTTATCTAGTTGAGATAATTTTTGACAAATACATACAACTTTTTGATACGAAAACAAGCAGTGTGCTCCTGCAACTTAGCACACCTTTCGGCAATTAGTCTTCTCGTTCGGTTTCCCTTTTTCCTCCCATCCACGCGATTCAAGATAATGATATAACTATATGTGGGAGATACACAGTATTTCACAGCTGGGATGTGAAAAATTCTAATCATGATCTATTGTTTTTATTGACGGAATATTATAATTATGATGAAATTACCATCTTCATTGTGTTCGGCGCACATCTACCACAACCAGAAAACACACGCACGCACACACATACACACACACACACACACACACACACACACACACACACATGCACACACACACACACACACACACACATGCATATATATATATGTATATGTATGTGTATATATATATATATGTGTGTGTGTTTGTTTGTGTGTGTGTGTGTGTGTGTGTGTGTGTGTGTGTGTGTGTGTGTGTACAGACACACACAAACACACACACATACACATACACACCACAGACACACACACACACACACTAATACGCACGCGCAAACACAAACAGACCCCACACACAAACACAGACCACCACACACAAACACACATCTTACACACACGCACACAGAGACACACACAAACACACACACACGCGCACACACGTACACACACACAAATAATACAGACGTGTTCAATTGAGACCTATATGAATTCAAGGCTCCCTCTCCCTCTCCCCTCCCACTCCCCCACCTCTCTCTCCCCTCTCGCTTTTCCTCTCTCCTCCACCTCCTCTTACCTCTACCCACCTCCCCCATCACTTCCTCCCTCTACCCCATCTATCTGCCTACGCACCTCCTATAAAATCTTACATCTTTGTTGTGCTCAAGGCTAGACCGTTTTATTCAGCAGATGCGGAAACTAAGGGCCTAGATGGGATTCCAATTAATCGAGAGGCCATTTTGCCCCGAGTTCGCCTACCCAGCTTGATAGAATCACGTGACCTTGCTCAGAACAAAGAAAAATAATAATATGATATAATAAAATGAAATAAAATAAGAGAAAGTATTAGAGAATTAAATATGATCAAATAAGATAGAATAAGATATAATAAAAAATAGATTAAAAGCCACTGTATTAAAAATATCGATATTCTTTCTTATTCACAATTACTAATCTAATTACCATTGTAAAGTGAATCATTATTTACTTTCATTTTATTGTAGTATCATTTCTTATCAATATATATATATATATATATATTTTTACGTGCGGTCAATAGAAGTTCATAAAAATCCCGGTGCGGCGTATTGAATATCACCAAAACTGTATTGTTGTTATTACTATTATTATTATTATTATTTTCTTAAAGAAAATTCTTGGAACTTCCGAGGTCACACCGAGAACGTTACATCTTCATGTGCAAAATTACGTGAACGTTTTTTCATCTAACCTGACCTCTGTTATGTTGATTGCTTTTCGGGTTGAGCATATTCTTATTCGAGTTAATCAAATGCTTCCCACCTAACCAAAGGGAGAGCAATCATTGGATATGACTGTAATCTTTGATGAAGCTAATATAACTTGATTATTTTGATTTTTTGAAAGTCACAATTGTATTCCCCCACTTTTTTTTGACTTGTCATGGACCGAAAGGTCTTTTTTCCTCCTTCATTGGAACTCATTAGGCTACGTATCATAATCACTGAACTAATTATAAAAAAAGACGTTAACATTATTATCATAGTGTCTTAATTTTACTTTGGCGGATTTTTCTTAGACGTTCAAAACTGATTTGAATAATGCTGGAACGGTCGTGTTCTAGTTGACGCATTAATACGAAAATAAGATTAGAAAATACGGTAATAAAAAAACTAACTCGTCAAGGTTAGCGTAACAGGCTAAAGGGAGTAGTGTTCATCTATCTACGTCCTTGCCTACTTGCCGTGATCAGTAGGCGTACAGTTATCCCTTACATAGCGGTTCTCACTTTTTCTTTTTCAATTCGGTTGCCGCCAGTTTACTTCATTCATCTCTGAGGCACCTCGAGTTCCTGTCTCGGTTACCTTCATCCGTACCACCTAGTTTCACTCTTGAACTTTGGTTGTCGCCAGGCGATTTTATTAATTTCCATAGCGCCACTTTACTAGGTAATGAGGGAAGGTCTGCCTGGACCAGATCCTATCCGTACCGAGAACCAGGTCACATTCATCTTTACAATCGAAATGTTAAAAGACAGCCTCCTTTTTCTACTTGACTTCCCTTCGCCAAAGAAAGTATAAACTTTAATCGAAGTCTTAAGTCATAGAATACATGTTAACGTTAACATATCGTAATTACTATTTTACAACACACAGAAGTAAGAGAATGGTAATACTATTCGCCCGCTGAAACGACTTCGCATGGATAATTCTAAAAGAAATCCTTCGAATGGCATTATTGAAGTCGATTCCTAGAATCTCTGGCATATAATAACTCATGACGCTTAAATGGCAAAAAGTGGCATATAAGAATTAGTAATGATCAAACTTATGATCTAACTCCCAAAGGATAAAACTGAAGGTTAGTGTTATAAACATTTTATTAATATAACAGTAATCCTACACAGGGCATACAATGATACCACACATATTACAAAGGTCGTACGTGGTCATTAGCTCTTGCTTTTAATGGGAATTATTTTTTTTTCTTTCATAAGTGACTCTCTATGTCTTTTTTAGCATTTCATTTTATAGTATCTTATTTCATTTTATTTTATTTTATTTTATTACTATTATTATCTTTATTTATATTTCTTTTTTTGTTAACTTTGGCACATGTAGATAAAAAAGACTGAAGGCATACGTAAACATTAGTAATGTTAAATGTTAATAACAAACGTCGAATCTCCAAAAGGCATTCGAGGATTAGTAAGCATTAGCACGACACATTGCAGCTTTCAAAAATTCTACATTATGTTAAATTTTTGTACATGATATCTCTCTTGTTAAAAACACACAAATATTATCTAATGTTAATGGATTTCTTTGTTAATAATTTCTGACTTACCTTGCAAAGGGCATATTTGATTTATTGTTTTGAACGATATAGCCTGCATCATCTGAGAAAAATATGCCTAGGCATATTCCATGTGCACCGACAATTGACAACTCCTAACTTGCAAACGCATACAAAAACTAGTAAGTCTTAACGGAGATACTTTTGAAGTTAGCTATGTTGACCGTGTAGCACCTATTTTGGAGAATTTAACGTTAAATTTCTCACCTTTTAAACTCGTAAAGACCGTGGACATTTGTAATGTGAACTGTTAACATACAAGGCTTACTTAGCAAGAATTATTTACTGATAAGGTTAATGTTAACGGATACTATTCGCCTGTGCCTATTTTGCAAAAGACATATAGATTTATTATTTAGAATTACAGCGATGTCTCTAATAGGCATACGTAGCCAAGAATGACATTAACCGTTGCTTAACAACGCCTACTATGAAAAAGAAACATTATTAAATATTAACGGGTATAATTGTAATTACATTGAAACTAATTATCAAAAACCCTCCCAAACAAAAATAATGAAACCAACCGACACTACGTAATACGTACTTAAAAAAAAAGGTTAAACTAAGATTAGTATATGTTAACGGGCATTCAATTAGTGGGGGGTAACCGCTTCATCATGCGTGCTTTGCAAAGCTCATACACTGATTAGATACTGTATTGTTATCGTTATCGTTAAGTGCCTACCTTCCATCAGGCATATGTCTCCATTGCTGGTCTGGTGCGAAACTGAAAGAGGAAAGATGTCATCATTCACGACTTCAATCATGGAAGGACTTCGGGGGTTGGGGGGTGGGGGGGACGTCAAACAAACAACCTTACTTCCGTAGCTTAAGTTGAACTTATGTACAGTCATGATAAAGTCTTTCAACTAACCACCACCCCGCCCTTCCCCTCTTTTTGGTCTTCGTCATGCAGATGTACAGTCTGTTGCTGATTATTCGGTATATTTTTCTTTTCCATTTTTTTTTTTTTGTGTAGAAAGACATACCAAATATGCATAGATGAGCTTTATATCTGCAGAAGAGAAAACCAGTCTGAACAGTCACTCATTAAAGTCTGTGGGTTGTTTATTCCCATCTACCACCCTTTCTGGATGGTGTGTCTGTGTGTACCCCCCCCCCCATTCAAAAAAAGAAAAAAAAAAAAAAAAAAAAAAAGACCTGGACGCAGTCAAGGCAAATGACCTGCCATCCAGAAAGGCTGAAGTTCTAAATTATCAAAACAAAGGTAGAGCCCCTGTCAAGACTTTTATGACTGACTGTTCAAAGATCTTAGTTATAGTCACTGATCTTAGTCAAAACACACAGTTAAAAGATAATCACTAGTCATGTCTGTAGATAACAAGCCTTTCAACTCGATGGTACAGTCCAAATATTTTTTTTGTTTTGTTTAAGTTTACCTCTTCAGATGAAGAGTTTGTTTCAGATTTTTAGGGTTAAGATAACCTCAGTTAACCCCATCAGTATGAGGCATGATAACCTGGTTAGCGCCAAGCGATTTTGTTCAGGTAATATGTTCCCCCTACCATCACCCCACCTCACCCATCAAAAGTAATAGTGTTATGGGAACCATTCCTCTTTATATTATTCGTATACTTGCTCAAGTTTTGCTATTAGGAGACACAAATACCATTCGTAGCCTTTTCTAGGCTAGGCCTTTGCTACCTAGACACTTCATTTACTGAATAAATTCATCTGCGATCACCATGTTGAAAGGTCCAGCTTTCGAAGCAACAAAATATATATATATATATATATTTTTTTTTTTTTTTTTTTGTTTTTTTTAGGAAATAATAGGGTCGCGTGTCAGTCATTTTGTCATACTAAGAACAAAAGCTTAACACAAAAGGTTCAGTTAACACTAACCGAGAAATAAAAGAACACTAGAACAAGTAGAATAACACGAAAAGGGTCCGCATTCTTGATTTTTTTTAGTTTGAAAGAAGGGGGAAAACTACTGTGACACTGATCTAGTGTGTTTATTGTCCCAATTAAATAAAACCAAAGCCTAAACACCTCCCACTACCCAACCTCTGTCTTTCATATATGGGCTCTGAGCTCTCATACGGGAGGATAATAGCTGTCCATCAAGAGTCCATCACGTGAACCAAAATCGTAGTGAATCTCTCTCTCTCTTTCTCTCTTTCACAAACACACACATACACACACACACACACACACACACACACACACACACACACACACACACACACACACCACAAATAAATTTATACACAAACACAAACGCACACATGCGCGCACAACCATGTTATGCATATATTGATACATTTGCATGCATGCGTATTTACCTAATTGTATTTACCTAATTGAATGTATGTGCATGCGTGTGTGTGTGTGTGTGTGTATGTGTACGCGCCCGCTCTTGCATGTATAAGTGCGTGCGTGTATACATACAAATACATCCACACAAACATCTCCAAAATACGCCGGCATTTACCGAGTCATAAAAAAAAGAAAAAAAAAAAAACGCGACAAAACACAGACAGAGAGACCGAAAGAAAGTCTGGCAGGCAGGGAGACAGAATGGAAAAGATGTCAGAGCCGGAGCAGGCGGAGAAGAAAACTTGTGTACCGTATTCATTTCACGCTGTTATTTGGTTTAATCACATCTCAATTAATTTATTACACTCGCGCGCTCCCCAGGGTAGGAGGCTCGAGACGCCGAGGGCCTCGGCGACCGACGCTTCACTTCGGAGGCAGTTCGAAGGCTGGAGAGGGACATCAAGGAAAGAGTGTTGGTGGTGTTGGTAGTGGTGGTTATAATGTTAGTAATTGTAAAAGTGATGGTGGTGGAGAAGGTTCTGGTGGTGGTGGTGTAGGTGAAGGCTAAGAAGGACAGTCAAACTTTGGAAAAGGAAAAAAGGATCTTCTGTCGGGGTGAAGTGAGACTGTGATAAAGAAGTGCTTTCATGCTCGAGAGTCCACTGCAAGACCACCTAACTAACCCCTGGTAGATGATACAGCCTCTGTCCCATGCGATAAAGAAGTAGGGAGAAAAACAAAAAAATCTGGGATTGGGGGAAGGATTTAAGTTGTCAAGGTACAATGGGGAGTGGCAAGGGGAAAAATAAGGGGATTGGGGAGGAGCTGGGGAAGGGGAGGGAGAGGAGAAGGAGAAGGGAAAGGAGACGGAAGGGGAAGCGAAACGAGAAGGGAGAAGTGGGGAAGGGAAGAAGAGGAAGAGGAAGAAGGGAAGTGGAGAAGAAAGGGGAAAGAGAAGAGGGAGGGGATGTGAAAGGAAATGGGAAAGGAAAAGATAAATTGGAAGGAAGATGGCATGGGAAAGTGGAAAGAAAAGGGGAAGGAAGCTAGGAAGGAAATGGAAAAGGAAAAGGAAAGGGGAAGGGATGAAAGGGAAGGGAAAGGGAAAGGGGGAAGGAAGGGGAAGAGAAATGGGAAGGGGAAGGGGTGAAAAGGAACGTGAAAGGGAAGGGGAACGGGTGAAAGGGAAGAGGAAGGGTAAGGGGAAGGGGGGAAGGGGAAAGGGGAAGGGGAAAGAGAAGAAGAAGGGAGGAAATAAGAAAGAGCCACTTTTCTGGTTTTTGGGGAAAGGGAAAGGGAGAAGGAAGGGGAAGATAAATGGGAAAGGGAAGGGGTGAAAAGGAACGTGAAAGGGAAGGGGAATGGGTGAAAGGGAAGAGGAAGGGTAAGGGGAAGGGGGGAAGGGGAAGGGGAAAGGGAAGGGGAAAGAGAAGGAGAGAGGGAGGAAATAAGAAAGAGCCACTTTTCTGGTTTTTGGGTTCCAGCGAGAACAAGACTACTTTAACTTCCATTGTCTAATTCGCCTGCCGACGGAGCACACATACATACGCTCATACACACGTACGTGTATATGTGCACACACACACACACACACACACACACACACACACACACACACACACACACACACACACACACACACACACACACACACACACACACACACACACACATATATATATATATATATATATATATATATATATATATCTTTATATATATATATATATATATATATATATATACATATATATATATATATATATTCCAGGCAAAAGAAGTTGGCTATATATCGCTTTAATAGTACGATACAACAAGCATCTAACGCCACATTAAACACTTTGAGGCAGCCTATTAGGCTTTATATAAAACCAACATCCGGTAGGCTGAGGGTCTGTCGAGCCGCCGTTACCGCAGTTTTTCGAGAAATTATATTTCTTTGATTCATTTATGTCTTATTTTTTATTTCTTATTTGTTTATCTACCTATTTAGTTATTTATAAGTCAGCCCATTTAATTACTTATTCATTTACTTATTTTTCTATTCATCTATTTGTTTATTCGTTTGTCAATCTACTTATTAATTTATCTATTAACTATTTTCTAAGAGAATTGGCGTTGTAGTCTTTGCGTTCGGTAGTGTTGTGTTGAGGCGAAGATGAAGAGAGGTGAAGGAGTGGAGGTGGGAGGGAAGGAGTAAAGAAGGGAGAAAGTGAGGAAGAGGGTGGGAGAGATGCTGGGAGAGAAGGAGACAGGGAAAGTGGAAGGGAGAGAGGGAGAGAGAAGTGGGTGGGAGAGGAAAGAAGGGAGGAAGAATGTATGTGGGTGGAAAAGATGGACGGAAAGAGGGAGGAAGCGGGTGAGTGGAGAAGGAGGGAAGGAAGGAGGGAGGAGTGAGTGAGTGAGTGAGTGAGGGAGGGAGGGAGTGGGGTGGGAGGGGGT
>NC_134799.1:34612524-34622524 GCF_046742065.1 Oratosquilla oratoria | reverse complement strand
ATATATATTATACTTTTTTTTTTTTTTTTTTTTTTTTTTTGTTCTCTTCCACTTACTGACTGGAGCGAATTCCTTCTTAGGCTTCAACAACCTGAAGGGGTTCTCTGAAACAGCCGTGGGGCCGCAGTTCTAAACCTTTCACCAGACTTGGCGGTTGCTTGCTCTCTACCATTACAATGTAGAATTTCAGTAATTTCACTGACTATACTTAGAAAGAATAGAATTAGATTATGTGGGTAAGGCAGTAAGCTAGACATCTAAGCGAATAATTTGGTAAAAATTCTGATATAAAAACCGTATTAGCCCTGGGGAAATAATTTGAAATTACGTTACCCAATAAAACACACATATCAGGAATGAAATTACCACAAGATGTCACTATACTAAAAACAATGGCATTTTTGCTGATACCAACATATTCTTTCTTTTGTTCTGGCTTCCGCCAATTTATCTTATTCGGAAAATGTTAAATCTATGGTGATCAACATTGCAATTATTATCGGCTTTCTCTATCCTTCATTCTAGTTGTCGCCAGGCAATCTCATTCAGTTACTTGTTAACCCTTCAGTACTGAAGAAATTACCACTTCTCTCATCACAAAAATTTCTCTCTTTTTTTCTCACTCTCTTCTCTCATTTTTCTCTTTCCCTCCTCTCTTCTCTCTTTGTTATTCCTCCTCACCTACTCTCTCTTTTACTTCTTTCACATCTCCCTCTTTTTTTATCTTTTCCTTTTACCTCTTTTCCCTTTCCTCTCATTTCCGTTCCCATTTATCCTCCCCTTTTCTCCTGCTGTTCCTCATTTTTATTCTTCACCTCCTTTCCTCCTTCCTCTATTTTGCTCTTTTTCTTCCCCTCCTTCTTCTCCTCCATCTCCTCCTCCTCCTCAATCTTCTCCTTTCTTTCTTTTGCTTTTTCTCTCCCCCTCCTCCTTCACTTCCTCCTTCCCTTCTACAGCTTCTCTATCTCCTTTTCCTTCTTCCTTTTTTTTCCCTTCTCCTCATCTCCTCTCACTCTACCTCCTCTCCTCCTCCTCCTCCTCCTTATCTAACCCCCTTCCCTTCACCTCCCCAACGATCCCTTGCCGCTGTCCCCTCCCCCTTTCTCTCCTATCTCACCCCCCCCCCAGCTCGTCGGTTCTCTAATACAATTACTGGTGAGCGTACTTTCTGCGTACGGTCGTAACGAAGCTGTGTAACAGCATAATTAATCGCCACTCATTACCTCGGATTCCTTCCTCGAGTCTCCCCCCCTTCTCCCCTTCTCTCTTTATTTATTCTTCCCTTCTCTTTTCTTCGTGTTTTTTTATGTGCATACAGTTACCCATATCCTTTCCTCTTTTACCATGACAATGTTTTTATTTTTATTTTTTATTTATATATATATATATTTCTACATTTTGGTGTACTTTTCAACTTGATATTTGTGTTGATTTTTTATGATTTGGTTTGTTGGATTTCCCTGTGATTAAATTTGGTTGAAACGTGTTAGTAAATTTGTTAGAAAGGTGTTTCGCCCTGTATTGAACGTGTTAGAATAGATATTCTATTCTATCCAAAACTAGACGATATCATTCAGATGAAGGTTACGCCAGGATTAAGGTCTTTGTAATTTAGATGAAATTGGTTTGGCAGCATTTGCTGAAAGCATCAAATTCTTTATATCTCACAAGTTTTCGTCACCAACTTCGTCACAATTACCACCACAACTATCTCCTACACCATCGTCATCTCCACCACTACTACCACCATTTACGTCACCACCATCTTCAGAAAAGAACTTAGACGTACTATAATCACTAAAACAAAAACAACTTAATTATAGTACAAAATAAGCACCATGGAAAAAAAAAATTGAATGTATGAATTACCACGGCCTACAACATCCCCAACACTGTCAATAACTGACAGCAAATGACAACAAGCACCAACAAGTCCCTTTTCCTTTTGTTATCATTGTTGCTGACAGTCTCTATCTTTTATGGTATTGTGCCCTGAAATAGCAACTTATATGTATATGTATAATATTTATGTCTACATAACACAAAGAACCTCCACCCACACCCACACACACACATACACATCCACACCACCCACGTGAATTCCCAGTTCGGTCCGGCCTGACCATCGGCCCATGATAATTTTGGACGCAATATTCTGGTGACTTCAATAAGTTCCCGGAATAAGCCGTATATCACTGTCAAGTGGGCTTAATTCTCGGGTGATGACAGTGTTTATGAGGAGTTATGGAATAGTAAAATAAAGAAAAGTTTCAGTGTGTGTGCACAACGCTTCCAGACGAAAGACGATTTACGATATCATTTTGAGTCTTGACAGAGTTATCGTTTTTTTTTTTTTTCGACAGAAGCAAGTGGCAGTGAGGACGGCAAAATAAAGAGGTTTTTGTTTTATTCAAGACCTTCTTGGAACTTCCTAGGTTGGGTAGGGAGGGGATGAAAAAAAATCAGTTTCTCGAAGATCCCAAGATTAAGATTTTTTTCTTTTGAGATCTCCTAGACCGGTAGTGGGGAGGTGCCTTCAACGTCTTTTAAAAAAATTCGCAGACTTTGTATAGAAGGTTTCGGTTTTTCGATTCGAGAACAAGGGACCTCTGGTCCACGAGACCGGAGACGAGACCAACTACACCACGTAAGCCACTATTTCCACTATGAAGATGCCAAGGAGGATTTCATATCAAGAAACTCTTATAAGTGACTGAAACCATCATCTTTGCCTTAAGTACAAGGGCCAAGTAAAATTCACCGGGATCAGGTAGAGTCCAACAAGGGCTCTCATCGTGTGCAATAAGATGGAAACCAACCTGCCACAATGACCACTCTTTTTTTTTTTACTCTTTTTCGGTGGACCACGGGCCGCGTGTGGACCCCTCTCCGCCAGAATGGATTGAGACACCAAGTCTTTCATTCCTCGCCGCTCGCTACACATATCACAAACACCGGACACCAACTTGCAAGAAGATCATGATCAATACTTGATATTTGTCATTACCATGGACAGCCGATCTCCTAGACCACCGTTTCCCAACCCTAGGGTCGCCAAGCGTTTTTCCTGGGGTGGCCACGACAACTTGTATGCTATATTTTTTGTTGCAGAATGATATGAATTCAATACAATAACCATGATGATGTTAGATTTGTCTTTCATAACCTTACATTAACCTTTCTTACACATATATATATTATACTTGTCCCCTACTTTTTACAGTCAACATTAGTCATATATATTAACACATACAAATAGATTAGTGGAGTAGCGGTCATATCACGAGGATCATATTGGGGTCGCCTGAAGAAAAGGTTGGGAAATCACTGTACCATTGATGCGTAATTTCTGTGTATATGAACAACACAGGGTAGGTATACAGGACAGCAACATACTTCGCAAATATATCTAACACGTTCATAACATCATACAAAACACCTAAATCACTCCCTAGGCGAATAAAATCGTCTGGCGTCTAGTAGCTTACATTCAACAGCCCAAAGACTCTGCAGTTATTATTATTGTTGTTGTTGGGTCACGCAGTGTCAATGAATTTATGGGAACTACGGCGGGTTAGGCCGTCGTTACTTGCGGCGGAGGTCGAGGGGGATGGCTGTTCGAATCCTGCCACCGGTGAAGTTGAACCAAGGGCATGGTTAATTAAATTCCACTCTAGAAAGTCCTCTGTGAGGGGCACCGTCCTAGCGTTCCGATAGGGGGGGGGGGTTGTGACGTTAAGCCATATCATCAAATCACAAAGAAAACTGATCACCTTCCGGGTTGTACCCAAAGCTATTGAATAGTATTAAAAGAGAAAATGATACATAAAAAGATAAATAGATAATAAAAAATAAACAGGTAAATAAATAGATGGGTAATTAAATTAATAAAAATAAAAGTTAGAGGCTTACGCACGAAGGCGCATAGCTTTGTCCGAATTCGTCATTTTCCCTTTAAATGCCCGGATAGCCAGGGTTAATGGCTGTCATCAGTAGCTCCTTAAGACTTCGTATTTATGAGTCGAGCTCGAGGCCCAACGCGCACACAACGTCATCCTAACCCCGGAAGGCGACGCGCTACAACTTACAAGTGTGACCTTTACCACAGAGGACCGTTTGGTCCATACAAGGCTGTTTGTTTTGCATACAGGATAATTACCTTGTAAACCTTAATTACTGCGCACTTTTTTCTTTCCTACTGGTTGTGGACTCAGCAGTTGTGACAAGATTTTTGTTTATTTATTTATTTATTTTTTTACTATTTCATCACAGACGTAAAATCAAACCATGATAGATTATTGATATTATTAATATTTATCAGATAACCAAAAGTTCAGGATGATAACTAAATTCGAATTGTTGAATGATTAATTGATTTTTTTACGTAAAACTGAATCATCATCAACTGTTTTATTTCTTGTGATCATGAGTTTAATGACCAAAAAAAAAAAAAAATTTACTGCGGATTTCATGACATATGTGGAGGTGGTAAAGTAGAGATTTTAGGAGTGTAACAAATTGGAGGGAGAACACAATTTAAAAAAGAAAGAATGAAAGGAAAAAGCGATCAGCTTTCCTTTTCGACTGGAAACGAGTCTCCAGTCACAAAAGGTTTCTACGCATCTCTGGTCCGTAGGGGTATGTCTTTTCAATCCTCCAAAATATCAACTGTACGAGTATACGCAAAAGTGTGACAGAAATCCAACAAGACCTGGAACCTTCTCTACAACACATAAATATTTTATTCTGGCCCGCGCCAGGCGATTTTATTCAGCTGAAGAGTAACCCCGATAGATGGAGACGCCACTTGTTAGTGACTGTAGTTTACCAGTGCTTCTATCCTCCGCCTCAAGGGGGTTAAAGCACGGAGAGGAAATCATTATACTTCACCAAGTGAGTTAGATTACCCTCAACCCTCCAAAGTATGAGAAAAGACTTCTGTATGTATTAGGACAAGAACCCTCGTTTGCGCCCAAGGTCGGGCATATATGAATGTAATCAAACCATTAGAAAGACAGACAGACAGGTAAATAAGGGCCGAGGCTGCGAGACAAAGGCACGAAAGGTTAGATTTATTAAGGCGAGAGACAGCCCGGGGGACGGGGGAAATGGAGCTAAAGAGTAATCCAGGTATTCTCGAAGTCCGGTATGGAAGGGAGACTTGGACGGCGGCCGCAAGGAGAACGACGACGACCACCGAAGTCAAGGGTGTCGTTCTCAGATACACCGGCTTACTCAACGCTGGATGAACAAATAAATAAATAAAGAAAAGAAAAAGCGAGAGAAAGACCTGTGAGAGAAAAGATGAGTGGGTGACACCATAAAAAAATATCATAAGAGTGTTTGCTCACGTGTACATATACGGAAACACACACACACACATACACACACACACACACACACACACACACACACACACACACACACACACACACACACACACACGTACACACAACCATACATTAATCATGGATAAATACAGTACAGCCTTTTGAAGAGTCCAAAACAGCACACAATTGTATAACAAAAACATAAACTGTCTCTTTTGACAGTCTGCTCAGTCGTAAAGGGGGCGGGACCAGGCGCAGACAAAAATGAGGAGACAACCGCATATGTTAACAAACAAGAAAGATAATTGAAGGACACGCACTGCTAAGATCAGACTGAGAAAGAAACATCGCATAAGTAAGTAGATAAATGAATGAATAGGTAGATGAACAAATATATGAGTAAATAAATGAATAAATGAGTGACAAATAAATGAACAAATGTATATATAGATACAAAAGAAATAAGTGAGTAAATAAGTAAATGAGTTAATAAATGAACAAAAGAATATATAAATAAGCAAATAAAGAACTAAATAGATAAATGAATAAAATAAATAGGTAAACACAATTATATAAATAAATAGATATATGAATGAATGAATGCATACGTAATTACATGAGTAAATAATTAAATAACATAAATAAGTAATAGATAGGTAGATTAAAAAAAGAAATGAAAACGAAGCAACAACAACAGCAGACTGGTAAATAGGCATACAGACAGTCAGGCAAAAGACAACCAAACGATAAGACAGAGGCAGACAGGTGGGCCAGAGAGACAGATAGATAGACAGACAGATAGACGGAGAGAGATATAGATAGACAGATAAATAGATATGGAAAAAAAGATGGGGAGAGAGAGAGAGAGAGAGAGAGAGAGAGAGAGAGAGAGAGAGAGAGAGAGAGAGAGAGAGAGAGAGAGAGAGAGAGGGATAAAGAGAAAGAGAGAGAGAGAGAGACAGAGAGATAGATAGCTAGATAGAGAGAGAGAGAGAGACCAGGAAAGAGATGGAGTGGTGTTGAACCAATTAGTGAGCCCCTGGACGTGGAGTTGTGCCCTGGTGAATATGGAGGAAGGAAGGAAGGGAGGGAGGCCGTGGAGGATGAAGGGCACCATGGAGAAAGGGAGGCGGGAGGGGGGGGGAGATGAGCAAGGTGAACGGAAGTTGGCACAGGAATGGAGAAGGAGAAAAGGGAGGCAAGGTAGGAGGGTTAAGATGGGATTCAGGGAGGAGGGAGGGACAGACGGAAGGAGGTGGAAGGAGGAAGGGAGGGAGGGAGGGAGGGAAGGAAGGGGTGGGGATGGGAAAAACAAGAAAGGAGGAAGGGAGAAAGGGAGGGAGGGAGGAAAATGAGTAGGAAGGAATAAGGAAAAGAATTCTGGGAGGGTAGGAGGGATGGAGGGTAGAAGGGAAGGAGGGAGAAGGAAAAGGAGGGAAGAGGGTGGAGAGGGAGGAATGAAGAGAATTAGAAAGAAAGAGAGAGAGAAAGGGAAGAAAGGAGGTGGGGAGAAGGGTGATAGTAGGGTGATAGTAGGGTGATAGTAGGGGGAAAGGGTGAATGAAGTGAAATAAAAATAAAGGAAGGGAGGGAAGGAGAAAGGAAGATAAGGAAGCAGGCGGGAAGGGATGTTAGTAGGGGGAGTGGCGAGAGTAGGAAGGGGGAGGTGGAAGGGGGAGAGAGGGGAAGGGGAGAGGGGGAAGGGGGATACAAGAATTAAGGGGGAAAGGGAGTTAATTGGCCTCGACTCGTGGTAGAAGTGAGGCTGTATCCAAGCACCTTTGTCAGCTATCCTAAGGTCGCCGAGCACCTTCAGAGGGCTGACCTTTAGGCATCTCAGCGACATGACATTTTTCAAAAAAATCCTATCACATGTAATGTGAAGCTGTCGTCGAGATGACGTCATATTGGATATGACGTTATAATATTATGTGATAGTTCTTCCCCCCCTACCCCACCCCATCCTCACTACCATGGAGGAAAACTTGTGCGATAAAAACCATATAGAACTTTTTTTTTACCCCATCCATCCATCCATCCATTTGCCTTCCACACTCCTCGCAAATATCTCTTCGTTCATTCTTTCCATATATACAAAATACCTCAGCACTCTGATCTGCTCCGTTAGACAGCTCATTTCCATCATCCATTCTCTTCTTTACCTTCATAACTCTCATTCCATCCATTCTTGAACCACCCCTCTATCTTCTCAAGCACCTCAACTCACACCCAGTCAACTCCTCTCTACCTCTTGAACATTCCATTCCATTGCTCCGTGGAGTACTGCAGACAGAGATACTACTTCGGAACTCTCTTTGCATTCACTCCCAGGCTCCCATTACTGATCACATTTTTCATTCCACACGGACATTTACTCGCTGCCTTTATACTTTACTCCCACCTTCGCCGCTACGTGGGACTCCACGCATTTAGAACTCCCCCCACTTCCTCATGTCACCATTTCTTGTACGTTTTCTCACTTTATTTTTGGTTTAAATTCAATCGCACCTTTCTTCTCTCACGTACTCTGCGAGACTCAGCTATCGTCTGATCCAGTCTCTGCCGCGCCGTTGACAAATAACGACTGGTTCGCTTCCCATGTCCTTCCGCTCTCAAGCACCAAAATGTAAAAATAATTTAATAAATGAATAGATAAATAAATGAATGAATAAAAAAGGAAAAATATGATGGGCACATGAACCTAACCCTTGGTGTCTGTTGACACGCGCACATGTATTTATATGCGTATGTGTGTGTGTGTGTGTGTGTGTGTGTATGTCTTAATTATTTAATATATTTCAAAATATTGTGACTCATTTCTGATGAACAGGATTTCTTGTAAAAATGATACGTATTTTCATAGTTCCAGGACATCCTGTGTCAGGTTAAAGTGTTCACGAAAGAAGTACATGACTGGGAGATTGTCGTAAATAAGCTACAGAGTATCTCTGTGGTCCCCCATAGGCGTTAAAACCAGAAAAGTACCAAGAAACTGTAATGTTTAATACACACATGATATCAAACACGATGTAATGTAAACATTATAATAACGTGATTGATTTGACGCCTGGCAAATAAGTTAGTGTGCACCATCCTGAAGAAATGACCTCATAATATCCCTTAGTAGCCCCCGCTACTTCAATGTGCATGTGACTTGATGTAGCCTGAAGTCTACTTGGTGGAGAACCACCGAATAGGAGTCCACAGCGAGAGGCAAAGTCGGTTCGGACTCACCTCAAGCTCTACTTCGAAAAAAAAGAACGTATTTTCTTTTCCTTCGATAAAAGAAAATAGTGTTTACTTTCAGTCCGACCATCTAAAAAAAAAAAAAAAAAAAAAAAAAATCTGACTGTACGTCCAACTTTAATCTAAAACAAGAGGCAAGGCAATCTCTTTTCATCTTTTTTTTTTATACGATCTGTTTTATTTTATTTTTTCCATGCAAATGACTCCTGGATAGTCAAAAATTGCCCAATAATGAGTTTTATAATCGTGTATGTATGTATGTATGCATGTATGTATGTATGTATGTATATATGTATGTATGTATGTATATATATATATATATATATATATATATATATATGTATGTATGTGTGTGGGCATGTGTGTGTTTGCGTATATATATGAGTACATCTATATGTATGCATGTATGTATGTATGTATGTATATATATATGTATGTATGTGTGTATGTATGTATGCATGTATATATGTAAATGATGATATACATGATTGAACACATGTACATCTGAACAATAGTGGCTATATCCATACGATATACACATGTACGCGAGCGTGTACATGTGCGTGTGTGAGTTTGTGTGCGTGTCTGAGCGTGTGAGTGACTGTCCGTGGCGAACTCATGATGTCTGTCCATTCACCCATCTCTGTCTATTTCTGTTTGTTTACAGAAGATGCGACAGAGGTCAGGTGACATGCAAGAAGGATATAAGCGCCCGCTACACAAAGCAACATTTCTCAGAAAGGGGAAAATGAACGAAGATGATGAAAAAAGAGGAAACAAAGAGCCGAGGAAAATAGAGAGGAAAAGAGAAAATGAGGAAAAGAGGAAAAGAGGAAAAGAGGAAAAGAAAAGTAAAGCCAAGAGGAAAAGTGTCTTGAAATGAAAATAGTGTGTATTTGCGCACACACACACACACACACACACACACACACACACACACACACACACACACACACACACACACACACACACACACACACACACACACACACACACACACACACACACACACACACACACACACACACACACACACACACACACACACATATACACACACATACACGTATACACACAGACACACACAAATGTATATATACATATGCAGAAATATATATGCAATAAAAGAAATACGAGAAATATCATGAATTTGAAAGATAATAATGATAATAATATTACTACTACTACTTCTACTACTACTACTACTACTACTACTACTACTACTACTACTACTACTACTACTACTACCACCACCACTATTACTACTACTACTACTACTACTATTGCTACTACTACCACTACTACTACTACTACTACTACTACTACTACTACTACTACTACTACTACTACTACTACTACTACTACTACTACTACTACTACTACTACTACTACTACTACTACTACTACTACTACTACTACTACTA
>NC_134799.1:34602524-34605024 GCF_046742065.1 Oratosquilla oratoria | reverse complement strand
TATAAATCATCATCATTATCATCATTATCATCATCATCATCATTATTATTATTATTGTTATTATTATTATTATTATTATCATTATTATTATTATCATCATTATTATTACTATCTATTATTATTATCATTATTATTATTACAATTGTTATCATCATCATCATCATCATCAATCATCAATCATTAGTTATTATTAATGTTATTTTTATTACCATTATTATTGCTATTATTATTATTATTATTATTATTATTATTATTATTATTATTATTATTATTATTATTATTATTATTATTATTATTATTTCATTTTATTTATCTTTTTTTTTTTTTTTTCATCGGGTGGGAAGGATATTTACAGTTTCTTCGCCCTTTGTGATGAACTTTTTCAATGTCCTTCTTTTCAAATGACGACTTTCATCATATTCATTCTTATTTTCTTCAATTCATATAAAGTTCTGTTTCATGTCCCTTATTCCTTACAAAGATCTTTGTCCTTCACCACATGTTATGGTCTCCTTTATGATATTAACACTTTATAGAGACTTTATCGATTCCTGCGTTCTGTATGAACGTTTAAGATAATGTCCTTTATCTAATGAAGGCCGTATTTATATCTTTTACTCTTCATGTGAAGGCCGTTCTCGTGTCCTTCGTCCCGTAGGAAGGACTCTTCTGTGTTCTTCATTTTGTACTTTGATATTCTCTTGAGGCCTTCGCATTTGGATGCAGGCTGCTTTTCCTGTCTCTTTATCTGGCCGAAGACATTTTTATGTCCCTCATTTCGTATAAGGGTAGTTCTTATGTCTTTCATCTCCAAAGAAGGCCTCTATGTCCTTCATCGCAACAGAAGGCCTCTTCTATATCCTACAACTCGTACCAAAACCTTTTATCATCCTTCCTATTCTTTCTTCCTTCTTGAAGCCTAAGCCTTCCTTCCTTCCTCTTCGTCATCCTCTGGAATCTTTCACTGCGTTTCTTTTACCCTCAAACACCCTTCACTCAATTCACTCCAATTTCGCTCTCTCCCTCCACATTCCCTTCCGACCTTACTCTCTTCTCCTTCATCACACAACCCCACTTCCTTGTCCTCATACTTTCTATATCGATCTCCCTTCCTCTCCTCTTTCCTTCCTCCTCTCTTCCTCTCCTCCTCATATACTTTTCCCCTCCCCTTCCTTCTCCCTTTCCCTTTCTCACCTCATTCCTTCCTTCTCCTCCTTCCACACTTTCCTCTCTCTTCCTTCTCCTCTTCCCTCACCCCTCTTCTTTCTTTCTCTCTCATCCTTCCTTCTTATCCTCCTCCCTTCCTCACCTCTTCTATTCCTCTCCTCCTCATCTTCCTTCCTCTCCTTCACCCTTCCCTCAAGGAACTTCTTCCCGACCTCTGCACACTTCCATTCACTTCGCCATCGCCTTCCCTCCCTCCCTTCCTTCGTCTCTCTCCTTCCCTCCCTCTCCTCCCCCCGCTTCCCCTTACCCCTACCCCCCTCCTCCTCCTCCCTCCCTTTCCCTCCCCCAGCCGCCATATCGCATCCAGCATACTAATGGCGCAATGTTCAGGACGCTAGGCTGCTCGGCGCGGCGGAGAGGAGGAAGAGGAGGAGGAGGAGGAGGAGGAGGAAGAGGAGAGTGGAAGAAGAGAAGAGGGGAGGAAGAGGAGAGGGGAGGAAGAGGAGAACGAGGAAGAGGAAAGGAGTGAAAGAGGAGAAAATAGTGGAGGGAGAAGAGGAAGAGGAGGATGAGAAGAAGAGAAGAAGAGAAGTGAGGTGAATGAAGGGAGTATGAGAATGATAATGAGAAATTAAAGGAGGATGAAGAGAAGAGGAAGATGAGGGAGGAGGAAGAGGTGAACAGTGGAGTAGGAAGAGGAGGAGTAGGAGAATGATGAGACAACCTAGAGGAGGAGGGAATAGAGTAGGAAGAGAAATAGGTAATAGAAAAGAATAAAGGAGTAGGGAAACTATTAAAAGAAGGAGAAGAAAGAGAATTAGGAGAAGTAGGTGAAGAAGAAAAAAGAGGAGAATGATAAGAAAAGCAAAGAGGAGAATACGGAGGAGGACTAGAAGGAGGAAGAGGAGTAAGTGGATATGTAGAAGAGAAAAAAGAAAACAAACAAACGCGAAGAAGGAAGAGGAGGAGGGTGAGGGAGGGGAGAAGAGGAGGGGAAGATGTGATGAAACGAGGAGAGGGAGAGAGTGAGGAGGGAGGGTGGCGGGGGAAAGAGTAGAGGAAGGAGAGAGAAAGGAAGCAAATAAAGAGAAATTTGGGGGAAGGGGAAAGAGAGAAAAGAGAGCAGAAGGAGAGGGGGAAATAGCAAAATCAGGAAAAAGGAGAACATAAAAAAGAAAACGAAAGAAAGAAAGGAAAGAAGAAAGAGAGAAGAGAAGAAAGGAAAGATGAAAGGAGGAAAATAAAGAAGAAGTACGAAAGGTAAGAAGAAAGAAAGAAAATAAGAAATGAAAGATAAAAGGAGGAAAATAAGGAAGACAGAAAAAAGAAAGAA
>NC_134799.1:34595024-34600024 GCF_046742065.1 Oratosquilla oratoria | reverse complement strand
AATGAAGAGCGTAGATGACGCAGTGGTCTAAGGTGTGGGAGGTGATGGTGAGGGGAGGGAGGGAGGGAAAGGGATGATGATGAGTGGACGGGTGGGCGGTCGGGCGAGGGCACAAGTTTGTTTTCCTCCCGTTGATGATTCCCGGGCGAACACCAAGATGATGATTTGTATCGCCGTCGCCCTTCGGGGTGGGGGATGGGGGTGGGGGTGGAATGGGGGAGTGTAGGAGGAGGACGAGGAGGAGGAGGAGAAGTGGAGAAAGAGAGGAAGAGGAAGTGGAAAGGAGGCGCAGTATGAGGAGCTGCTGGAGGAGGAAGAGGTAGAGGAGAGAAGGAGAGGACAAGTAGAAGTTGGAAATGAGGCGTTGGATGAGGAGGAAGAAGAGAGAAAGGAGGAGGAGGAGGAGGAGGAGGAGGAGGAGGAACAGGAGGTGGAGGAGGATGAGGAGGGGAGGCAAAGGAGAATAAAGAGGAACAGGAAGTGGAAAGCGTAGAAGGAAATATAGAGGAGGAAAGAGAGAAAGGGAGGAAGAAGATGAAAATAGAGGGGCAGGGGCAGTTAAAGGAAGAAGGAAGTGGAGGTGGAGAAGAAGGAGTAGGCGGGGTAGGAGGATGAGGACGGGTGAAGAGGAAGAGGAGGAGGAGAAGGAAGCAGAAACAAAGACAGAAGCACTGGAAACTAAACTGCATGACATAACATACACATAGAAATAACATACGATTTTTTTTAAAGCATTTTCACGCGCTCTCTCTATCTCTATCTCTTTCTCTCTCTGTCTCTTTGTCTCATGTATAATCTCTTATTACATGTTGTAACACACGGCAGCATAGCGAAGTCGTTCTAAAAGGACAGAAGCGCTGGTAAACTACAATCAACAACAACAAAACCAAAAACAACAACAACAACAACAACAACAACAACAACAACGTTATTACATATAGAAGCATGTCTGATCCCGCAAGACACTTTCTGTGTTTGACTCAAAATCCCACTTGCCTCCCTTAATTACTTTAATGGATTTCTTCTCTTCATCCCACATTCCCTCCCTCACCCTCGAGGTCTCTCAGTCTCTTCTCCTCCATCTCGCATTCCTTACACCATAGTCTCCTCTTGCGCAGTCTCTTCTTTCAGTCCAGGCTTTCCAGTTCACAGAGTCTTTTTTCAGTCAAGTCTTCCCAGTTCCCTGATTTTTTTCAGTCTAATGTTTTTAGTTTAAAGGGTCTTTTTAGTCCAGTATTTTCAGTCTACATGGTCTTTTCAGTCTAGTCTTTATAGTCCATAGTCTCCTTTCGGTCTACTCTTTCCAGTCCACATATATTTCTTAATCCAATCTTTCCAGCCCACATGCTCTTTTCAGTCCGCAGACTTTTCAGTCCATATGGTCTCTCCAATCCAAGTTGCCTTACATAAAAGTCTTTGGTCTTTATTCGTACAAGCCACATTCCTTTCACTCGTCTCTTGGTTTACAGTCTTCCAGTGCCTAGTCTTTCAGCGAGCAGTCTTTCGGTCTAACGATTCTTAAAAGACTCGCGGTCTTATTATTATAATTTTTTTTTTGGGGGGGGGGTTGAGACCACTTCCGTTTTCGCCACATTTCTCAAATACGTATTCTAAGTCTCAGCCCGTAGTCTTTCCTTTCATGGTCGTTTAAAACGGTCTCTCAGTCCAGTATTTCGTAACATAATCTCCTGATTTGGTCTCCTAGGCCACCATATTTTTATTTTCTTAATTTTTTCTAGTTGTCTCTGTTTACACTCTATCCTTTTCATTCCTCATTACTTTCCACTTTCTTCTACTCTTCTTCTTCCTCTTCACCCCACACTCCCCGTCCCCACTCCACCCACCCCCGCAATCCCCTCAATCTCCCAAGAAAGGGTCTATCTCCTACAAAATGGTGAGCGCTCTCTCTCTCTCTCTCTCTCTCTCTCTCCCAGTTCCGGTCTTTCTCTTTCAGACTCGGTCTGTCTTCTTCAGTCCTGGTATTTCTCCTTCGTTGTGGGTCCTACTCAATCTGGGATTTTTCTTCAGGATTTCTCCCTTAATTTGAGTCTTCTTCCCTCAATCTGGATCTTCCTTCCTCAATCCTCTTCTTTCTCCCTCACTCCTCTTCTTCTTCCCTCATTCCTCTTCTTCTTCCCTCATTCCTCTTATTTCTTCCTCAATCCTCCTCTTTCTCCCTCAATCCTCCTCCTCTCTCCCTCAGTCTGGCTTCTTCTCTCAATCTCCTCCGAACCTCAGCTCACCTTTATGGTGCCACCTCCTCCTCCTTCCCTCCACCACCTCCTTCCCCCCCCTTCTCCCCTTCCCCCTCTCCCCCCTCCCAACATCCCGTCTATTATACAGAAGAGTTCAAGAACGTCTTTCAGCTGCCCTAAAGTCGACAGGCGCCTTTGGTCCTTGAGAAGATGAACGAAGGAGTATACTATGATTTCATAGAATGTATGACGTTACATGATATGTGATGTCATAGGTGTGACGTCATGGGACATGACACCACATAAAGTGACGTTTTTTCGGAGGTGGAAAATTCCTTTACAATAATCTTAGGGCACTCGAGAGAAGTACTTAAATGTGTGTTGTCTTGAATTATTCACTATTCCCTTATTCACTTATTCATTTACTTATTTATTCATGCATTCATTTATTCGTTCATTCACTCATATATATGTACACTCATTTATTTATTTATATTAATTTACTTATTTAATTATGTATCTATCTAATCATCTATTTATCCATCTATTAATTTTTGTTCACTATCTTGAAAATTACGTAGAATATAGAAACTTCAGAGTTGTACGTTGGACAAAGATCAATACTACAGTTGCTTGAGTCTGAAAGTCTGTGGTCCCAATTCTGTTCCCTGAAATCCTGAGATTCCTTCCCTCACGAGGGAGAGGGGGGGAGGGGGGTTGAAGGGTGGACATAACCCCCTCCCCCTCTGGTGAATATACCCTGATATATTTTTTTTCTTTCACTTTATTTCATTTTACCTTTTATTTATTTTTTACAACGCCAATAGATATAGTTCAGTTTCAAGACCAGTATGAATTCTTAAACCTCTAAAAGCACATACTGAGTGTCCTTGATGATTTGACTCTGTCTAATGCCTTGCGATTTTATTCATTTCTGGGGAGTCCCTAGGCAAGGAAGGGTTAAGAGAGATTTCGGTTAAGCTAGTTTAGTTAACCCTTTCCGGTTTGATAGGACGAATTCGGTGTCTGGCTGACGCTAGACGATTATATTCAGCTTGGAGGAACTCGGAGGCAATAAAGAACTAAAATTTGGTTTGTGATAGAGATCTCTGTAGTATATGATACGCTGACTACCACCAGGCGATTCTATCTGGTTAAAAGGAAACTTGAACTCTTTGTAAGATTGTGAGGAATCTTAGTTATTTCTTTCCTCCCAAAACTTTGCTTGATTTTTAGACTTCAGTTCGAGTCACGTCAACTGATTTTCTATTTATTTATCAATTAATTTATTTATTTATTTGTTGTTTTTTTATTTTTATTTATTTGTCTATTTAAGGGGAATCTTGTCCACCCTGTAATGAAATGGTGGGGATAAACCAGCTTCGGCTGTCGGGCCCTACTGAAGAGGAGCTGTGTCTTGCTGCATTGCTTCTGACCCGAACAGCGTGCCGGCAACCAGGGATGGTCCTTCATCCACGAGGTGATAATATGGGAGAGACAACAGATGGGTATTATATGGGCGTGGGATGGGGGAAGGGTGGATGCATGCCTTGATTAGATCACCTCCCTTATAAGGGAAAAAGGGGCCTTTTGGTATATGTGTGTATATGAAACCTCAACCGTAGATAGAGGCTAATCTTCTCCTCGTCTGGGATGTTACCTTGGAAAACTTATTTTATTTAATCTTCACCCGCACACATAACGACACATTCAACTCGTTCACTAAACGACGCTCTTTATCCTTGATTCTGAGCCTTGGCAGGGAACTTTATTCAGCCGGGCCCAAGCCTCACCAACCCACGAAAACAAAGGGTTAGATTACATGTCCCTAAAACTGGGAACCCTAAATACATACAGTAAGTCGGTGGTCGGCTCGCAATTCAGGGTTTCTTCAGGGCTTTTGTTGCAGAGGAAAGAAAGCCCTGAAACAATTACTCGTCAACCCTTTTCCCTCCCTACCCGCGGGAGCCCTGACCCGCTCGACTCACCCGACCCGCTCGGTACTCGGTTCGGCTCGGGTCGGGTAGTCGTTGTTGCAAGTCGGACAGAGCACGTCCGTCGGGTTGTCTCCGTAATGTACTGTATTACAATGATGGAAGTTAGATGGCGATGGTGGTGGTAGTGGCGGTGGTGGTGGCAGGGCTGGTGGAAGTGGAGGTAGAAGTAGAGGAGCTGGGGTGGTGGTTGTGGTGGTAGTGGAGGAGGAGGTAGAGGAGGTGCGAGTTGATGATGGTGATAGTGGTAGACGTGGTGGTAGTGGAAGTGAAGGTAGACGGGAAGGAGGAGATAGTGGTGACAGTTACGGTGATAGCGGCGATGGTGGCAGAGGGAGGCTTCGTGGTGTCTATGGCTGAGATGGTGTTGGTGTCATTGCCGGTGCTGGTGATAGTAATGTTAGTGACAATAATAGTGGTGACAGCATCGGCAGTGATAGTAATCGTGGTGATAGTAGTGGTGGTGATTGTGGAGGATAGTGGAGAATAGTAGTCCTTGCGTTGACTGTAGCTCATTGTTGTCGGGGATAGTATTATATTCCCGACATCTGAACTATGGGATAGCTAGTCAGTGGTACTAGTGCTAGGGATAGTAATGCTACCAACTAGCCCAAAAAGCTAACTAGCTCCCTAGATTTGTGACGTATTCCCGACGTCGGACGATTTTATTCAGCTGAGGGTGAGACACGTCACAAAATGGCTTCCTCGTTATGGGAGACGCCATTTTGGGTCCGAGTATATCCATCTCCCTTTGGCGAATAAAACAGTTGTTGTTGCTGTTGTTGGTGTTGTTGTTGTTGTTGTTGTTGTT
>NC_134799.1:34585024-34587524 GCF_046742065.1 Oratosquilla oratoria | reverse complement strand
TATCCATCCATCACTCCATTCGCCGTACGCTGACACTCCCACCAATCTTCACCTCCTCCTTCTTCTTCCTCCTTCCTCCTTCCTCCTCCTCTTTCTCCTTTTTACTCCTCTTCCTCGTCCTTCTTCTTTCTCCTCCTCTTACTCCTCTTCCACCTCATCTATCTTCTACTTTTACTCCAACTCTTCCCCATGTTCCTTCTTCTCCACTTCCTCCTCCTCCACCTCTTCCTCTTGTTTCTCCTCTTCCTTCTTTTCTCCTCCTACTCTTTCTACAAATACTTTTTCTCCTCCTCCTCCTCCTCCTCCTCCTCCTCCTCCTCATTTTGTTTCTTCTCCTTTTCCTTCTCCTATTGCCCCTGTCCCTCCTCCTCCTCCTCCTCCTCCTCCTCATTTTGTTTCTTCTCCTTTTCCTTCTCCTATTGCCCCTGTCCCTCCTCCTCCTCCTGCTCCTCCCTTTCTTTCCCCTCATTAATCTTCTTCCTATTTCTTTCCTTCCTACTTCCCCATCCAGATTTTTCTTTTCCTCTTCCATCTTCCTCCTTTTTCTTTCCATCCTCGTCTTCCTCCTTCTCCTCCCCCTCCTCCTCCTCGCCTCCCTCCTCCTCTCCCACCTTCTTGAACGGGAACTCCCAGTCAATCCCACACACACTAGCGCAAACTGCAATTACTATTTCTTTATTATTTCCTCTATCGCCACCCACGCCCCCTCCCACTCACCACCGCCCCCGCTCCTCTCCCCTCCTCCTCCTCGATCTCCTCCCCAAGCGGTAAACGAACCAACGGAAGGGGAACCACTCCTCCTCCTCCTCCTCTTCCTCCTCCTCCTCCTGGTCCTCTTTTACTTCCTACTACTACTACTACTACTACTACTACTACTACTACTACTACTACTACTACTACTATCACTATTATTATTACTATTACTGTCATCATTACTACTACTATCACTACTATTACCACTACTACTACTGCAGTCAATACTACTGCCACTACTACTACTACTATTACGCCTGCTCCTCCACCTCGTCTTTTTGTGAATTCGCCACCAACGCTGCCGTTGTTGTATTTCCCGAATAAATTCCTTACTTAAGTCGTTATGACCGTAATTACCGAACAAAATATTGATACTAATATCATCTAGCTTTCCAGGATGCGTAATATGGCAGATAAAGATCTCCAGCTTCTGGCCCCACGATACCAATTATCATATTAAATTGCAGCCACAGAATCTATTGCTGGTGATGTCATATAAGGGATATTGTACACACACACACACACACATGTATACACGCACATACAGACACACATACTCATGCTTATAAATATATTTAGATAAATGTGTATAGATAAGTACACAGTTGTTCTTTTCATGTGTATTGTATCAAATGTATTACAATACACTCTGTTGGTCACCGAGGTAATGCATGGCAGCGGCGCGAGATCATTCATACAGACAGAAGCGCTGGTAAACTATGTTTCATGATATATCATGATAGAGGGATTTGCATTACATTGATATTACAGGCAACTATGATTTGTTTCAGAAGGGAAAAATGAATAATTAAGTTCACTATAAACCCACTATCGGAGAAATGATAACGGAAAGTACAGGGAAACTGTATATTTCGACTACTATCTGTAGTCCTTTTTCTGCTGAAGAAGACTACAGATAGTAGTCGAAATATGCAGTTTCCCTGTACTTTCCGTTATCATTTCTCCGATAGTGGGTTTATAGTGAACTTTTACAAATGTGTTATAACATACCAATTTCCAAATGAATAATTAAGTTGATAAATAAAGAGATAGATAGATAGATAGATAGAGAGAGAGAGATAGAGAGAGAGAGAGAGAGAGAGAGAGAGAGAGAGAGAGAGATTTAAGGGCTGAAAGGCGTGAGGAAAGGGGAAAAGGGTGAGAGGTCATATAACTTTAAAGTTCTTAGGGAGCGCGTGAGTACGTGAGCATGTAACCATTCCTTCCTAATCACGCTCTCCCCCTCAATGTTCCTCTCAGAACCACACACACAGAAAAAAAGGACAAGCAAAGCAGCGAGGCAAATTAAGGGCATCCATCTGATTAATCTAACTCGTAAACAAAGACACGAACCAAGTTGAGCAGAAATTAGAAACAATTACGTGTCAGGCCATGAAAATCTTCTCCACTTCTTTCTTTTTTTTTTTTTTTTGAGTTGGAGGGGGGAGGGGAAGAGAGTCTGGGGCCTGGTAGCGGCAGAGGCGGCGGCGGCGTGCTACTATTTGTCACCGAGAAAGAAAACCCGAAAATTAAACTTTGCTTCCCTCCGGAGAAGTACAAATCTCATTCTAATTCCTCCTCTCTCCTCTCCCGGATTGATTTAAGATATTGTTTTCCCTCAGACTTCTCCGCCTTTTCTGAGGATTTTGTTTTCTCTTGTAAGACGAATCCGTTCGCCTGAAACGAAGAGATGACGAGAAGGATGTTTAAGCCTCACACGAAGGATTTGGTTTCGTTATCCGAAGGA
>NC_134799.1:34577524-34580024 GCF_046742065.1 Oratosquilla oratoria | reverse complement strand
AAAACGACAAATCAACACATCTCTTATAAGTACTTAACGAACTGAATCTTAATGACCCCTTCTGTGTTACCTCCAACTACCTCAGTAGAGAGATGTCTAAACCCAGTAGTTACGTGGTTAGCGAGGTTGTTTTTACCTTCATCCGTCTTAAACCTCTTCCTTGATAACTTAAGCCCATTGTCTGTCTTCCGGATTGCGTTCAGAATATCAGTACAGTAATCCCTCCCATAGCCTAACTAATTGGGACAGGGAGCATTCGGATACGTAAAGTAGAATGATCTCCCTCCTCCTGTCCCAGTCTCCACTCCACCACTCTAATGCTAGATTTTAATGTTTAAAGGAATAGAATGGTTAATATACACAATACACATAAATCATGTTCAGATATGGGAGAGATTTAATTCTTTTATGTTAGCTCTCATTTTACGTCAACCAGTACCTCTGCAAACACTGAAACCAAATTATAAGACTCGGTATTTATAGACTTAAATTCACTGTCAGTAGATTGGTTTTAGTTTTATTGTTATCAAGAAAAATATGAAATGTGATTGTATGAAATGCCTATCGTGTCTTTCTTTTGTATTTGCCAAAACTTTCTATTGATAAATCATAATTAGGGTGATGCAGATATCAACTAACATTTTTGATTAAGAATTTGAATACATTGTACATTTGTATAGGTTTTCAATTTAATTTTTACGTGTACGAATACTTTTACATATTCATATACATGTATACACACACATGTATATACATATTATACATATACACAACAACATACTGTACACAGGCATATATACAAGACATATATATATATATATATATATATATATATATATATATACATATATATATATATATACATATGCATACACATATTCATATACACATGTATATACATAAACACATGCATATACATAAACATATCTATATATATACACATATGCATATACATATACATATACATATGCATATACATATACATATGTACATGGTGTTACCAATAGTAGTAGTAGTAATAACAGGATTAGTAGAAGTAATATTGAGTAATGGTGCCAGAACTTAGAACAAAAATATTCATATTCAGACGAAGAAAATTCTACATATGACGAAATATATGAAGAAATTACTTTCCCTCTAAAAATAAACAAACAAACGTAAATCACCATAATAACAATATACACCCGGCCTACAATGCACTCCATTTCCCAACGGCCTAGATTATGCTGCCTATTAAACAAAGAGAGACGCCATGCAATTAACATAAAGCACGTCTGATTCCGCAGCATTAAGAGCATCACGCGTTACCTAAGTAACCACTCTCATTTAAGCCTAAAGTAGGTACATCAGTGTCAGCCTTAGCCAAATAACAGCTACAGCATTACCAGCTTAAGTGCAAAATATTTCAGTTCGATAATAGCTACATCACTAACAGCATACATTTAAGGCCTAGCATCACCGACAGCATTACCATAAAAAGTCCAACACTGTTTATAGGATGATCAACGTAGGTTCACAAGTCCTATACTTGCTTCAACATCATTAACAAAAGCCCAAACCCATTAACTGCAACACTTCAGTATACATCTTGTAGTCCAATATTTGCTAAAGCATAATCTGCATAAGTCCAAAATCCTTCCAATAGCTATGGCATTATTAGTATACGCTCTAAAGTCCAACAGCGGGTGCAGCATTATCAGTGCAATTACAAGTGTTTAATTTTAGCTAGGATGTAAGCAACACGCGTCTCAAAGTACAACAGTATATCTGATACTATCAACATAAAGAAAAAAAGTTCAACGGTAGCTATAGCACAAACATCATAAACCAAAACAGCCTAACAGTATCTACAGCATTATCAGAGTCAGGCAAGATGTAGCTTAAGCCTCTTCCATACAAGAATAGTTATATCTACACCATTATCAGAATAAACAAAATAGTAGGAATAATGCTACCATAATGCCCAAAAACCCAACACTATCTCCAGTACTATCAGGATACGAGAAAGAATAGTCATAAGCTCTTATGCGCATATACAACTGAAACTACGAGAATATAAACGTAAGATAAATACAAACTACATGACGATCAACATAATTCCTGGAGTATCAACAGGAAGATCAGCTTAAGCACATGAGAGAGTACATTTTCTTCCTTAGCTTAAATCCAGCTGAAGCCACAACGCTATCTGCATAAGAGAAAGAGCAGCTGGAGCCTTATCAACATGAGGAACCTACAGCTGAGCTACAAGACTACAGGAATAAGAAAAATCGTTATTACAGGACAATCAGCATAAATACTATAAAATCTACATGACCATCGGAATCTCACAAGACTACAGAATGAAAGAAAAAATTGTAGACAACCACATAGGCTGAATCTAACTGTGCGAAGACAAACTGAAGTGAAACAAATTGCACATTTTCTTTGAGTTGTCTCAAAAAAAAAAAAAAAATCAATGGAAAGATAGCCGAGATAAGTGCGAAATTCAGTCTGGAAG
>NC_134799.1:34570024-34572524 GCF_046742065.1 Oratosquilla oratoria | reverse complement strand
ACATAACTGTGAAAACATTATACTTTAAACTCAATGCTACCCTGCTAACCGAGTATAGCTGAAATAAGCAACAAACAAATGAATGAGCAATTAACCATCAATTGCTTATAAATAAACGACTAATCAATAATTAATGAATACAATGAAGTAATAAACACTTCCATGAGTTACTAAATAAACTCAGATACTGAAAAGAACAAATACTGATAAATTAATTATCATTATCAGAGAATAGAAAATGATAGATAATTAGTCTATAGATAGAAGAGCGGAGGCAGAGAAGACGGTAAAAACGCGATAAAGCGGGGGAGATCAAAAAACGGGGGAAGGGCCTCAGGTGGAAAGAAATCAATTAGTTCTGGGCAGTGACCGGATGGAGTGAAAGAGGAGTTGTGGAGTAAATGAGGGAGAAAGAGGGAGGGAGGGAGGGAGGGAGGGAGGGAGGGATGGATGGGGAGGAAGGGCAGAAGGAACTATTTAGGGAGAGAAAGGGAGGGGACTAAAAATATTGACAAAAAGATGAGCGTTCGACACGTGACAAAAAATAAATAAATAAATAAATAAATAAATAAATAAACATAAAAAAAATAATAAAATAGAATAAAATAAAATAGAATAAATAAATAAATACAAAAATAAGAATAAAATTAGATAAATAAACAAATAAAATAAAAAAGAGGAGTAAGAAAAATGTACAATGAGTCGTACGAAGGGAAATAAGAAAGAATGCTACTCGAAATCTAAACAAAAGCTTCACGGAGGGTTCGAATCCCCTTCATGAAAAGAAAAAAATGCTGTAAAGCGCTTCAAGAAAGGTTTAGGTCCTCTTAATGAGTGGACAAGGGTTCCGAACAAGCTTGATTGTGGGTTCGAATCTTGCTAATGAGGCTTCGCATTGAATGAAAGAAAACCAAATAACTGCAATAAGAATGTTAAATGAATGTCAAAAACATGTATACAGCAAAGGATATATATATATATATATATATACATATATATATATATATATATATATGTATATATACATATATATATATATATTTATATATATACATATATATCTATGTATATATATACATATATATAAATATGTATGTATACATATATATATATATATTTATATTTATATGTATATATACATATATATATATATATTTATATATACATACATATATACATATATATATATATGTGTGTGTGTGTATATATATATATATACATATATATATGTATATGTAAATACACATACACATAAACTATATATACATATATATATATATATATATACATATGCATATATATACTGTATATATATATATACTGTATATATATATATATATATATATATATGTATATATATATATGTATATGTATATGTATATATATAAATATATATATATATATATGTATATATATATATACAATATTCGAAAATAGCTGGAGTCCAGGAACCATTTTATGGAAGAAAGTATACGCTGGAAACGTCGGAATAAATTGACGAACGTCGAGTCCAGCGTATACTTTCTTTCATAAAATGGTTGGAATAAATTGACGAACGTCGAGTCCAGCGTATACTTTCTTCCATAATATATATATATACATATATATGTATATATGTATGTATATATATATATATATATATATATATGTATATATATATATAAACATATGTATATATATATATACGTATATATAAATATATATATGTATGTATGTATGTATGTATATATATATATTTATATACATAGAGAGAGAGAGAGAGCCGGGAGAGAAAAACTAACTACTATCAATCTCTATAGACTATTTTTACAAGTTCCACTGCTTCTACAACAGTTACAACAACCTGTCAACAACAAGCGTTGGGGGTCGACCAACAACAACAACAACAACAGTTATTAGTTGGAGGAGGCGATCGAACAGGTCTTTGTCTGCGTTGAACTACTTCCGCTAAAGAGTTTCCCTCGCGCGCGGGGGAGTTTTTGTCCCCTGTCTCCCCCCCCCATCCCCCTCTTCCCCCTCTTCTCCTCCCCCCTCACTCGTTCGCAGGACGGACGAAGCGTCCCGCGGCTAATTGCTCTGCGCTGCCAAAGCCACCTCCTCCTCCTCCTCCTTCTTCTTCTCCTCCTCTCCTCCTCCTCCTCCTTATCCTTCACTTCTTCCTCTCCCTCCTCCTCTTTTTCCTCCTCCTCCTCCTCCTCGTCCTCTTCCATTTCCTACTTTTCTTCCTCCTTCTGCTCTTCCTCTTCCTACTCTTTTTCATCTTTCTTTTAAACCCATACTCCTCTTCCCCTGTTCCTATCCCTCCTCTCCTCACCCCTCCTCCCTCTCCTTCTCCTCCTCTCCCCTCTCATCATACCCTTCCTTCTCCCACTTCCTTCCATTTTCCTATTTTTCTTCTCCTCCTCATCGTCATCATCATTAGCGTTCTTCTTTATTCTTCCCAATTTCTTTCCTCTTCTTTCTCCTCCTCCTCCTTCTGCCGCTCCTCCTCTTCCTTTTT
>NC_134799.1:34547524-34552524 GCF_046742065.1 Oratosquilla oratoria | reverse complement strand
GACGGTTATTGCTCTTCACTCACTCACTGTGGGAAGACACTTTTCATTCTGTCTGACATCGACTGATTTTATTCAGTTAATCGAAACTTTTCGTAGTCCAAAGTTTAGCTAACTGTGCGAGATACTTATTCTATCTATATACCAAGATAGCCAAGTTAAAGGCATGTATCTACTCCCACCCATTCTACTCCCATCCACCACCCTTTCCACCATCTCATCTTAGCTCTTCATGGATGACGGGTCATCTCTGCATCCCACCCACTGCCCTGGTTGAGAAGCAATGTAGGAAGACACAGTACATCCACAACAAGGCCGCTAAACTTAACCGGCGACCCCCCAAATCCGCCCCCTAATGCTGAATAATAGAAGATGAGAAATACCTTTGGGTGCGTCAAAATATCATTCACACATAAGCACCCCGTGCACCATCATCCCCAGGTCCCTTGCTTACTTGCATAACAATATCATCTATACACAGTCACTCTCCACTCATCCCTATCTCCTGCCTTTCCCCCTTCCTTGCTGAAAAAAACATTCCCCTCTTTTTCAACGCCTTATTCACCCCATCCCTCTATCTCATCTTCGGTCCTCCCCTTAAGTTCACTCCCTCCACCTATGCCTTCCACACCTCTTATAATCTTTCATCACTCATTCTTTCCCTGTATCCAAACCATCCCAATAATCTTTTATAAGCCCTATCTGCCATCTCGATTTCCGCTCTCGCTTTCCTCCTCACCGCCTCGTTTCTCACTCTATCCAACCTCGTAACCCCTACCATACTTCTCAGATATTTCATCTCAAACACATTTAAACTTTTCCTCTCTGCCTCTCTTAAATTCCAAGTCTCTGCCCCATACAGTGCCGTTGGCAGAATTACCCTTTCATACAATCTTATAAATCCTAAAATACTCATAAATAAAACATCCATAAATCTTGCAGTAATCTTGGTGACAAAAAGATGTTGAATAGGCTAATATATATATACATATAAATACATATATATATATATATACATATATATATACAAACAGATATATATATACATATATATATGTATGTATATATATGTATATATATATGTATATATATATATATGTATACATATATATATATATATATAAATATATATTATAGAGTTAATGAGCGTTCATTACTCAATTATGCACTCTCTCTCCCCTTCTCTCTCTCTCTCTATCCCTCTCTCTCTCTCTCTTTAACTTAGAAATATTTCTCACCAGTCTGTGGATATAAAAATCCCTTTTGCTAGTGAAAAAAAAAAAAAAAAAATCGTCCAAGACTTGATTACAATTTCGGGGAACCATCGCAGATAACGACACCATAATGCCATTGCCTGCCCTCAGTAGTGTCTCAAAGGTCTCTTGCTTTCATTGTACCGCACACATGTGCTTCTGAACGCCTAAATGGGAGAAGAATTATGACAGCCGACTTGTCCAGCAAGCTGATTAAAAGTGAGCAGGTTTTTTTTTTTTTCTTCGACAAAAGTCAATTAAATTTCGTCGTGTCTGAATGTGGCAAAAGAAAGACCAGAGCTAAGAACGAGACACTAAAGCCTCTAATGAGGCTTTTCTTGCTAATATAAAATGATTCCATTCAGGTGTTGGGTGACCGTCGAGCGGGGGCTATAGTTCACGGAATATTTTGAATAATTGGTGAAATATTTTGATTTGCTGGAGAGGAAGACCATAAAACACCACATGCCGTTCTATAAAGTCCCTCTCAAAAAAAAAAATAAATAAATAAATAAATAAAAGATAGAAAAATGAATAAATTCATATACGAATAAATAAGATAGATTAATGAAATGGTTTTAAATAAGTGCACCTAAACAAAAGTAATCAGTTTACCGATAGGTAAGATACAATATCTAAAATTTACCAGGGATTTGATGAGTTTATGTTTGAAAACGAAATTGCCTCTTCTGTGGTTCACTTCGAAGCTCTTGTCGAAATCATCGAGGTTCTCCCGAAGAACATTTCGAAAATAGCGGTTGGACGGACAAAAACGACAACAGTCATTTGGCTACACTGTTCTTAAAAGAACACAGAGAACACGAGCTTAGCTTACGTGTAAAAAATAAAAAATGCAATACTGGAGGTGATTTCAAATTTTTACATCTCAAGAGGTTCTCGTAGTAGTGGTGATAATGTGGTAGAAGTGGTGGTTAAGGTGGGGGGCTTTGGTGGTGATAAAGGTGAGTGGTGATAGAAATCACAGTGGTGTTAGATCTGAAAGGAGGCGAAGAACGACGATGACAACGACGAAGATGACGAAGACGACGAAGATGGCGGGTGATATTCACTTTGACCCCTCCGACCCGACGATTCCACCGCTCTCATGTCCAGCTGTCACCAGGCGAGTTAATTCAACCGTGGTGACCAAATGCATTCGAACCTTCTGACACCAGGTTCCAGCGACCATAGGGCCCCCTGTCACCTGAAGAGAATCGCGCGTCATCAACCAAAACGGAAACAAACGAAGTGCGTCACAGGGGTCAATGAACAATACGGAGACGATGGTGTTGGACACGAGTAATTATGACGGTGCAATTCTGTGGCGACGGCGGCGGCAGCAGTGGTGGTGGTAAATGCAGTATGGCATCTGTAATAGAGCTTTTAGTGGCGTTTTTAGTGGTGCTGGTGGGCAAATTGCACCGCGCTGTTATGACTGCAGTCGTGGTGTCGAGCTGGTGGTGATAGACCTGTGATTGTGGTGCGTTTTAGTGATAATCCACAAAACTGGTGCAGGTGAACAGGTCTGCACCAACTGTTCTGACGTCATGCTGATGTGATGTCATGATAGTGGTGATGAAGTGGTGATACTGGGAGGCATGATATAGGATCCCAGCTTTCGTTGTTATGATCAAAGTGATGAAATTAGAATGATGATATAATTGTAATGAGAATAGTCATGGTAGTGAGCTTGTGATGCAAGGGAAAATGGTGACGTATTTACTATGTTATGACTGCTGTTCTTGTCACAATAGTTACCACACCAATGCAACAGTAGATATAGTACTGCAAGGATATATTGATAGTGAAAGATTGACTATCGTAGGAGTAAAATTGTATTGGGTAAATATGATGACCATCATTATCACTATATTCATGTTCGTAACTGTTTTATTATAATAAGTACAACCTTTCTAGTACAAATGGTGTTAAAAAGGTGAAACTGGGAATAGTGAAATATCTCTGTATTGTAAAAACTGCATCTCAGCGGTGATAGCATTCCCATGTGCAATTGTAACATAACTATCACCATACCATTATGAGTTACGACTGTGATAGCTATAGTCTTTTGTCACATGTGATAGCACTGTGATACTAGATGCGGCGATAGAGACATGCAGTGTGACAGACATCAACGTAGTATTTTTTTTTTTTTACGATAGCGGTAACAAGGTTGTGTTACATGTGGTAGCGAGACCAGAATTTGATGTTATTATGAAGATAATAGTCTGTCATGGTATTTGTAATACTAATATTTTATCCTATAGGTACATACACACACACACGCACACACACACACACGCACACACACACACACACACACACACACACACACACACACACACACACACACACACACACACACACACACACACACACACACATATATATATATATATATATATATATATATACATATATATATATTCATACACACACACACACACACACACATACACACACACACACAAACATACATATATATATATATATATATATATATATATATATATATATATATATATATATATATATATATATTCTTATTTTGACATGACCTTTGGCATGGGCAGATTGAACAAATTGAGGTGTGCGTGGAGGCTCCTCGGGAATCCCCCGTGTTTTTAATTGGCCCCCATGCTGCCCCAGGGAAGGACCGAAGAATTAAGGTCTTTTTCAGGGCCATAGATAGTGACAGTGAGAATGGTGGTGGGAATGGTGGTGGTGGTGTTGGTGGTGGTTGGAGTGGTGGGGGGGATTGCGAATGACGGAAACGAGAGTAATAAGAGTAGCAGAAAATTAAGGTAATAAAAGAAAGAGGAAATGAAGGTAATGAACTCGTGAGATACTATGTTGGGCAGCAAGGAAAAGACGACGACGACGACGACGACGACGACGACGACGATAACGACGACGATGACGACGACGATGACGACGACGACAACAAAAGAGACTTATCTATTTGTTGATTTACTTATTCATTTTCCTATATATCTAATTAGTTAGTGATTTTATTTATTTTTTAATTAATCTATCTATTTTCTAAGATCTTTCTTCAGTACCTTCACTTCTCTCTCTCTCTCCTCTCTCTCTCTCTGTCTCTTTTTCTCTCTCTCTCTCTCATTCTCATTTCCCAACCCATGATTTACGAGGCTTTAAAATGGTGCACACACAGACACACAGGCACACACACACACACACACACACACACACACACACACACACACACACACACACACACACACATACACACACGCACACACACACACACACGCATGCCCATTTCTGTTGTATAACGTCAGTCTTAAGCAAAACACGTCACAGATAGATACGTTATGGTCACGTTACATTGACCTTAAAGTGGATTAGAGTGACGTCAGTTGTATGATGTCACTTAATGTTAACCCATCAATCCATTAAGGCAAATATAAGTCATATCTTAAGATAGCATCACAAAGTATGACGTTGCAATTTGTGACGTAAATATTTGACGTCATAATGCAACACCATGTTATGACGTCACTTTTATGACGTCATTCTTTCAATTAAAAAAATTCGTCATAGAGACGTCACACTTGAAGTTGAGGTAATTGTCCATGACTTATTTATTTTTGTTTTTCCGTTGATAGATCAGCATCTCAGAAACGTCAAAGGAGATTTTGACATTATTAACATTGACGTATTTTATTATCATTATTACTATTATTATCATTGTTATTATTATTATAATTATTATTATTATTATTATTA
>NC_134799.1:34537524-34540024 GCF_046742065.1 Oratosquilla oratoria | reverse complement strand
TGCAGGAAGTTTATTCCATTCATTAACTACACGGTTGGCGAAGTTGTTTCTACCCACTTCCAAATTAAATCTATTTCCGGACAGTTTGAGACCATTGTTTCTTGTCGATTCTCATTCAGTGTGAAAATTTTGTCACTTTTGATGTTGTCAATTCCTTTTAGAATTTTAAAGACCTGTACCAAGTCATTTCTGAGTCTACGCTTTTTTAGGGAAAACAGATTCATATGTTTTAATCGATTTTTGTATGATTTTTTTTTTTTTTATTTGGAATCAGTTTTGTGGGTCGCCGTTGTACTTTTTCCAATCTGTCAATGTCTTTAATGATATTCGGTGACCATACGGAAACAGTATATTTCAAATGTGGACGAACTAACGATTTATATAGCTTGTTAATGAGTGATGGACTTTTGAAGTCAAAAGATCGCGCAATCAGTCCTAGAATCTTATTTGCTTTCTCAGAGGCTGAAATACACTGCTTGGATGATTTGAGATCGTTGCTGATAATTACGCCGAGATCTTTTTCACTATTCACTTTTTTTTTTAACGAATTTCCAAATAACTTGTAATCGTACAAGACAAGATATAAGGTGTACAACCTCTCACAGAAGTCTACATTCTCCCCCCTCTCTCCCTCTCTCCCTCTCTCACTCTCTCACTCTCAGTTCCCTCTAATCAACAGGGCGAACGTGGCATTTGGGGTCTCGACTCTTAAGGAGACCTTTCAGCCCTGATACTGCCTCCTCGGCTGATTAAGACCGTCCCGTATCAAACAGACCAGATAAATACACTCGCAATCAGAAACGTGCTGGTCTCGCATCTTCCTCTTATTAGTGAGTTTGAGTCCCGCACTCACTTTTATCTCAATAGTGACTCTGTTACTTCCCCCAACTATCCAAGGGCGTAGAGCAAATGTGACGGCTTCGGCCGCAGCTACCCAGAGCTTCCTGAGGTATGGTTTTTAACTAAATTACCGTGTTAGAGGAACTATGGCTGTATATATATATATATATATATATATATATATATATATATATATATATATATATATATATATATACATATATATATATATATATATATTCTTCATAAGCCGAATATCATACAACTATAGAAATCTTCACTACTGACGGTCATCTCTCATTTGAATAAGATAGCTTTGCGGCACTATAATAGAATACACATCGTCGAAAGTGGGAAATTCTATTAATCTAAAATTGTCATATATATATATATGTATATATGTATATATATACACATATATATGTATATATATATATGTATATATGTATATATATATATACATATATATATATACATATATATATATATATATATATATATATATATATATACATATATGTATATATATAATATATGTATATATATGGAACAACTTTGGAGCCTTCCTGTTTTCCCCAAAAAAATACCTTAATTGATGTTTTCGATATTACAATCATTCTTCATCATTAGAACCAATCAAAATTCTAGAAAAAAAAAACATACAGAGACATCTGGTGGTAGTCTTTGAGGTCCACTCATGTATGTACAGCGCGATGGTGCGCGCGCATGGCGCGTCTGTGAAAGCGCGCACTTAGCTCCTCGTGGGGCTGCATACATACCAAAACAATGTAAGCGTATTTGTTTTTCTCCCTCTTCTCTTTCTCTCCCCCTTTTTTTTCTTCGTATATTTCTTCTTCATTGTCATCTTGTTGTTGTTTTCGTTCCTTCTCCTGTTTCCTCATGTTCATGTTCTTGTTTTTGCTTGTTGTCCTTTTTTTTTTGCTGTTATTGTAGTTACTGTTACTCTTCTTCTTCTTCCTGTTCCTGCTCCTACTCCTCCTCTTCTTTTCTTTCTTTCTTTTTCTTCTCATCGTTTTTTTTTTATCTCCCTTTTTTTTCTTTCCACCGACACTACAATCCTGAAGGGCATGATCTATCTAAAAAAAGACCGAGATGAATACGGCAGTAGACGCTTAACTGCGGCCAAAGTCATCACTTTTTGCCCTTGTGCTCGGACATCGAACGCGAGTGTTTGACACCGTTGGAAATTGACCCAAGCTCCAGAGATGAAGTGAGGCTTAGCTTATCGTCATTATTCTGGTTGGCGCAAGGTTATTTCAATCAGCAAGGAAAGTCGGGAGGGAGAGAGGGAGAGAGGGAGAGAGGATAGAGAGAGAACCAGGGTGAGAGAGGGACGTGGAGTTGAAGGAGACTCAAATGGAGGAGGATGCGAGGAGGTGGAGGAGGAGTATTATGAGTGTGTAAAGAGAGGAGGTGTAGGAGGAGGAGGAGGAGGAGGTGGAAGAGGAGGAGGAGGAGAAGGAGGAGATAGAGATGGGGAAGTAGGCAGGGAAAAATAAAGGAGGAGAAGGAGAAAGAAAAGGAAAAGGAATAGAAGATGAAGGCAAAGGAGAGAGTGGAGAGGAAAAGGAAAAGGAGAGGGAGAAGTAGAAGGTGGAGGAGACAGAAGCAACAAGAAGAAAAGAAAAAGGAGAAGAAT
>NC_134799.1:34520024-34525024 GCF_046742065.1 Oratosquilla oratoria | reverse complement strand
TTTGACATGCCTGAAGAACAAATACAAACACAATAATAACAAACCTAACTTCGTCTTTGTCTCCTGCCGGGAGTTAGAGAGAAGAAAAGAAAACCCTTTATAAACTGAGGTTTATGGCCAGGGTTAGAGTAAGCTCGGTTTGAGTTAACACCGGAATTATCTCCAATTGTATGACATCAAAACGTGGACGGCGGTGATTTCTTCCCCCTTTACGATGTGTTCCCTTCTGCTGCAAAGCAAACCGATTTGCTCTGAAATATAACTACAGTCCCGGGACCCCTCGCGTGCCTCCGGACAATACTGATGGATGGCCCGGCGCTTATTTGTCCGGCCTCGGGACCAACCCCCGTCGCCGGTGTTAATAACTCAACTCATTTAATTGCGTTTCATTACCTCTCCCCATTTTCTTTCGTGGCTGAGGGCGAGGGAGGCGACCTGTGCTCACGGTTGGTCACGGGGGTGGGTGGGGGGAGTGGAGTGGGCTGGGACCGGGGGAGGGCTCCAATGACTTTATGCATATGGATGGCCGACACCCTAGAATATCTAGTCCAACAACGTCGCCATAATATATATATATATATATATATATATATATATATATATATATATATATATATACATATATGTATGTATATGTATACACATATATATGTATATATATGCATATATATATACATATATATATATGTATATACATACATATATATATGTATATATATTTTATATATATATATTTATGTATATGTATATACCTCTATATATATATATATATATATATATATATATATATATATATGACGCAAGTGGAGAAAGAAACAGGAGTCTTAGTTTGAGTTTATTCCTGACTAGTTTCGCAGATATGCTTTTTCAAAGGAATGACCTGCGAAACTAGTCAGGAATAAACTCAGACTAAGACTCCTGTGTTTCCTACTCCCACTTACGTAAACCTGCCAGAATCTCTCTCTCTCTCTCTCTCTCTCTCTCTCTCTCTCTCTCTCTATATATATATATATATATATATATATATATATATATATATATATATACATATGTATATATATGAATATATATATATATGAATATATATATATACACACACACACACACACACACACACACATATATATATATATATATATATATATATATACATACATTATGTATGTGTGTGTGTGTGTGTGTGTGTGTGAGTGTGTGCGCATCGTCAGTGACCTTACGAGACCATTTATCTAGCTTTCTCTATCCCCCATTCTTCAAGATTCAAATTCTGGAGTAGCGTACGAAAGGCGTCAGAATGTTGATCCATTTTATATCGGCAGCCATTTCAGCTATTACACATGGCTGTCTGATGTACACATGTACTCTAGTACAAGGGGGACATGTTGTGATGCACTTGTATTAGGGTTTTCCCATATCTTGGACGGCACAAGTTTGTCAATTAGGATAGAAGCGCTGGTAAACTACAACCATAACTTGGAAATAAGTACCAGTAATATTTCCATCTAAATAGGTGTTTACATAACGCACTTCCTAGTTCTTGAGGTACTTTAACTTGTCCATTTTCTATGTCTTTCCTTGTTTCTTTATAATTTGTATCTGAAACCTTTGTTTTGTAATTTAATATTTCACAAAATTATTCTCAAATAAAGATCTGAAGATCATCAATAGTTTCCTCATATTTTTTATGTTGCTTAGTGAAAACATATTCTAATTCGTTTGTGATTTTTTTTTTTACTTCACTTTATAAGCAACTTTGAACAAGTATTATCATAACGATTAAACACTTCTTTTATAAATTTTATATAAGAGCCTTCTTTACCCAGATCCATAAAAATGTAACAATTCGTTTTCGTTTTTGTTTTATGTTTCATTAACTTTTCCTCTCCCACAAACAATCTTTAGCCAATTCAGTAAGCTTTCACTATTTCTCTAATCTTTCCAATCTGTGTTTATACGGAAAGCTTTTCCCTTCATTTGAATACGTGCAGACTGTCCACCATTGTCTGGTTTGATTTATTTCTAATATATCATAAAGATAATAACACATAACGCCACAGAACATCCATCTGGTAAGGAACCTAATATACAATATCATATCGCCCCTAACACTTCTCATACAACCCCACGGGACTGATAAGTTTGAAAAGATTAATATATTTTTCTATCATCCTTATCAGTGTTTCTTGTGAAACGTTCCCAGATCACCTGGATGTATGCGGAAGATCTGTCTTTTGTCTCATTTGAGTTATCTTCATAACACTGTCATAACATCGTAATAGGACTGGAGAACATTATCTACATGACCTGACAGATAAGGACCAATACAAGCATTTATCTACTTCACATTCAACTTCATCTTTGTACATCAATTACACCATCTTTTCTTCCACGGTTATTCGCAAAAACGAGTCACTCTAATTTACCACAAACTCTTAATCTCCTCTTGTGAAACTGGATAGACTTGTATATCATTCTTCCCTATTTTCTATTATTGCGGAGACAATACCTGAATATAGCTATGAAAGTTAGCCACATTAACTGATGATAATCTTGACTTGATGCGTTGCTTTCTATACCTAATCGGAATACACTAAACGCGAATGATTGATCTGACTGATTCTATAATACTCAATATACGAACTGCAAGTCTTTTTAGTGTTTATACAAAGTACGGTTGTATTATACATGCTATGTATATTCATTATGCGTGTATACATACATGCGTACGTACATACATATTTACATACATGTGTACATACATACATACATACATACATACATACATACACACATGCATACATACATACACACACACATACATACATACACAAATACATACATACATACATACATATATACATACATACAGTTATACATGTATGCATATGTACATATGTCCGATTATCACCGGTATGGACATTGTATGTCCTATGCTTATCAATTTCGAATCCATAGTAAATCATACTTCCTAACTTCTTTATTAATCAGACAGTGAACACAAACAAAATAAAACAAAACAAAACATACCAAAAATAATCAAGATAGAATAAAAAATAGATAAATAAGTAAATGAACAGGCGAATGAATGAATGGATAGATAAATCAACAAAAATAAATAAACAAATAATCAATTAATCAAACAAATAAATCGATAAACAATTAGAATAAAAATAATGTTCTATGCGTACTGAGTGGTGGGTTTGTTTCGATCGTACCACACCTTGGTTACTCTTACTCGCTCTGAATATTGGAGCACACGGGGCAATATTGACAATCTTGGTCGCAGCTGAGAGTCTCCTGTCGTCAGCTTCTCGCCTTTTATGAATTTTGTATGTTCGAGAAATTATGAAGTTGAAATCTACTATAATTCATCTATTCATTAATTTACTTATGTGTATATATATATATATATATATATATATACATACACACACACACACACACACACACACACACACACACACACACACACACACACACACATCATATATATATATATATTTATGCGTATGCATATTTTGCAGTATTTCACAAATGACACGTGAATATAATGTGCAGAAAAACACTGGTAAATAAGAAACATAGTCTTCAATAGACGAAAACGTTCGAACTACGTTTCTTATATACCAGTGTTTTTTCTGCATATGTATACATATATACTTCTACTCACTTATTTAGTTAGTTATCTATCAATTTACACATTTCTTTATTCACTATTAATTTATTTATTTCTATTGCTTATTTACTTAATTATCCTTATATATATCTATCCAACTACCTATCTCATTAATATCCATTTAATTAGTTTACTTAATAACTTATATATTCATTAATTCACTTACAAATTCATTATCTAACTAACCTATTCTATCAATTCACTTAGACATTTCTATCATTACAATTCTTTTTATGAATTCATTAATCAGTTAACAACTTCTGTACGGCTTGTATCTTTATTACGGCTGACGCCAGACTGTTTTATTCATCTGTTTGTGATCTTCTTTTCACAGCAAGAAAGGAGCAATTATCGCTTTGTTCTCGTTAACCTCAGAGGCATTTATTCAGCTAAATGGATCCTCTATCCCTAACAGAGTCTCTTATCTGTTATCCCATTTGATTTACTTATCTTTCTTCTATCTATTTAATCAATCATTTAGCCGTATTGCAAACCAATTGGTCCTCTGTGTTGGTGCTTTGAGATGGCAAAGACAACTCTGAGATATATTAAGCTTTTAGTTTTATCATTGAATTTTCTCAAAACTCCGAAGTGTCCAAGTGAAGAGTAATTCTTAGTCTTTTGCTGGTCTGTTGCCTCACTCAATTCTGATTTGTGCATTCCTTTAAATTATTCTGTATCATTGTGTATAATTCTTTAGCTCAAGGGGACATTACACACACAGACACACACACACACACACACACACACACACACACACACACACACACACACACACACACACACACACGTATATATATATATATATATATATTTACATATATATAATATACATACACACACACATACATACACACATGTATATATATATATATATATATATATATATATATATATATATATATATATATATAGTATATCAACATATGATGATCTATACCCACATATCCATGAAATGATCAGTACAAAATTACATTTACGACCTCCCAGTCATAATGTATATTTAATGATAATATTTTTTATATGTGATTCAATCTATCTTATAGTTTGCTAGCAAAGGTTTATTTGTATCGCTTTTCGTAATATTTCTTCCCTATTTTGTTTTTGTTTAGACATTTATTTTCTATCAATTATATATTAATATATATCTTTTAAAGATGATTTTGATTAGTACAATAATGATAAACATACACACCCAGACGCATACATAAACGCATACATACACAGACACATGCATACATATAAAAATATGACAATAATGATATATTTTCTAACTTTTAAGATTCTTTTAGATATGTACCCGAACAACATATGTTACAAAATT
>NC_134799.1:34465024-34490024 GCF_046742065.1 Oratosquilla oratoria | reverse complement strand
GAAGCGTTCTTATGTATATCAAGCTATGGTAAGGCACATACACGAGGAGGCGATGAGTAGCTGCGGCCGAAGCCGTCATCTTTGCCCCTAATAGGCACGTTATGGACAGTTGGGACAGGTAACAAGCAGTCACTGCAAAAGGGAGTTGGAGAGAAGTGAGTGTAGGACTCGAACCCGCGGCTAGAAAGTCGCGAGAATTGCCCGCTTCCGATTGTGCCACCAAAACATTCTTATAATGTTGGATATAATTTATGATCATATTAATCAATTCAAAACGAAACGGGTTTTAAAAACAGTATACACAGCAACACTGTGCAAGCATATACTAGGAAACTGGTCAACGAATGGGGCTAAGCATCGTGATAGAATGTAGCCCTAATCCCCTTTGCCTCCTAGCCCTGCTGACACTCCTTGCTAACCCATTAAAGACCAGGGGCTTCCCCTCATCTGAACAGAATCACCTAACGGCAGACATAAAAAAAACATAAACTTTAAACAAGAAAGCAAAATACCGAGAATAGTTTCAACCATTTATTGTCCCCAATCTGTTTTTTCACCTGAATAAAATTGCCTGGCGGCAGAGAGAAGAAAGAGGTTGAGCTACCAGGGAGAATCTGTCCATCCCTTTCGCTTGGTCTGAAAATGTTCAGTGCCACGTGAGAGGACGCCCTTGTCCAGGGGGCTAGTTCAACCCTGGGTCTACAAGGGAAACATGAATGCGCAAAGACTCAATCGGAAGAGACATTTCACCCCCTTTTTTTCATCCGTCATGTTGATTGGTTTTCCAGTGTTTCCATATGGAGGAGGACCTTGGGTGGGTTGTTGCCCTGTGTTTCAGCAGTAGAGGAGGATTGTGTGTGTGTGTGTGTGTGTGTGTGTGTGTGTGTGTGTGTGTGTGTGTGTGTGTGTGTGTGTGTGTGTGTGTGTGTGTGTGTGTGTGTGTGTGTGTGTGTGTGTGTGTGTGTGTGTGTGTGTGTGTGTGTGTGTGTGTGTGTGTGTGTGTGTGTGTGTGTGTGTGTGTGTGTGTGTGTGTGTGTGTGTGTGTGTGTGTGCGCGCGCGCGTGTTTGTGTGACGGGGCAAATGTGATTCAGAGCGGTACAAGGAGAAGAGTCACTGAGAACGGGTTTCCACTGGATATTAAGGTATTATATGCACGACCGCACACAGTTGTGAACACGTGTGTACACACACATACACGCACACACACACACACACACACACACACACACACACACACACACACACACACACACGTACAAATAAAAACCTTTATACATGCATGCATACACACATACAAATGTACAACACTCACACGCACACACATGCACGTAGCCCCACGTACGCACACGTGGGCTTACCCATAATTATGGGAGCCCGAAACAAGGTCTGGTTATGGCGGACATTTTGAGAATAAGGATGAGACGAAGGCTTGAGGAATCAAGTCCAGAGATCAGAAGGGTTGACGTAGTCGAGGGGGGGGGGGCAGAAAAAGAAGAGGGGAGCAAAGGCGAGTGGTGGTAAAAAAAAAATAGAATAAATAAAAAAATAAAAGAAAATAAAAAATAAATAAAAAATAAATAAATGAATAAATAAATAAAAAATAAAAAAAAGGAGGGAAAAAGAAAGGAGGAAACGGAAGGAGGATGAAGACGAGGAAGAGAAGGAAGATGACAACGACGAGGAGAAGGAGGAAATGGAACTGGTAGAGGGGAAAGAATTGGAGGAGGAGTTGGGGAAGAGGAGGAGCGGGAGGAGGAAGAGGTTGAGGAGAAAGAGGAGGAGTAGGAAAAAGAAAGGAAGGAGAAGGATCAAAGGAGAAGTAAAAGGAAACGAGACAGTAATATAAAGAAAAGGAGAAGAAGGAGAAACCGTGAGAGAATGAAGGAGGGGAAGAGGAGAGAGAGGAACAAGAAAAGGATGAGGAAGAATAAAATTAAAAGAAAAAAGAAAAGAAAACTGTAGAATCAGAACAGGAGGAGAAAGATTATGAGGATGAGGAATACTAATAAAAACAGAGATTAAAAGCAATGAAGAAGAACAAGAGCACAAATTGGAATGTTCAGACTGATGTAAATAAGAAGTTTGTTATCAAAGCAACTGGAGATTCATATCATTGTCATAATATCTTAATACTGTCCTAAAATTGATTATAACATTTTGTAATACGAAAATATTGAACAATATCTTTTATCATCTAGGGAACGTTTTAGAGTGAGAACGACACCAGGATTAGGAGCGTTGTACACCTTGAGCTTGCAGACTCTTTGAAATCCAAAAACAAGGGCTTTGAAATTCCAGAAAAACTTAAAAAAAGAAAGAAAATAGATAATAGAGTGCAGGCTCTGAACAACTAGGAAAAAAATCTTTAAGCTCCCAGACTCTTCGGAAACCAGAGTGGAAGGCCTTAATCACCCAGAAACTGAAAAAAGAGGAATTTTTAGCTCCCATGGGCTCTTCGAGAACCAGAGTTGAAGACCTTGAGCTCGCAGACTCTTCGAAAACCGAGGACGATACCTCGGGAGCTATTTGTGGCCGGGACCGTGGATGGAGGAACTGCCTGCGGCAAGAGTGGTAACGTTTTCTAAACTGCCTCTAGCTGAATTTTCAAAACGATGAACTACTCCACCGAAATTCGGTAAGGCCGGTAGTAGGTTTGGAACTACTTACGTGTAAAATGGTGGCGTTCTCTAAACTATCTGTGGCTAAGGTGTGTAAAATATTAACTACCTTACTCATATTTGGTTAAGAGATAATGGGTTTAGGATTTACCTGTAGCTAAGAAATGATTATGCTGAAACTACCTTTGGGATAGTCATATAACCTGTTTACCTTTAACATGGAGAAAATTTCTTAGATAATAAAAAAACACATTTTGCAACATAAAAATAAATAAAAACAAAACTACAAATCAACTCTTCAGCATAGTCAGTTAAGAAATTCTACACCCTCCCCCAGTTCAAATGCTCTGACTGGATTACCTTTGGAACTACCTAAGGTTAAAATGACCCGGACGAACTACCTGTGAGTCAGTTGGGAACTTCCTGGAACTACCTCTAGTAAAGGTGATAGTCATTGCTTTACCTCGGTTATGTTATTTCGACTACTTTAGGGCAATGAGTGCCTGTGGCTGTGGTGACAGATTTGTTGAAACTACTTGAAGGGGCAGTCTCCACATCCCCCCCCCCACAAGTGTATCAAAAGGTCTCGTGATATCCAGAATAGAATCATTAACAGATGCCACCATGATTGGGAGTTAAACAAATCAATAGATGAATATATGAATGTAAATGAATATACAGATGAATGAATAAAACGATAAATTTGTAAATAAATAACTAGGTAAACAAACCAATAGAATATATGAATGTAAATAAATATGCAGATGAATGAATAAAACGATGAATTTATAAATACATAACAAGGTAAATAAGTGAATAGACATGTAAAAGAAATATGAAATAAGCAAATGAATGAATAGATAAATATAGAGACCTAAACACTATAATGAACAATAAACAATAATAATAAACACACAATGATATATGATAAATAATAATGACACGTAATGAACAGACCAGTAGATGAATGAATGTAAACAAATAAATGAATAAATTCATAAAAACAATGAATAAATAAATAGATAGATGAATACATAAATAAACAAATCAATGAATAAATAAATAAACAGGCAAGTAAATACAAATATGAACTACTTATGGAAACTTTCCTCAATGAAGTAGTTGTAACAGTCCCTGAACTGAATAAAATGATCTGGCGCAGCTTGTACAAAGACCCAAAGGAGTCGTTACCATGTTAAAAATGTTAATTATATTGGTGTAATACCTGCATACATGATAATCACGTCAACGGTAATGCAAATGATAACCGAAAATCAAATTACCTGGAAAAAAAAAATTGTTGAGTAAGCGGCAAAGATGGAGACAAAGATAAAAATAATTACATACAGATAAATTAAGCGATACTAAATGATGCCAAGATTGATATTACTAAGTGGAATATATATATAATAGCATGGTGAAAATTATATGATAATGATATGATCATATCAACATGAACGATGATGACTGATACTTATCAAAGAAAAGGAACCTTATGAATAAGATGGGAGGACATACGACAAGAGACGCCTAGCTGTGACCGAAGCCTTCTACTTGGCTCATTGTGCATGAATAGTTAGCGTTAATGGTAACCGTTTGGGAAATATGTATATATAGTATACACATAATATGTATATATACATATATAGTATATATATATATGTATATATATATGTATATATATATTTATATATGTATATATATATATATGTATATATACATATATATATATATATATATATGTCATATATATACATGTGTATATATATCATATCATATATATACAGTATATGTCATATATATACATGTGTATATATATCATATCATATATATACAGTATATGTATATATATATATATATATATATATATATATATATATATATATCATATTATATTATATTATATTATATTATATTTTTTGTAGATAACAATTGGGGATTAAACGCAAAAATACACCAATGTCACATGTAAAAAATTGGCAATAAAGGAAACGGAAAAATGTAATTACAGCATGAGTAATTGATAATAAGCGATGATAACAAAGCAGAACAAAGTCGTGAATATGATTAAAGACACTTGGGTCATAACGAAGATTATGATGGCGACAACGATGACATCATCTTCCCCCCAAAAATGACGTCACGACGCCAAGTTATGACGTCAGACTCATTTTTCACTAAAACAAGATATGAAGAGTGCGACATTGGACTTTAGAGCTTAATTAAAGAATATTGATAAATAAATAATTTGTGACGTCAACAACATTCAATAAAGGGATATTTTGATATCATTGGTTGTTCTGATATCAACTGTGATATCGCCTTGACGTCAATATTGTATATTTTTAGTGCCGGCAACCACCTTCTCCCCATGACGTAATGCCAATATCATCAGTGACGTCACCAAAGGAACGTAATTCTGACGTATTCGTCCTTATCATCAGCAAAGGAGGAACCGTCAACGATGACCGTGTTGACATCAATACCGACATCGTATACATAAGGTGTGCTACTTTTAGGTACTGGACTCGGTGTCAGCATCAAATGCTGTCAGCGTTGAATATAAAGGTGAAGGGAGGAGAAGGAGGGGGAGGGGAGGGAGAAGGGTAATGGGGGACGGGGAGGTGAAAGGGAAGGGGAAGGTGAAAGAATAAGTGGTGGAGGGGGGGTTAGAGGGAGGAGGGAGGGGAAGGGGGAGAGGGTGGGGGATAGGAGTGGGAGGAAGGAGGGAAAGGGGGAGAGGGTGGGGGATAGGAGAGGGAGGAGGGAGGGAAAGGGGGAGAGGGTGGGGGATAGGAGAGGGGGAAGGAGGGGAAGGGGAAGGGGGAGGGGGGAGGGGGGTGGTTGAAAAGACCTTCATTTTAAACCTAATAAAAAGGTTTGTCTTCACTACCCTCATGTGGAGAGATTGTGGAGGAGGGAGGGAGAAAGTGGGGAGGGAGGGGGACAGACGAATAGGAAGAGGCAATCGTCAGCTCGAATTGTATATCGCGATGCCAGCACTGGTAATTAGAATCAGCAATTACAAGAACAGCACAGGGAGTGTGTGTGGGGGGATATATTGATGGGGGAGAATAGTGCGAAGGAAGTAGATGGGGAGTATGAAGAAATAAATATCTGGTATCGTCAGCTCGAAGTCAGCCGTAATGTCAGCTCTTGTAATCGACTTGTAATAGGTGCCAGCAGTTGTACCTAATATACAAAGGGGAAAGGAAGGGAGGGAGGGGGAGAGGGGGGAGGGAGGGGGAGAAGAAATAGAAAATAAATGTGGATACTACCAGTTCTTAATGTCAGCCAAGATGTCAGCACTCCTCCTGGATGTCGGCAACTGTACGTAGGGTTACAAAAGGGGAAGGGGAGAATTGTCAGAGGAAGGAAGAAATATGAAGAAAGGAAATGAAAAAAATATGTTAGTATATGTGACTGTCAGCCGTGATATGACCATTTATGGGTGTCAGCAAAGAGTGGGGGGATTTGCAGAGTGGTAGAGGGAGGAAAAGGGGGGAGGGAAAGGGGGGAGAAGAGAAATGGTCGTGCCTTCACAGTTGAACTTAAACCTTAATACCAGTGTCACGGTGGGCAAGGGGCCGGGGGTAGGAGGGAAGAAGAGTGAGGGTGGGGGGAAGAGGAAAGAGGAGGAGGAGGGGGAGGGGGAGGGGGAGGAATCGTCGTCAGCAATCGCGTATAGTGTCACGGTGGGCGAGAGTGGGGAGGATGGAAGAAGGGGAGGGGAAGAAGGGAAGAGGAGGATATAGAGGGTGAGGTGGAGGAAGGGAAAAGGGAGGGGCATCGTCAGCAATTGCGTATAATGTCACGCTAGGCGAGCATGGGGATGAGCAAAGAAGGAGAGGAGAGGGAAGGAAGAATAAGGGAGGAGGAGGGAGGAGGGGAGGGGTGAGAGGGGCGAGGAGGGGAGGGGGTGAGGAGGGGCATCGTCAGCAACTGCGTGTAGTGCCATGGTAGGCGAGAGGGTGGGGGGAGGAGGGGGAAGAGTGGGGAGGGAAACGGGGGAGGAGGGAATGTAGGGGAGGAGTAAAGAGCAAGGGGACAGAGGTACGGTGTGCAAGAGGTTGGAGGGAAGAAGAGAAGAGGGGTTGAGGGAGAGGAGGGGAGGAGGGGGAGGAGGGGGAGGAAGGAAAAGGAGGGAAGAGGAGGAGGAGGAGGAGGAGGAGGAGAAGGAGGAGGGGGGGCATCGTCAGCAATGGATGTGGTTGTGGTTTAGCTGCGGCGCGTAAAATACCAGCAGCAGCAAATTCATATTAGTTTCGATGTGAAATATTTCATTCGAGCCGGGACTGCAACCAAATATGGAAGAGCCGCACTCGAGCCGCATACGGAATGACCCTCCCCCTCCCTCCCCTACCGATCCCTCTTTCCCGAACCCTCCCTTTCGTCTAAACCCTCCTCCTCCTCCTCCTCGTCCTCCTTCTCCTCCTCCTGCTCCATGCCTCCCTTCACTCCCACCCCTCGTCTTCCTTCATGTTTCAGGTTCAATACTTGTAGCCATATCTCTATCAATCACACACACACACACACACACACACACACACACACACACACACACACACACACACACACACACACACACACACACACACACACACACACACACACACACACATATATATATATATATATATATATATATATATATATATATATATATATATATATATATATATATATATATATATATATAATCAATCAATTGGGAGCATACACTGGGGGGCACGCCGCTTCTCTCATACGCCGTCACCAATCCCCTGGTTTTTCTAGGCAAGCTCCCATTCAGCCATCCTCCCAATTCCAAACAACTCTTGGCATGTTTAATCGGCAGCCATGAGTTCTGTGGGTGTCCCTTCGTCTCCTCCATTGGGTGGGTGGCTGGGGTCAACATCAGGAACGCCGGAGTTGACGTTTACGAATTATGTGTATGTTAAAGACAGATTGAACATTTTTAGAAGCTCTGCCATGGGATTCGAACAGTCCTTTTGAACCATCCCATGTAGCATGGTCGCTAGCGTCTTGGCCTAGTGATTATCGACGCACGGGTCAGGGTTCGAATCCCATGGCAGAGCTTCTAAAATTGTTTACGAATTATGCCAGCAGTAACAACTTTGACTGAGTCTCACGGGACAGTCTCTGGTTTGATACATAGACATTCCAGCGATACCCCATGATCATCCGATGGTACTTGGTACCAAAGACTTCGAGACGCCTCTTCAAGTCCACGCCTTACAGCCGTACAGCATTAAAGGGAGCATAAGCGATTTCAAAATTTGGATCTTAGTCCTCATGCATGAATATCGGGAACGCCATGCACTCTCAAGTCCATCACACCATGGGCAATGTCAATCCTTCGAAATATTTCTTGACATGACCCACCGCTGTTATGGACTACAATACGAAATTATGTCAAGCTTTCCAAGACCTCAATGTTCTCGCCACATGCATGGGTACACTGCACTGTGTCATCAAAAGACCTTTCCCATTTGTAAGGGGATGACTAAGTCAAAGTATACACCCTATATGTACATACACACATACACACACAATATATATATATATATATATACTGTATATATATATATATATATTATATATATATATACTGTATATATATATATATATATATATATATATTGTGTGTGTGTATGTACGAAAGTAACATATGTATGTATATAAAACAAGTAGTATATAAACATACATATGTGTGTCGCTAAGGCGAAGGTTCGAGTCCTTGCGGTGGAGCTTACTTCCATACACATACATATATAATCTGTCATAAGCGACTATATACATGCAAACACACATGTGTAAATAATTATCACTTGTTACCCGACAGTGTTACTATACTAAACAATGTACATAAAGTATAAATATAATCCAGAACCTTGGCATCTATCATTCACATACATCCTTTCTTCCTTCCACCTTTCCTTCTCTTCCTCCTCTTTCAACATCTTGCCATTGGCTGCCATGGTCTTCCACACGCTTCCTATTCCCTCCCCTCTTCCTCCCACCGCTTCCGCTCCCCCTTCTCCTTCCTCCTACCCACTCCCTTTTTCTCTTGGCTCACTCGAAGACGTATGATTAACCATAACTTCCTCTCCTCCCTTTCTATAACACCCCTCTTCCCTTTTTTTCCACACGAACAGCGAGGAACACTTCTTATATATACTGTATGCATATATATACATACATACACACACACACACACACACACACACACACACACACACACACACACACACACACAGATATATATATATATATATATATATATATATATATATATATATATATATATATATCCACATATCCATGCACGCTCTTACATTCTTGCTGAAGATCCACGGTCACCAATTCACTGAAGACACTTTCCAGAGGTGTCTGGAGTGAAAGGAATGAAGGGAAGCTGAAGGTTCTGGGTGATAACGTATCTGGCGCTTGGAAAAACAAGCCAAGCCCCCTTTCCTATCCCTGACCAATCACAATCGCTTTCTGGATATTACGTATTGAGCTAAGGGGATGTACAGTTGCTGAGGAAGTAAAAGGGGCCGTGGCCAGTTTCACCTGAGGCAGAGAACTCGTTCAGTCCGTGATGGTACTCTTCGGCTGAATGAAAGCCCCTGGGGCTTGGCTCCGTCCGGTTGGCAATTTTTCTTTAACTCTGGTTGCTGCCAGGCGATTCTATTCACTTCTTTTCTCACCCCTTTCGTAACGAAGGGGTTAAAGGGTGCCACTAAGTTAAAGGGACAAAAGATAAGTGCTTCGTCTCCCCTTAAATGCATCGGAACCGACAGATGCTAAATGTATTCTGGCTGACGCCGAGTGATTTCATTAATATATTTAAACGAGTGGTACCCCCATTCGTAATGAAGGTTCTCTTTGTTTTATTCATGCTGGCGCCAGTCGATTTTATTCAGTTGGTTTTCCTACTGTAGTGAAAATGTGAGCGTTCACGTCTTGTATGTATGTCGAGATCGGTTGAAAGACTATATAGGTTGTGAGAAGTGTTTCCCCTCCGCTGAGTAAAGTCTTTTGACGGGTGCTGGAGGGATTTCCTCTCAGATGAATGAAATCGTCTGGTAGTGTGTGTGTGTGTGTTTGTTTGTATATGTGCGCGCGCGCGCGTGTGTGTGTGTTTTCTCGTATGCGCGCATGTGTATGTATATGTGAGTATGCATACACGTGGTGGTATGTCATAGAATGTGTACGTTTACATGTACCCCAGCGAAAGTGTCTGTGCGCCCGTGTGAATGTACACATTCACGTTTTATCTGCGTGATTGTATGCCTTGTCACATACGACATCACAAACTGTATTAAACGAATATATATATTCACAACTCTCGGCACAGGGGAGCCTGAACGCCATAAAATAGCTTCATCTCAAGGCCGGAGCTAAATGTCTTTGCGTTCGAGCAGAATTGAAATAGCTGTTTTGAACAAAAGAAAAAATGAAGTAAATCCTTGGCCCGCTGTCCAGCGGCCGCAGTATTTCCACTTGCGAGGGAGCAAATCATACAGACTCGGCCCAAGCTGCCACAAGCTGGATGCGAAGGTAATTAAGATAAAGCATGTTTGTAAAGATAGTGCCCACTTCTGGGGGAAGTGAATCTTAGTACAAAAGGATAAAGATCTTATGCTCTCCGGACCGTTCTTTAGCTGAATAAAGTCTTCTGGTCTCTGATTATTTTTTTTCATACTACGGAAAGGTTTCAGGGTTTGAAAACCCGTCAAAGGAATAAAAGAGTATGGTGTTAGGACGCAGTGTCTTCAGGTACCAAAAGACGAAAGTCCTCAAACTCTTTAGACAACTCTTGAACTGAATAAAAAGGTCTGGCGCTTACATACATACAAAAATACTTACATACATACATACATACATGCATACATACATGCATACATACATACATACATACACACATACATACAAAAAATCCTCTTTCCCCATAAAAGGGAGGCTGCCAACCAAGGCATGCATCCACCCACCGCCCATCCATCAACCATTTGTTTCCCCTTTTATCTTATTTCCTTTCTGGGTCAGAAGCAAAGCAGCAAGACACAGTTTTTATTAAATAATAATACAAGTTTCCCCTAGAGATACTGCTCACAGTGCTCGTGCAAACGCTTTTAGGCACCAATGATGAAAGCTTCAGTGATTACTTGAGCTGAATAAAATCGTCTACTCATGTTGTTTCAGCGATGTATAGGTCACTGGCTGCACAAGTTTTATGTAGTCAATATTTTAGCGGGACTTCCTTGGCACCCCTACGGACCACCGTTACGCATTATTCTTTTATGATGGGAGACTCATCCCTACTCGAAGATAGTAGTGATCACTTCTAACATCTACTATCCACTGTTTCTACTATCCTCCAAAGACATCTTTCCCACTTGTATGGGAAAACCCTTTCAGAGTGATATCGTTCGTAAGGATAGAGGCACTGTTTATTTCGAAAATAATACTCTCACATCATTTCCGCCAGAATTAGATACAGAAAGCCTAAAACTGAGCTTGAAACGTAAAAGAAAAGAAAACTTCAGTCCACCTTCAGTTTTCGAAATCTTTCAGCTGAATAAGATCGCCTCTTCATTCACAATAATCTAATTATGACGATTGTGTACTAACAACAACATTATTGCCAAAGCTTTTGTTACTTTGAAAATCAACTCAAGATCCTAAAAAGTTTTCCGTGATCACTGGAACCAAATAGATATGGTCAATACCACAGAGAAAATACTAGAATAATCTTAAGAGTTATGTATTCTGTGAAGTTCCTTAGGCATATGTATGTCCACAGTGACAAAAGGCTTCCTCTTCAGTAGGGTGGAGGCTATTTCTGTTGCCAGAAAAATTTATTCCCCTGAAGGTTAGCTTTCGGCTCCTATGTCTTACCTAACTCCTTTTATATTTTTCTTTCAACTTTTCAGCCATTCTCCGCACTCCGAGTTGGATAGGCATGACAACCTTTGTCGGAACTCTTGGGAGATTTAAGACCGCACTATGCACTTACTGACGTCACACAATGACTCCTAGCGAAAATCGAACAACCACTCATGTAGCTTCTCGCCCTCAGACGCCAGCGCCCAAGTCGGGTCGCCCACCGTGCTCCTGTACTATCCTTTATAAAGTTTCTTCTTGGAAATGATAAGCAACTTTATCAAGTGGAGGAGTGGCCTCAGAATTGAAGGGATGTGTCTAAGATACCCGAATATGGCGTGAATGGGAACAGGAAACAAAGGAGTCTTAGTCAGAGTTCATTCCTGGATAGTTTCGTAGATAAGCTTTTTGAAAGGAAGGGAAAACCTTACCTGCGAAACTAGTCAGGAATAATCTCAGACTAAGACTCCTGTGTTTCCTTTTCCCACTCACGTTAATCTGTCACAATGTCTCAACATACCTGAACATGTTGTCATTAGTATATATAGATTCAAAAGGCATTACAGAAAATATGAGAATTATGACAACAGACGCGTTAGATTGTAATGGGTACAAAACAAATGCAGACAACTTACAACTTTAAAAACACTGAGTGGACTAAATGAGAGAGACTAGCAGATGCAAAGAACATTGTGAATAACATCTCTAAAGAGGCTTTGGCCTTCAATAACACAATCCTGTTGAGGTTGTATGGGTTTTCTTTTATTTTCCATCGTTCGTTGTGTAAGCTGAAAACAGTGAGGAGAGAGTATGGGAGAGTGAATTGGAGCAACACACACACACACAGCCGACGAAGGTTCCTCTTTCTTCATTCAGAACATGTAGCCCTGAGTAGTACCGGGCATGAATCATAGATGGCAGCATGTGCACCCTTTCCTCTCGCCTGTTGATGGTCTCAGCTGTGGACAGGCCCTGTCTACCTCTTTCACCACACCAAGAGGCATTTGCCACCAGTGGTTGCAAGAGGAACTGGACATCATGGCAGTGCCTAGGTGAGGTGAGAGTTTGGTCAAGGTGTCTTTCCTTATGGCTACCTCGCTGCCGCCGCCACACAAAAGAGCATAGCAACCTTCAAACCCGTCCCCACGATCAAGAAATAAACGTAGATTCTTCCTGAATGTTGAGACAAAACATTATGCGTTATCCGTGCAATTAGTTGATATGCTGTATAAATTGCTTGTATATCGCATAATACGTCAGAGCCTGGATTGATTCATGGCAGAGTTATATAATTAACAGGTATGGAGTGTAGCCGAAAAGATGTTAAACTACTACTCGTGATTAACAAAATCTCTGACGTCATCGTGGTGTTGATTCAAACAATGTCCAGATGTGGTATCATTGGCTTGGTAGTGTTATGTGCGTGGTACTCTGTATAGACAGTGGTCTTTTTTCCGACGTTATATTATTTGACATAGGATGTCTGAATTTGACTTGATAATTTTTTATGTTATCGGAGACTTGTATGTACAGGAAAAGTATATATATACGCGCATACACACACACACATACACACACACATATACATACATACATACATTCTTTAAATATATATATATATATATATATATTATATATATGCATATATATATATATAAATATATATATGTATATGCATATATATACATACATGCATATATATATATATATATATATATATATATATATATATATATACATATATATACATATTGTATATACAAGATGTAGGGATGACCCATCATCCAGGAAGTGCCGAGATAAGAGGGAGAGTAGAGGGTGGAGGGGAGTAGAGTGTATTAGGGATGGATTGGGAGGGAATAGTTTTTGTGCCTTTGTCTTTTTTTGGCTACCTCTCTTGTAAGGTTTGGTACATGGTCTTATTATCGTTATTATTATTATTATTTTTATTTTCATTATTATTATTATTATTATCATTATTATTATCATTATTATTATCATCATCATCATCATCATCATCATCATCATAATTATTATTATCATTATTATTATTATCATCATCAGCAGCAGCAGCAGCCAAATTACCCGCGCGTTGCTGCGAGTTCGTGAATACTCCCTAACCTAACCATACCCCACCTACCCTTAACCTTAACCAAAATAATTTTTGGGGGGATATGAAATATAGCTTTAAACACTCTCCCTCCCAGGTGTGCGCCCCCCCTCGAAGGCTGGGAAACCCTAGTTTGAAAATACATGCATACACAAACACAAATATCATATGTACGCATTCTTTGGCGTGCGTGTGTATGTGCATGTGTGTGTGTGTGTGCGTGTGTGTATGTGTGTGTGTGTGTGGATTGACAATAAATGTCTACAGCTAAAAGGTGAAGAAATGTATCTCATTTATTTATCTTCAGAATATATATGGTTATAGGGGTTTATCTGCAAAAACCTAGGAGGAGTTTGTGAATAATCAATTTCCCCCCGCACTAAAATTAAATGAAAATAACCAATATTTCAACATTAGGTAAAATTATACATTCATTTTACATTTACATGCTTTCTTCTTACAAAAGCTATCATGGTTTGTGGCAACATTAATTTCACAAATATAGATAATATCTATTGACACATACAATCGTTTGTTTAATCATATTAATTCTTATGTCACAAAAATGCTACGCGATTTAAGCGGACACTACAGAAGTGGCGTGTTCCCACACCATAAAACACCTAAATTTAACCCTTAACCCTAACCAAAATAACTCCTTTTTTTAAATGAAATATAGTTATCCAAGTACCTGGAGTGATAGGGTATCAGAATATATATGGTTATGGGGGTCTATCTTTAAAACCCTAGGAGGAGTTCGTGAACAAACAAATAAACAAACAAACAAACAAATAAACAGCTAGACAGAAGCTACTACTTTATTATAGTAGATATATATGTGTGTATATATATATATATATATATATGTATATATGTATATATGTATGTATATATGTATATATATTATTGAGACATTCTGACAAGTTGAAGTGGGTGGGAAGAGAAAGACTGGAGTCTTATTCCGAGTTTAATTCTTGACTAGTTTCACTACAAGCTTTTTCAAAAGAATATTGCTACAGGGCTAGAAGTGGCGTATATGTAAGCGAGGATTCCTTTTCGAGTGCAAAGGACATATGTTACAATGACAGGAATTATTTAAATGGTAGTGGAAATTAATTATAAAATGATAGTATTTTTCGTGCCAAATTGTTATTAATTTATCATTAATTTCCACTACCATTTGAATAATAATTCCTCTGTCATTGTAACATATGAGTTCCTTTGCACTCGGAAAGGTATGCACGGGTACATATACGCCACTTCTAGCTCTGTAGCAATATTCTTTTGAAAAAGCTTGTAGCGAAACTAGTCAAGAATAAAACTCGGAATAAGGCTCCAGTCTTTCCTTTTCCCACCAACTTAATTTATATACATATATATATATATATATATATATATATATATATAAACACACACATACACACACGCACACACACACACACACACACACATATATATATATATATATATATGCATAAACACACACGCACACACATGCACACACACACATACACACATATACACAAACACACACGCACACACACATACATATATATATATACATATGTATATATATATGTATATGTATATATATATATATACATATATAAATATATATATATATATGTACATATATATATATAATATATATGTATATATATATATATATATATACATACACACACAAATTCTTAATTTTTTGTATCATCGGTATATGTATATATTTTTCGCACGCGCGCGGGGGGGATGTGTATGTGTATATTTGTGAAGGAAGAGAAATTCATTGGAATAAGAAGTACGAACGATGGAGAGCACATTAGAAACACTCTTTATTTTATGAGAGTGTGACTTGGTCGTTGAGTTTACAACTATGGGAGAAATTAAAGGCAATGGAGTTTAATTCCTTGGAGAATGCATATGAAATCGGACAAATATGCAATGGACATATAATGATAAACATAGAATATGTAAAAGAAACAGAGGAGAAAAGGTTATCATAACCTTGATGAGAAGGCTCGTTTACGTGGAGAGAATGAAGAAGTTCGCAAGGTAGGGAAGGGGGAAAGGGAGAAAAAAGAAAACGAAGTTTATGACAGAAAACTTAAAAGAATAAGGTTGTAAAGAGAAGCAAAGAAGACGAAGGTGATCAGATGGGAAAGGAGTTGATGCGAAAGAGTAGGACGCGTAAGGGAAGAAACAGGAAAAGAGAAATGAGAAAAAAGAGGAATAGAATAGAATAGATAATTAGGTGGTGCAAAGATGGAAGTTCACAGGTGGTAGGAGAACTGTCTAGACGAGACTAACACATACATTATTGTCTCTAGTTGCTCTAGGTTATTTTCTAGGTTTTTGTACTTGAAATTCCTCGTTGATGGAGCTTTCCTCTCTAGTTTAGGATCTATCTGCCCTATCCATTACATTTCATCTATTTAAAATTTACTTATTTATTGATCTCTCCTCCCAGTCTTATGATAGACCGCTGATTAGGATCATCTACATGCTGGATTCAATGTATCAACCTGGCAGCTGAGTCATGCATATATACAAACATTTTGTATTCTAGAATTGCTGTTTTGTTTTCAAAACATCCTATTAACTCCATAATTGGCCTCTGTACAATCTGAACGTATCAAATGTATTCCGTAATTACTGTTATGATCTCCAAATTACAAATTAGATTGTAAACTGGACAATACAATGTGAAGCTCTTATTAGGTTCTTGTTTTTGACCGTTTCCAAGCCTTGAATGTCGTGGAGGACTTTCCATATTTTGTTTCTGTAAACATTAAAAGGTATATTTTTATCTTAAATAATCAATTAACTAATCATCTTTTATTTTTTTTGTTTTAATTCAAGTTAAAAGTGATCAACATTATTTTTCTTTGAGTGGAGACTCGTCCGTAAGGGATATCATTAACGTCCCTAAGTGAATTTTAACACATCACACGGAGAAAAGCGTTACGGTTATGCTGTTACAGGAGTGGAAACTGTCATCCTTCTCTTTGCTTCTTAGAATCCACATGTTCCAATGCATGGAAATAGCCTGTTGGATTGGTAGGCCTGATTATTCTAATGATCAATTTTCATTCTTTGATGGGTTTTATCAGTTGCATTTTTATTCTAACTGCCGTCAAATGATTTTACTTAGTTGAAAGGAAGTAAATTCGAGGGTAATCGAGTTGATATTTCTCTTTCTTGTTGGTTTTCGAACATATTTATGTACACAGTAATTTTCTAATAAAAAAAATCGTAAGAAAAAAGTATTTTTCGTGAAAGAAAAAGTCGGGAAAAAAAAGACTACGATTGTAAGACAGTCAAAAGAAGTTCCTCTACATTTGCAGTTGCATAATCTTGGTAAATGATAACAAAAACACAGGAAATTGTCGTTTAGGAATTTGTCACCGATAACTAGCGCTTCTATCCTAGGTGGTCAAGAAGGGGTTTAATGAAGGATTAATGGCAGAACGGAGGGGAAGCAGAATTCAAAAGTAGTATGTATCTTTTTTTAAGTACCAAGGTAAGAGGGAGGGAAGAGGGAAGAGGGAAGAGGGAAGTGGAGTATGTAGGGGATGGAATGGGTGGGAGTGATTTCTATGCCTTTTTTTTTGGGGGGGGGCTACCTCCCTTGTAAGGGGGAAAAAGCCTTTGGTATATGTATGTATGTATGTAGTCGCTAATAAATCTCGTAGTTTTTCTTGAGTCGAAAGAAAGTGTCTTGTCTACTTCAGTTAATATTAAGACTATCAACAATAGACCCTTTTCTAATCATATGTGAATATTTTTCATACATAATTGCAAAATGCCTGAGAACTTATTTCTACCTATTTTGTTTTCGTTTTTATTTGTATTTTTTTTTTCTTAAATAGAAACCTGGGATACTTATATATTCCCCAAGAATACTGGCACACCTCCGCATTGTGATCTTATTCCCATAATTACTGATCAATGAAGTGTTTTAAATTTTTGTCCAAATGTGATGAATGAAACGAATGCTTCTGATAAATGCCTGAACGATACCATCTGCATTTCTATAATCTTTTATCTATTCATCAATTATTTTTCAAATAAGTTAGACATATCCAGACTACTTTATATTTATATTGCATTAAGTTTCAAATTAATGCTAGATTTTTTATAGTAGTAGTACTTGTCCAGCTGGTATCTTGCAATGTGGTATTGGTATGACCACCACACCAAGATAGTTAAGGCAGCGATATATTGCGGAGGCGTTGAGGTAAACATTTCTTGATAATTTGAGGCAATTTCTTTGAATATCCATTAGAGAGTGCGAGTGTGTCTACTCGAGGTTTGTGCCCAGCATGCTTATGCGGCGCTGTTGAGCGCAGGCGCTTTCGCAAGCATTGTAATGAAAATTTATATTTTCGTTCCACTCATCAGCTGCCCTGCCTCTCTCTCTCTCTCTCTACTCTCTCTCTCTACTCTTTCTCTCTCTCTTTCTCTCTTCTTCATTATACGGAGCGCCAGCTAATTTTATCAAGGTGTTCCTTTATGGCGAAAATCAATATTTGCGACATCCACCAAACCACTCTCTCTATTACTCTCTCTTCTTCATGTTTCATGAAGCACTGATTTTACTAAATTTACTCTTTCAGGAAAATAGGTTACCTAATAGGTTGGACTAGTAATTGGTTGAATGGTCGAAAACAGAGAGTTGTTTTAAATGGAAAAACTTCTGGATGGAAAAGTGTTGCAAGTGGAGTTCCTCAGGGTTCCGTTCTTGGGCCACTTCTATTCATAGTATATATAAATGATACAGACCATGGACTAAAATCTACTGTTTCCAAATTTGCTGATGATACAAAACTGTGCGGAGTGGCAAATGATCACTCAAACCAATTAGATATTCAAGAAGATTTAGATCAATTACAGCAATGGTCTGAAAAGTGGCTAATGAAATTTAACACAAGTAAATGCAAGGTAATGCACATAGGTAAAAATAACAGTAAGTACGATTACAAGTTATTTGGTAATTCGTTAACAAAAGTGGATAGTGAAAAAGATCTCGGCGTAATTATCAGTAACGACCTCAAATAATCCAAGCAGTGTATTTCAGCCTCTGAGAAAGCAAATAAGATTCTGGGACTGATTGCGCGATCTTTTGATTTCAAAAGTCCATCACTCATTAACAAGCTATATAAATCGTTAGTTCGTCCACATTTGGAATATGCTGTTTCTGTATGGTCACCGAATCTCATTAAAGACATTGACAGACTGGAAAAAGTACAACGGCGAGCCACAAAACTGATTCCAAATATCAAAAATAAATCATACGAAAATCGACTAAAACACATGAATCTGTTTTCCCTAAAAAAGCGTAGACTCAGAGGTGACTTGATACAGGTCTTTAAGATTTTAAAGGGAATTGACATCATCAAAAGTGACAAAATTTTCACATTGAATGAGAATCAGACAAGAAACAATGGTCTCAAACTATCCGGAAATAGATTCAATTTGGAAGTAGGTAGAAACAACTTTGCCAACCGTGTAGTAAATGAATGGAATAAACTTCATGCACAGGTAGTGCAATGTAGTTCAGTTCGAAGCTTTAAGAATCAGTTAGATAAATACCTAAGTAAGATGCTGTAATGATTATAATTTATCTTATATTATTTGCTTTTGTTTTGTCATCATTTGTCTGTCTGATTTTCATTTATTATTAGTTATATGTCAATTTATTATTATTTACTATTTACCTGTTTGTTTATTATTTAACTATACCTATGCATTTATTTATGTATTTTATTTGTTATTTACATTATTATAGTTTTTATTTATTGTTTTATTATTAATATGATTTTTTTTTCGCATCCGACCTAGATATGGATCAAAAGGTCTCCTGTCGGCATGCTCCGCCTTTGTAATCCTTTGTAATTTTTCAAGATATGTATAAAAGAAATACAATTTACATGAAGAATTTATCATTTAGAGCGAGACGTTTGGACTTTATGTGTAAATACATGTACAAGCACATTCAGGGCAAGTGCACATATACATGCATCAGTGGAGCGTAGGGAAGTATGCAATTAACCGAATCAGGAAAACCAAAACATAAACAAACTGATGACGTCACGCCAACCCTCTCAGATCGAGATGCTTCTGTGAACATCAGTAGCAGATAATTCTGTGAATGAGCTAGATTTGCATAGCGATGTCATTATTATGGATTCCTGATTATATCTATTCGAGGGGTACGTTTAATAACCGTCATTTTACTGATATTCTGGTGAAATTATACCCCTATTTTACTAACCTCAAAGTGCACAGCATTCAGAAATAACGAAGTCTATTCTCTCACTCGTTCAAGTTGTGTATATTTACTATTATTTCAGTGGTATTATAAGTTAGTAAAATCAAGATTTCATTTCACTACTCACTATGGCCACCGACCAAAATTTCGTTTGTGGCCTAGTTACCACGTTTCGTCATTGTAACAGAAATCCTAACAAGATGCAACGAGTGGTTTGCACCTGTATACACGTAACACAAGCAAAGTTGATATCATTGTTCATTCAAAAGAAGCCTTCATGTTTATTTAGAAAGTCTTAGAAGTTTCAATATTTGCCCTGGTTAGTAAAGTAACAAGGGTATGCTTCAAACACTTGTAAATGTCTACATTCACTTTCATTTTTCATATGCTTTCCTATTTGTATGAATATATAACAAAAAAGGTCCTCCACATTTTTAAACAACTCAACCCCCTCCCTTCGAAAAGTGTAAATGTTTACATTTTCTATAATTTCTCACCTTTTCTTCGAGAAAAGTGCTTCGTTTTATAACCCATTTAACTTTTCCCCTTTCCCTAAAAAATATATATATATATATATATATATATATATATATGAGGTGCCTGCCTGAACAATACTTTCCTTTCACTTCTGTTACCCACTTTGAAGAACTCCGAGGCAAATGCCAGATGATTCCATACAGCCGATATCCAGATCGGGAACCCGATCCATTAAAGCCCCGCTCAGACCAGTGTACTTCAATCGTATAACAAGATTCTTCGGACGTATACAGAGATACAACAATCTATTCAGCGATAAATTTAGGGATGAAATATTGGGAAGGAAAAGCGTTAAGGAAAAATAGGAGTGATGTGAGTGGAAGCAGAATAAAAATAAAATAAAATGAGATCAATAGATAAGAATGAAAATAAACAAACAAACAAGTAATCGAATAGATAGATAGAAAATCTAAACTATAAGTTACTGCACTCAAGGTTTTTAGTCTTTGTGGTTATTTGCTTCTACAAGGACGCTCTGGCATCGAAGTCTCTTGGTGCGCCGGGTGCGAGCCGCGGCCGACCTGAACAGAATCGTTTATCATCAGCCAAATATTTGTTCTTAAATCTGTCATCACCTAGATCAGTGGTGTACACATGTAACATGTGATCTATGGAGCCCCCCTTCCCCCCTTAATGGGCCACAGATGTCTGCAAACCAAAAACTAGTGTTATCTAGGGAAAGTTTAGTGATTTAGTTTAGTATCCGTAGTGGTCTTTTCTAGGAGACTAAATAACAGCAATGCATAAGTGTCAGATATGTGATGAAAGGCGGGTTGAGAACCCTTTCAAGTTCTAGATTTAATGTGAAATTGTAGAAATGTACTTAGGAACTATTTTTCTACATAGACTACAGTATTGATGAAATTCGTGTTTACAACAAACAAATAAGTAAAAACAGACATGTAGACAAATAGATAAACGAATAAGTATTTAAATAGATAAATAAACAAATTAAACATAAGTAAATAAACAGATAAGTGAAATAGAAGAAAAATAAATACATAAAAATAGTAATAAACCAGCAAATAAATAGTTAAATAGACAATGAATAGACATATGAATAAATAGAGAAGCAAATAAACTGATAGACAACCAAATAAACCAATCGAAAAAGCTACCCAGAAATGGCTTACCCAATCAGTGCACAGGGAATACTGGTCCGAATCAATCGGCTCGTTTCTAAGTAATAGTATACTATCTTAGTTCCAGCAAAATGAAACAAGAGATATATAGCCTGTTTTGTCACACTTTTATCTTATTTTATAATTTTTTTTTTTTTTTTTTTTTTTTTTTTTTTTTTGCCACTACTACTTATTGGTATGTTGGAATGACACCAAAGTATTGGTATGGCTAGACTGCGGGCTCCGCTGTTTTGTAGCCGCGCTGTGTCTCGGGTTCATAATGGCTTCGAAGGCTGTCGCTTGGAGGTGGCTGGAGGAGGGGAAGGACGAGGAAGAGGAGGTGGAAGAGAAGGAGGTGAGGGAGAGGGAAAAGCAGGAAGAGGGGAGAAGGAGGAGGAAGAGGAGGAGTAGAAAAGGAGGAGGATACAAGGGGAAGAGGAGAAGGTAAGGTTGAGGAAAGGTAACCAAGAGAAGAAGTAGAAGGAAGAAGAAGAAGAAGAATAAGACTACGAAGAAGAAAAGGAAGAAGAAGAAAAAAAAGAAGAAGAAGAAGAAGAAAAGGAGGAATAATGATAATGATAATAATAAGATGAAGAAGAAGAAAGTAGAAAAAAGAAGAAGAAGAACAAGAAGAAGAAAGAAGAAGAAGAAGAAGAACAAGAACAAGAAGGAGAAGACGAAGAAAAAGAAGAAGAAAAAGAAGAAGAAGAAGAAGAAGAAGAGGAAGGGCGATGATAATAAATGTGAAAAGAACGACAGCAAGTAGGAGGAGCAGGAAGAGAAGTAGGAGTACAAGAACGAAGATGAGAAAGAGGAGGAGGAGGAGGAGGAGGAGTAGGAGTAGGAGGAGTATGTGTATGAATAGGAGGAGAAGGAGGAGGAGGAAGAGGAGGAGGCACAGGAAGAGGAGGAGGAGGATTAGAAGCAGGCGAAATGTACAGGAATACCATCCCGTCAAACGACTAATTACTTCATGGTTAAACAGGGCGTAAAACATAAACATATATGATTATGTATAAATGTGTATATATATATATATATATATATATATATATATATATATATATAAATATATGTATATATATATACATATATATGTATATATACATATGTATGTATATATGTATTATGTATACATTCATACATATATACATACATATGTATATATGTATATATGTATTATGTATACATACATACATATATACATATATATATATATATATATATATATATGTACATATGTATTATGTATACATACATAAATATATACATATATAACTATATACATACATACATATATACATATATACATATATACATACCTGCATAAATATACATATATACATACGTACATATATATACATTTACATATTTACATATATACATATATACATATGTACATATATACATATATATATATACATTCATACATACATACATATATACATACATACATACATGCATACATATATACATACGTATATACATACGTACATATATACATACATACATATATTCATACATACATACATACATACATATATACACGCATGCATACATACATACATACATATATACATACATACATACATTTATGCATACATACATACATACATGCAGGCATACATAAATACATACATACATATATACATATATATACATGTATACATACGTATATACATACATACATATATACATGCATACATATATACATACATACGTACATACATATATACATATATACATATATACATATATACATACGTATATACATACATACATACATACATGCATACATTCATACATTCATACATACATGCAAACATACATATATACATAAATACATGCATAGATGCATACACATACAGAATAGTCAGAATTGGGAGACTAATGTTATTAGCGCCACAAATGAATACCTATTGAAGAAGGTGGGGTGTGGCTGTGGAGGAATGGTATGGAGGAGTGTGGAGGTGGAGGCACTGGTCAAGGTGGAGTATGCGGAGGAAGCCCAAGAGGGCATGGAGGACGAGGCGTGTGGAGTGACAACAGAGGGTACCTTGGAGTCTCAAGGACATGAGCAGGGGGAGAGAATGAAAAAATGAAAATAAACAGATAAATAAGTAAGTGAATAGATAAATGAATAAACGAATATACAAATGAAGTAGTGAACACATAAACAAATAAAGATGAATAAATAAATAAGTAAACAAAATAAGATAAAGTAATTTTAAACAAAATAAAATAAAATATAATAAAACAAATAGATAAAATGAATGAGTAAATAGACAAACAAATAGATGTATTTACAAATAGATGAAATAGAGGATACTTATCTGTCCAGGACAAATAAGGAAACAACAATCGTATGTAGAACGATCTCAGGACATGGTATGAAAAAACACGCTTCTTATTACAAAATTAATAGATAGATAAATATCAACTAAAGAAATGTATAGTTCTCGCAATTAGTTTACAAAAAATAAATCCTTATGTACTTATTGCTGACATATTTAGAACGATCTCAGGACGTGGTATGAAAAAAAAAAGATACGAATTACAAAAAGAATTGATTAATAAATACTAATTAGACGAATATGTAATGCCCTTAATTAGCCTGCAAAGACTAAATATATAGATAAGAAAAATATATATATCAAAGAAATAGATAAAGTAAAATACACAATAAAACCTTATGTTCTTATCTGTCCATGACGATTGAGGCGACATATAAATAAAACGATCTTAGGATGTAGTAAAGCAAGTCTGATAAAGCATATTCTAACACAGTTACGTCATCACACAGCAACCAGGTGCGAATAATAATAATGACAATATATATGTATATCTATTCTTTCTTAGAATTAAGCAGGTGTATGTAGAAGTAAGTTTAGATCTAATTAGATCACCGACTGACTGCGGGAGTTATTTTTCTCTGCTGAATGAAACTACCTGAAGGCAATTAGCGGAGATCTTCTAATTAACTACATTCGCGAAAAAATTTCCTTCATAATTTTCACTACATGTCAATGGAAGGGATCTTTTTTCTGTAGACGAAGTTAAAACAAAAGTCGAGTATATTAAAATGACTTAAAAAAATTGAGTTTCCTTTAATGGAATAAAATCGCCTGACGGCACTCAAAATAGTTACATAACTTAAGTGTCACAGTGAAGGAAGTCATTTTTTTTTTCACTTTAGTGAAATGTTTTCCTCAGATGACAAAAGTTGCTTAGCAGAACAATTAAGATGCGACTGTGCTGTAACCTGGCAAGCGTTTATCTGTTTATTTATTTAGATATTCCTATTCATTTATTCTTCTTTTTTACTGGGACTGATTTCTCCTGGAACCTGGCAAGCATTTATTCATTTATTTATTCACATATTTCTATTCATATATATATATATTTTTTTTTTACTAGAACTTAGGCTTTTCTTAGAACCTGGCGAGCATTTATTCA
>NC_134799.1:34450024-34452524 GCF_046742065.1 Oratosquilla oratoria | reverse complement strand
TCTCTCTCTCTCTCTCTCTCTCTCTCTCTCTCTCTCTCTCTCTCTCTCTTCCACCTGTGTTCCTTCCCTCCCAATTTTCCATGATTCTATCTTGCCTAACCTTTTATCTCCATTTCTCTCCGATCCTAATTCCTTTTAAGTCTCTCCACCTTCTTCTCCACCTCTTCTTCAATCTTTTCCTCCACCTCCTTCTTCACCTCATCTTCCACCTCCCTCTTTCCCCTCTTTGTCCACCTCCTCAACTTCCTTGACTTCCACCATCTTTCACCTTGTTCTCCACCTCCCCTCCATCTCTCCCTGCATCTCCCCCTACAACTCCTACCCCCATCCTCCACATCCTCCACCTTCCACCTCCACCTTCCTCCACTTCCTCCACCTCCTCCTCACCCTCACGCGTCCCCAACGTTGGCGATCCGTCAGTTACGGCATCGGAGGCGCTGGTGGGGGGGGGGGCTGAGGAGAGGCAAGGGGGCGAGGAAGTGGGGGGGGGAGGCGCGGGATGGAGGGGGGGGGAAGTAAGGCCGTATTGAAAAACACAACACGTTTACACAAAGTTGGGATATTGCCACGACCACTTCGAGACTCCGCTCCATTGCCCACACGAAAAAGAGGGATGGAGTATGGCAGCGTAGCTTGGGGGAGAGGGGGGAAGAGAGAGGTGGGAGGTAGGGAGGGGGGCGTAGAGACTTTTAGTTCCAGGGGGATGGTTGTAGTAGGGACAATATTATAGTTGAGTGTTGTGGGAGGGAGAGGGTTGTATGGGGGGGGAGGGGAGGGAGAGAGAGAAAGGAAGGAAGGAAGGAAGGCTAGATAGTTTTAGTTCCAGGGGAGGGAAAGGTTATAGTTTAGCGTTGTGGGAGGGAGTAGGTTGTATGGGGGAAGTTGATCTTGGAGTATGGGGGGTTGTAAGAGGGAGGAGGAGGGGTTGTAGTGCAGACAGGGTTATAGATGAGTGTTGTAGGAAGGTGGATCTTGTAATGGCGAGCTTAGTGGGGAGTAGGGAATTTTAATGCTGGGGGTGGTAGTAGGTCTATGTATTTAAATAGGGGGAGGGAACTGTTAGGGGTGTGGGAGGCAGTTAGGGGAGGGCAAATTTGGGGGGTTGGGGGTTAGGGGGCTGATAGGTTACGGGTTAGGGGATTAGGGGGTTGGGGAGTTGTCGCAGAGATGAATAAAATCACCTGGCCGCAGACAGGATGATAGCAAGTAACACTCGGCATGGAAGTTAACCCAGTTAGGTTGACTGGACTTGGAGATTTAAGGTTTAAGTTGATCGGGTTTGGGTTTGTGGGTTTAGGGAGGGAAGGAGGGACGGAGAGAGGGGAAAGAAGTGAGGGAGGGAGGGAGAGAAGGAAGGAGGAGGAAGGGAGGGAGGGAAGGGGGAGGAAGGGAGGAAGGGAAGGGGGAGAAAGGGAGCGAGTGAAGGAAAGGAGGGTTCTGAAATGAAAGAGAATTCTCCCCCCCCCAAGGGGTTAAAAGCAGAGTTTTAAACTCAAAATTTTCGAATAATGATCTTTCTGTAAATCGTTATTACTTATTATTATTATTATTATTATTATTATTATTATTATTATTATTATTATTATTATTATTATTATTATTATTATTATTATTATTATTATTATTATTATTATTATTATTATTATCATTACTATTATTATTACTTATTATTATTTCTTATGGATTCTACAGTCAACATGACCCTCAAGACATCATGCTTTTTAAGTCAGAGATTAAATTAACAATATATATATACATGTATATATAATATACATATATATATATATATATATATATATACATATATATATATATACATAAACACACACACACACACACACACACACACACACACACATATATATATATATATATATATATATATATATATATATGTATATATATTTTTTAGTGAGCCATTTTCTTTTTTTTTTTTAAACGAGGGGGGCGCAAATTTGAGTTCGGGTGGAAAAGGCAAACGGGAGGAACCAAAGATGGGTTCCTGCACGAGGTACTTCTACGAGAAGGTCGTCAGAGAGAGTCGTCTCCCTTCCTCATTTCCATCTGGAGTCACAACCCCAAGGGACTGGCATTCGGTCTTCGGATCGGGCACAAGATGCCTCTTGATCAACTTCGTCTGTATATTCTCAGTCTCAACACAAAAAGAGCTGGCAACCGGCGACTGCTCACCTCCTTCAACTACTTTCAGCCGCCAATGACATATGAACATATCATTAATACACCGAAGGTATTAGTCCAAGACTTCTTCCAAGGAATATCAATGGGAGGGTCCAAGGATCGTTGCCAACTGTTGTGGGGCTGCGGATTTCTAGTCAGCGAAACTTGGGAGTTAGCCTACGATTAAAGCCTTCACCTGGAGCCGAGGTTCTTAACAACCTATGTTCACATGTACCCCATACTTATGAATTGCTATTCATTAACCTCTTCAAGATGACTTCAACACTAAATCTAATCGTTTTGCATCCACTAACTGCTAGTG
>NC_134799.1:34437524-34440024 GCF_046742065.1 Oratosquilla oratoria | reverse complement strand
ACATGCAGGAAGGTCAGTCCCTTCGACGGCAAACACGCTAAGAGGTCAGACCAGGTCACTCTCCTCCACAAGTAAACAGACCGAGATAGGCGGACGGGTTAGATGGTGTGTGTGTATGTGGGGGGTGGGGGGTGGAGTAGGGGGCCACGTGACGTCATCATAGGCTTTATTAACACATGGGAGGGAGGGAACGCGAATGGTAGGGAGGAAAAAATTAATTTGGGGAAAAGAAAAAAAAAGGGGAAAGAGAAGAGTAGGAAAAAATACAGGAATGAAAAAATAATAATAAGAATAGTAATAGTGATGACAATGATAATAATCATAATAGTAAGAATAGTAATAGTGATAACAATAACAATAATCATAATAATAATAGCAATAATTATAATGATGAAAGTAATAATGATGATGATAATAATGATGATGATAATAATAATGATAATAATAATGATAATGATAATAATGATAATAATAAAATAATGACAATAATAATAATTATAATAACAATAATAATAGTAATAATGATGATGACAACGACAATGATGATGATAATGATGATGATGATGATGATGATGATGATGATGATGATGATGATGATGATGATGATGATGATGATGATGATGATGATGATGATGATGATGATGATGATGATGATGATGATGATGATGATGATGATGGTGATGATGATTATGATGATGATGATGATGATGATGATGATGATGATGATGATGATGATGATGATGATGGTGATGATGATTATGATGATGATGATGATGATGATGATGATGATGATCTTGATAACCATGATGATGATGATGAGGATCACGATCATTGTCATCGTGATAATTATAAAAATATATACGGTGGCTGAAATGTATCTGTGTGTGTGTACGCGTGCACGAGCTCCTGTAAACATGGGATACTGACCCATGATGTAATTATACCTGAGCATATATGTAAACACTAATCATGGTGTATAAATGTACATATATATATATATATATATATATATATATATATATATATATATATATATGTATATATATATATATATATATATATATATATATATATGCACGTATCCATCTGAACACTCATGTACACCCATGTATGTTAACTGTATATATATATATATATATATATATATATATATATATATATACATATATATATATATATATATACATACATATGCATATATATATATATATATATATATATATATATATATATATATATATGTATACATACATACATCCATCCACACACACACACACACACACACACACACACACACACACACACACACACACACACACACACACACACACACACACACATATATATATATATATATATATATATATGTATATATATCAATATATATATATATATATATATATATATATATATATATATATATATATATATATAAATATGTATCTATCTATATACCAAGAGCTTTATTTCCATGTGCTTACACTTACATTTACAGATTCATTTTCCTACATATACTTACAAGTAAATATAAAAATGCATGTACATATAGATTTACATATCCACATGTGGACATAGGTATATGTATACAAGCGTACGTACACATGCATATACACATGCATATATACCCATACAACAACTGCGTCCATACAGATGTAGATGTATTTTTTATTCTTTTGATCTGCCCTACGCCTTCCCCTCGCCCTTTCCCCTCGGAGAACCCGCCCCCATCGCGCCCCGCCCCGCCTCGGCCCGGCCCGAACCGCGACTGGTGGCGGAACAGCTGTCCTGTCTCTTGTTGTTGTTGTTGTCTATGAGATGAATGACTGATGTCCTCTCGTTTTATCCGTCTTGTTTTTCGGATCCCTGGCAGGCAACACACGCCCACCCTCCGTCACGTCACGTCATGTCATGTCATAAGCCCGAGCCTCACGCACCCTTCCCCTTCCCTCGATTAACTATACCAACGTATGAAATATGATATAAGATTATTCATGGCAGAGGCGCGAGATTGTCCACGAGGAAAGAAACGCTGGTAAATCGCAGTCCATAACAACAATCCTTCCCTTGTCCTCCTAATGCCTCAGAGTTTCTTTCCATTTCTCTCTCTCTCTCTCTCTCTCTCTCTCTCTCTCTCTCTCTCTCTCTCTCTCTCTCTCTCTCTCTCTCTCTCTCTTTCAGGACACATACACACACGTACTTAATATTTACATTTTTACTTTCTTTATTTCTCTCTCTCTTTGGTTTTTACGTCTATGCCCTCTGTTCTCCACACCTCCCCTTGCACTAACTCACCTCTCTCCTTTCCCTCTCCCTTCCCCGACCCCGTTTCCCCTCCCCCGCTCCCCCACTCCCTCCAGTCCCTATATTAGCATATGGGGATCATTTACGCCCGGCAAGTAGACTATCCCCAGTTATGAACCTGCTCGCGCTCAGGGGGGAGGGGGGGAGGGGGAGGGTGAAGGAGGATGGGGAGGGGGAGGGGGGACCCGACCACTTGCCA
>NC_134799.1:34422524-34432524 GCF_046742065.1 Oratosquilla oratoria | reverse complement strand
TCACATATTGTTGCAAAATACTGGGACACATAGCAGCAATATTTACTAATCCTTTATAAACTAATTCAAAACCTGTAGTCAGTTCAATGTTAGTCTTACCACCATTTTTTCATGTATTATTACATAGTACAGTTTATAGTCATTTCAGTACTTCATGATTCTTGTAATATAAAGAAAGGAATTATGTAATATATACTAATCAAATCCAGCAGGGGGGAAGCCTCGAACTTAGGGGTCCTTATGATTAGGAGTCCAGTCTGCTTCCATCTTGGTACACAAAAGACATAAAAGGATTAGAGCCTGATACAACTTGAAGGCGAGGAAGCATTGCCGACCACACCTGCGGCCCACCCGTGTTCATGGGAAGTTTCACTTGATCCTCAACCCCATCAGCCGGACCTTTTTGTGTACTTTGCTTTGACCCATGGAAAGAGGACATGATACGGGTTGCCGACTCTTTCGAGGTACGGTTCATTTCCAGAAAAGAAACGGATGAGCTACAGTCTGCGCAATACTTCTTGCCGTGACACTGCGCATGCAATGTCCACGCACGTGCGCACGCTCCCACTCGGGGCCATACGCACGAGCACCCACCAAGTTTTTTCGATAAGGTTCTTTCCTTCCAGCACCCCACGTTGTTCCACTCACATATGCACGCACACGAATCAGCACCCTCTCTCTCTCTCTCTTTTCTCATACACACACACAGACACGCACACACGCACACACGCACACACACACACAGACACACACACACACACACACACACACACACACACACACACACACACACACACACACACACACACACACACACACACACACACACACACATATATATATATATATATATATATATATATCTATATATATATGTGTGTGTGTGTGTGTGTGTGTGTGTGTGTACATAAACCACAAATATTGCTACTGTATTCATTTTGCAAAAGGATGAGTATGTGGTGTGTGTGTAAGATCACAACAATAACTATAGATCGAACTGCATATAATTTTAAGTTCAGAGCTCTTATCCGGGAAAGCAAAATATATTGATTACGAGTCTAGCATCTGATCTAAGACCATGGTGATTTACTCACACACACACACACACACACACACACACACACACACACACACACACACACACACACACACACACACACACACACACACACACACACACACACACACACACACACAACGGTTGTGGTGGTTGTGATGGTGATATATGTATTGCGAGTTCTGAGCTCTCTTCCGGGAGGTTAATGGCTGTCGATCAAGAGTCCAACGCGTTATCAGAGACCATGGTGAATCACACACACACAGACCCCTATTTATGCATCTTATGTACAAGACAAACGAATACAAACGCACACTTTTGTCTTCCTTTCGCCAGTCTTTTGTTTATGTCGACTTAAATTATTTGAAAAAGAAAATTGGTGAGGAAGTGAAGAAGCAAAACAACCGAAGTTCAGGAAGTAATAAACGTGGAAAGAGTTGATTAAAACAAACAAAGGAAACGAGATTAGAATAAAAATAAGAGACAAGGACATCTTCATTCAGGGAATGGTATATAAACAGGAGCTATAAAATGGCTGTAAAAGGCAGGTAGGTCAATAAAAATGAAAATATTATAAACAAATCTCAGGGATAATTAGAAAATTATAGGTTTCAATAAAATTAACTGGACGATATAGACAGACGAATAAAAAGATTGGATAGAAAACAGAGAAAACAGAAAGACAAGATTAATAAAGAAAGACAAAATAGATAAAATAAAAACAATGACAAAAGCAACCACAACCAGCATAAAACAATGACTAAAATAATTATAATCTTAAAAGGAGAATATCGACAGAGGCAGAGGAGGGTGGGAGGTAGAAAGGGAATGAGTGAATAATAAGGATTAAGAATAAAGAATAGTTAAGAACAGAAGAGTATGGGAAGGATGGGAGGGGAAGGAAGAGAGAGATGAATGGGGGAAGAGGAGGAGAAGGGGAGGAAGGATGGCGAGAGGAGAGGGAAACTAGGGGGAAAGAGGGAAGGGAGAAAATGGGCTAAGACGATAAGGGGAAAAGAGAGGAGAATGAGATTGGTAGAGGGGGAAACGGGAAGAGGGAAAAGGAGGAAGGGGTGACAGTGGGGAACTAAAAAGGAGAAAATGCGAGGAGGGGGAAGAATGGGAGATGGGCAGAGGTGAAGAGGGGAGAGAGAAGATAAGGGGGAGACGGGGGAGGGGGGAAGCGGGGGGGGCAGTAAGAGAGGGTTTCTACACCGGATGGTCAGAGCACATAATGAAGACCTACCGCCAAATGTGACAAAGTCTCCGATGATATTGTTTTTCTCTCTCTGGGGAGGCAAATGTTATGTAGAGATCTAAACGCGCGAGAAGGCGAGGAGCAGTATCCCTCCTCCGCCTCCTCTGATTAATGAACCCTGGGCGCTTTGTCACGGTGATGTCTTTATTGGGGGCGGCCTTTGCTGGTGGTCGTCGTGGTTGTGGTGTGGATGGTTGTGGCAATGGTGGTGGTGGGTGTGGTGGCAGTTGTGGTTGTGGTGGTGATAAATGTTACGGATGGTAGTGGTAGGATGGTGGTCATGGTGCCAATGGTTGTGGGGATAGTTGTGATAATGGAGGTGGTGGTGGTGGTGGTTGTGGTAGTGGGTGTGGTGATAGTGGTGATGGTAACGGTGGTAATGGTTGTGGTGGTGATTTGCGTTAGGAGTGGTGGGAATTGCATTATGTAGGGAATAAGTAGTGGTAATTGAAAGTGGTGTTATTAGTCATGATGGTGGTGAAAGGAGTGGGGCGCGGTTGGTGGTGGTGGTTGAGGATAGTGTTCAGTGTTTAAGTGATGAGGGTAATAGGTGTGGTTGGTGGTGGTAATACCAGATGTGTTGGTGGTAATGTCAGTGGTGGTGCAGAACCCTGTTGGTGAATAGAGGGAGTAGAGAGATAGGAGATGACGGATGTAGAAGATCAAAAGAGGATTGAAAGATGGAGATAGATACGAAGATAGAATAGGAAGAAAGAGGTGGAAAGAGGAAATGGTAAAATAGTGAAAGAAAAAGGCAAAAAAAAAAATTTGATAGAGAAAGGAGAGATTGACGGAGGAATGGAAGAATGGAAGGGAGAATGAAAAGATGGAGTGAGGAAGGGAGGGAAAGAGGGAGGGAGGTAGGGAAGGAAGGAGGAAGGGAGGGAGAGAGAGAGGGAGAAAGTGAGAAGGGAGGGAGGGAGAAAGGGAGGGATAGAGGGGTGAGAAAGGGAGTGACAGAGGGAGTGAGGGAAGGAGGGAGGAAGGTAGGGAGGGAGGGAGAGAGAGAGGGAGAGAGGGAAGAAGGGAGGGATGGAGGGAGGGAAGGAGAGAGAGAGGGAGAGAGGGAGGAAGGGAGAGATGGAGGGAGGGAAGATGAGAGAGAGGGAGAGAGGGAAGGAGGGAGGGAGGAAGAAATGGAGGAAGGGAGTGAGAGAGAGGGGAAGAGGGAGGGAGGGAACTAAGAAGAAGAGTAGAGTGCTGTAGGACAAAATGGAGAGACAGCATCTGACAGCATCCTTCCTCCTCCTCCTTCCTCCCCCTCTTCTTTGTTCCTCTCACCTTCTCACCATTTCCTCCCCCTCATCCTTCCACATCCCCTTCTCTCCCTCATTTCTTCTTCTCAACCTTGCGCCTCCCTTCACATTCTTTCTTCCTTTCCCATTCCCCTTGTTCCTCTTGCCCTCCCCCTGTTCCTTCCTCTCACCTTACCACCTCTCCCTCTCATCATCTTATTTCCCTTTTCTTCCTACCTCACCCTCCTTCTCCTTCCTCTTCCGCCCTCTCACCTTCCCACCTCCCCCTCCCCTCATCTCCCCTTTCCCCCCATCTACCCCCCCCCTTGCCAAACCCAATCACCCCGTTCAGTTTTTCTTGGATATAACCTTTAGGGCGTATCGTGTCCGCCCGCACCGGCAGCGCCTTCTTCGGGAAGCCAAGGAGGACCTCTTCTCCTTTCGCCTCGTCATCATCATTTCTGGAACATTTTTGACTTCCATTTCTGACTTTTACAAATTCTTGGACTATTTCCAACCACGATTCAGTGTTTCCTAATTCGTTTAGAATTCTTTCTTTTTCTTCTTTTCCTCCGTCTTTTGTATTCAATTATGTCGACTTCTCTCTTTTTTGGGAATCATAGTGCATAAGGCAAAGGTGGCGACCTTGGACACAGTCTGCTCGCCTTCTCTCTTCTGATGGGATGCTGTCTCTCTCTCTCCTCCCCTTTCTCTTTCTCTACCCCTTCCTCTTTCTTTGTTTCATGCTCTGCTTTTACCTCCTCTTTCTTTTCCTTTGCTTTTTTTACGTTCCCTTCCCTTCCCTCTCGTCATCTCCCTCCTTCGTGCTGTCCTTGTTTTTACCTCTTTTCCTCTACCTGTCTATTTCTTTCTTCTCTTTCTCCTCTTCTGCTTGTTTCTTCGTATTCCTTCGCAGCCTCCTCTTCTTCTACTTCTTCTTATTTCCCTTTTCTTTTGTTTCTTCTTTCCATTCTTCGCCCCAAGGAGTCCCTCTTCCTCCTCTTCCATCCTTCCTCTCCTCGCTACCTCCCTACAGATGTTGATTGAGTAGGATAATGTTTTAGATATATTTTTCCTCACTTGACGTCTTTTTTTTCTCTCTCTCACTTCCTTCACTTCCTTCTCCAACTTCCTGGCTTCTTCACATTCTTTTCCTCATTTTTCCCCCATCCCCTTCTCGAGAAGAGTTCTGATGTTTATGGTATGGCTCAAGACCTCTTCTTTTTCCTTCACTCCCCACATCCAACCCCACCACCATAGTTCAGTTTCCTTCTCTCTCCCTTCGCCTCTTTCTCCTCCTCCTCCTTCTTCTCCTCCTCTTCCTCTTCCTCCTCCTCTTCTTCCTCCCTTATCAAATCCATCTCGACCTCCTATTCCTTTTTCTTTTCATCCCCATTTTCCCTTCTTTTTCCTATCCCTCCCTTATCAAATCTACCTCTGCCTCCACCTCCTTTTCCTTTTCCCCCCCACCCTCCTCTCCCGCTTCTCCTTTTTTCTCCTACTTTTTGCCATTCTCCCTATTCTCTTATGTTCCCTCCCTCTCTCTCCCTTTTCCATCCTATTCTCGTTTTCTTTTTCCTTTTTTTCTGCCTCTCTTTCTCCCCCTTTTTCTTCTTCTCTTTATCCTTCCTACTTGCTCCTTCTCTCTTTTTCTCCTCCTTACCTCTCATCCTCTTTTTTTCTCTTTTCTCCCTCCAACTCCTCTTTTCCTTCTTTCCTCCCCAATTGTTCCTCTCATTTCTTTCTCTTTCTCCCTTTTTTCCTCCTCTTCTTACCCTGTTCCCTTCCTCCTCCTCCTACTTTTTTCCTCCCTTCTTTTTCTTCTCCTCTTTTTCCACGTCTTCTTCTTAAAGCTCTTCCTCCTCCTCCTCCTTTTTGTCCTTCCCCTCTTCCTTCCCACCTTTTCCTCCTGCTCTTACTACTCCCCTCTTCCTTTCCTCCTTTTACTGCTCCTCTTCCACCTCCCTCTCTTCCTCCTCCTCCTCCTCTTCGTACTCCCTCTCCCCCTTCCCTCCCTTCCCTCTCCCTCCTTCCCCTCCCCGCAAAGAGGTTCGCTGTTTATGATAATTCGGAGCAATCACGTCATTCCAAATGTCGGTGTTCGCCACATTGCTTTTCATTACGAACAGTTCGAATGCACCCAAATGACTTTGCTCATGGTTCAGTTCGCAACGTTCGAGTGTTCGAATGTCATGGGGGGGGGGAAGTGAGGGGGACGGGGGAGGGTTCTGCCTGGTCCGGCAGGTCTCTCTCTCTCTCTCTCTCTCTCTCGGGTGGTGGTCACTTGAGATGAACTGAGGTCAGTTTCAGTTGACGTGAGGGAAGGTCAGTTTCAGTTGGACGACCTGAGGTCAATTTTAGTTTACGTGACCTGAAGTTAGTTTCAGATGATGTGACCTGAAATCAGTTTCCGATGATGTGGCCTGAGGTCAGCTTCAGATGACGTAACCCGGGGTCAGTTTCAGTTGACGTTAGGTAAGGTCAGTTTCAGTTGCACGACCTGAGGTCAATTTAAGTTTACGTGATCTGAGGTCCGTTTCAGATGACGTAACCCGAGGTCATTTTCAGTTGACATGATCTGAAGTCAGTTTCTGTTGGCATAAAATGAAGAGTTTCAGTAAGTAAAGACTAATAAGAGACGATTTTATTCATCTGAAGGTCTCTCCCTCCCCCTCTTCCTCTTCTCTTCCCCGTCCTTCGTAGTCAGAGAACTGGAAAGAATTATCTGCAAATCTCGGAATAATTTTCGCAAGAACCACCACACCCCCACACCACCCCCTGTCTCCCACCCAACCACCCCTTCACCCTATCAGCCTATCCTATCCATCATGCATATAAAGTGTCTGAACATACTAAAAATACTTTAGACCTTCTCTAGTCTTTATATATATATATTTTTTAGCGGAAGGTATTCTTTAAGAATATATACATATATACATATATGTATATGTATATATATATATATATATATATATATATATATATAATGTGTGTGTATGTGCGTGCGTGTGTGTATATGTGTGTATATACATATATCTTTTTTGTATATGATCATAAAACTACCTATATCTAATTCAATCCATTAATTCTAATTTGAACGAACTAGACATTTATTTTTTTTTCTGGCGCGATTTTCCTGTAAGTCTGATTGGTACAAGGAATTTTACTCAGCTGAGTAAGCTCCTCTCGCTCGAAATTATCAACTCAATATTCTAGGGACTTTCGGGATACCTTTACGGACCTGAGTCACGCAGCATTTTCTTGCAATTAGAAAATAGTCTCCATTTTTCTATCTTTCCTTAAACTTCTCCTCTACCGATCTTGATGTCTCCATCTATCTCAATGACGAAGATACACTGTGCTTCAGGATGGAAGTGCTGTTTTTTTTTCACCAAAGGCAGAGGGTAAATCCAGGACCCCTTTTCCGCTTTTTCAACGTTTCAAAATGTCTTTGACTTTGATTTATAAAAAATTCATCCGAATGCTGATCTACAACCATGTCATTGATCTTGGCCGCGTCCGTTTGCTTTGCATTAAGGCGGCTTCGGCTTCGACTTCGATCCAGTGAGTCCAAACGCGTTCTGGATTTGACTTTGCCTTGAACTCACCCCCCCCCATTTGAATTGTTTGAATGTGGTAAAATGACTTCGTCTTTATTTGATATAGATATATTCAAAGCAGTGGGTTGAATGAAACCTCGTTTACAATAGTAGACTCAAGTCAGTATGTATAATTTCGAACAAGACAAGTGATATTCTTAAAATAATTTTTTTCTATATTTAGTTAATTAATCATTCTTCAATGTTATTAGATACATATGCAGTAAGTGGTTTCTCATATACGCAATAAAATCGCTTGGCTGTAGTCAGATAGAAGTGAGGAATCCTCTAGAATCAGTAAAAGAAGAAGGGGACTTTCTTACAGTTCTTCTCTCAGTTGAATAAAATCGCATTACGGCAGCCAGAATAAACATATAGAACGGACGGCAACGCTCGAGAAAGACTAACCGCTTGTGGGGGAGTACATTATCTCTAGCATATTTAGCGGATTTTATTCTAGTTCAACCTAGATTATCATTTGTATATACAAAAAAAAAAAACAAAAAAACACGAAATTGTGCCTAAGAATAGAAGCGCTGGGTATCGGCGACGGAATATAATACCCAACTCCCCCTCCCTCTCCTCTTCCTTCCCAGTCCTCCTTATGCTCTCTTACCCCATCCCTCCTCTTCGTGTTTCGTATCTTCTCTCTTGTTCCCCCCCTCTCTTATCACACGCGTAGCACTTGTTCTCGCTGCATATATGTATGTGTGTATGTGCGTATGCATTTATGTATGTATACATGTGTGTATGTATCATATATATGTGTGTATGTATTATATATACATGTATGTATTTATGTATGTATGTATTTATGTATGTATATATATGTCTGTGTCTATGTATATACGCATGTATGTATGTATGTCTGTATGTACATATACATATGAATGCTTGTGTGTGTGCATGTGTATATATATATATATATGCACACACACACACACACACACACACACACACACACACACACACACACACACACACACACATATATATATATATATATATATGTATATATATATATATATATATATATATATATATATGTATGTGTGTGTGTGTGTGTGTGTGTGTGTGTGTGTGTGTGTGTGTGTGTGTGTGTGTGTGTGTGTGTGTGTATGTATGTATGTATGCATGTATGTATTTATGTATGTATGTATGTTGTCGAGGGAAGCCTGCAGCTACCATTCAGCGTTTCATTGTAAATTCAGATCCCCATGACGTCAAATATCCGGCAAGAGCAAAGATGGCCGACAGCAACTTCCATTAATTTTTCATTTTTGCTTTTCATACACGACCGATTTGTGGAAAAAGAATCTGTGAGAGTGGTGGTGGTGGTGGGTGGGCGGATGGTGGTGGTTGGCTGGGAGGTGGTAGGAGTTGTTCTTTGCGTCGTGAAGTTTGATGTCCCTAAGTCCTCCTACTTCCGTCCTGGTGACGCGCTTGTGGGAGTTTATCATGGTTGAGGCTAGATGGTTATTCATATTTATATACTTGTATGTTTATTATTATCATTTATAAAAAAGAAAGAGATTCGAAGGTCAATGGGGCATCAATTCATGGGATTTCTATTTCTATTTATGATTTTTTTTCTAGTGTTTGGTCGATTTTTTTTTTTTTTTTTTTTTTTTTTTTGGTGGGGGGAGCGAGAGTCGTTTGATATCATACCAAGAAGTCGCGGTCGCCTTTGTCATCTGACTGATAATAACATCACCACTCAGGTGACATAATTCAGAAGATTCGTTCTGGCAGTGACCAGATAATTTTATGCATCTGGGCTGGCTCCCGGACAGAAAATATCATTATTGTTATTATTATTACCGTTTCTTGTACGCCGTCTCCATCCAACTCCTTCACAGACTAAAAGAGGAAATCTGCTTGTTTAGCCATGATATTGTCTAATTCTCTTTCTTTATTAAAAATATTTCCTCTACACATTCCCAACCCATTTTCTTTACTGTACCAAAGCTCTCAGGATAGTAAGTGTCCTTCCGTTAAATAAAATCACAAAAAAATATATACAATAAAATAAAATTAAATATGCCAAGAGATTTTTTGTTACTGCATAAAATCGCTTGGTGGCGGTAAGATTCTATTACTATAATCAATGTTAAATATATTCATAGTTGATTTGTTTGCATCCTGTAGGCTGGTGATAATATTGACAGTATTTTCTTGGCAAACTATAGTTGATTTAGTAAAAAATGAGAATGGAAGATAGAGCAAGTGTGCTACAAACTGGATGCCGAAAGACGGGAAGCGTGGAAGAGAAAGACCACTTAAAGGGTAAAAAGACGAAAAAAAAAATGTAAGAATGGTCTGATGTAGGTTACCACAATCGTGAGACTCATAGAAGGATTTAAAGGAGGCTTCTGTTTAGCAGTGGACTACAAATGACCGATGGACTGTTTGGTTGATAGACTGATTAATTAGTTGATTGACTGAATTGCAGCCAATTTTTATGAATTAAAGAGACTTTCCGTGGGTCGCGATCGGACAGTTTTTCGTTTCCTCCAGAAGGCGCCTCCCAGTTGAATTAAATCGATTGCGCTTAGCCAGAATAAAGTGAACGATGACACTCATAGTGTAGACATGGTTATACACCATTATCCATTCCGTCTATCTTCAAATTTATTATGATCCTCCCATTTCTCCCTTTCATTTCTCTCTCTTCTCATTTCTTTCTCCCTTTTACATCTTTCCAATATTCATCTATCCCTATCTATTCTCTTAATTCTTCCTCTCAATTCTCTTTCTTCTTATTCTCATTTCTCTCTCTCTCTCTCTCTTACATCTCTCAAACACTTGCCTACATTTCTCTCTCGTTTATTTATTTATTTTTTTCTGTTCG
>NC_134799.1:34410024-34415024 GCF_046742065.1 Oratosquilla oratoria | reverse complement strand
TTATAGCCCACGCTATCCCCTTTCCTCATCTTCCGGCGTTAGCCAGAATAAAATAAGCAGAAACGATCACCGGGATGAAGTCAATAGGGGTAAACGCCGCGACAATGTATGGCCACACTTCCCATTCTTCTCCTTTCCTCTTATGTGTGTGTGTGTGGGGAGTAGGGGAAAGGGGAAGGAGGGGAGGATGGAGGAAGGAGAGAAGGGGTGAACTGAACAGATACCATATCCACTTACTGATTCCTGTGCATTTTGCGGTAGTGAAAAGTTTACGCCATGGAGTGCCGGTGCAAATGACAGATACTGTTAGCTGTTAAGACTCAGATATGTGTTCATAGACACGCACACACACGCACGCACACACATACACACACACACACACACACACACGGACATCCCCTATCCCCATACCCCCACCCCACACACACACGCGCACACACACACACACACAGACAGACACACACACACACACACACACACACAGACAGACACACACACACACACACACACACACACACACACACACACACACACACACACACACACACACATATATATATATATTCATATATATACATATATATGTATATATATATATACATATATATATACATACATATATATATATATATATATATATATACATATATATATATATATGTATATATATATATATATATATATATATATATAAATGCATAGATTCTTATGAATGGTTGGAAAAAAATTACCTTCCCAATTGGCATTCGAGCCCTAGGCCGTGCACTCACGAGGCCCTGCATGGTACAGCTTTTGTTTCGGCTGCCGTCAGCCGATTTCATCTGGAAGGGCTGAAGAAGCATCTCGGTTCAGCCAAATGATTTTGTTCAGGTTAAGAAGAGCTTTTGCTCCTTAAAGGATTAATCCTATTAACTCTATTCTTCCGGTGACTCTATACGTGGAGGTGGAGATTTAGGTGGAGGTGGAGATGTGGAGGTGGAAGTGGAGATGGAGTGGAGGTGTCAATTTTATCTATTTTTTTTTTCTACATCCATGTTTTCAATTCTTTTGACAATTCTGAAGACCTTATTTAGGGCTCTCGTTCTCCGTTTCGGGAGACTAAACAAATTTAGTTCACTTAAGCGCTTTTCGTACGGCTTGATCCGCAACCTAGGATTGAGCTTCGTATTCTACATCGTACTCTTTCTAACTTCTCTATATCCTTATTGTAATAGAGGACTAGAACTGGACACAGTATTCTGGGTACTAGGTCATTGTAAAAATTAAGAATAATTTCTTCCGTTCTAAACTTTTCAGCTCTACCTATAAATCCAATTTATCTATTTTCACTTTTAATGACCTCAGAGCACTGTTTGCTTGGTCTGAGATCATTTGAGATCACAGCAAAGCCTTCCTCTTGTTCTACACTTGCCATTTGTACACAATTCACAGTATAGTTGGCCTGGACGTTACTATTACCAATACGAAGTATTGAAAAACATCTGAGCATTTTCCATCAATTGGCATAAAGTGTTCAAATCATTTTGTACTTCTTGTTGTTGTGTTATGAATATAAATCTATTAGCAATTTTGGTATCATAAGCACATTTAGATAATTTAGAGTTTAAGTGTAGTGGTGGTAATAACAATATTGGTGATGATAGTGAATTGGTGATAGTGGCTGCTGTAGTAGTGATAGTGGTAGTAACAGTGGTGGTAGTAGTGATGGTGGTAGTAATAGTGGTGGTAGGAATGGTGGAGAGTATGGTAATGGTGGTAATGATAGTGGTGGTAGTGGTCGTGGTAATGGTGGAAATAGCGGCGGTGGTGGAAGAGATGGCGGTGGTGGTAGTAGTATCTATGAGTATGGTGGTGGTGGTAGTGATATCACCGGTAGTGTTGGTGGTATTGGTGGGAGTAATAGCGGTGGTGATAGTAATACTTGTAGTAATACTGGAAATATTTACGATGGTGGCAGCGGTAATAGTGCTGGTAGGGCTGGTCGTGGTGGTGTTGGTGTAGCATTGGTGTTGGTGGTGGAAATTGAAGGTGGGGGAGGGGGGGAGGATGTAATGCAGTTGAGTCAGCGATCTTGCTTGCGAGTGCCCGCTGGCAGGTCAGGGGACTTTGACACTTCAATGTGAACAGGTATGCACGTACACATACACATACACGTACACGTGCACGTACGCACACACACACACACACACACACACACACACACACACACACACACACACACACACACACACACACACACACACACACACACACACACCACGAACATAGCTCCCCTTCCCGTAAAATACAACTAGGTAAATACACACACACACACACACACACACACACACACACACACACACACACACACACACACACACATACGCACACACACATTGTAACATTATTATATACCCATAGAAACACTCAGCAACTTTAACTTTGCATGTGCAGTAGCTCCAAAAATTATTTAAAAAATATGGTACAAGGTTTGGCATATCCCGCGCTACTCAGCCACATGTCTCGCTCAGAAAGGTTGGTAAACCTGATTAGACGTCGCAGGCTGGAAAGAAAACCCCCCTCAACATGCAGTGTTGTGGACAAATGAAATTGATCCTATGCTACATCGGAGCTATACAACTATTTCATTCGTTGTCGAGTATTGAATATATTTCTATATAGAGTGGCTACCATAAAAATAGAGTTGTTTAGATTTTTGTGTCCGAGGAAATGGAATTAACGCTTCTACTGATGTTCACTTCTTGTAGCTACTGTCAGGCAATGTTATTCAGTTTAGGGAATCCCCCATGGCACGAAAAGGGTTATATATATTTCTGCGAGTTACTGTTCATACGTGTATTTTTCCAAGTGCGCGCTCCCGATAGCTAAAGTTCGAACCACAGACATACGCTCAGGCGCGCACTTGCCACTTATGGTTGGTGCACCGAACGGTGTGATGAAAGGAGGTGCAAGTACGGTGCTCACCACACCACGTACACCCCACGATTCATTGTCAAAAACCTTCTCCACCATTCTCTTTCTCTCTCTCTCTCTCTCTCTCTCTCTACGATTCCTTTCTTCCCCATTTCCCCCCCACTATTTCCCCCAGCATAGCCGCCTCCACCTTCCTTCGCTTCCCTTTCCCTTCATATCCAATTTCCCCATTCTTCTTCCTCCTTTCCTCTCTTTCCACTCTCAGCTTCTCTCTGTTCCCCCTTTACACTCATCCCCTATATCCAACTTCCAGCCCCTCTTCTTCCTCTACATCCAACTCCTCCCTCTTTCCCATTTGCCCTCCTAAACCGCAGGTCTCAAGTGACGAGGACAGCGCGATGCGCCATCTTGCTTAATCTTGCGGAAGTGTGTCTTGCCTTTCCCGGCGCATCAAGACATTGACACTTGACATCGATTTGGAAATGTGCTCCTCTAGTCATGCCTCCCGAGGGCTTTGAAATAATATTCTACTCGAAGTTCTTAGCGGAATAGTATTACAAATTGCTTTTGTCCTGCAAAGATTCTGCCCAGTTCTTATCTACTTTCAACTATAATATATACATATATATATATATATATATATATATATATATATATATATATATATATATATATATATATATATATATCCGAAATTATGATGGTACACCAATGATAATGATGAAAATAATCAATCATAATAATTAGAAATAATAATGGTGGTGATAATAATAATGATGATAATAATAATAATAATAATATTAATAATAATAATGATAATAATAATAATAATAATAATAATAATAATAATAATAATAATAATAATAATAATAATAATAATAATGATAATAATAATAATAATGATAATAATAACAATAATAATAACAACAGCATTAACAATAACAGAAGTAATAATAATATCAATATTCCCGATACTAATAACAATCCAATAGTATAATAATATAGTAAATCCAAATAAATAAACAAATAAAAAATAACAACAATAATAATGATAATAATGGTAATGATAATTAGAAGAGAACCAATTTGGGTCTCGGGTTCTGCGTCCGGCGGCTGCCCCACGATCGCTCTGACATCGATCAACCCCGGAGAGTTCCTGCACGTCACCTGCCCATGAATCATGGTTTGACATTTCTCCAAGTCTCATCCTTTGGCATTTCGACTTCGGCCGAGCCAACGAGCTTCCTTCCTTCCTTCCTTCCGTCCATCCGTCCGTCCTTCCTTCCGTCCGTCCTTCCTGCCTTCCGTCCCTCCTTCTTTCCATTCTTCCTTCTTTCCTTACGTACTTCCTTCTTTCCTTTTTTTCCGCCCTTCCTTTCTTCCCTTCCTTCTTTCTCTCCTTCCTTCTTTCCGTTCGTCCTTCCTGCCTTCCGTCCTTCCTTCTTTCCATTCTTCCTTCTTTCCCTACGTCCTTCCTTCTTTCCTTTTTTTCGTCCTTCCTTTCTTCCCTTCCTTCATTCCTTCTTTCTCTCCTTCCTTCCGTCCTTCTTCTTTCCTTTCCTCCGAGCTTGAATACTTCCTTTTTTGTTGCAAGGAAATAAATTGCCTTTACCTAATTATTTTATTGTTTATGGTGGTTTTGTCGTTAGTGCATTGTTTATTCAGTTGCCTCTCGGATATTGTGTTCTTATTTGTCTCATTGCTTACCTAATCGTTTATGTTTATTTTGATATGAGAATATCAATTACTTATTAAATTATCTTTTCTGTTTATCAATATTTTTTATTTTCATTACAGAGAAAATTTCTTACATTCATGTAAATGCCTGTTTATTTACTTTTCTATATTTGTTTTGTCACTATGACATTACCGTAATTATTAATTCAAGTACCGTAAATATACATGTATATGTATATATATATATATATATATATATATATATATATATATATATATATACACTTATCTATATATCAGACAGTTTAATCTATTCCTTTTGATGTAATCTTATAAATCTTATTTCTTTTGTCAAATTATTTGTTAATTCAATTACGCTGAGTCTGTGACTAGACTCTCTTCTTTTTTTC
>NC_134799.1:34400024-34402524 GCF_046742065.1 Oratosquilla oratoria | reverse complement strand
GTTGACAATGCCATCGCGCGCTCCGTAACGTTCGCAGTTTTCCAAATGCTTAACTCGGACATCAAGAGAAGGTCGGCAGCGCCACCTCGTCAGCGTCGTGGTCTCGTACCTCCACGGGTCTCTTTGCTCAAGCCTCGACTCAAAACTCGACCTTGTACGATTCCGACGTTGTTCTTCTCCTTCTACAGAAGCCCCGAATCGGATACTGACTGCGTGGTTTTTGAGGACCACATTCTAGGAATTTTACTAACATCCTCACGGACCAGTCACTGAGCATTCTTTTGTAACATGAGACTCATCTCTACTCAGAAAAGAATGTTGATCACTTTTAACTTCACCTATTCATCCGTTCTGCTACAACGCCTTAAATCTCTCCTTTGCCAAAAGCACGAGTGCACCTCTTCAAGAAGTCAACGAAAATCTCATATTTATTTCCTTAATTTTTTGAGACTTTGACTGATATATATAATATTCGTGTAGAGTAGTATACATGTGTAATAAATTATTGCACGTAACTTAAACACACACATACACAGACATACACACACACACACACATATCCACACAAACACACACATACACACACACACACACCTCATGGCGCAGTGATTAGAGTTCCCGGCTGCCACTAAGGCTGTCCTGGTTCGAGTCCCGTCCGGGGAAGAAATAATTTCAATATCGCTGCACTACGAGTTGTTACTCCAACTCTTGTGGACGGGGAGATTGGTGTGTGTGTGCGTATAAGGTCACAGCATTACCCATAGATCGGTCACATATGAGCTCTGAGCTCTCTTCCGGGAGGAATAGCTGTCGATCACGAATCCAACACGTGATCCAATACCATGGTGAACCACAAACACGCACACACACACACACACACACACACACACACACACACACACACACACACACACATATATATATATATATATATATATATATATATGTGTGTGTGTGTGTGTGTGTATATATATAATATATATATATACACATATATATATTCATATTCATATATAAATATAAATATAAATATAAATATAAATATATATATATATATATATATATGTATATATATATATACATATATGTATATATGACGTCTTGGCATTCGCCTGCGGGCTCTACCAACAGCTCTCGGTCATTCACTTTACATTTTTATTCTATTCTCGGTATTTTCTCTTATTCTACCTTAACTGTTTTCTTCGTTTTTGTTGTTTTCCATTCCCACCCTATTACAGTGTTCATTTGGTTCCACGCAGTAGTATGTGGAAAATTATTCAATATTCCTCGATTTTGATATTTCATTGATTTTTTTTTTCATTTTGTATCTCAGGTAATTCCCAGGAATATCTGTGGTATGTATGTTTTTTTTTTTAAGAAAAATTTCTATTATCTTATATATTTCTTGTAGTCTTTCTCCTACTTCTCCTCTTCCTCCGTCCGTGTGTTGTGTTCTTCTTGCTGCTGTTCTTTTGTTCTTTTTTTTTGTTCTTTTCTTCTTGTATCATTATTGTTTTTTTTTTTTTGTTTTTTTTTTTTTTTTGCTCCTTCTCTTTTTCCTTTTCCGTTAACTTTGCTCATGTTTTGGGTTATTTTTGGTCGGAATCATCATCACTCATCGTCGTCATTGTCGTCATTGTCTTATACATTGTCGCTGTCATTATAATTACCTTCGTCATTGTTGTCGCTATTGTCGTCATTAAGGTTGTTTTCTTTGTCTTTGTTATCATTAACGTCGTTGACGTAACATTATCGTCATAATCACCAGAGCTTGTAGACCTTAATGTCACCGATGCCTTCATATATGTCATTATTCAAAAAAGAAAGAAATAAATGAATGAATGAATGAATGAAAGAATGAATAGATAAAAAAAAATTAAATACAAAAAATGAAAAACTTCATTTTCCTTCTTTGTTCATTTCTCCAATTGTTTGCTCCAAAATTTTCTTCCTTCCTAATTCCTCTCTTTCGTAAATTTGTTCCAGTTCTCATTCTCTTCCTTTTATTCACGATATTTCATTTTCGTTTCTATATATCCCTTATCAGCATTGTTTCTTCATTTCCATTCTGCAGTTATCATTTTCTCTTTCCTCCACCTGTCTTTCTCATCCTATTCCTTTTCTCTTCGCTTCCTTCCTCTTTTTACTCTTCCTCCTCTTCTTCTTTTTCTTTATTCTATTGCTCTTTCTCGTTCTCCTCTCCTCGGTACTATCTTCCTTCTTACTCTCCTTATCTCCTCCCTTCCTCCCTCCTTCAGCCTACCTCTTCTCTTATCCGTCCTCTTTCCACCTTCACCCCCAATCCCTCCTCCCTCCTCCCCTCCTGTCTCTCCGTTCATGGTTTCTGTGCCCTCCTTGTCCTGGTCCTCATAACCATTGGAAAACGTGAGGTTATTCCAAGTCTGGTTGTCTGCTTCAAGGTGTGTGTGTGTGTGTGTGTGTGTGTGTGTGTGTGTGTGTGTGTGTGTGTGTGTGTGTGTGTGTGTGTGTGTGTGTGTGT
>NC_134799.1:34385024-34390024 GCF_046742065.1 Oratosquilla oratoria | reverse complement strand
TCCTAACCCGACCTATTAACGTACTGTTAAAATTCATCATGACACGTGGATTATATGGACAACGACTACAACGTATATCGCGTGCGTGGGATGAACATGACGTCACCCAAAATACAATAGTGGGAATGAATAAAAAATATCCGAAATAATTAGACTACCCGGATTACCCGAAGTATCAATATTAAGGGTAAGGATCCATTTGGAATAAATTCTATACCTGCTTATGGTTCACAATGTCTTTACTTGAAATAATAATAATAAAAAAAGAGAATTAACACACTTATGTAAATAGTTGGGAAGGTGCTTAGTGTTGCATTATCGTAAAAAGACTTTTTTTTTCTTGATTCAGACCTGGTGCAGATCTATAAGTATATATTTATATACATACATACATACATATATATATATATATATATATACATATACATATATATACATACATATATATAAATACACACACACACACACACACACACACACACACACACACACACACACACACACACACACACACACACACACACACACACACACACACACACACACACACACACACACACACACACACACACACACACACACACACACGTATTATTTTATATATTTTATATATTTTTTCATTCGGTCTTGTCAAGGGCCAAATGGTCTTCCGATGTATTAATTTTGAAATTTATTGCATTACCTTCAATTTATTCCTCCTCGCTCCGCTTCAACAAACACTCCCATCATTCGAGTCCATTTTCAATCACCAAGATCTATTCTCCTCTTGAGTTGAATTGGGCCACAGAGTTGAAGGATGGACTCTGCGTGGCGACACAGCCCGCGGGAGGATCTTTGCGCAAAACGGAGCACGAAACGACAATGCGTGAAGAAGAAGTGTCTGAGGAGGCGGAGGACAATGGGAGATGAATTCCAAGCTGATTTGTTATACAGAGTTGAAAAAAAGGAAAGAACAAAGTGGGGGTTGAAAAGAACACGGGGTTTGTGACGCCTGGAATGATAAATGATGATGTAATGAAAGGAGGAAGAACGAGACGATATGAGAAAAAAAAAGAGGGAGGAGGAGGAGGAGGAGGAGTAAAGAAAAAGGAGATCGACGACAGGAAGGGAAAGAACGTGATGCTTGAGCAGGCAAAAACCCACAGGCAATTGAATAATGACTACCCAGGTTATTTTCACAGTAAAGCGTGAACTTCGGAATGTCACACGGCCTTTCGAACACTTCCCCTGCCGTGACACGCGCACTGCTTGTCGTGGAAACCCGGGCGGCCGCGTCCGAATGCATTCATTCCGGCCGCGTCTTCGACAAACGGTATCTTTGTGTACATTATGAACAAGTCGAGGAACAGCTCCACAGAACGGACCTCCGACGGCGGCGTGGAGGTCGAGGGAGACCTCAGCCAGTCACGTACGTACGCCAACACGAACACAATCTTAAATTTATACACGCGTACAAAACATACGCACACGTACACAGTCACGAGCACACACAACATTCATTCACGCGGGCGCGTATACTAATGCATATAATGTAAACACACACACACACACACACACACACACACACACACACACACACACACACACACACACACACACACACACACACATATATATATATATTTAGATATGTATCTATATATATTATATATATATATATATATATATATATATATATATATATATATATGTGTGTGTGTGTGTGTGTGTGTGTGTGTGTGTGTGTGTGTGTGTGTACATATGTATATATGATTGTATATATGAATACATGCATTACACCTTAAGGTTTATTGTTAAGAAACTAGCTACCACTACTCTACTGGGGCTTCTATGCAGTTATAACCCAATACATTATTATCATGATTATTTTAAGTATAATAATAGTAATGATAATAATTATTATTATTATTATTATCACTATCATTATTACTACTATTATTATTATTATTATTATCATTACTATTATTATTATTACTATTATCATTATCATCATTATATTGCTTTTGTTACATTATCATTATAGCATTCTGTATTATACAGAAATATCAAATACTCGCTAAAGGAAACTATGTTTACATCGATTTGGTATACAATGGTTGGTGGGAAAGCACTCATTGTGATGATTAAAAGCAAATGCATACGTTTTACACTACGTCTCCTGGTGGCTGGTAGACCTGTGGGTCATGTGTGACGTCACAATGATGACACACATCATATCATGTCACTAGGGAAGACATACTAAAATGAAACGTATTAAAGGTGGACACCGACACCTTAAAAAAGTAAATGAATCTTTTGTTTTCAGTGACGACCAGTAATTTTCATTTCATTTTTTCTTAATGCTTTAGTCATGTGTGTATAATAAGTAAAGAAGAAGAAAATGTTGTGACGTTTATGTTAATTATTTTGTCTTCAATGAAACATCATAAGTTTTGTTTCATACATTTTCACTTGACGCTTTTGTCACGTGGATCTATTTTCTTCACCTACGACTGCTATGCGTTGTAGTTGACCAGGGATTCTATCCTTGTGGACAATCTATCGCTCTTAGCCCCGAGAAGAGTCGGGGTGGGGGTGGGTGGGTGTGTGTGTGTGGGTGTGTGGGTGTGGGGGGGGTGGCTCCATATGGGAGGATACACTTGGTAGTCATCACTGAGACCAATATCGCTAATTACGATATCCGTCGCTTAGCTCCTCCTCACGTACTTGCCATTCCTCTTTACCTCTCTCCCTCACCCCCACCCCCACCCTCCATCTTCCTTCCCCCTTCCCTCCTTCACTCCCTCCCTCTCACTTCCCTCCCCCACTTTCCCCCTCACTCCACTCCCATCCCCTTTCCCTTTTCCTTCTGGTCCTCTTTCTCCCTCTCTTTCCCCCCTCTCTACCTTTCTCCCTATTCTCCCCTTCCCCTTTCTCCCTTCTCTCTTTTCCCCTTCTCTTTCTGCCTCTTCCTCTTCCTCAACTCCTTCCTTTCCCTCCATTCCTCAACTCCCCCTCTCTCTCTCTCTCACGGAAAAAGGAAATGTCACTTTGGCACCAAAGATGGATCGCAGTCGTCTTTTAAGAGGCGACGGGTTCTCTGGATGAATGGAATGATTCATCTGACATTAAAACAAACAGAATCCCTTCATTCTCCTCGTCTCTTTTCACCTCATCTTTCTCTAACTCTCGAGGCCCTTCCACTCCATATCCTGTACCTACTCCTCTTCCTTCTCCTTCTCCCACCTCCACTTCCTACTCGTATTCTCCACGCCTCCATAATCAGCGTTCTAGATATCATGAGCGCAGTGGGAATGTGCTGCGCGATATCAACAATGTGACATATGGACGCCGTGGGTGGCAAGGTGTCCGACAGGGGCTCGATCCCACCAGGAGGTCGCTCCCGATGATGTTTACCTTGTTTGGTCCTTCACTTCATTCAGAATTTTTTCTTTATGCGAACTACTGGTTATCGTGTGTGTGTGTGTGTGTGTGTGTGTGTGTGTGTGTGTGTGTGTGTGTGTGTGTGTGTGTGTGTGTGTGTGTGTGTGTGTGTGTGTGTGTGTGTGCGCGTGTCTTTGTATAGGTAATGCATTAAATTGCTACTGGTGATCACTCAACAGTTTGCTTCTTTAATCGAGATAGCTGGTAACGGCAGAATCGTATGAGCAGGGACTTGCAATACTACCTTTGCCCTATATGCTACGATAGGCAGTCATATGGTAGAAAGTTAAGACATGGAACGTGATTCCATTGCAGAAGATTTAGAACCTTAAGGAGTAGATGGTGCCAAATGTGTGTATATATGTGTATATATATATATATATATATATATATATATATGTAAATATATATATATATATATATATATATATATATATATATATATATATATATATATGTAAATATGTAATTTTTATCATATCTGAATAGAAAAATAAGAGAAACATCAATCTATGAATTAGATCAGGAATTTTCATTCCTTTGTAAATCTCAGAGTACAGTAAACGAGTCAGGAAATAACATAATCGAGGTAAGCTATAAGTATCTAGGGAATATTTTGGTTATTTCAAAGGAAATAATAGATAAGAATGTGTTCAGAGTTAAAGAAATTATGAACGATTGATTTTATTACAAAAAAGAAAAAAAAGTCTTGCTGCTTAATTTTTCTACCTAGGCAGCGGGTCTGGGGATGGAGACGGTCCTTCATCCACAAGGAGCTAAAATTAAAAGGAAAGATGGGCGCCTTGGCTGGCTACTTCTCTTGCAATGTGGAAGAGGATTGCTGGTATATAGGTAGATAGCAAAAAAAAGTATTGGTGATTATGGTTAGAAAAATGTTTTGTAAATTTAGTTAAAGGAGTATAGACCCTTAAAACTCCTGCGGCACATCTACGCACCATACTCATTAAAAGTCGAAGATCTAAAATGACCTGAATCTTAAAGAAAAGCTAACGAAACAAAACGCCCGCAGGACACCGATCCGCTTACACCGTGAACCGATTTTTTTTTCTTTTTATTTATTTATTTTTGTAAATTATGTCTCCCGGGCACAGCTATAATTACCAGGCCAACCTATTGAAGTCACGTCTCTTCTTCAACCCAAGGAAATGATCTAGTGGTCCATATCCAGAGTTTCCATAAAACAGTCAGACATAAAAACGAAGGGTAGTAGAAAGACCGAGTTATATATTTCATTGTTCATACTCATTATATACTCATATTCACATACTTATACATTTACATATATAAATGTACACACACACACACGAATGTATATATATATATATGTATATATACATTTATATATATACATATATATATTTATATATATATATATATATATATATAAATTATACATATATGTGTATGTGTGGGTGTGTTTATGTGCGTGTTTATCTATTTAGTTATGCTTAAAATCTATGTAATTTAAGGGTGGGTCAACGTGGAAGTGAAAATAAACAAATATTGCCTGAGAGGTTGAGAAATAAACGTAAAAACACAGACAGACAAGCCGACAG
>NC_134799.1:34367524-34372524 GCF_046742065.1 Oratosquilla oratoria | reverse complement strand
AATATAATTCAAATAATTTACTCAAAAGAGTTGATTCATGTTTATGGTGGGACTGCCTCCTAATGAATTAAATCACCTGTGTATTTCAAAACAATATTTAGGTACCCAATTCTTAGAGGGCGCACATTGAAAACCTTTCGCAATCTCTGCCGAACGCTTTGTAACATCAAAAGATCGAATTTTACTAATTCCATTGGCTGTACTTTCGAAAATTACCTTAGATGATATACATAAGCGTGTAAGCCAGAAAAAAGTCTTTTCTTGACTGTATACTTTTAGAAGATTTCATATTCATGTATTTGGGAAAAATGGTCATCAATAATAACATCTCGCCCACTGTCCTGGGTGAGAAGCAATGTCGCAAAACACAGCATATCCACAGCAAGGTCGCTTCATATAATCGGCGACCCCCTACTTAGAAAAAGAGAAGAGGGGAGAAATCCCTTCGGGCTGCATTAAATTATTTTTCACACATACTCCCTCATCCCCCCAACCCCCACCCACTCCCTTTCATGCATCACAGCATCATCCATACACAATCACCCTCCGCTCACCCCTATCCTCTGCCTTCTCCCGTTCTTCCTCAACAGACACTCTCCTCTTTCCCAGTGCCCCTTTCACCCCATCCATCCATCTCATCCCTGCTCGCCCCCTTCTATTCACTCCTTCCACCTCTGCCTTCCACACCTCTTTTATCAATCTTTCTTCACTCATTCTTTCCATGTGTCCAAACCATCCCAATACTCTTTCATCAACTCTATCCCCAAACTCCCCTTTCAACCCCGTTCTCCTCCTCACCTCCTCGTTTCTCACTCTATTCATACTTCTCAGGTATTTCATCTCAAACACATTCAAACTCCTCTCTTATGTTCCATGTTTCTGTCCCATACAGTGCTGTCGGTACAATCATTCCTTTATACAATCTCCTCTTAGCATCCATTTCCAAATGTCTATTTCTCATTACACTTTTTAATTCTCCAATGTATTTACTTGCTTCTCTCAATCTACATTCTACCTCCACCTCCATTCCTCCCTTTCCAGCCACATTCGCACCTAAGTGTCTAAACCTATCCACTTCCTTCAGTCTCTCTCCCTTAATACTCACTTCCAGTCTGCTGCCTTGTACTCTTCATCACCTTACCCACATTTAACTTCAACTTCCTTCTTTCGTACACCCCCCAAACTCCGACAAATAAGAAAATTAAAAACAAATTAATCAACAAATGTAAACGAATAGATGAATAAATAAATAGATAGATAAACATTAAACAAATAAATAAAGAAAGTGTTCTCGTGTTTTGAAAAAACAAAAACAAATAAAGAAAGTGTTCTCATGTCTTGAAGACCTTCAAATAGTCTTGAAGTCGCTTGGTCTTGGCCCTGTGGTCTTCCAAGTCTTATTTCCGTTTCTTGATGACCGTGAAATGGGACATTAATACCAAACAAATTGTTTGTGCCTTTATAGGGGAACACTTAATGCCGGCGGGTAATTATGGCCACTTAATGCGAGTTTAATCATGTCCATTAGTCCAGAGTGAAGCTACACATGCTTAAGAACACTGACGCTTTTCTACACACATACCTAGTGACGTCAAACGCGCCCATTTACGTACGCACATACAGATACACATACATACATGCACACTATATGAATTTAAAGTTAGGTATGATAATTGGTAAGTACGAGACAGAATCCCACAAGCATTTCTCTCTCTCTGTTTTATACACACACACACACACACACACACACACACACACACACACACACACACACACACACACACACACACACACACATATATATACACACACACACACACACACATACACACACACACACACACACACACACACACACACACACACATACACACGCACGTACGCACGCATACACACACACATACACAGACGTGCGCGCGCGCGCACACGCACGCACACACATACATAGACGTGTGCGCGCACACACGCACGCACACACATACACAAACATTTGTGCCCTGAGTCTTTCCCTTCCTATGATTTTTTAAGGTTAAATAAATAGAATTGAAAAAATATTATGATGTGTTGCTACATGAAAAAATACTCTCTTTATAGTAATTGAAGCAGGAATATTTTGTTCATTTTTATAAACAGAAAAGTATCGCTACTCAGTCCACACACGTTCCCACCCGCATATACTCACACACACATGAACACATCAGCTCATATGAGTCAATGAATGAATAAAGAAAATTAAGATAAAACAAGTAAATAAGCAAAACTATACATGGATAGATAAACAAGTAAAAAAGTGAACAATTAAACATATGAATAAATAAAATGGGATGAAAACGGGGTCCAAGTACAGATCTTCCGTTTCTGAACAAGTTGGTAGGAATGTATTACTAATTTATGTGACTCTAAAATGAATTTTCATACTGGAAAAACTGTTTTCATTAAGCAAGGAGAATACATTTGTACATACATACATACATATACCAAGGCTTTTTTCCCCCTTACCAGGGGGGTAGCCAAAAAGGACAAGGCACAAAAACATTCCCACCCATTTCATCCCCAAAAACACTCCTAACCCGTTCCACCCTCCCTCCCATCTTAGCAGAAGTAAGTGTGTGTGTGTGTGTGTGTGTGTGTGTGTGTGTGTGTGTGTGTGTGTGTGTGTGTGTGTGTGTGTGTGTGTGTGTGTGTGTGTGTGTGTGTGTGTGTGTGTGTGTGTGTGTGTGTGTGTGTGTGTGTGTGTGTGTGTGTGTGTGTGTGTGTGTGTGTGTGTGTGTGTGTGTGTGTGTGTGTGTGTGTGTGTGTGTGTGTGTGTGTGTGTGTGTGTGTGTGTGTGTGTGTGTGTGTGTGTGCGTGTGTGTGTGTTTGCGGAGTAAAATGGTTCCTAAAGCACGGGGAATGGGGTAAAGTCACAGGGAACCCATCCAGTGTCGGCAGCTTCCACTTTTGCATCAGGAACTTTCTTAAATGGCTCTCGCTAACGGGGCGCACCTCGCCTCAAGAACAGGGGGAGGAAGGACAGAGGAAGGAGAGGGAGAAGGAGGAAGAGAATACAAAGAAAGGAAGGAGAAGACCTGGAGAAGGAGGAAAAGGAGGAGGAAGAAGAAGAGGAGGAGGAGGAGGAGGAGGAGGAGGAGGAAGATGGATAGTATCAGGAGAAAAAACAGGAAGAGGGAGGAAGTTTTAGGAAAGACAAGATGAGAAAGGTAGGCGAAAGAAAGGGGAAGAGGAGGAGGAAGAAGATAAACAGAAAGAGAAAGAAGAAGAGGACACAAAGAAAGAAAGAAGAGGACGAGGAGGAGGAAGATGAGGAGTGACAGGAAGAAAAGGAGGAAGGGCAGGAGGGAGAAGATGGGTCACGAATAGTAGGGGTAATAGGAGTAATAGGGTAGGAGGAGGAGGAATATGAGGAAGAGTAGGAGAAGGAATAGGAGGAGAAGGAGGAAGAGGAGGAGGAAAGGGAGGGGCAGGTAGAGGAGATGGAAGAAGAGGAAGAGGAGGAGGAAGAGGAGGAGGATGGGGAGAAGGAGGAGGAAGACGAGAAGAGGAGAAAGAGGAGGAAGGGGAGAAAGGGGAGGGGGAGGAGGAGAAGGAGGAAGAAGAGAAAGAGGAGGATGAAGAAGGAGGAGAATGAAGAGGGGTAGATGGAGCAGAAAAAGAAGGAGGGGAAGGAGGCTGAGGAGGAGGAGGTGGAGGAGGAGAACGAGGAGGATAAGGAAGATGAATGGGAGGAAGAGGAGGAGGAGAAAGAGGAGGAGGAGAAAGAGGAGGAGGAGGAGGAGGAGGAGGAGGAAGAGGAAGGGGAGGAGGAGGAGGAAGAGGAAGGGGAGGAGGAGGAGGAGGAGGAGGAGGAAGAGGAAGGTGAGGAGGAGGAGGAGGAAGAGGAAGGGAAGGAGGAGGAGGAAGAGGAAAGGGAGGAGGAGGAGTAGGAGTAGGAGGAAGAGGAAGGGGAGGAGGAGGAGGAGTAAGGAGAGGCGAGTGAAAGTGCGAGAGGAGAAGTCCTGGCGGGTGAAATGGAGTCACGTAGAATGTCTGTTTATATTTTCGCATGAGACCTCCACAGCTTGTCACTTTTCAGAGTCTTCGGGCCTGTCGTCCGCTTCTCTGAAAGAATTCTGTGCACTTGTCCCATCCCCTTCCTCCTCCTCCTCCTCCTGTTCATCCTCCTCCTCTTCTTCCTGTTCCCTCTCTTCCTCCTGTTTCCGTTTCCAATTTTCTTTATATCCAGAGGCTTCTTTTATTACTATTCTCTAATTCCTCTTTCTCTTTTTTTTTCATTTTACTCTGTGGAATCTTTGTCTCTAAAGGATCAACTTCTTTGAGCTCTTTCTTACTTCTGCTCTCTGATTCCTATTCCTCTCTTTTATTTTCTTTCTCTCACTCTTCTTGTCTTTTGTCCACAAATATTCAACCACTTCCTCCTCTTCTTCCTTCTCTTGCAATTATATCTATCTATCTATCTATCTATCTATCTATATATATATATATATATATATATATATATATATGTATATATATATATACACACACACACACACATATTATATATATATATATATATATATATATATATATATATATATATATATATATATATATATATATATATATATATATATATATATATACTGTATCATCACCATCACCACCACTTCTGCCAGTATCAGTAACTCCGCTCTCCCTTCCTTTCGCCGTCACTGTCACCCCTTCTTACCCCGAGCACAAACGCCATTTTCATTATCACCACCACCTTCAACACTATCCCACCTCCTCCAACCTCCACCAACACAACCTCTTCCTGCTAATTACATCTACTCGTTGACAACCTCCCAATTCCCTCTCGCACTTTATTTCCCCATGAATTACCTCTTCTCCTTCCTCCTCCCTCTCCACTTCCTTGATTTCCTATTCCTCCCGTACCTCATATATCTCTTCCTCCTCCATTTCCTCTATTTTCTATTCCTTTTGAGATTCCTTCTTCAATTCTTCCTCATCTCCCAACAATA
>NC_134799.1:34355024-34357524 GCF_046742065.1 Oratosquilla oratoria | reverse complement strand
ATCTTCATTCTACTCCCACTACCCAATCATTCTCTTGTTTTAGTGTTGTTTCCACTTTTTCATTGATTGACTGATTTATTTATTCATATGTTTATTGATCTATTTATTTATTTGATTATCTATTTATTAATTAATTTATTTATTTACTTATTCTTTTGTCTTTTTAGTTATTTATTCATACATCTTTTCATTTATTCATTAATTTATTCATCTATCTATTATTTAGTCAGCATGTTGATCTTAAATGCATAACCCGCTGTTCATTTAAGAACAATCAAGCCAATCAATTGCCTAGTTGTAGCACTTTTTAAATGTAACATGTTCATGGTTATTTTATTCAACCAAGGGAAACAGGATACAAAACAGGTTACTCATTTCAGCAGTATAAAATTACTAGCATTAAAAGTGTGATATACTTACATTTCTTTATGCGTTTTTGTTTTGTTTTGTTTTTTGACGTGGTGATACTTATGAGATTCAAAGTGATTATAGTTTAGGGTGAGAGTTGATTCTAAAGTATGAGTTGGGTACTTGCCAAGGAATGGAATGACAGCTTACATAGGCATAAAGTGACTTCTGAAAATGCAGGTTCACTACATTTAGAGTTACGGGGAGAATGGGTTTGATAATGTTAAGTCATTACCTTTATAAATATGGTGTGACAGTTTTTTACAAGTATATGGTGACTGCTTTCAGTGTGCGACTAGTTTGAAAAGTATAGGGTAATTACTTAAAATACGGGGTGACAACTTCACAGGAAGAAGGTGAGGAGCCTACGCCAGGAGGCACGTAGCTGCGGCCGAAGCCGCCACCTTTACTTATACACTTGGATTCCTGGGGCAGGTAACAGTCACTACTTGAACCTGGGGATGATTAATTCCGAAGCTGCAGGGTGTCGGCGTTTATTAAAAGACACAAGTTAACCCCTTAAAAAGAAAGGGTGAGGTGAGTTCTTTCAAAGATGTGTGGGGTAACTCCTTTTGGTTATGTGAGGATGATTCTTCTTGGGCGATTCCTCTTCTTGAAGGTGTAGTCTCTCTATTTCAAAACGTGTGGTTAGGTTAGTTTCAGAACTGTGGGGTCACTACTTCACAACATGTGGAGTGACTACTTGTGTGGCCAATGAGGCGTGTAGGTGGTAAAAGCGCCGGGGGGGGGAGGGGGAGGAGGTAAGGAGGAGGAGGAGGAGGGTGGGAGCCGTGGCGAGGCGTGAGAGCTGCCCAAGAGCTGTTCAGGAGCCGTTCAGGAGCCGTTCAGGAGCCGCAGGAAAGCCTGAGCGGGTAGAGGTGGAGAATCTTTGAGTAGAGGTTGTGGAAATGGAAGAGGCTGTAGTCTCACACGTTCAGGGTTGTATATTCGTAATTGTGGGATACTTTGCTTACGATCGGGTCCGTGTCTATGCCTATGCTTGCACTTGTGTGTACATGTGTGTGTGTGTGTGTGTGTGTGTGTGTGTGTGTGTGTGTGTGTGTGTGTGTGTGTGTGTGTGTGTGTGTGTGTGTAAAATGTGTAGACTAAAGGAGTGTTTTCTGCAATAAGGTAGGAATGGATCTAAGGATTCTCTCCTTTTAAGCTATGGCGTCTGCATATTGTAACAATGGGCACTAATTGTGAAAGAAAAAATAGTGGAGTTGAATTTCTAAAATAAAGAAAATAGATATGTAGAAAAAAAAATCCTAATCTCTCCCCCCTTTCTCTCTCTCACTCTCTCTCTCATGCAGCACACACATAAGCATGATTTGTTAAAGAAGCTTTCGGATTCATGGACAAAGCACAACCACGTCCACCTACCCCGCCCCACCCCCAGCCACTCATCCAAATTTCTCAGAAGTAAGCCAGAATTCGAAACAGGACTGAACTGTGTTCTCCGACTTAGATCTGAGTGTTGTATATGCACATGTATAGATGTATGTATGTATGTGTATATGTATACATACGTATATATATATTATATATATATATATATTATACATAAATATATATATATATATATATATATATATATATATATATATAAAAGATCACGCACACACACACACACACACACACACACACACACACACACACACACACACATATATATATATATATATATATATATATATATATATATACTTATACGTATATATATAGGTATATACATATATATATATGTATATATATATATATATATATATGTGTGTGTGTGTGTGTGTGTGTGTGTGTGTGTGTGTGTGTGTGTGTGTGTGTGTGTGTGTGTGTGTGTGCGTTTTTATATATATATATATATATAATATATATATATATATGTATATATATATATATGTGTGTGTGTGTGTGTGTGTGTGTGTATCTATCTATCTATATATTTATATATATATGTATATATGTATATATATATATATATATATATGTGTGTGTGTGTGTGTGTGTGTGTGTGTGTGTGTGTGTGTGTGTGTGTCTGTTTGTGTTTGTTTTTGTGTGTGTGTGGGAAGTGTGTGAGTTTTTTGCTTCTTCTATC
>NC_134799.1:34335024-34350024 GCF_046742065.1 Oratosquilla oratoria | reverse complement strand
CCTGAAATAAAAATGAAAACAGAACTTGAGTTTTTTCTTTATAGTAAGCAGTAAGACACGTTCACCAACAAAATGGTAGTCAAGGAGGCTACGCCAGATGGCGCGTAGCTCCGGACGTACATAAGAACATAAGAATGAAGGAGACTGCAAGAGACCATAAGGCCTACACTAGGCAGCTCCGTATCCATCACCACCTGTCATCCCCATCCATAAAGTTGTCTAATCGTTCCTTAAAGCAACTGATAGTTTCAGCGCTTACTACATGGTTACTGTACTAAGTTTATTCCATTCGTCGACCATCCTATTAGTAAACAAATTCTTGCCTATTTCCTTCTTAAATCTAAATTTGTCTAGTTTATAACCATTACTGCGAGTCCTGCCCTTTTGTTTTAATATGATGACCTTGTTTGCATCACCCTTGTTAAAGCCTTTGATCCACTTGAACACCTCTATTAGATCACCCCGCACTCTGCATCTTTCCAGAGAGTGTAAGTTAAGGTTCCTAAGCCGCTCTTCGTAAGGCAAATATCTGAGTCCATGTATCATTTTTGTCATTCTTCTCTGTACTGATTCTAGTGAATTGATGTCCATTCTGTAGGACGGAGACCAAACTGTATCGCATAGTCAAGGATGGGTCTAACTATCGCTAAATAGAGTTTAATAATTACCTCTGCACTTCTATTCGTTACCGTTCTAGCAATGAAACCTAATGATTTGCTTGCTTTATTCTTGGCGCTAATGCACTGTTTCCTTGTTTTAAGGTCCGGACTCACTAGAACTCCCAAGTCTCTCTCGCACTCAGTTTTCTCTAAAAGCGTGTTATCTAAGCTGTATCTATTTTCGGGGTTGTGTAGCCCTACGTTTAACACGCTACACTTAGAGATATTGAAGATCATTTGCCATTTCACCGACCATGTGAACAATTTGTTAAGATCATCCTGCAGAACCTCTGCGTCGTCTCCTGACCTAATTAGGCGTCCTACTTTAGTGTCGTCTGCAAACTTACTAACATCACTATTTATCCCATCGTCTAAGTCGTATATGTACATAATGAACAACAAGGGACCCAAAACCAAGCCCTGTGGGACCCCACTAGTAACATTGCCTCACCTAGATTTTACTTCATTTATGGTGACCCACTGTTTTCTGCTACTAATCCAAGCTCTAATCCATTCTAACACTTTTCCTCCTATGCCATGGGCTTTGATTTTATTTAGCAGTCTCTGATGTGGCACCTTGTCGAACGCTTTGCTAAAGTCAAGGTAAATAACATCGTAATTATCATTGTTATCTGACGCCTTATATACTTTAGTGTAAAAGGAGAGAAGATTAGTATCACATGAGAAACCTTGGGGAAACCATGCTGTGAATCACGAATTAAATTATGTCTTTCGATGTATTCTCTGAGTCTATTTACTATTACTGATTCAAGGATTTTTTCTATAACCGATGTCAAACCGAGTGGCCTGAAGTTGCATATAGACGATCTATCTCCCTTCTTAAAAACAGGAACAACGTTTGCCTGCCTGCAATAGGCACAAAACCAGTGTCTACCGACTTATTAAATATTCCAGTTAACTGGTCGCAGATTTTAAATTTACAGTCCTTAAGCATTCTCGGAAAATTTTCGTCTGGACCCGGGGATTTTGTAGCTTTAAGTCTTTCAATCTGCTTGACTACTTCTTCTTTACTAATGCTGATATTAGATAGACTACTTTCTTCATCCCCTCTGAAAATCGGATCGCATTCAGGTACTTTATCTAACCTCACATTAGTAAACACCGATAGAAAATAATTGTTAAACTCCTCACTTATTTTTCCTCCGATTCTATCATGACATTTTCATCGTTTTTAATTGATCCTATTCTTTCTTTATTTTTTGTTCTATAGAGATGAAAGAAACCCTTTGCTTGACTGGCAACCTTAATTTCATAATTACGTTTCACTGTACGTGTATTCTTTTTAACCAGCTTTGCCATTTCGTTATATCTTGATCTAAGGTGTGATTCCCGTTGTTTTTTTGTTGTTGTTTTTTTTAACGTAAAGTCCTCTTCTCATTCCGATCTCATGTTTCAATCTGTCCGTCATCCATTTGGGAGTATTACTATTTTTCCGTATTGACTTCAGGGAGATAAATGTATTTTGTGCATTAATAATTAGATCAGTTAGATTGCTATACATTTCATCCAAATTGCTGACCTGTCTGTTGAGCCCCCTCCCCCAAGTGACCTGACCCAAGGTATGCATATTCCCCTCCGTGACCCGACCCCTGGTTAAGTACCGAGACCTGCCCCCTCGCCCCGTCGATAATGTCCGAAACGTCCGTATAACATTTCATATTCAATTTCAAATAGATCTTTATATTGTTAAAGTTTGCTCTCCTGAAGTCTGGTACTTGGACGTTATTCGTACTTTTTCATTCTTCCCAAATAACATTAAATCTTATTTCCTGATGATCACTAGAACATAGACTATCTCCCACTTTTACGTTGCTCATTAGGTGCTCATTATTAGTTAAAAGTAAGTCCAGAGTATTTCTCCACTCGTAGGATCGGTAATCGCTCGTTTTAGGAAATTATCCAGCACCACATCTAGGAATTTCTTCGTTTCCAGATCTCCTATTAAAGTTTCCCAGTCAATATTTCTATAATTAAAATCTCCCATGATTACAACGTTTTTGTACTGGGGCGCTCTGTGAATTTCATGAATCAAGGGATCAATCTGCTCAATGCTGAGGCTAGGAGGTCTATACAAGACGCCAATAATAACTTTCTTATTCTTGCCTATAATCTCTACACAAATAGATAAATAGATTCCGTACAGTCCTCTTCCTTAATCGAACTGTTGATAATACAGTTTATTGTATTTTTAACGAAAAGTGCTACACCTCCCCCATTCCTGCCAACCCTATCCTTGTGAAAAAAAAACTTATATCCTTCTATTTCGATTTCCGGAAGGAAATGTTTATCAACCATGTTGATCCAGGATTCAGTAATAGCTATAACATCGAAATTCTCAACGTATGCTTTACCTCGCCGTCACTTATGTCCTATGTACTGTGACTGTTTGGGGCAAGTAACATTCACTAATGGCAATCGGAGAGAGGTGCGGGACTCGAACCCACGACTGCGAAGATGCGAGACCTGGACGCTTCCGATTACTCCCCCAGAGCACAAAATGGTTATGGCATTAGATAATGAATATATACTTTATATGTACTTATACAATATATTCCAATGAACATCCTGTAATGATTAAACTGTTGATATCCTGACCAGGTAGAGCACATGTAGAGAAAACATAATTTTCAAAATGACTGCGGCCTCAGGAGCACATTTATATAGAAGTGAGGAGTTAATTTTCTCCAACTGTTTTGCATATTTTTTGTTCTGTGTTGATATTTCCGTTTTGTCTAAATCAACCCTTTATCTCTTCCTAAATAAAAAAGTCTGTTCTTAATTTCTTGGATTTTTATATGTGGAGTTGGACAAAAGAGGAATCGATCAAACAACTTGGATGGAGGCAGCACACGACCGAAGGATATGTAGAGGATTACTGTTGCTGGATCAAATTCTACCGGAAGTTCAAGATCCAACGGAGTAAGAGTGAGTAGAATAAGAGCATTCCATCTTCCTTCCACTCTTCATGCTCGCTCTTGAGACAATCAGAATGTCCTTCCTCAGCTATTCTTCGTCATGACTCCATTACACCTTTGAACCTCATCTCTTTATTCCAAAATTTACTATTAGCTACAAGTCTTCATTTCTATGCAGTTAATACTTTAGGAACTTCAGGGGTCACTCTGGACCAGTGGTTCTCAAGCTTCTTTTGGCCATGCCCCACCTAATCACCTTTGAAAACCTGATGTCCTCCATATGGTGATATACAATTCTTAGCATTTGAAAAATAAACTCCCCTTCAATTGAAAAAAAAATAAAATCTTGGTTTAAAACCACTCCAAAAGAACAAGACATAAAAAAAAAAAAAAATGAATAAAAAAAATTGACCCAGACTTCTTCAGTTGCCCTCAATTGCCCCCCCCCCCTTTAAAAATCATACTGCCCACTTGAAAAACCAAATTGCCCACGTTGAGAAGCCAAAGTTAGACTCATTTCCACTCGGAAAAAGATTATCACTTTTATCTTCTCATTCCTTCCTTTCTGTTGTCCTCCTTAAAATCTCTATTCTACCAACCCCATGATCCCACCCTTTTGGTGCGATTTTGTCCCAAAAGATAGAAGCGCTGTTTATTGTGACAGCATATTAATACTTTGCAGACTTTTTTGCCTTCCTACTTCAAACTGTTTTGAAAAAAAAAAAAAAAAAAAAAAAAAACTTCCAATTCCCTAATTTTTTCTACCTATTTTCATGCAACTTAATGTTCACTGCGCCACTTTTATCATGTTTTGACTAGTGTGAGGATGAGTTTGTGAAGGTTCTTTATTCAGGCCATCTATCAGGAACTTTTCTTAACCCATCATCCAAGTGGGGTGAGCAGAGTAGATCATAAATAGGGCTGCTCACTATGGCCACTGCCTTAACTCCTTTCTTCCTAACTATTGACACTAACACCTTTCCTCTCCCCTTGCCTCCCAAGCAGCAACGGATAAATAGATCAATAAAGAACTCCACGTGATCATTGGCAATAAACCATTTGATACACAATTGTCCTTTCATGTTTGTACAGACGCCTATTCTCACCCCAAGCGAAAGCGGGTGGTTTGACCCAGTCGTTTCTAATCCTAAAATCGTCCAAAACACAGTCAGAGGTCACCCTTTGACCTTGTTTTTGCTAGGAATTCCTTGAGAATTTTGGAAAAAAAAATGAGAATGCAGTGACAAGACTATGATAGACATACACAAAATAACATTGATTGTGAATGTACATTTTTTCTTTACAATGAAAAAGATACAGGTAATCTATATAGCTTTGTCGTAAGACTGGAAAATGCTCTTTTCCACGACGCCTATGAATACATTAACTCTGCACAGTTCAAGATAAAACAAAACTATTCACATCGTGACTTCCATTGTATCAGGATCCTAGAAGTTTGGTACACATTCCCAAAGTTTATGCATACATATTCATGTATTTAAGCATGTGTATGTGTGTGCGTGTGTTCATTGTATATATATAATATATATATATATATATATGTGTATATATATATATATATATGTATATATATACATATATATACATATATATATATATATATATATATATATATATATATATATATACACATCATTACAGCTGCATACACAAGTACACATTCCCCAATACAAATCTAAATACAAGTATACAAACAAATACAGAAACATATGAGAAAACAGGCGTCAAAACAGAATATTGTGTGTGGTAGAGTAGAAAGCAAGGATATTTTAGTGGAAAAATAGCCTACCCAAAGGCACATATCCGGACTGTCATTTACCACCGCATCTATCCTTGTGGACACTCGCGCACCTGGCAGATATCCGAGGAGGGAAGAAATGGAACCTGAGGAAAGAGACGGACAAACGAAGAAGCGGAGTGAGAACGAGAGGAAAAGGGAGAAACCAAGAGAGAGAGAGAGAGAGAGAGAGAGAGAGAGAGAGAGAGAGAGAGAGAGAGAGAGAGAGAGAGAGAGAGAGAGAGAGAGAGAGAGAGAGAGAGAAAGAAAGAGAGAGAGAGAGAGAGAGAGAGGGGGGGGAGCAAGAAGGGGAAGGGGGAACTATCTTCATCTCGATGACCTCACCCTTCCCGGAACACCTGCATCCGGGGGTGTGGAGTGTGGTGGCCCTTGGCAGAGCTAATAACTCAAAAAGAAACTATTTAATAACGACTGATCCTTTCCGCAATAATAGCAATAACAGCCACAGATATAGCCGCCCCTCTTTATCGGCGTTTTGTTAATGATTCCCTGATGGGATGGAAGTATTTCCTTGATGCAAATAAAATCATCCGGCGGCAAGTTAAACAATCATGTAAGATTAGAATCGAAGAGTGGGGGGAATTGGTAAGGTGGCTTCTTTTTTTTTTTTTTTTTTTTTTTTTTTTTTACCACTGCTCACAACGAAAATGTTGACAAATGCCCAGTTGGAAGACTCTCTCTTCACTAAATCAAAATAATCTCGTCTTTATTTCAATCCTAATCTATACATCTATCTACCCAAATATACCGAACATCATTACATCCAAATGCACCTGTTTCAGAAGTCCTTGGCCAACCTTGTCACAGAAAATTAATAATAATTATGATATTAGGAAATATGGTATCGGACACCGTACACTAGTTTTTTTTTCTTCTTCCCCTCTCTCTTGCTAACTCACTCTCTCTTTCTGCCCCTCTTATTTCCTCCTTAACTCTCTCCGATCTCGAAGAGTTCTCCCAGAGGACCTTCCTGAAGAAGGCACCAGGATCCTCCTCGTCATCGTGGCTCCCGACTACTGAAGTATCCCCCTCCTCCTCCTCCCGCCACCCGCTCCCCCATCTCCTCGCTAGACCCGTTCACATTCTGCTTACTAGGCAGACCAATAACGCAGTACTTAGACCTAATGACTATGGATATTACGCCTAATTACTTTTTATTATGTGCAATCATACGACATTAACATAGCTCGAAATATTTAACTCGACAGACAAGGTATAAAAACAGTTTTATTATATCAAATGCGAAGAAATTATCCGGTGAGAGCCGATCTGGGCAGCCCGGCTGAATTTCTGATCGCGGCGAAGCGGCGGGGGAAGAGGCAGCGGCGATGATCCACATCCCACGGGGCGCCACCGCCGCGGTGCCTAATTGTGTCATGAGACCGTGGCCCCGTCCGCAGTTATCTATTTTCACCCGGTGGATGATCTCGTCCTAGCAGTAAAGGCGAGCCCTTGGCAAGGGCGAGTTCACGAATAAGGCTAAAAGCAATTAGCTCGAACTATCTGTAAGACATTAACAAGCATTCCTGGTGGAACGTCCCGGCGAGTTGTGAATACTTGGTAAGCAAACACAGCGGCGAATAAACTTAATGGACAGGCCCGGTGCGCATATAAATCCAAAACTCTTGGCTTATAGAGAAAAGTGCTTAAGACAAATTTTTACCCAAATAACCACGGGTTTGAATCGGTATTGGCCTCCACCTATACGCTCCTCCCCCCTTCCTCACTCCCTCCTCCTACTCCTCCTCTTCTCCCTTCCAGGAGCAGCGAGATGTCTAGGGTATTTCAAAAACAAATCGCCATAATAGTGCATGAAAATAGGTAATTACAAGTTAGCATTCACGGCAAGGTTTACAGCCGATTACTGGTGGGTTATAGTCGCTTCTGATTAGTTAGGGAGTATTTGAAGGCTTGATCTCAGCGAGCGATGTCATGGAGCTAACGCGATGCTTGTATCATTAGCGCTGTCAGGCCAAGCGGTTCAAGCTTTGTGCGAGGTGACGCGAACGCGCCCACGATCAACCACGCACTGCCTACAAGCAAACACACAAAACAGCGCTTGCAGGTAGGACGCTTGTAGGCGGTCGCGACTGTGAGTGCCAGCAGTTCTCGCTCTCTCTGACTCTCTAATTCTCTCCCCCTCACTGACTCTCACTCTCTGACTCTAACTTTCTCTCTTGCTGACTTTCTCTCTGACTTTTTAAATCTCTCTCTCTCTCTCTTTTCCTCCCTCTCTCTCTGACCCTATAACTATAATTCTCCTTGTGGCTCTTTAACTTTCTCGCTCTCTAGTTCTCTTACTAGTTAACGCGCACATATGGGCTGAAACGCTAGAGAACGTTGTATGTAGGCATAATATTTCATAAATAAGGAAAAAATAGAAAATGTTATTTCTAGTCAAGCGAATTGATTTCTTATATGTTTACAGCTCTCAAAGATGACGGAGATGAAAATACACATAAAAACTAATGACTCTTAGACTATTGAGTCTCTATGCAGCGCGAAATATGAAAAAACATTATAAAAGTAAACACAAATATAACAGAGGCCACAGAAAAAACTCTTTTGTTTTGAGATTCTCGTGCACATAATCCCCGTCCCCATTATATCTGGTAACGATCTGTGTGTAATTGCAGATGTGCCTCGTGCCTACGATATGGTCTGCATATCTGGGACATGTGGTATATAGACATTTTTGTTGGGAATGTTTCACTGCTGACTGATGACTTGGAAGTAGATAGAAATTAACACGAGTGTGTACTGATATACGTATAAGAGAGAAACAAAAATAAACTTGATAATAACTAACATAAACTTGATAACTAAACAAAACAAAAATAAACTTGATAATAACTAAACAAAACAAAAATAAACTTGATAACAACTAAACAAAACAAAAATAAACTTGATAATAACTAAAAATAAAATTGATAACTAAACAAAACAAAAATAAACTTGATAATAACTAAACAAAACAAAAATAAACTTGATAATAACTAAAATAGACTTGATAATAACTTGATAATAACTAATAAACTTGATAATAACTTAACAAAACAAAAATAAACTTGATAATAACTAAAAATAAACTTGATGATAACTAAACAAAACAAAAACAAACTTGATAATAACTAAACAAAACAAAAACAAACTTGATAATAACTAAAATCAAAGAGGAATGTGGCAAAATACAAATATTAAATCAAAACTAAATAAACTTATAATAAATGAATAAGAACAAATGAATAAATAAATACATAAATAAATAGATAGATTAACAGATAATAATAACAGAAGCGATTTTGTTAAAATGATAATAATAATAACTGGAGACTAACTTTTAGAATTGTAATCATACAAGTAAATAAGCTTGTATAATTTTCTGTGAAAGAACTAACGAAGACATAGCAACTCGCAGACGGCGGTGACTGTTCGCACGCACTATGTATATATGTTTGGTCAAAAACAACAGCACATTCTGCACTACAAAACTTCTTGAGTAGACTTTCAAGTCTTCTGAACGATAACTTTTGATCAAGAGAAAGGGGAGAATAATAGATTTTCTGTAGACATTAGGAACTATTGTTGGGGAAGAGTATACAGACGTTTCGCTAGTCGCAGTTAGCATTTGTACAAGACATATATGCAAAAGGTAACGTTAGGTAACGTTAGGGAAGGTTACAACATATGACATTAGGGGAGATCAGATCACAAGTGTGTGATGACAGGGGGAATTTGTCCATCACTGCGGCCCAGATGTCCGCTGGGGTTCAATCGTCGTCCGCCGCGACCCAAATGTCCGCTGAGGTTCAAGTGTCTGTTCTATAATTCTGGCGGATCGCCGGAGAGGAACTTGGTTGTCGGTGTAACTGGAAGCTGTGTTATCGGAGAGATGGATGCAAGTCCCAAGGAGGGGCATTATGCTAGCTAGTGTGGTAGGGGCTTTCACTTACCTGTTGATAGAGGGTTGCATATCTCTGATGAAGATTGCTTCAAGAAAGACGAGTCTGGACCCTATCGGATTCCTTAGCAAGAATTATGGTGTTCTCTTCTAGTGATAGGTATATTGTTTTTTTTTTCAGGAGGTGTAGTTTAGGGCCTCCACTAGACAAGTGGAAAGACATTCTTCTCGATAAAGTCGTTCTCGTTTGGCTAAGGTAGCAGTCAAGAGGTGTAAAGTCCTCTAGGGGGCAAAGTCCTCCGTCATCACACACTTGTGATGTGATCTCCCCTAATGTCTTATGTTGTAACATTCCCTTATATTACCTTTTGTATTTATATCTTGTACTCTCCCTGTACTCGTTACATTGCTGCAATTAGCGAAACGTCTGTATACTCTTCCCCAACAATAGTTCCTAATGTCTACAGGAAATGTAATTATTCCCCTTTTCTCTTGATCAAAAGTTATCGTACAGAAGACTTGATAGTCTACTCAAGAAGTTTTGTAGTGCAGAAAGCCTCGCGTCGTCTGTCATATCACCTAAACTCAGGAGCACCTAAAAATCATCATAGCGAAGTCCATCAAGCAAAGTTAAGAAGAGAAGACCTAACCCAGAATACGGAGATTATAGATAACAACAAAGACCCACGACGATTACCTATATTAGAAGCTTTGTATATTAAGGATCTATCCCCGGTAATGAATACCCGACTCGAGGATTTAAAAATCCTACCAAGTGTGAGAAGATCATTTTCCAATGAAAACGAGACAAAGAACACAGACACACGCCACCCTTCAACCTACAGGACGACACGGAGCTCCGGTGACGCCAACCAGACAAAATCCAACATCGACGACCAGACAAAATCCCACATCGACGACTAGATAAAATCCCACAGCCTGTACCATATATGATCCACACACACCACCCCAGCCCTTAAATTCTTACCTGCCACTGAGGAAGCACCAAGAGGTGTGAAAACGCGTTCTGTTTTTTTCTTAAATTATGTATGTTATTCCAAAACATAACATACGGAGATTTATTAAGGTTACTGCCTACAGAAGGCAAGATTATTCTAAGAAAGAGAGAAAAATACGACAAGAAGCTCTGTCATAATAAGCTTGCCATTCATTTTAATTATATATATATATATATATATATATATATATATATATATATATATATATATATATATATATATATATATAATATCGTATGAGCTCGAATAACTAGAGGAAGCAGCAGTCATCACCAAGCGTTGAGAATCAAACTCAGTCATTCACAAATCGAGTTTAAAACCTAACGCACTTAGCATTGGGTATCGATGAAATTGAGAAAATCGGTATTTACTAAAAATGGGTGTAATGGTAAAAAAATAATAAAATTATAGCTAAACCAAATGCTCGTTTATTGTAAAATTGATGAAAGCTCGTGGGATTTATAAATGAAGAATTATCAGAATGCACTGGAACCTAAAAAGTACAAGTGATTTCTATTTTCCAGGGATGTTCGAACACATAAGGCTCATCCTGGAATGAAGTCTTTTCTTCATCATTAAACAATGCAAGTGTGTCTAGAGGGATGTCTCTAAAGTAATTCCTAAATAAAACTTAAGGAATGAATATCCGGCATTACATATTCATGTGATATATCAATATTATCAATTAAATATGATGTAGCATTTATGTGATACTAACACCAACCAGTATTAACGCCAAGATTGTGATAGTACTTATGTAATTTTTTCTTTGAGTGCTACTCTTGTATGATCATGTTGTCTAAGTGTTATATCTGTTATATTTGTGGCCATAGAGCCTTCCCCTAAAATAGTTTCATGATTTATTTTTTACAGAATGAAAATAATGTTGTTGTTGTTATTATTATTATCAGTATCATCATTATCATATGTGTAATCATTAGCCGTCAACTACCTCCCAAGCGATACAACGAGCTACTGAAGCCTTTGAACCCCGTGATGCGACTTGCTGGCTGTCACCAAACAATTTTATTCGTTCAAGGAGTCAGAAAAATGCGAGGTCCCCGTTTTCTTCCGAATATGCTTAATAGAAGCGCCCGCCATCAGCCACTGGGTAATACATGAATTACACAGAGTCTACTCTCTCATTACAGTGACGCTATTTTTCTTTTTCAATTCACGGCGTGCCACATGTAAATTTATTCAGCTGAAAGGTTCTGTTGGTAACGAAAGGAAGTAGACATTAGTTATAGTTATTTTCTTTATCTAATCATCATGTTGGAATTAATTTGCACTGGTTTCAAACTCCATTCAGAACATGAACTATTCTAAACAATCGGCACTTCATAGAGATTGTATCGTCGTCCACGGGATAGACAGGTTCTGCAGGGAATCCTCAAGGGGGAACACACAGTTTTATGATAAATATACCTTTCGGATGCATAAGACTGTATATCGTTTGTCGAAATATATTCCATGAATAAGCTTCACTGTGTTGAAGGAGGCTAGGAACATTGGAGAACAGATGCAGAAACAACTTCACAGCCTGAATACTGTGATATAATTAATAATTATGCAGACTTTTGTTACAGATATTTTTTTCTATTTATATATTAATTCATTCATTCATTTATTTATTTGTTCATTTATTTCTTAATTTCTCGGTTGGTTTTGGGGCGAAATAGGGTCACGATCACTCAAGGCATTGTTTCAGCCCGGGTCCACAAGGTGATCCTCCAAGAGGGACGTGAAAGAGGATCACCTCCCTGCCTACCATCTTCAAGCCTCGTCAACTTGATCACTTCCATTTAGAGGTGCAGCCCCGAGGGGCTGACACTCGGTCTTTGGACTCTACTAGAGAATTCATCAACTCTATCTGTATTGTTTCCGAGGAAAGCTGGCAACCGGCGACTGATCTCTTCCCAGGGAGATCTATGACAGGGGCCGAGGACCGTTGCCAGGTGCTGCAGGGCTGCGTGTTGAAGGACTTTAACACCAAGTAACCTGCAAACATGTCTTATCATCGCTTAACCCCTTCTGCGCTGGGTGGAATTCCGTCAGGGTATTTCACTGATCCTTGTGGCACTCCACTAGGTAACGATGGGTTTAGACCAAAGAACCCACCAAGGCTTCTGTCCGAACCTCTCCCACCAATCACGGTCCTGAGCCATTGGTAAAGCGTTAGACTTCAGAATTAATGTAAATTGCCTCAGTTAACGAGCCAATTGTTGATCCTTAAAAGCGAGATCCTGTCGACCAGGAGAGTTCTCGGTGACTCCGCAATCCCAGGGGAAGATTCCCAGGGTAAGATTCCCAGGGTAAGATTCCCAGGGGGAATGTTCCCAGGGGAAGGTTCTCAGGGGAATGCTCCTAGGGGAATACTCCCAGGGAAAGACTCTTTGGGGAAGATTCGCAGGTTAAGACTCCAAAGGAAAGGTTCCCAGGTTAAAACTCCCAGGGAAAGGTAAGGTTCCCAGGTTAAGACTCCAGGGGGAAAACTCCAGGGGAATATTCCCAGGGAATGACTCCCAGGAGAAGGCTCCCAGTGGAAGACTCCCAGGGGAAGACTCCAAGGAAAAGACTCCCAGGGTAAGACTCCTAGGAAAAGACTCCCAGGGGAAGATTCCCAGGTGAAAGCTACAAGGGGATGACTCACATTTGTTTTTCTAGTACTTCCAAAATACATTAATGCATGTTAGCAAGTGCGCTGAGTGCAGTCTTGCTAGACTTCCCACATCCTAGACGACGGCCAGCCAGGTGTTCGTTTCATGAGATGATCTAAGAATCTAGGAATTTGTTCTCTTAGCGCATGTAACTCGAGTGTCTAAACGTCGATTTCTTTTCTATTTTAATCCGATCGCCCGGGGAATTGCAAGCATGATTTCTATCTGGTCAGTACTCTGAAATCTACATTATATAATCTGGCCAATAATGATAATATCCCTACAGACCAGAGTCATGAAGCCTTCTTTTATAATTGGGAAACAGTCTCCATAATTAAATAATAATAATAATAAATACATAAGTAAAGCAATAAATAGATAAACAAGTAAACAAATACATAAATAAATAGATAAAACAGATATATACATATAATTTGAATAAACAAGAAATAGATCAATAAATATATAAGAATAAAAATAAATGTTCCCTTTTAATTTCTACTAACCCTCCGTTCTGTTACTACCCTCCTTGATTTTCAAGGACTAAAGCGCTGGTAAAATTCAGTTTTCTTTAAGTCTCTATTTTACCACCCACTTTACTTCAACTTAGGTGCCATACTGTCCCCAAGAATAGAAGCGCTGGTTATTGCTGACTAAGTAAATATATATATTTGTTCCGTGGCAAACTATTTGTTTCTCTTTGGCAAACACTGATATAAAAAATGGAAGAGGTGATTACAAATAAACATAAGATAAAAAAAATACTGTCAATATAAAGGAACGAGATGATCCTAAGAAGACTAATCCCTTTCCTTCTAGGTGGTACTCTCCCTCCTATTGTATCTGCCGCCGGGCGATTTTATTCATCTCTGTGGCACCCGTCCCTCCCTCGATAACGAGGGGCCCGGTTCTATGTTCTCGTTTGTTCTCCAACAGTCCAGAGAACAAATGTTAATCCACAGGTGTTGTGATACGAAGTTAGACCAAGGACTTAACTGCGACCACAACCACCACCTTTGCCTTATGCTCTTGGGCAGCCAAAGTTATGCCGTCGCATTTCGGTGAAGCCACGTATCAATATATAAACGTGGAGAGATGAACAGCCGAGAACAAAAATATTCAAAGAGAATGGGGGAAAAAGTACAATTCATTTCGATAGTCATCATCCTCATTATCATTATTCTCGTCATTATCATCTATCATTATAAGTCTTTACCATTTGTCGTTATTAATCATCACCACCACCAACACCATCAAAGTTAATTGAGGAACACGGTATTTTGGAAAATCGGGAAGAGAGAAGGGGCCGGACACGGGGCGGGGATGAAGAGGCGGAGGAGGAGGAGGAATAGGGGGAAGAGAAAGAGGAGAAGGAAAAGGAAGAGGAAGAAGAGGAGGAGAGGGAGAGGGAAGAGGAATAGGAAGAGAAAGAGGAAGAAGAGGAGGAGAAGGAGAAGGAAGAGGAACAGGAAGAGAAACAGGAGTAAATGATGATGATGATGATGATGATGATGATGATGATGATGATGATGATGATGATGATGATGATGATGATGATGGTGATGATGATGATGGTGGTGATGATGATAGAGGATGAGGAAGGGGAGGATTAAGAGAAGGGGGAAGAAGGAAAGGAGGAAAAGGAGGAGGGGAGGAGGAGGAGAGGAGGAGGAGCAGAGGAGGAGGAGGAAAGGAAGAGGAGGCGGAGGAGAGAGAAGGTGGAGGAGGTGGTGAAAGAAGAGGAAGAGGAGGAGGAGGAGCAATGGGAGTGTGGTGGTGGACGAGGAGGAGGAGGAGGAGGAGGAGGAAGAGGAGGGAAGGAGGAGGAGGAGGAGAAATGGGAGGAAGAGGAGCAATGGGAGGTGGTTGTGGACGAGGAAGAGGAGGAGGAAGAGGAAGAGGAGGGAAGGAGGAGGAGGAGGAGAAATGGGAGGAAGAGGAGCAATGGGAGGTGGTTGTGGACGAGGAGGAGGAAGAAGAAGAGGAGTAGGGGAGAAGGAGGGGGA
>NC_134799.1:34322524-34330024 GCF_046742065.1 Oratosquilla oratoria | reverse complement strand
GGGATAGAGATAATAGGAAAGTGAATAAGAAAGGGAAGGAAATAAAGGGAAAAGGAAAGGAAGGAAGGGAAGGAGTGGGAGGGATATACGGGAAAGGTAAGGAAAATGGAGGAACTCCTGTAAAGATGTGGGGGCAAAAGAAAAAAAAATATCTGCGTATACGCACACGCACACGCACACGCACACGCACACACACACACACACGCGCGCGCGCGCGCAAGCACGCAAACGCACGCACACACATACACACGTGTGTCTGTATATGTTTGTGTGTGTGTGTGTATGTGTGTGTGTGTGTGTGTATGTGTGTGTGTGTGTGTGTGTGTGTGTGTGTGTGTGTGTGTGTGTGTGTTTGTGTGTATGTGTGTGTGTGTGTGTGTGTGTGTGTGTGTGTGTGTGTGTGTGTGTGTGTTTGTGTGTGTGTATGTGTGTGTGTGTGTTTTGTGTGTGTGGATATATGTATTCCCATTTAATAACGGTGCTCTTACTAGAAATTAATACTACTCATTAAGCACACAAGTAGATAAAAAAAAAAGATCATTAGAACATCTATTAGTCCTCTTTTATTTCTTCTTAATTCCTTTGTGGCCGAGAGTGCGTGCCACGGAAATTAATAAAATCGTCTGGCGGCAACATGAATAGGGGGAAGGTACCAACCGGAAGGGTAGGGGGTAAATATAGAGAGGATACAATTTTCCGTCGGAATCTGTCAGATCACTAAACCAGTTTTACGTCAGAAATGTTTATTTTGTTGTTGATTATGTCATAAATCATTGCCTCTCTTCTTTTTTTTTGTCTTTGTCCTCTCTTTTAAGGTTTATTTTACCGCTCTCTTTCATTTCGAATTTCTCGGTTCTATTTATTTTCTATTCATTGTTTTACTTTGACGGATTTATCTATACTTATCTATTAACTAATTAATTAACTAATCAATCTATTTATCTATTTATTCATCCATTTATTTTTACTTATGTAGCCGAAATGTTGGTTTTGTTATCTTTGATTTCACTTTATTATTAACTCGTCCCTTCCATTTTTTTCAATGATAATGTGTTAAACTTACTTTTACAGCAAGGCAAATATAATCTGCCGATAATTCGACAATCCTAAATATAGAATATTTTTGTTTACAAATTGTATTTCCTTGGAGTCAAATAATTATCTTTCCTTCTTTTGCCACTTCCTTCACTCACTCTCACGCCTTCCTTTCTCTCCTACAAATTGTTGGCTTATGTATCTCTGGCCGCACAACCGCGACCTCACAGCACTCGTCAACGTTCTTTAGGTACTCGCAAACTTATATGTTAGCCTGGGGATATTTTCTGTTACTAATTCATAGCATAAAAAAGAGAACAGTCTCTGTTTGCTATCTCTTTTTATGTGAAAAATAGAAATTTACAGAAAGCGCTTGATGATGTAGAGTGACCGAATGCCAGCCCGTTGGGGTTGCGTTATCTCCCCTCCCCCTTCTCCCTTTCCCGTCCTTCTCTATTTCCTTCCCTCTCCTTCCCGTCTCTCCTCCTTTCCCTCCCCTCTCCTCACCGTCCCTCCTCCTTTTCCCTCCCTCTCCTCCCATACACAACCCTTCTTCGTCAGTAAATTCCAATTTTTTCCATTTTCCTTCTTCTTCTTCTTATCTTATTTCTCCTCTTCTCTTCTTTCTTTCCTCTCCCTTTCTCGTTACCCTCCCCAGCTTCCCCGCCCAAATGTCTTTCACAAAAGTTCTGTTTTTTTTCCTCTTTCTAATTTCCTATTTTCTTCTCTTCTTTCTTCACTCCCTCCAATCTCTCCCCTCCTCCCTTCCCTCTGCCTTACAACTCCCTATTACCCATCTTTTCCTTTTTCATTCAATTCCTTCCATTGTTCTCCTTCCTCCTTATCTTCCCTTCCCTTCTCCATTCCTTCCCCCTTCCCCTTCCTTCCCTGCTTCCCCTTTTCCATCCCCTCCCCTTCCTCTTTCCCTCTTCCCCTCCCCACCCTTCCCCTCCCGGTCCTCTCCCCTCTCGCCTGGATTTACTCATCCCTGATTCATACTCACTCCATTATGTGAAGGAAATTGTGTTTTTAAAATTCTCCCATTTTTTTTCCCTTCCACCCCGAGCTTGGAGCGATAATGCCGACGTTATATAAAGGCATGGAGCCTTGCGAGGTGTTGATGGCCGTGCCTGACGTGTTTACTAATGTGTCTTCACATACCCAATTGCATATCTTCTTATGCACGTTTCAAAACGTTCAAAAGTGTTTCAAAGCATTTCAAAGAGTTTTTAAATGTTTCTAGGCATATCAAAACGTTTAAAAGTGTTTTAAAATTTAAAAACCTTTCAAAAATCTTCAAAACGTTTCTAATCGTTTTAAAACACATAAAGATGTTTCCGAAGGTATAGAAACGTTCTTAAAAATTTCAAATAGTTTAAAAAGGCTTCAGAACGTTTCTAATAGTTTCAATAGATTCAAAAGGAATCAAAACGTTCTCAAAAGCATTAATTTTTTTTCAAAACGTTTCATAGATATGTGTTCAGGTGCCAGTAAGGACACTGTCCCATAGATATAAACTGACAGAATATAACGAATCCGTGTATCCACGTATGAACATAAATGTATGTTTACATGTTCTATGAATATTCTAATGTGTATTTATATATATATATATAAATATATATACATATATATGTGTGTGTGCATATATGTACTAGATGTACATGTGTGTATGTATATTTACCTAATTGTAACATAAACCATAAGAGTTATGTTTGTGGGAGTTCCGTCTCTCTCTCTCTCTCTCTCTCTCTCTCTATCTCTCTCTCTCTGTGCGTGTATGTATAACTCAGTAGAATGAAAGGTATATACCATAGACGAGTTCGATATGAACCAGAAAGCTATTATAGAAAGGAAACAAATTTTGACAGGGAAACTCAAGCACATAAGGAAATTGGGAACAGACGCCATCGACGAAGAATGCCGCAAGCACCAATTGCAAACACACAACAGCTTCCTTGAGGAAGGCAACTTTGTTACTTAAGAAATTCGTAAACATAATTTAAGTACTAAGTCACTTGCTTGAGCCAGAATCCTGTGCAGAAAGCTTCAAGAAGTTTTAAAGCGCCAAAGGCAGGTGTGACGGTGTTTGCTTTCATTAGAGAAAAATGATTTAAAGATCATTTCAATATTGAAATTCAGACACGAAAGTTTTGGTTAAGGATCTGTACCACAAGGATTTTTTTTTAGCAGAAAAAAGTGCTTTGACTCACAAATAGCTGGTGTAAAGTACCTTGAGTGCAAATATTCCAGGATGTAAAGTCACTTCTGAACCTGAAGATGCCATTTTATTGCATACATATACCAAAAGACCCTTTCCCTTTTATAAGGGGATGGCCTAATTAAAGCATACGTACACCTTACACCCATCCCACACCCATACAAAACCCAGTTCGTTGTATCTTCCATCTTGAGCACCTAATGGATGAAGGGTCCTCTCTTACCCAGGTCGCACTGCTTAGGTCAGAGGCAATGCAGCAAGGCACAGCGCTTACACAGTAGGAGACAAACCGGGCAGGTAAGAGGCGTAGAGATCAATATCTAGCTGTATCAGTGTGCTAGTATTCTTGTTAGTTTCCTTAAAGGACAATGAGAAGACGAGAGATGGGAAATATGTGACTTTGAAAGTACCTTTATTGGAATTGTAACATTGTGAAGTATCAGAGTATCAATAAAAGCAGTTTCAAAGTCCCGTGTTTTCCTACTTTCGTTTTCTTATACCTGTATATACAAATTCTAAATATTAAAGGACAATATTTATTTCCGACATTCATTTACATTCATCTGACTCAAAGTGTGTGTAATTGATGTTAATAACATGTGAATGGCCATAATTGACAATAACGTAGTAATAGCAATATAATGTTAGTAAACACAAGTAATAAGATATTAGACATGTATCAATAAGCACTTATATAAAAATGCTGTTGGTAAGGTATATATCAGTAAACTCTGACAAAAATATTGATTATCGAATATAGAAAATATAAAAAATATTGGCATTAGAATATACATACATACATATACCAAGGGAGGTAGCCAAATCAATGAAATAGAATATTCTAAAGGTATCGATATAAGAATACTCAAAATAGAATATTATGAATAAATATCTCTTTAGTCACTTAAAACAAAACAACTAACTGGAAGTATTTTGGTGCCGTTATGTAAAATATTTATATATAGAGGGGTGGGAGTGATAGGGAGACAAGAGGAAGAGACTGGGGGCTAGGGGTGGGGGTGAGGATGGGTTGGTAGGGGGGGCGGGGGGAGAAATGGGCCAAGAAGATAAAGACCGAACGATTGCGGAGATGAATAAGGATGGGATGAAGACGATGAGGAAAAATGTAGGAGGATTACTAGATGGAACACGTGGCCTGGAAGCGAGGAGGGGAGAGGGGGAGGGGGAAAGGGGAGGGGGGACGAAAGGGGGAAAGGAAGTGGGGGAGGGGGTGGTAGGGGTGGTTAGGATCGGAGATAGGGGGTCATCAGAGGTGGTTAGGATGGGGAAAGAGGGGAGGGGAGGGGGCAGTAGGGGTGGTTAGGATGGGGAAGGAGGGGAGGGTAGGGGACAGTAGGGGTGGTTAGGATGGGGAAAGAGGGGAGGGGGAGAGGGTGGTAGGGATGGCAAAAGAGGGGGAGAGAGGGGAGGAGAGGGGCCAGTAGGGGTAATTAGGATGGGGACGATAAAGATAGTTAGGGTCGAGAGGAAAGGGGCTTAAAGGGTAGTTAGGATGAGAAAGGTGAAGGAAATTGGTAGGGGTGGTTTGGATAGGGAGAAGGGACTGTAGGGGGTGATGGTTAGCAAGAATATTTATTAGAGATAGTTGATGCGAGATAATGAAAAGTTAATTAGTAAGGGGGAATAGGATGGGTGATTTAGAGGTGTTGAGAGAAGGGAATAGAAGAACTGATATGGAGGGCTTGGGGTGGGAGTGGTTGAGGAGATGGGAGGAGAGTTGGGGAAGAATGGAGGTAGTGTGATAGGGTGAAGGGAGTGTGAGTGAACAAGAGAAGGATTGGAAGATGCAGAGTGGCGGAGGTCAGGAGTTGAGGATGTTCGAGTCCTGCTGGACGGCAAGCGAGTACGCAGTAAGGGCACACTACATTAAATTTCCTTCGCTTCAGAAAGTCCTCAGTAAGGAGGAAGTACCGTCCTTGGTACTCTCTGAGAAGGGAAACCATGAAGTTAAACAGGATCATATACACACAAACACACACAAACACACACAAACACACACACACACACACACACACACACACACACATATATATATATATATATATATATATATATATATATATATATATATATATATATGTATGTACAACACTAAATGGGTCCCAGTGTTTAGAGATACATATTCTAACAACTACAATGCACTTTAATTCTAAGCCATCAACATCGGGAGAACCAATGGATGCCAATATGCAGAAATTGAAATACGGTACTGCCAAGGACTCGAAGCCGGGTTCGAGTCCTTGATAGTACCGCATTTCAATTTCTGCATGTTAGCCTCCAACGGGTATCCCGATGTTGATGGCTTTTAATTAAAGTGCATTGTAGTTGTTGATATATATATATATATATATATATATATATATATATATTTACATATATATACATAAAATATATATATATACACTAAATATATATATATACATACATATATATACACATATATAAACATACATATATATATACATGTATATATATATACATATATATATATATATACATATATATATACATATATATATATACATATATATACATATATATATATACATATGTATATACATATACATAAATATATATACATACATATATATATACATATGTATATACATATACATAAATATATATATATATATGTATATACATATACATAAATATATGTGCATATATATATATATATTTATATTTATATATATACATATATATTTATACATATATGTATATATATATATATATATATATATATATATATATATATGTATATACTGTATATATATGGATTGACGGGTTGAGGTATACCAGTATTCTAAGAGGAGTTCCTCAGGGTTCCGTTCTTGAACACCTTCTATTCATAGTATATTTATATGATACAGATCACGGACTGAAATTTATTGTCTCTTAATTTGCTCATGATACAAAACTGTGGGGAATGGCAAATGATCACTTAAACCAATCAGATATTCAAGAAGATTTAGATAAACTACAGCAATGATCTGAAAAGTGGCTAATGAAACTTAACACAAGTAAATGTAAGGTTATGCACATAAATAAGAATAACAATACGTACGTTTACAAGTCATCTGGAAATTTGTTAACAAAAGTGGATCCTGAAACGGATCTCGGCGAAATTATCAGTGATGATCTTAAATCATCTAAGCAGTGTATTTCCGTCTCAGAGAGGGCAAATATGATTCTAGGACTGATTGCGCGATCTTTTGATTCTAAAAGTCTGTTATTATGAAGCCATATAAATCGTTAGTCTGTCCTTCTCTTCCCGTGTGGCCACCAAATCTCATTAAAGACAATGACAGATTGGAAAAAGTACAACGGTGAGCCACAAAACCAATTCCAAATATCAGATATAAATCATACGAAAATCGACTATAACATATTAATGTATTTTCCACAAGAAAAGTGTAGAGTCAGGGGTGATTTGATACAATTCTTTAAGATTCTAAAGGGAAATGACAAATTCAAAAGTGACGAAATCTTCACAATGATTGCGAATCAAAAAAGAAATAATGGTCTCTAACTCTCAGGAAGAAGATCAAATTTAAAAGTGGGTAGAAACAACCGCACCAAACGTGTAGTAAATGAATGGAATAAACTCCCAGTACAGGCAGTGCAATGTAGTTCAGTTCGAAGCTTTAAGATTCATTTAGATAAGATAAGCACCTAAGTAATGTACTGCAATGCCTGCCATTTATTCTTTTTTATTTATCTATTTATTATCATATGTTTATTTTCCATTATTCATTATTCATTATAAATTACTGTTATTTTTCTGTTTGTTTATTATTTGTCATTATCTATTTTCTATCTTATTAATTTATCTATTTTCTTCTTGCATGCGACCTAGTTATGGACCAAAAGGTTTACTATCGGCACGCTCTTCCTTTGTAATCCTTTGATAAGAAGTGGAGAGGGGAACAAATAGATAGTAGGTTGAGTGTAGCATGAATAGATAGGAATACTACGAGGAAGTAGTAAGAAATGAATATGTGATAGAGATCATAGTTATGGGGATAGAAGCACTAGTAGGTGCAGGGTGAATGGGGAGAGGAAAGGAGTAATAGATGGGTAGTAAGGAAGAGGGAGAATGGGCAGATGGGGGATAAGGGGAGTGTGGGAAAAGGGGGAGGTAATTGGCAAAGGGTAAGAAGATAATTGGTAAAGGGTAAGAAGATAATTGGCAAAGGGTAAGAAGATAATTGGCAAAGGGTAAG
>NC_134799.1:34295024-34302524 GCF_046742065.1 Oratosquilla oratoria | reverse complement strand
CGGGAGGGATATAGCTGTCGATCACGAGTCCAACATGTGATCCAAGACCATGGTGAATCACATACATACACTAGTTTTCATTACTACCTTTTTTCTCCTCCCCCTTTTCCATATTACCCTATTTACTCTTTCCCATCTCCTCACACTTGTCCCTTTTCTCCTCCTCTCCTTTTCCTTAATACTACTCTTCTTTCCTCTCGCCCCTCCTCCACATCCCATACCTCCTCCACATACCACCCCTCCTCCGTCTCCCACTCCTCCTCCCACACCTCCTCGTCCTTCCACCCCTCTCCCTCTTCCACACACCCTTCCTCCTCCTCCTCCTCCTCCTCCTCCCACCCTTCTCCTCATCCTCTTACCCATCCTCGTCCTTCCATCCCTTTCCCTCCTCCACCCACCCCTCCTCCTCCTCTTGCTATCCCTCCTCTTCCTCCTCCTCCCACCCTCCTCCTCCTCCCCCTCCCACCCTCCTCCTCGTACTCCCACCTCTCTCCCTCTTACATCCCTTCTCCTCTTGCTACCCTTCCTCTCCCTCCTCCTCCTCCTCCCACCCTTCTCCTCCACTCCCACCCCCTCCTCCCCCATACCTCCTCCTACCTCCCCCCCCTCTTATCACCCCTCCTCCTCCTACCCTTCGTCCCCCTCCTCCCACCTCTCATCCACCTTCCACCTCTCCACCTTCCACTTCTCCTCCCCTTCCTCCTCTCCACCTTCCACTTCTCCTCCCCTTCCTCTTCCACTCTTCCCCATTCCCCTCCCTCCCCTCCTCCTCCTCCTCCTTCCCTCCTCATCTACCATCCACCCATTCACCTCTCACTCCTTTTCTTCCACCCCTTTCCCTCCTCCTCCTACACTTCCATCTTCTCCAGCCCTCCTCCTCCCCCCACCCATCCTCCTCTTCCTAAACCTTCCATCCATCCTCCTCCTTCCACTCCTCCTCCTCCTCCTTGCACTTGTGGATTATCGTTTACCAGCGCTTCTATCTTCGTGGAAATCTCGCGCCGCTGTTGCGCGATAAAGAAACAGATAAGATTTGATTAGGCAGAGCCTGCGCCGCCAGGTGCTGAGTAGCTACGGCCGAAGCCATCACCTTTGCCCTGTGATGCGCTTTGGGGACTGTAACAAACACTTCCTCTAGCTGGGAATCGGAGAGAAGTGAGTGCGGGACTCGAACCCGGAACTTGAAGATTACGAGGCCCGACTACACCAACAGTGCAAGTTTTACTTCCTTATTTTCAAAATCTCCTACCTCGCCATTTTCACCCTTAGATTACGATCATTCCTCCCATCTCTATGTCAATACTCCCTGATCGTGGTATACTCCTCCCAGTGTGACATGGTGATCTCCCTACCTCTCCTATCCCTACTCCTGTATTCCCCCAATTCCCCCATCGCAGGCTTCATCTCCCCCGTCCTCTTCACCCTAACCTGACCTGCCCACTTCTCTTATCTTCATTCTTGATCCCATCAACGTTATCCTTACACTTGTCTCTCTCTTCTCCCCCGCCCCTCTCTTTCTTCTCTCTTTTCTCTCATCCTCTTTTTCTCTCAGAGCGTTTGGGTGTGTGGAGGGATTACCCACATCCACTACCTTCTCTCTGGTTGAAGGATAGAAGCGCTGGTAAACCACAGTCCGTGATAACCATCTTTATTTGTGTGGTGGTATTGATGCCGGGCTGTTGTTCTCGTGCGTGCTTCTTTGTTGTTGATTGTTTAGCTATTGGAAAGGGTCCCGTGTATTCAGACCACCTTGAGTTAAAGACAACAACAACAATTACAATAACAATAACAATAACAAAAGCAACAGCTACAACAACATCAACAACAACGACAACAACAGCCACGGGAACAACATCAGTAACAACAACGACGACAGCTACAAATGATTATGATATAAGGTAAAAAAAAATTACGAGACTGACTCGATCCTACGACATTCACCCCCTCCCTCCCTCCCTCCTGCTCTCTCTCCCCCTCCCCATCCCCCTCCCAACTCCATCCCCATCCCGCTATCCCCCTCCCCTTTCTTCTATCCCTTCTCCCCCTCGCCCCTCACCCCTCCCCTTCACCCTCCCCCAATCTCCCCATCTCACCCGTCACCCTTGATATAACTTATACCCCATCCCAACACCCATTACTCCTCCCTCCTCCTCTCCTCCTCCTCCCTCCCTCTCCTCCCCTCCCATACCTACCCCTTATTCTTCCCTCATTTCATTCCCCTACTCCCCTTTACACCCTAAATCACCTTTCCTACGACCCCTTACCCATCACGCCTGTCCGCTTCTCTTTCACCCTACCTTCACCCATTCTCCCCAGATCAAAATATTCACCCTTCTCCCCATATCAACCCTCACCCACACTATTCCAACCCCTTACTTCTCCTTTCCCGTCCCTTTCCACCCGAATCTGTTCCTAACCATGATTACTCCTCCCCCAGCTTCGCTCCTCCACATTCCCCCCTTCCTTCCACCCACCTTTCCCACTGCCTACCTTCTCCCGTCCCACTTCCCTTCCCCCTATCCGTCCTCTCCCTTTACCCTCTCCCTAACTCCCCCCTATCTTCATTCTTCGTCTCATCCCTATCTCTTCCCTCCGTTCCCCCTCTTCTCTTCTCACCTTCTCCCCATTCTCCAACTCCTTCCCTATCCATTACTTTTCTCCTACCTCCTTCAACCCCACCCGTTCCCCTACCCCTTCCCCCTCCTCCTCCCCTCCCCTCTCCCCCTCCCCAAGGCAGCCCGGTGTGGCCCGCCGTGCCACCGCAGCCGGGCGCTGGGGGCTAGCTCTCTCTCGCGCGCTCTCTCTCTCCCTGCGGTAATAATTTGTTTTATTCATACAATCTGGTTTAAATGTGTCCCGCGTGTGTCGTCCAACAAATCACAAGTAAATAGAGAAACCACGGCAGCACTACTATCTTATCAAATGCGACCACACACTCCCACTCCCGCTCTGGCCACTCCCTCACGCCCTCCCTCACTCCCTGACTCACTCCACCTCCCCCACCACTACCACCACCTTCGCTTAGCTACTTGTGTCTCACGATTCTCACGATTTTTTCTCATTTAGGGCATCTCTCTCTGCAATGTTAGAAAATACTATAATCATCTTCATCATTCATGTCCATATTCAACGAGATTACTCATCTTCATTACTCAGAGACCTCATCTTCAGCTACTTCTCATCTTCAGCACTCTTTCTGATCTTTACTCTCATTGTGAATCATCTTCATTACTCATCTTAGTTATCTTCAGTACCTCTCTCTCATGTCATTCATCTTCACCTTTTACACTACTCATTGTGAATCATCTTCATTACTCATCTTTGTTATTTTCAGTAACTCTCATGTCATTCATCTTCACCTCTTACACTACTCATCTCTGTAAATCCTACTATTCATTTTTTGTCACTCACCATTCATGCTAATCATCACCAATCGCATTGCTCCTACTCATACTATTCTCACTACTCATCGTCATCACTTCTACTATTCATTTTTCACCACTCATTCTGTTTTGTTTTCATCGTATCCACTAGCTATATTCACTCATTTTCACCTTATTTCTACTCATATTCTCCTCTCATACTACTCATTTCCACCAAGCCTACCATACACAATCTAACCTACGCCCATTCCCCCCTACCAGCTTTCCCTTGGATATTGCTTCCACTTTTCTTATTACAAGAGTCCTCGACATTTATCAACAATGCAAGATGCATGCATCACTGTTACTGCAACAGAGCTTCTGCATGGCACATAATAAGCATGCACAGCTGCTTGCACAAGTACGAGCCCACGTATGTGGTCTTGCTACAAGAGGGTCATGCAGCTCTGCAAGCACGCATCTGTCAGGCACATTCGTCTTAAGAACTCCTAATGTTCATGCAGTCTCATGAGTGAGTTGAATCGGCGTATCACTGAATGGGTTTATTTTCCAACCCCGCCTCTTCCATCTTTCTCTCTTTCCCTTTTTCTTTCCATCTCTTTCTCCGTCCCTTTCTACTTCTCCTTTATAATCTTCTCCCTATTTATTTTTGTATTTCTATCTCTTTATTCTTGTATGTGCATGTTTGTTTGCGCGCACGCATGTGAGTGTTTGTTTGTGTGAGTGTTTGTTTGTGTGTGTGTGTGTGTGTGTGTGTGTGTGTGTGTGTGTGTGTGTGTGTGTGTGTGTGTGTGTGTGTAAGCGTGAGTATGTCGCACGTGCACGGGCCTACATTCATGCGCGTGTGTATGCGTGCCTGCCTGAGCGTAGTTCCCACTATTGTCATCTCGGGGCCATGGCACACCTATGACGTCACACTGTAGCAAGGTCACGATTTGAAGAATTCGTATTCTGTAAAATTCGCTTACCATAAGTAATTTTTATTTATCAATAATTGTTACCCCGCTGGAACTTGCATTATGGAAATATAACATTATTAATACTTTTAGGTCTCTCATATCTGTAAATGTTAGTATTATTATTCCATAAAATCTAAATTGTAATCTATAAACCAAATTATTCGCGGTGCTCCTGTGTATTATATCCTTCTTGCATAAAGAATTATGTCTCAAAGAGATGACAGTGGCTTTGCTCGCCTATACCACGCATTTTAATTTCAATAAACAAGTCCCGGGAGAATTGGAGTTTTCTTAATTCCATCCATTCCCTCACTGACGAATACCTTTACCATCTGTAGTAGCATACTACTACAACACAGGTCACTGGCGCTGCTGACCAAGTGGCAGCCGGTGTCAGTGCCATCTCTTCTGGCACTGTCAAGTCTTCGCGATGAATAAAATCGTTTGTCACCTTTTCACTAATTAACATAAAAATGTCGTATTAAGTTAAAAAGAACACTCCTGGATTATCTTAACTGAATGAAATTATCTGATGGCATCTAGAACAACTATAATTAGGATAGTTTTAATGTACAATTCTTGTCACATAATCCTCTGAGTCCCGAAAAGTGGCAACAGCGCTTGTGTTCCCAGGCTGAGATGTAATGCAAAGATCGGTTATAATTAACAATAGAATATGTTCATTTAACATCACCCTACCCTCGAACGATACACTCACGCTGTTGCCACATAAAAAAAAAAAAAATAGAAAGAAAAAGAAAGAAAGAAAAATAGGTTTGCATATTACAGTGATTGATTCATGATCTTATTTGCCAGACAGTTTGGCGTGCCAGTCTCCATTTATGGCACATCTGTTATTATCTATGGCAGGTCCCTATTGTTGCATCCAGTGGTACTGTACTTTCATCACTACATGTATATTACGGCGTCACACATTTTTCCATTGTGTCCTTTTATCATGTTCATGTCTCCAGCAATATTTTTGTTATCTTATGTACCCAAAGACGAGTCTTAAATGTACACAAATGACATCAGAACCTGGGAAATGAGCGCGTGCAACGAAAGAGAAATGTCTGGAATTTGATCGCAAAATTTTTATTTTCAACGTCTTTCAAAATTACGTGATCTTACTCAGAAAATAAATCTTACTTATTGTAAGAGACTAATAAGTGAAAGTTTCTACAATCATTGAGATTTATATTCAGTGTTAATCCCCGTATGGAGTATTGACTGAATGTGACATTCCTAAACACTAGAGCCATTCAGCATTTTTCTATGCATACCAACTCGTCTCCGCTCAGAAATGAATATTCATACTGATCACTCTTGACTACTTTTATCCCTCTGTTCTGCTGTCATCCTTCTTAAATATTTCCTTTTACCACCTGTGCGACTCAACTTCTCAGAAGCAATATTGTCCCAAGTGATAGACCTATATCTATTCTATCTATATACCAAAAGCTTTTTCCCCCTTATAAGGGAGGTAGCCAAATGAAAGGTATGTAACTACTCCCATCCATTCCACTCCCTTCCACTACCCTTTCCCCCCTTATCATCTTAGCTCCTCATGGAAGACGGGTCATCCCTGTATCCCGCCCACTACCCTGGATCAGAAGCAATGTAGCAAGACACAGAACATCCACAACAGGTCCGGTTCACTTAATCGGCAGCCCCCCCCCCCTCTCCGTCCCCTCATGCAGGAAAATAGCAAACGGGGAGAAATCCCTTCGGGCTGCGTCAAAATATCATTCACACATAAGCACCCTTTACCCACACCCCCCGTGCCACCATTTCCTTGCATAAAGCTATCATCTATACACAGTGAGTCTCTATTCATTTCTATATCCTACTTTCTCCCTTCCTTGCTTAAAAGACATTTCCCTCTTCCTCAACGCTCCTTCATCCTATCCATCCATCTCATCCACGGTCGTCCCTTCAAGTTTACTTTCTCCACCTCGGCCCTCCAAACCTCTTTTACTAATCTTTCATCACTCATTCTTTCCAAATAATAGAAGCGCTGAGTATTCCCGATAAAGCCAAGGAGCACCGTGGGTCTTGTCCTCCAGCGCAAAAGTCACGGGAGGAAAACTAAGATCTCTTTCTCTCTCTATCTATCTATCTATCTCTCTCTGTTTCTCTCTCTCTTTCTCTTTAACACACACACACAAACAGGACAAGGGATGCGGTGCTCTTGGGACGCTACATCACTTGGAAGAGAGTGCGGCCGCATATTTAGGGGCGGCGGCGGTGGCCTGGGGGTGGGGGGACTCGCCCGAGGCCAGGGTGGAAACTGGTTAAAGCTGTGATTGTGAAAGGTTTACTAAGTGTAATTTGTGTGAGTGGCGAGAAAGAGGGAGTAGGGGGAGGGAGGGAGGGAGAGAGGGAGGGGAGAGGGAGGGGGAGAGAAAGTGGAAGGGAAGGGAAAGAAAAGGGTGAGGAGAAATAAAAGAAAAGGGGAGAGAAGAAGGGGGGTGGTGAACAAGGAGACAGGTGAAAGGGAAAAGAGGAAGGATGGAGGAAAAGAGAAAGAGAGTAAAGTGATGATAGAAGAGAGAGACGAACTGAGAAATGAGAGCAAAGTGGGCGAAAGGGAGAGAAGGGAGGGACAAAGTAAGGGGAAAGTGAAGAGAGGACGGAAACAAGAGGATGAAGGGTAGGGGAAAGGGTAGGGGGAAGGGGAAGGTTGAGGGAGAGTAGGAGGGTAACAGGCAGGAGGATGGTCAAGGTGAGGGAGAGGATCAGGAAAAGGAAAAAGTAGTGGGAGGGACTGAGGGAGAGAGAGGAGGAGGAGAATGAGGGAGAGAGGGAAGGAGGAGGAGAATGAGGTAGAGAGGGAAAAATAGGAGTAGGAGAGAGGGGAAAGGGGAAGAAGGAGGGAAATGAGGGGAGAGGGAATCTGACGACTCCGACAAAGAAGGGGGTCCTTCCCACCAAGCCGAACCCGAACCCCAACATCGGGTAGGGAATACGAACATGACTGTGTTTGGTTCATGAAACGGATCTCCCGAAGGTCAGGCAGCCGGTTCCCAGGTGCGAGGCTGAATCTGTGGTTGGTGTTCGGTTTACCGTTCCCGATGCTGTAAGTCGGATTCGGTGTGACTACTGTGAAATCGGACCACATATTACAAAGATGATATAGATGAAAATGACGACAATGA
>NC_134799.1:34267524-34280024 GCF_046742065.1 Oratosquilla oratoria | reverse complement strand
GGGAACTAATTGCAAGCATGTTTGCGCGGACACACACACACACACACACACACACACACACACACACACACACACACGCACACACACACACATGCACATGAAATGCATGCAGTGGGTTTAAGATTTCTCGCCAAGTTTTGCTTCGTCGGTTTAGGAGACTTATGGTCTCTGGCCCTGTTAAAAACCTTACCACCATCAAATTTTCTGACGTCATTTGCAGACTTTTTTTTAATGGGGGGGGGGGATGAAGAGGCTATAGTTAGTTGATACTCAACTGATTTTTGATCCATAGCATCCCCTAAACTGAATAAAATCTTCAAACTATTAGCCAGAAAAAAGTTTCATAGACTCCGTCTCCAGGTTGAAGATACTCAATGAGGCAAAGATGAGCAGATGTACAGTTTCCTACACTTCCTACGTGACCATAGAGTTTGATGTCACCAAGAGAGAGCGCAGTGATGTGTGACCACAAGGATACACTTGATACGATTTCTTTCCATCCGGATACTTTTTTCGGTCACTGTACAGGAAATCAAACTATTCAAAGATATGGTGACTAATGACTCTGTGGTCACAGTAGGAGGAGGACCTCGTCAAAGGGTGATGACAGACACTTCCATGCCTTGATAGGGCCATTCCAGGAAATGGGCGTAGGGGTTTCGGTCACGGCGGTTTTCAATTAGGGTCCACGGTCTCTTCGGCAGCAGTGGGCCATTTGTGGACCCACAGGTGATCCTCAAGGTGTTCATGCACCTATGTGTGTGTGTGTGTGTGTGTGTGTGTGTGTGTGTGTGTGTGTGTGTGTGTGTGTGTGTGTGTGTGTGTGTGTGTGTGTGTGTGTGTGTGTGTGTGTGTGTGTGTGTGTGTGTGTGTGTGTGTGTGTGTGTGTGTGTGTGTGTGTGTGTGTGTGTGTGTGTGTGTGTGTGTGTGTGTGTGTGTGTGTGTGTGTGCGCGCACGCGTGCGTATGTGCATGCATGTATATAATGTATACATCAACATGCACCTTTTGTATGTACTCGTACATTTACAACTAAACACAAACAAACGGGTCATTAAGAGGCGACCTCCGTCCGAAGTCGAAATAGGTAACGAGGCTCTCTGTGTGCGAGATCAGGCCTCAGTTCAGATCCATCATTCATTCTTCGTGAGCTTCCACTTCTTTCAATTTCGAGCCCGACAGCGGGGCACCCGCCTCAGTGCCCCGCGCGCGCAAGACGAGGAATTTGGCGGGTCTAATGATCCGAGGTGACAACTTTTGTTGGGATTATGAGACCCGAACTAGACGTGGTTGAGGGGTTCTGGAGCGGCTGGGGGGGTTGAGGTGGGGGTATGAAGGGGGTTAAGGGTTGGGGGTGGTACTGAGGGACGGGGGTTATGGGTAGAATCACGCAGGGTAGGGAGAGAACCTGAGGGATGTGGGGAGAGAAGCACCTCTGGTTGAAGCTGAAGAGGCGCCAGGCGATTTTGTCCACTTTCATGGCACCTCTCCTGGTAGAGAAGAGGTTACAGTCATCGTTAATTAACACCTTACGTACAAGGGGGTACTATTCCTTGTATCCAGGTTGTCGTTAAGCGATTCTTTTCATTCCCTGTGGTAACCCCTTTCGTATCGATAGCGTTCAATTTAGTGACTTTGTGAGTTAGGAGCTGGTTACTTGAAGATTTTAGATGTTCACTAAGTACAGTTGCACGACAAATATTAGTCCCTATTTTCTTCCAAGTACTTTGTTCCTGAAATACAAAATCGATCTTGACAAATACTCTCTGAAAGTAAGGGCAACATTGGATAGATATATAGTGAGAGAATGAGTGTTATAAGGAGGAAAGAAAAGGAGATTGTGGCAAATTGTGTGGGAAAGTTTGCGGTGGTAGTGGAGGAGGAAGATGAGGGAAAAGTGGAAGAAAAGGAGAAGAACAGGGCCTTCCGGAGATTCTGCGCAATTATATCGCAAAGTCCTCCGCAATTGCATCACAAAGTAACTTTTCAAGAGGAAGAAGATAGTAGTTCCGCAATCGTTCCGCAAAGTCTTCGTGGGTAGAAAGAGGAGAAAATCTTCGCTATCCCACCGCAAAGTCACCAGGAGAAAGATAACCCCCTCCGCAATCATTCCGCAACAAATTCAGAAAGTGTCCAGCACCTCCGCAATACTACCGCAAAAGTCTTCAGGTAAAGCCCTCTGAGGTATAACGAATTCAGTAGACCATGGCATTTGCGCGGGGGGATCGACTTCAGGGATCATAGAGGAGAAGCCTGAGGGTTCCCTGGAAGCACCCTGAATCACAAGATAAGGGCAACCCTTTCGGTACCAGGTTCAGAATAAAATCCACTTGGGGGTAGCCAGAATATAATCATCAAAGTGTGTCAATACAGTCTTCACCCCATAGGTATGGAGACGTTCTTCAAACACTTTCATTTGGCTAAGAACAGACGATTTATGAAACTTAAGAGGAGGACTCAAGGGTTCTCGATAGTCCCATACATTCTTCAGACCGACGTTTATCCTTTCAGTTCCATACAATCGCCTGTTCTTGGTCAGTAGAAAATTAATAAAATACGTCACCGTATTTAAGGGGGTAGGTGAGATCCAGAACAAAATATCTTTTGTATGTCATTATAGTGATTATATATTTTGTTCTAGCCATCGCTAGGCGTTTATCCTTGTCTGAGGGCAACGTCCAGTGGTGAAAGTTCGATGACTTTTGAAGTCCCTAACGCAACACCGAGGCAGTACTTCTTGGAACTACTGTACATTTCGTATGCTCTGCTCGGCACTCTCACTATACGAACTAGCGTGTAAGGGTGACAATCGCTATGATACCCGATAATAAAGTCAACCTTATGTCCGTGACCCACATTGATAAAGACCAACTTGGTAATGTTGGAAATCTTTGTAGCTCTTCCCTGCCATACAGTCCTGTCTATTCCATCCTGGTTGTTCTTATGCAACTCTTTCCAGATTAATAGAACTTCCCTTAGTTTGCGCTAACTATGGATGGTTTCCCGGTGACACCCCTATGGATCAGGGTCATGCAGCACTCCTTTATGATTGGAGATTTATCTCCACTCAGGGAAGAAATGCTGATCACTTTCAACTTTTACAATCCCCTCTGCTTGCATTTCCTCCTACTTTGCCGCCTTTACAATTCCACCTCGTCCACTCGATATTGTCCTTAAGGATAGAAGCACTAATTACTGTCAATAGAAATACTCTCCACTTGCATATAACTCTGGTTTTAGAAACAAATCTGTTTTTGCCCGCCTGTGAAAAATACATTCCTGTGCGTGGACTCCTATGGAATTCTTTTTATTAATATTATCATTATCATTATTATTTATTTATCTATTTATTCATTTATTTATTTTATCTGGTGTCACTTGACATCTAGTGCAAAAGTCCGACGACAAGGCCTTTGACGCCTCCCCGGCCGACCGAAAGCTCATTGGTCAATCCCCAGTACTCGTCATTTTCTCGTATATACAAGAATATAGTACGAGTATATTCCTAAACCTAAATATTTCTAATATGTTATGTCATCTCGTTAAGACCGTGAATATGTTCATAAAAGTCAAAATAAATTCAGAAAATATTTTATGAATGTCATTGCCATGTAATCCAGAATACATACCTTAAAGAAATATGTACAGAAACCCAACAATTACATAGAAAAGACAAGGAACACCACTGCTATAGATAAAGCTCTACTGTATATATACATAAATACTACATTTCTCACCATACACCAGGTAGGGCTATGCCCTGTCAGCGATGATGCCTCACGAAGTCCCTCCACAAGTCCCTATCAGCATAAATACTACAATTTCACAAAAAAAAAAAAAAAAAAAAACACCGCCAAGCCATCCTGAAGGCATACCTTCACCAAGGACCACACCAGCATTCTCCATTTCTCCTTATCATACGGGACAAGAGACAAGTCCATTAGTATGGGATGGAGACCAGCATCTTCTCTCACAGGGACCCTTTCTCCAGAAACTAATTCAGTCCTTCGTAGTGCCCAAGACCTCTACATTCAAATGGCCATCCCTCACCTGAATAAAATTATCCTTTGTTTAACATAACAACATCTACGATATAGATCACAAGGCAGAGGTAGATAGCTGGAGTCATTTTGGTCCCAATGGGCATTACCTCAAATAAATCACCCAGTGCCAGCCAAAACAAAATTTAGAAATAATTGCTTTAATAGGTAGGGAATTTTCCTTTAGCTGAGTAAGACTGAAAACATGATGACACTAATCAAATCGCACAGCTTAATAAAATTATCTTCTGCAAACAATAAGTAAATGAACTAGTAGATAAATAAATAAATGAATATATATATATATATATATATATATATATATACATATACATACATATACATATATATATATATATATATATATGATGTAAGCGGAATAGGAAACACAGGAGTCTTAGTCTTGAGTTTATTCCTGACTAGTTTCGCAGGTATGCTTTTTCAAAGGAATATGTGTACAAACGGGCTGTGGGCATTATATACATGGGGTAAACCTCACCACCTCTCCGAGTTGCCATAGTTGGTGGCGAATGTGAACATCACATTGTGGCTCACGTAACAATGAAGACATTTTTACAATTAAATATGATAACACTAATACCAAAGAAATTATTAATAGAAAATGTAACAATAGTAGTGATAACGATGAAGATAAATATTTAATTAATAATATTAACAATAATAACAAAAATGATAGTAGCAATACAGGAAATAATAACAATAAAATAAAAGTAATAACAATAAAAACTATAATAAAAATAAAAATGATAATACTAATAACCAAGAAATAAAAATAATTATTAATAGTAATTATGACAATAATAGTGAAAACAATGATAATAAAAACGAAAAAAAAAATTAATTAAATATTTAAATAGTAACAATAATAATAACAATAATAATAATAGAGATAATGAAAGTAATAATAATAAAGATGGTAATAATAAAAATAAATATAATGATAGAAATAATAAATAATAGTTATAATAACAATGATAATAATAATAATAGCTAAAGGACTACACAAGAAACAACGGAAAATAATTGAATCACTTTACATTGCCAACCACAAAAACACAAACAAGAGAACTGGTGACTCGAAATGGACAAAATCTACCGCGACACTTGCCCTCCAAGAATGTAGATACCTTTTTCCCACTTCGGCCTACCCTCTCCAGCTTTCTTCCTTTCACTCTGAAGTTCCTCCATGCTACCTTGCCCCAACTTTTTATCATAATTTATTCTTTTAATGCTATTTGTTACTATTTATTTTCAACACTATTATTATTATTATCATTGTTATTATAACTATTATTTATTATTTCTATCATTATTTTTATTTTTATTATTACCATCTTTATTATTATTACTTTCATTATCTCTATTATTATTATTGTTATTATTATTGTTACTATTTAAATATTTAATTAATTTTTTCGTTTTTATTATCATTGGTTTCACTATTATTGTCATAATTACTATTAATAATTCTTTTTATTTCTTGGTTATTAGTATTATCATTTTTATTTTTATTATAGTTTTTAGTTTTTATTATTATTACTTTTATTTTATTGTTATTATTTCCTGTATTGCTACTATCATTTTTGTTATTATTGTTAATATTATTAATTAAATATTTATCTTCATCGTTATCACTACTATTGTTACATTTTCTATTAATAATTTCTTTGGTATTAGTGTTATCATATTTAAATGTAAAAATGTCTTCATTGTTACGCGAGCCACAATGTGATGTTCACATTCGCCACCAACTATGGCAACTCGGAGAGGTGGTGAGGTCCACCCCATGTATATAATGCCCACAGCCCGTTTGTACACATATTCCTTTGAAAAAGCATACCTGCGAAACTAGTCAGGAATAAACTCAAGACTAAGACTCCTGTGTTTCCTATTCCGCTTACATCAACCTGTCAGAATGTCTCAACAATATATATATATATATATATATATATATATATACACGTAAACAAGTAAACAGATAATAAAAAAAATTACTAAATATACAGGTAGGTAAATATATAAATAAATAAATGAAAATACCAAGTAGATAAAAACAATTAAATAACTAAATAAATGAATGTCTATTTCTCATTAACCTTTTTAATCCCCCAAGGCATTTACTTGCTTCTCTCATTCTACAGTCGATCTCCACCTCCACTCCTTCCTTTCCCGCTATATTTGCTCCCAAGTATCTAAAGCTATTCACTCCCTCCAGTCTCTTTCCCTTAATACTCACTTCCAATTTGGTTCCATTCTCTCCGCTTGTACGAGTACATTTCATCACCTATCATTTACCCACATTTATCTTCAACGTCCCTCTTTTGCACCTTCCCAAACTCCGTCACTAATTTCCTTAATCCCTCCTCTGATCCTGCTACAAGCGTATATATATATGTATATATATATATATATATATATATATATATATATGTATATATATATATATATATATATATATATATTATACATATACATATATATATATATATGTATGTATATACTCGTGTATATATATATATAAACACACACACACATATATACATATATATATATATATATATGTATATATATTCATATACATACATACATATATGTATGTATGTATATGAATATATATATATACATATACGAGGGGTGATTGAAAAATTCGTGGCCTATATTAGAAGGACAGAAGGTACAGACTTGTAGCTTTTTCACACAAAACCTAATCTTTCTAAAGCCAGTTTAAGAATTTTCAAGCCTTGAACGTAATGTATATATATATATATATATATATATATATATATATATATATATATATATATATATATATATATATATATATATATATATATATTGTTTTATAGATAATTGATTTGTTATAGTAAGGTATTGTAGGGAAAATGGATAAAATTGCTCATCAGGCAATCATACAACATCTCCACATCAAGGACTTAACTCCAAAGAAAATTCACGAAGACAATGCTCCTTCATACAGCATGGTTAAAAAAATGGGCAGCTGTTTTCAAACAGGGCAGAGACAACCTGGAAGTTGATCCTCGTCAAGGAAGGCCTGCCTCTGTCATAACTCAAGAAACCATCGACAAAATCCATGACATATTGCTCACAGATCGGTGTTTGGCTAAACGTTTTATTGAGACAGATTTGGGCATTTCCCAGAAACATATTCATGCAATTATGCACAACCATCTTGAAATGACGAAGGTCCCAAAACTTCTTGGACCTGATCAGAATCGTTTGCGATGCAACATGTCAAAGAACAATCTTGCCATTTTTCATTCTGATCCACAAAGATTCATCCGGCAATTTGTGACCATAAGTGAGACTTGGGTTCACCACTTCCAGCCTGAGTCGAGAGAACAATCAAAACAATGGAAGCATTATAGATCTCCAGCTCCAAAGAAGGCCAATTCGGTGGTCTCCGCAGGGAAGGTGATGGGTTCTATTTTTTGGGATTCTGAGGGGGTACTACTAATGGATTATCTAACAAAGGATCAATTCATACTATGCCAACTTAATAAGACAGCTGCGAGAGGAAATTAAGAAAAAACGGTGTGGAAAGCTGTCATTAAGGGTGCTTTTCCATCAGGACAATGCGCCAGCACACAAATCCTCCATGGATATCGCTACCTTGCACGATTGCGGCTTCCAGCTAGTTGAACATCCGCCCTATTCAACTGATTTGGCTCCCTCAGACTACCATCTTTTTCTCAAGATGAAAACAGAGCTCAGCAGTCAATATTTCGCCGCGGATAATGACGTCGTTGACGCCGTAGAAGTGTATTTGGAGGACAAAGACTCAAGCTTCTAAGAAGAGGGGAGCCATAAACTCCACGACCGTTGGAATAAGTGTATAAACTTACAAGGGGATTATGTTGAAAAATAAATGTATCAGTATTTCATAAAATAAATTTTTGTACCTTAAGCCACGAATTTCTCAATAACCCATCGTGAATATATATATACCTACACAAACACACACAAACACACACACACACACACACACACACACACACACACACACACACACACACACACACACATATATATATATATATATATATATATATATAATTCTGCCTGCTGCTAGACTTTATTCATCAAAGCAAAACGCCTTATGAAGTGCTTTATCATTGTAACCAGTAATATATGCAATCATGTAAAAAGAATATACACATATAACTCAGCGGAGTCACGCACACAGTGTCGGTAACCACAAACGTTGACGCAAAACCACAAAACGTTTGTTATCAAGTAACACGAAAACGTTGTTTGGCTGACACACCGAGCCCCGCAGAGTACACCTTTGGCCCAGTGTGTACCAATAAAGATACACACACAGACGTATACGTATATACGTGGCGTACACACATATGGTCATACGTGCATACATATATCTTTGTGAAGGTATACAGTATATGAACTTATAAATGCATATGTGCTTGTGCACGAACGCATACAAACACACGGATTCGCCCTCATACTCTCTCTCTCTCTCTCTCTCTCTCTCTCACACACACACACACACACACACACACACACACACACACACACACACACACACACACACACACACACGACTCGGTGGCGCGGTTGGTAGAGTCCCAGGCTGTCAGTACGGCGGTGTCGGCGGTACCTGGTTCGATTCCTGCCCAGAGCTGAAATTATTTCAGTATCGCTGCGCTTCGAGTCGTTACTCCAACTCTCGTGGGCGGGGAGTTGGGTTTGTGTGCGCGTGTAAGGTCATAGCATTACCCATAGATCGGTCATACGAGCTCTGAGCTCTCTTCCGGGAGGGAAATAGCTGTCGATCATGAGTCCAACACGTGATCCAAAGACCAAGGTGAATCACACACACACACACACACACACACACACACACACACACACACACACACACACAAAGGCACAAACAAACACAAACAAAAACATGCGTGGTTCAGTGAATCACATACATAAATGATTAAACTGAATTAGTATGAATTTCACCATAATTGCTTGCTCCGATCTCTTCCAGTCGTAATAAATCGGGACTCAAAATACTAAATACTTTCAAAATGCCTTACTTGTGGCTCTAGCTGACACAACTTGTACGGCAATTAATTTTGTTGTATTATTCAGGTAAAAAAACAACTATGATTGCAGGGACTGAGTTCTATGTATTTCATCTACACATCTATGATTGTCATAATCAATATTATCTATTTGATTTATTTGTTTGTTTTCTTACGTGGCGTCACTTGACACATGGTTTAAGAGCCTGGTGGCAAGGTTCTTGACTCCTCTTAGGCCGACCGATAGCCCGGATATCACCGACCACTCTTACGTCATCCATTACATTACCAGCCAAGATAACAGAGCAATTAAACTTATCAATTCATTACAAATAGAATGACGATAAGTTTTATACCAAGTCATCCGCTTCATAAGAATCTTGCGTTAACAGCCTAATGGGATGTGGTTACGTACAGACTAACACTTGTACACACACACACACACACACACACACACACACACACACACACACACACACACACACACACACGGACACACACACACACGCACACAAGTATACACACATTCAAGCACACACTTCACATACATCGTTCAATTTTAATTCAACATCATTTAAACCACATTTAGCACCTTTTATCACATACCAGAGGTCTTTCTATGATTGACTGAAAAGACGCCCGACATCGATCACAACGACTCCATCGCTGTCGAAACGAAATAAGAGACACTTCCCCGCGCAGGTAGGCAAGAGAGGCAAGGGGTGGTGGTGTAGAGGCGACATCACCCAGGCGACATCAACATAAAGAGTTATTTAGCCCCCGCCCCCCCACCAACCACAGCAAAACCAACACAGCCACTTATCGACACCCCTTCGACACTGCCACAGCCACTTGGTGGCGGCAAAACGCCGCACTTAGAGCCGCAGAAGCTGCGGTTGGGCCCCAACCCGCAATTAAGGACATTAGCATAATCGCAAAAATAAGAATATTGCGGTCGGCGCGGGCCACCGAGGTTGGGGGGGTGGAATGCAAAACGCTGAAAGAAAGAGAGAGAGAGAGAGAGAGAGAGAGAGAGAGAGAGAGAGAGAGAGAGAGAGAGAGAGAGAGAGAGAGAGAGAGAGAGAGAGAGAGAGAGATATATATATAGATATATATATATATATATATATATATATATATATATATATATATATATATATATATATATATATATATATATACATATATATACATATATATATATATATGTATGTATATATACATACACACACACACACACACGTACACACACACACACACACACACACACACATATATATATATATATATATATATATAGAGAGAGAGAGAGAGAGAGAGAGAGAGATTTGAATATACTCTACGCCAGTAAATTAGGTTAGGTTGAATTGGGTAGATTCGATAGAATTAATGTAACTTAGGTTACAATAAACTAGGTTAGGGTTAGGTAGTTTAGCTTATCTTAGTTTAGGTGCTACAGAATGTTGACTGTGTTTTTCAAAATACCTTCACACCGATGCTAATACTGATCGATAATGGCGGATTTGTTTGTGTAGGAACGGCAATATCATCGCCTTAACCCATTCAACTCCGATGACAAGATGTCTTGTCATTTGGTCAAATAAAACAAAAAATCATAAAACACCAAAATGTTTGATCAAACACCAGAAAAATATGACGTCAATCCTCGCTGCGAGTCATATTTTTCTGGTGTTTGATCAAACATTTTGGTGTTTTATGATTTTTTGTTTTATTTGACCAAATGACAAGACATCTTGTCATCGGAGTTGAATGGGTTAAGGCGATGATATTGCCGTTCCTACACAAACAAATCCGCCATTATCGATCAGTATTAGCATCGGTGTGAAGGTATTTTGAAAAACACAGTCAACATTCTGTAGCACCAAAACTAAGATAAGCTAAACTACCTAACCCTAACCTAGTTTATTGTAACCTAAGTTAAATGCGGTATTTTCGCCTTTATATGTCCTATTGTATTCCTTTGATATCCTCTAGCTATATTTTTTCATGAAAATGTCGAATTGTGAATACATCAAACACAGTATTCTAAATAAAGTAATTACAAGAGTATTCACATGCGTATTTACAGTGTGAGCACATTTTTGGGACATTTGTGTATACGTCTATATACATTTACATGTGTAAATACTTATATGCTTATATGTTTATATGTTTACATGATTGCATATTGACATGTTTATATGTTTATATGTGTATATGTTTATTTGTTTACATGTTTTTATATTTACATGTTTATATGCTTACATGTTTATATATCTATGGTTATATTTCTATATCTTGATATGTATAAAGACGTATATATAATTATATATGGAAAAACGTACATACGGGATGTTCCAAAAATGTAGTCACTGTGAATACATCTTTGAGTACTTTTTTGAGTACATTTTTTTAGGACACCCCGGAGGATGGATGACTGTGGGGTATGAGAAACTGTGACGAATGGGTAAGGAACCACGACGAATACATATGAAAGGAAGGCAAAAAAAGTAATGAAGTGAGTTACAAAAAATAAATAATGAAAAAATAAGAATAAGCAAATAGGGTTAGGTCCCTTTTGAAAGCGAGAGGTTAATTAAAGATAATTAAGGACAAAGACAATGATAATAAGGAAGCTGGCTAGCGTCCCTCGAGGATAAAGCATGGTAGCAGGATAGGGGAAGTGAGGGAATGAGGAGAGGGAGACTGGGAGAGAATGAGGGAGAGGGAGGAGGCTGAGGGAAGGAAAGGAGGAGGAAGTGAGGGAGAGAATGAGGGAGGTAGAGTGGTGAAGGAGGGAGTGAGGGAGGTAGGGGGAGGGAAAGGGAGGATTTGTCGTCGATATCTAGCGCTTCTATCCTTGCAGACAATATTGCACGGAGTAGAGCTGTAGAGGCAGTAAAGGAGGAATGGATAAGAAAGAGAAGACGAAACAGAGAGAGCCTGATAAGGAGTTAAGGTGGGAAAAGAGAAGGCTGGGAGAGTTTAGACAGTAAGGTGGGAGAGTGAGGGGGACAACGACCAGGAACCACAGAACAGGGAGCAGATGGAGGTGAAGGTAAAGCTAGAGGTGGTGGAAGAGGGTGTGGAAGGGAGGAGGGGGGAAGGAGGGAGGGAGGGATGTGAGGGTGAGAAGTGGTGGTGAAATGCGTTATGTCAACATATATTACGGGAGCGGGCGAGAGCATGATGAGTTTGCGTAAGGGAACAATGGGATCCCGTATCCTCGAAGAGGGACTGTCGGGAATCGCCATCAATCCACGTTGGGAGTTGGCTTTTGGCGGCGCCGCAGAGTCCTCCTCCTCCTCCTCCTTCTCCTCCTCCTTCTCCTCTTCTTCCTCCTTCTGTTTCCCTCACTTCTCCTACTCCTCTTTCTTCTCCTTCTC
>NC_134799.1:34235024-34242524 GCF_046742065.1 Oratosquilla oratoria | reverse complement strand
AGTTTCATCGCAGCGGCATCAAATCTCAATAAATTATAAGGGAGAGAGAGAGAGAGAGAGAGAGAGAGAGAGAGAGAGAGAGAGAGAGAGAGAGAGAGAGAGAGAGAGAGAGAGAGAGGGGGGGGGGGGGGGAGAGGGAGAGAGAGAGAGAGAGAGAGAGAGAGAGAGAGAGAGAGAGAGAGAGAGAGGAAGAGAGAGAGAGAGAGAGAGAGAGAGAGAGAGAGAGAGAGAGAGAGAGAGAGAGAGAGAGAGAGAGAGAGAGAGAGAGAGAGAGAGAGAGAGAGAGAGAGAGAGAGAGAGAGAGAGAGAGAGAGAGAGAGAGAGAGAGAGAGAGAGAGGGAGAGAGAGAGAGAGAGAGAGAGAGAGAGAGAGAGAGAGAGAGAGAGAGAGAGAGAGAGAGAGAGAGAGAGAGAGAGAGGACTTGCAGGGGGTATATTGGTATGATATAGAGGTCAGATTTATCTAGACAAAATGCATCGTTCACGGGCCATATACGTTTGTCAAAAATAAGCATAAAAGAAATCGAACCCCACTGTTAACAGAGGCTATCCCCTCTTTTGGCCTCACAAGTTGAAGGTCTTTGGCCATAACTCAAAAATCGATGGCGTGCCATCACCGATAAGAGACTTAAACTCAAAATTTATGAACATTTAATCGAAACGAGACTTATGGAGTCGGTTCATAAACACTTTCCCCATGTGGTGAGCACCCACAGGATTTCCTTCTGTCAACACAGTAATTCATTATGGCAAGAAAATGATGATGAGCTTGCAATCTGCAACCTAATCGCGACCGAGTTATTTGTCTGTCCGTGGGTGGCTGGGTGGCGAGCCTTTTCCACAGTCACCCTTAACCACAGTCGCACAAGACATCTAAAATCCCACCGCCACAATCACCACAGGTATTGTGAATAGCGGGTACCCCCTGCTGACCAGCTGTGAGGCAGACGGCTCTGTTGTTGGACTGTGACCCACATTCATATCCACACTGACACCCGCCCACAACCACACACCCAGACCCGCATGTGAATGTTTTCTGTTCCCGTCTTTGTTCGTTTTTTTTTTTTTTTTTTACTTGACGACGAACACATTCATGAAACGTTCTTCTCTGTTCTTTTAGGGAACCATTACAACACGTATTTTGGTTTGCTTCTGCCTCTGCCTCTTTGTGTGTGCTTGTTATTTTATTTTGTTTGTATACATTGATTTTATTTAATTTTTTATTTTTTTATTATTTTTTAATTCCTTCCCACTTACATCTATTGAAATCCACTACAAGGAACAATTTATAGTTTCTTTCATTTGCCATCCAGGCATACAGGCCAAAGATGAACACTTCAGACACAGTATCTATCATCACTTTAACAATAACCAGTGCTTCTATCCTGGGGGGAAATATCACACAAAAGCGATAGAGTGAGTCGTAGAGGTGGTCAAGAAGAGGTTCAAAAGGGCAGAAGACCGGAGGGACAGTAGAAGTTAAAAATGATCAGTACCCGCTTTTGATTGAAGACCAATTTCCATTCATAGAAGAATGCTACGTGACTCTGTTTCATAGGGTTGACAGTAAAGTTCTTAAAATATCGACCGCAAGTTTGAATAGGTCTGATACATTGTGGGTCAGTTTTAAACATCTTCAAACGTTCGTGCACCTGCCTCAAGTCACGTGATGCGGGTGTCTACTTCATGTTTCCCTTTGGTACTGACCTTTGACTCTCCAAAAAATTCATCCAAAGATGACCAAAATCACCTTGCGGTATTCAAACTAAACTTATTTGTGTGAGGGGCTGCGTCACGACAGACCTGAACCATTCATTCCAAAAATCCATCAGTAGTTGAATAAAATGATCAGCGTCAGCCAGAAAAATTAGACGACATACTACTAGCATATACTTTGGAAGAAGGCCTTAATCAAGGCAGATATCAAATCTCTTCATTTCAAGAGCTATCCCGCTATCGAATGAAATAGCCAATAATTACAAGACTAATTTGAATATCATAGCTCAATTGTAACTTGAGGATATGAATAAGAAATATATATATATGCATAAATTCTATCATGAAAAATATCTTTAGTGTGTTTGACAAAAAAAAAGTGTGGGACTTCCAGTATGGTGAAAAAAATATTATAAAATATTTGATAATCAATAAAAATTCACATTATATTATGAAGGGAATAAAGGTAGATGGTATTCAATAAATGCAAATCTCAACACGAAAGCTATAACAATGAGCGAATTTTTTTTTATAAACATAAAATTCGAATATACATGAAATAATGTATATTTTTAAGCGAGAAAGAAACAAATATGGGAAATATTGTAAATTCGAGTTTAAACGAAAATTATTTTTAGTCGTGTGAATAGAAACAAGAAAAGGTATTTGAAGTAATTGCGAATGAATACTAATTCACTAGAATCAGTACAGAGGAGAATGACCAAAATGATTCATGGGCTCAGAAACTTATTTTACGAGGACAGGCACCTTAACTTACACGCTCTGGAAAGACACAGAGTGCGGGGTGATCTAGTAGAGGTATTCAATAGGGTCAATGGCTTTAACAAGGGCGATACAGAGGTCATCATATTAAGACAGAAGGCCAGGATTTGCAGTAATGGATCTAAATTGAACAAATATATATTTAAGAAGGAAATAGGCAAAAACTGGTTTATCGATAGTGGTTACCGAATGAAATATACTTTGTAACCATGTAGTGAGCTCTGAAAATATCGGTTGTTTGAAAAGAAGGTTAGATAACTTTATGGATGGGGATGATAGGGGGTAATGAATATGGAACTGCCTAGTGTAGGCCTTGTGGTCTCTTGCAGTCTCCTTCATTCTTACGTTCTTATAAGCTATAGAGAGGAGCGGAAGAAATAGATATACAGTGCATTCGAGTATGAATAAAAAAAAATAGTTTCTGGCAATAAGGGAATAATCATAACAAATATAGTGAATTCGAGTATTGGTAACTGATAATAACTTCAGGTGTGAATGAAAAAAAAATAGATAAATGAAAGTATGAAACAAAGATCATAATGAGGAGTGGAATAAGTGAATAGATGATTGGATATATAAATAGAATAATACATAAACAAACATATAAATTAATAGATAAATAGCACATTCGAGAATAGATATAAAATAATATAATCAGGCTCTAAAGTAACAAATACAATAAATGGAATAAAATGGTGAAGGTGAGAATTCTTCACCATTAGTCCCAAAGCTGGGTCCCATGGCATCACCTTTGCCCTATGCACCTGGACTGCTGGGTTAGGTAGCAGTCACTGCTGGTGAGAATCGGAGAGGATTACGGGCTTCGAACCCACAACTAAGCAAATGCGAGACCAGCACGCTTCCGATTACGCCACAAGGGCAAGAAATAAATATACAGTAAACTCAAAGAGATAAAAAGAGGTAACTAAAGGTAAGAACAGCTTCTAAGTACCTCTTTAAGCGTCTTCTCTGAATGAGGAAAGGCTATAGACCCGTGCTTAAAGAGTTTTAGCCCGAACATAAAGAGCTTGTAAGTGTGGGGTCATAAAATGGGCTGCAAATAGGTTTCAGGTGTGTCCTGAAATGAGTGGTAAATGCCTTCATAAATGGGTGGTTTCAGATAACAGCGAGAACTCAGTGGAACGACTGGGGGCTGCTCTCAGAAGAATGAAATCGAATGGCAGAGGTTAGGAAATGTGTACAGAGGATTATCGTCCTTTTTTGGCTAATCGTTGCGGGATAGGGCTAGAACCAGGGAACGTGTGCCAGCCTACAGGATTACACTTCCAGTGGATCTAAAGAATGATGAAAGACACCCTTCTCTCACTAAGCTGAATAGAATTGCTTGGAGGCAAATATTGGAATCATTTGTGACGAAGATCACAGAGAAAATGTTAGACTATTTGAACCTGTTCCAAACCTCATAACCTTACCTGACCTCATAATAGTAGCACAGCCTCATATTCACCCCAAAACAGAACAATCTCTACAGATTAACCCATTAAAGACCAATGCCCTTGTATGAGGGTTTGGTCTGACTGACGCCAGACGATTTTATTCACTTTGTAGGAACACCCCAGAGTTCATAACCCCCACGCCACGTTTCCCTCCATCAGCAACCTATAACCTTAAATTCTCTACCCCCACTCTCCCTCCCTCTCCTCCTCCTCCAACCCCACCCACCACCAGCACCAGAAACGGGGGTGACGTCATCGAGCTTCGACCACCCCCGTCTTATCGTCCAAGATCCTGTCCATCCGTCACCTGAAGTCTCTGTCTGAAGCTGTCAGCGAGCGGCACACGGCCGAAGACGCGGACGACCGCCGAGTGTAAGTGGAGGGAGAGCTGACACGGTCGCAGGCGGAGGCGAGAACGATAAGGATGATAGCGAAACACAGACCATGTCGTCCTCGATGGGGAGGTATATCATCCCCTTGTATTAGTACGTGGGACTTGAGTCGATGAGGAAGGGAAGGGTCGCCATGGAATGAAGCGGTGGGGGTAAACAGGCCTCGGTTTTGGCCCTGCCGTGGAGGTGCTGTGTCGTACTGTATTGCTTCTGACGAGAGCAGTGTGGCAGGGCAGGCGTGGCTTTTCATCCAAAAGGAGCGGAGAGAGAGAGAGAGAGAAAAAAAGGAGTAGTAGTATGTTGGATGGGTATGACTATGGGATGGGTGAAAGGTAGGTATATGCCTTGGCAGGATAACCTTACTTATACGGGAAAAAGGCCCTTTGTTATATGTATTTTTGTGTATATATATATATATATATATATATATATATATATATACTGTATATACATATGTGTGTATGTATGTATGTGTGCATCTGTGTATATATGTGTGTACATTTGTTATGTATTTTTGTGTATATATATATATATATATATATATATATATATATATATATACTGTATATACATATGTGTGTATGTATGTATGTGTGCATCTTTGTATATATGTGTGTACATTTGGTTGAAGCAAATATCAAACGGTTTTAATCAGGCGAGGATAGAATACCATTTTTTTTTAAGGGCTCGCGGCCCATCGAATCATGTTCAGACTGGGGGTTTACTTCAATCCAGAAGATATTATCTAGATTTCCTAAAAAGGATTTTATACTTTTTTCTTTACGTTGCCTTGATGAAGGTGTTAATGCAGGCTTTCTATATAAAGAGTATATATTTCATTCTAGATTCTACTTATCTTATGAAAGCCTTTCATACTCATGGGGTTAGAATGTATATATTTTTCTAGATATAGATAGATGGATAAAAAGATGAATATATTTTGTTGGATGTGCGTGTGTGTGTGTGTGTGTGTGTGTGTGTGTGTGTGTGTGTGTGTGTGTGTGTGTGTGTGTGTGTGTGTGTGTGTGTGTGTGTGTGTGTGTGTGTGTGTGTGCGTGTGTGTGTGCATGAATGCGCGTGCTTGAGTGCTTAGTTTTTATAGGTGTGCCTTTGTGTGAATAAATGCACACTTGCATGCCTAGTCTGTGTATATTTTTCTTTGTAAAACTTTAACACCGCTGCATTTCTTTAAGTTCGCTCGCTTCTTTCCTGTTCTTTTTATTATCTACATTCTAAGATAACGGCGCTGACTGCCGACATCGATGTTGTTATAGAAGCTTTTGAACTCCGTCAAGAGAATGACCTAACTTACCTATTTTATTCTTGTTAATGACAGACGCTTTCATTCAGCTGAGAAGGTGATGCTTCAATCCTTGGGGACATTTTTGCACCGAAGAGTCATGGAATTGGCAAAGAAGAGAAGGTAATCAAAGGGAAGGTATTACAAGGACAAAAAATTATCACTACTGTTTTTTGAGTGGAGTTTCGTCTTTTATCATAAAAAAGAATGCTGCATGACCCTGGTCCTTTGGGATCTAACTAAAGTTCCCTTAAATATCGACCACATAAAGCATACGGTTGATATTCCAGTACGGGTATGGTGAATAGGAGTGGGTATTAATGACCGCTTAATGAAATATTTACAATAAACTGGTCTGCCTGAAGGGCTGAAGTGTCTGAAACAGTAACCTCAGGAATACTTGAAGAATAGTTCAAATCGACCTTCAAGACAGCGGGCTTCAGCCGTTGGCATCAGGACCGAAGAAGGTGGTGGAGAAGAGCCAGAAGGCGTGGCTCCTTTTTAAGTTTTTTATGAGGAACAACAAACAAAACGAGGACCCAAAGCCAGCCGAGAGCGCCAAGAAAAACCCAGGGATCGTGGACGACTGCAACGAGCGTGAGGCTAAAGAGACGAGGTCCGAAAGGGTTCCCGAAGCGGAAGATCTTTAGTTTCCTCATGCCAGTGATTGTGATATCTCTCTTGAGGAAAAGACTGAGAAAGAATCCGCGGACAAGTTCACTTTTGATGAAGAGTGTGTGCCAAGTCCCGTTGAGAACTCGCCCACAAGCCCAGAGAGTTACTTTGAACACAAGTGCCTAGACTTGTACTTGAGCGTCTACAGTCACTTATTAAAAGAGCCAGAGGTGGAGAGTGAACTTGAGGGGACGACCGAGTATGAGATAGATGAGGTGAAATGGGTGTTGAGCAAGAGGGGAATGTCTGTTGAGCAAGGAAGGAAAGCGTGGGGTATAGAGGGTAGGGAGTGCTTATATGTGAGTAATATTTTGATGCAGCCTAAAGGGATTTCTCCCCGTCTTTTCTTTTATGCATGAGGAGACGCAGAGTGGGAGGGGGCTCTCCGATTAAGTGAAGCGGCCTTGCTGTGGATGTGCTGTCTCCTGCTACATTGTTTCTGACCCAGGGCAGTGGGCGGAATTCAGGGATGACCCGTCATCCATAGGGAGCTAAGGTGAGGGGGGGGGGAGGATGGGAGTGGAGTGGGTGGGAATGAAATGGGTGGGAGTGGGTATATGCCCTTTGACTTGGCTACCTCCCTGGCAAGGGGGAAAAAGCACTTAGTATATAGGTAGATAGATAGCCTACAGTCACGAACAAACGGCACACTGCCCTCACCAAACCGTCTCCAGTGGCAATGAAGAAGTTACCATAGAAACGGATTACTCTTACGAGATTGGGTATTACGCTTACCAACAACACTAAGAAGCGTTCTACCTTTCCGGCTACGGCTACTTCATGAGAAACGTCTTGTGTGTATGTGCATTTTTTTATACATGCATTCATGATCGTATTTACTGCCTGTGATTTATGCATCGATTCCTTTTTAGGTTATTCTAGGTTATTGTAGGTTATACAAGTTATTCTTATTTCTAAGGTTGTGATGGCAAGCAAGGTCAGTGACCTAGAAAAATGAAGAATGAAACAAAAAGCATAAGCTTCAAGGTCACTCAAAGATGAGGACGAGGAGTAAAAGAAGGGGAAAGAGGAGGAGGAGGAGGAGGAGGAGGAGGAGGAGGAGGAGGAGGAGGAGAGGGAGGAGGAGGAGGAGAGGGAGGAGGAGAAGGAGAGGAAGGAGGAGGAGGAGAGGGAGGAGGAGGAGGAGAGGAAGGAGGAAGAGGAGGAAGAGAAGGGGG
>NC_134799.1:34227524-34230024 GCF_046742065.1 Oratosquilla oratoria | reverse complement strand
AACCACCAAACCCTAAACGTTTACAAATTTGCGAAAGCTATTGCTATTTTGGCGCATTTCTTTATAACTAATCAACAATGCTACAACTATTTGCATTTGTATCTATTATCTGTTCACTTATTACAAATTTCTGACAATTATTCACGACAAAATACATGAAAGTTCCAAAGGTTAAAAAATGTCAATGTTCAAGGTTTTGTGGCTTTTATGAAAACACCATTCCTGTAAAGGTGAAATGTTCATATCTATCATGAAATTATTCTGCGAGACTTAAAAATGTCCCAAAAATGTGTAAATTGTCGAATCTGTACGAATACAGTTTTGGAGAAATATTGATATATATTATCAATTCATTCCGTGACACCTAACGATATCCTAAAGAATGTATAGAATCTGTATGACTATAATTTGTGAACAGATAACATACGGTTCTTTAATTCCTTCCTCCTTAAAACCTTAAAATCTCCCCCCTCCCCAGAAAAGGGTGGAGTGATTTAGCCTATAGAGTGGTAACATAACATGTAGTTCAAAGCCCACTCGCCATTGAAGTCTTTAATTAACCTCCCTTTTAGTCAGGGAGGTAGTGGGATTTACCCTGGTCGAGAACCCAACCCTATCTCCCTTCATTCATAAGCACGACATCCAAGCAAACCTCTATCCCAAGTCCTCATAACTTAAGATGATGAGAAACCGTCACCTTTGCCCTTGGTACTACGAGATAATAATAAGTAGCAGTCACCGTTAACTGGTAGTAATTAGGTGAGCTTGTGAGAGAGGTCATGGAGAGGGGGGGGGATAAGATAAAAATGCATGAGGATGGGCCAACTCGCCACCTGATACAGGAAAGTAGTCTAATCTTCTCGTGCCAGAGGCCTGAATTCTCCTCCTGGTCTTGAGACCTCCAAGCCTGTAATTTACATAATCCTCCACAAACAATTATTTATTTTATTTTTTTATTTCTATCCATAACCTGGGACATTCTGAGCAAGTGCCACTGGTAGCCTTTGAGAATCGAACCCGGACCTCCTTAGATTAGACACAAGATTAAAGCCTAACATGCCACAGCAGCGCTGCGACCCTCTCAAATGTGACTAAAAACTATGCAATTAAGCGATTCTTATCCAAAGAGTACACTCAACCTTCCTCACGACATTCAACAGGGCGACGTACCTTATAAACTGTTATGATAAAAACCACGTGATTTCATTCACCTGAAGGAATGAGCATAGACCAGGTTCCAGTCAATCATCAATCTTTACGTTGCTCAATCTTGGATCCTGCCCTTATAACTGAATAGAATCGCTCTACTTTTGCCACACTATGACTGATACAATCTGTCACCGTATTGACGGCGTTAAGCCTCCTATATCCGGATTCTGCATCCAAGTCGGCGTCCTGGAAATGAATAATTCCGACGTTTCGTATTCAATTGTGCTTTCCAACATCATCAGGACTTTATCTGAACAGTAATGCGTCGGATGGTGGGAAACGGGTATCGCTATCTTGCGGGGTGTCTGCTTCAATGTTTTACAGACCTGTTGTGTGTGTGCGAATGTATTCATATATGCAAATGTGTGCAAGTGTTTGAGTGGTTGTATAAGTGCTTGTTAACCGCAGGAGCAAGCGCACACACACACACGCACACTGGCGTACAGGCATATATGAATATATACGGACATTCTTAGATACATATTTATACACAAAAATGCATACGCGCACACGACGCACACGCAAACGCTCGCACACACACACACACACACACACACACACACACACACACACACACACACACACACACACACACACACACACACACACAGCAGTAGCAGCAGCAGCAGTTCTTTCTCATTGATATCTCATCACCTCAAACTCACGTCTCCCTCACGCACATGAAAACTCCCTCTGCCTCCACAGAGGTCGAAGTAAGGGGTATGGACTACATGTTTTATACGATCGATATTCTAAGTAATTTAGTGACACCCCTATGGATCAGAGTCACTCAGTTGGAGGCTCGTTTCCACAAAAAAAGAGAATGCTCATTACTTTTTAAATTGTGCCCTCCCTCCTTTCTACTGCTGCTCTCCTTACATCTCTCCTTTCCCACCTCTCCGAATCCACCTCTTTGGTACGATAATACCTTTAACGACAGGAACACTGGTTGATAAAAAAATATAAAATATACTTATAAAGGAGGAGTATAACTACAATGGCTGTATTCGGTACTTAATTCTCCTGCCTGACAGAGTAAGTTACAACCAGTGTATTCTAGTATCTCGTACAGTATCTAGTATAGTCTCTAGGCCTCAGTATTTACGTAATTAGTCTTGTGGTTTGAAACTAGATTCTAATTTTTCCGTCGTTTAGGGAAATTAGTTTCATTACAGAGTTGCAAATTACAATGACTTGAGTTACAAAGTTGTAAGTTACAACGTTCTACGTTACAATGTTGTGGGGTACAATGTTTAAGTTACAAGATTGTTAGTTACAATGTATTAGGTTA
>NC_134799.1:34220024-34225024 GCF_046742065.1 Oratosquilla oratoria | reverse complement strand
CGCTTTCCACCCTCCTCTCTCTCTCTCTCTCTCTCCACTCACTCTCCTTCTATGCCTCTCTTTTCTCTTTTTCTCCTCTCGTTACCTTACCTTCTCTGTCTTTTCAGATTTTTTTCCCTTCCGACTTTTCACCCTCCCTCCTTCCTCTTTCCCTCCCTCTCTCCCTCCTCCTTCACTCTTTTAGTCCCCCTTCCTTACCTCTTTTTACTCTTCCTTCTTCCCTCTTTTTACTCTTCCTTCTTCCCTCTTTACCTCATGCCCTCCACCCTACCCGACCTTTTCCTCTCTTCCTACCTCTCCTCCCTACCTCCCTCCCTCTCTACAAGCGCTACCTCTCCTGCCTATCTCATATGCATATCAAGAAGTCGTTTGCTTGAGTGAATTTTTATGGAGATTATTTGTCGTTATACTCTGCACAGTCTCTCAGTCATCGTCGCCTTCCTCCTCCCCTTTCCCCACCACCACCCGGTACTCGGACCTCCACCATCCTCTCCACGTATTTCTCCCTCACCTCCTTTCTGTTGCCCTTCTTCCTGACTCCTTCCTCCCTCTATCTTCCGTTTTCTTTATGTTTCTTTGGTCGTCAGGGGAGTTTAGACAAACCAGTGGTTAGAGCACTAGGTTCTTGTCCTTAAGTCTAAGTTCTAATTTGAAAAGTAATCTTTAGTTTTCTTTTTAGACATTTTTTTTTATCAAAATAATCTGAGAGAACGGGCAGAATTTCATTGCGGTTATTCTATTATAGACCATTTGCAGATAATGACTAATTGAAGAAAAACACGAAATACAATCACCTTTGTGTTTAGCTTTCATAGATTACGAAAAGGCATACGATTTATTAGAACAATTTAAAACTTATACAAAAACAAGATGAAAACGAACGCAGCGTAAGGGTTGTGCAGAATATCTATGAAAAAAGAGTATACGCCAGGAGACGCTGAATAACTTTGGCCAATGCTGTCACCTTTGACCTATCATGCCCTTTAAGGACTTTTGATGGGGAGAGGGGCCTGGTAACAAACAGTCACTGCTGGGGATAAGAGAGAAGTACGGGACTCGAACCTGCAACTAGAGGAAAGTGAGACTAGAATGCTTCCGATTGCGCCACTTGTGCACACTGTATAAAGCACAGACACCATACTGTTGTAATTTGAATACATAAAATACATATAAATACAAGAAAAAATCAAAGTCAAGAAAAGAGCATGGCAAAGCAATTAAGGTGGGAAGGGAAGTTTATTCGAATATTAATGGGGAATACATTGATTATATAATTATCTTAGATTTGCAGGTGACATTATCCCTATTTCAGAAAGAGCAGAAGACTTGCAAGATATGCTGAATGATCTGAACAAGGAAATTACTGAAGCATATTTGAAGGTGAATAAAAGCGAAACCAAAGTATTGTTCAATTTTAAATCTGTGAAAAAATATTGTAATTTATTTTGAGTCTTTAAAAAATTGAAAGTTAGAAGCTAAAACTGAAACAAAAACTGTAAAATATTATCGATGTATTTTTGATGATTGTAAATAATGTAAAGTTAATAATAAGTGTATAATCTTAGATACGAGCCGCGAATGTAAAACTTGGTAATTGACAAAAATGATGGAGAGTTCAGGAATGCAAAGAGGGCGATGGAGAGATCAGTATTGTGGGTAACACTGAAGAACAGAGGACAGGTTGGGTGAGATAACAGATTGGAGTAAAAAGAATATTGTCGAGACGATAAAAGAACAGGAATAGAGTTGAGCAAGGTAAGTTGTGATCAACAAGAAAGACGGCAGGTGGAACAATTGCACTACTGACTGGATGCTGCCAGATGGTAAGCCTGTCCGAGGGAGACCAGGCAGAGTGTGAAGAGACGATATAAAGAAGTTTGCGGGAGAGATGTGGCAGAGGATGGCACAGGGGTGCAAGATATGAAAGAAGATGAAAGAGGCTATTGTTCAGCAGTGGACTGTAAAGGTCCGATTAAACTTGGAGTATTTCCCTCCTTCATCTCCGTCTCCCACACCTCTCTTTCTCTTTTTCCTTTTAATTTCCCTCATATTTTCCCTGTCTCCTTCATCCTCATTCCCGTCTTTCCTTCCATCTTTCCACTTTCTTTTTTCACCATAACCTCATCCCCCACACCTTCACTTTGATCAAAGTCGTCGTCTTCTTTCTTTCTCCTCTTCCAAAGGATTACAAATGAAGAGCATGGCCACAGGAGACCTTTTGGTCCATACTTAGCTGTTCTGTCTTTTTCTTTCTCCATTCCCGGTACATCACATAAACATTCTTAGGAACTCTAGCAACATTCCTACGAACTGGAGTCGCACAACATTACTTTTGAATTTATGTTGATATTGATGAAACATGAAAAATAAATGAATGATGATTAGTTTTAGCTTATAATGTCCCTTCTTTCTGCTGCCCCCCTCTCTCCTTAAATCTCTCCTTTAAATCTCTCTTTTAAATCTCACAGAGACTCCAGCTTTTCGTCATGATATTATCCCTAAGTGGAGAAGCGTTAGAATTTGCTGAGAAAAATAAATGATAAGATTTAATAAATGAATAAATAAATAAGTCGATATAAATGAATAAATAAATGAGTAAACAAATAAGTAGATGAATAAAGAAGAAAATAATAAATAAAAAATAAGTAAATGAATATGATTAAGAAAATTCTCTCTATTCACCTCTTTCCCTACGATGACTCCTATACGGGTTTATTCTTGCTGACGCCAGGTGATTTTATTCAGCTTCTGAACAGGACCCGATGCTGAAAGAGTTCACTCCGACTGTCCTCTTTCTCTTGGACTCCCCTTAGACTTCTCTTGGACCCCTCTTGGACTCTTCTTGGACCCCTCTTGGACTAGGACTTTTGATCGGGGCGAGGCAGGACCCGCGACACGACGGACAAATTCTCGGCCATCAGACTCTACTCAACCAAACGACATCTTGATAAGCCGGCGAGGAGGAAGAAAGAGGAAGAGAAAGCGGAAAGAGAGAGAAGAGGAGGAGGAGGATGAAGAAGAGGAGAGAGAGAGAACGGAGAAGAAGAAAGAGGCTGGGAAGAGGAAGTGAAGACATAGGAAGAAAAGAAAAGAGGAAGAGGGTAGGAAGAAGAGGAAGAGGAGGAGGAGAAAGAAAAGTGGAAGAAGGAAGCGTAAGAGGAAAGAGAGGGGAGAGGTGGAGGTGCAAAGAGGAAGAGGGTGGGAAAAGAGAGTGGGGAGAGCAGGAAGAGGAAGAAAGGAGGAAGGTAGAAAGGTAAGAGGAGGAAGAAGGAAGAATATGAGGGTGGGAGGAGGAAGAGAGTGGAAAGGGGAGGAAGAGGATAAGGAGGAGGAGGAAAATGGAAAGAAGAGGAGAGTGGGAAGAGGAAGATGGTGGGAAGAAGAGGATGGTGAGAAGAGTAAGATGGTGGGAAGACGAAGAGGAAGATGGTGGGGATAGGAGGAAGATGGGAATAGGAAGGGAATAGAGAAAACGAGGAGAAAAGTAAGAGAAAGTAAAAAGGTGCTTAACTGCGGCCGAAGCCAACATCCTGCTAGGTTGGACATCCAGGGCTGGTGGCAATTATCTGTAATCATCAGTCATAGAACCTGAGCCTTCGCGCGAACATATTTGTGTATATATTGTAGGTTAGGTTACGTTGGGTTGGGTTGGTTTGGGATGTGTTCAAAAGTCTCGTCATATCCGTGGCGATAATTATCGAAATTGGCGTATTGTGACGACGATATCGTTGTCTTCAATGGCGATATCTTCTTCTTGATCTACTCCCCCATGCGCTCCAACAGCTAGGAGAAGTGGCAGTCACCTTGAGGTGAGCACGAAGCTCAACGCAGCACCTCAAATAACGTGAAGCTTCAGTCCTTATGATGAAGGGGATCACGTAACGTCAGCCGGAATAGATTTTGTAAAGTGTGTCACAATAATGAAGAAGGAAATTATCTTGAGGAAGGGGAGGACATAAAGCGGAGTGGGGATAAGGATGGGATGGGGAAGGACGGGGTGGGGTGGGGTGGAAGGAGAAGGAATGGGGTGGCGGGGTGAGGTGATAGGAGGGGTAGAGAATTGAGGGAAGGGGGAAGGGATGAGGAAGATAGTACACGGTAGGGGAAGGGAGGGAAGAGGAGGGAGTGGAATAGAAGTCATGGATAGGTGAAAGGGGGGAAGAAAATTTAGAATAGAGTGAAAAAGAATCAAAGGTGGAGGAGAAGGGAAGGAGGTGGAGAAGAGGAGAGAGGAATGGAGGAGAGAGGAGTGGAGAGGAAAGGAAGGGAAGGGAAGGGGAGGGAATGGAAGGGAGGAGAAGGAATGAGGAATGGAGGGACGGGAAGTCAAGTAAAGTGAAAAGAGAGAAGTTAAAGAAAACGGATGATGGTGCAAAGGAAAGAAGAGGAGGGAAAGGTCGGGGAAGGAAGGAAGGAAGGGAGTAAGGGAGTGGTCGAGTGTGCAAAATGAGCGACAAATAATCCTAATAAAAAACAAACGATATCTTGATAAGCATGCGAGAAACCCAGCATTCAAATTGGGTGGTTACCGCCAGGGGAGCAGGAGGAGGAGGAAGAGGAGGAGGAGGAGGAGGAGGAGGAGGAGGAGGAGGAGGAGGAGGAGGAGGAGGAGGAGGAGGAGGAGGAGGAGGAGGAGGAGGAGGAGGAGGAGAAGGGAAAGAAAGAAGAGAGGAAGGAGAAAAAGGAGGAAGAGGATGATGAGGATAATGAAGATGATGGGGAAGAAGAGGAGGGGAAGAAGAAGGAGGAAGATGAAGAAAGGAAGTCAGCAAAAATATATGAAAACAAATCGGACTGAAAAATAAATAGATAAATAAATGAAACAAAGTAAAATCAGATCAAATCAGACAAAATACTGAGAAAGTGGTCGTGAGTTCGTCTCCCGGGGCCCACTACGAGCTATGTCACGTTGGTTCCTGACAGCTCTGGCCAAGTGAGGAGGCGACCCAACAACGGCTTACTGCAACTTACGGAGCTTTGCCCCGCCAAGGGTTTTTCAC
>NC_134799.1:34207524-34212524 GCF_046742065.1 Oratosquilla oratoria | reverse complement strand
CTAGTTTTAGAACAACTATTTGTTTTTAATGGGCTAGAGTACCATCAAGATGCATGAATATCTAGCACAAGTATCTAAGCGCCACAGTAGGAATAGTTTTTCTTTGATGCTCTTTACAAGTCGGGATAGAAAAAGATAAGAAAAAAATTCCAATTAATTCTAAGCATTAGAACTTCTCTCACATATACGCAGTGATTATCATAGAATTGGTGAGGAATTTACATTCTTTTGCAACAACGAAATTTCTAGAATCACATACGGATATTCACTATTGCCTGGACTGATACCAAGCATGATCATTACAGACTTAATTTTATATTACGTTTTAATAACTTTCTCACATATACACAATAATTATCACAAAATTAAAAACTAATTTAAGTTTTCCTAATAACGTAACATCTAGAATCACCTAAGAATATTTGTTATATCTGATTATGTATTTATGACCAAATTCTGTTGATGAAGTATAATTATTGTAAATTTTGAATAATATTATGCAAAAGCTACATAAACGAGTCATTATGTTCGTATCATTCTAAGTATCAGTGTAATTACTTGTGAGGAATATATTCCTACAAAAGAACTTATCTAGTTATTCTTCTTATTTCCATCTGTGTTCAGCATACATACGGACCAAATGGTCTCCTGTCTGTGATAGTTTGTGTTGTAAACTAATGGAAATGAAACACATAATCACATACCATAATACACCAAAATGTACTATGAAGCAACGCACCGCCTCTCTCTCTCTCTCTCTCTCTCTCTCTCTCTCTCTCTCTCACACACACACACACACACATATATATAAATACATACACACACACACACACACACACACACACACACACACACACACACACACACACACACACATATATATATATACACACACACACGTACACACAAATCATTGATAAAAAAAGAAAAAAGAAAAAGGGAAATATCCTCTTCCTTCTTCACTGGTAAAAAGTCGATACTCAGAAGACGCCGAGCCGGAACTGTCAATACATTTTTATATTGCAACTTATTTATGTTTGCAATTATCTCCGACGTGTCTCCGGCCGAGGACGCGTCTCGGGACCGCCGAAGAGCGTCTCGGCGTCCGGGATGAGGAGAAGGAGGAGGAGGAGGAGGAGGTAGAGGGGAAGGAGGAGGAGGAAGAGGAGGAAGAGGAGGAGGAGGAGGGGGAGGAGGAGTCAAAGGAGCAGGAGCAGTAGGAGAGGAGATTAAGTGACAGGGTAAAGGAGAGAGGAAGAAGCGAATGAGTAGGAAGAGGAGGCAGTAGAAGAGGAGAATGCGGAGGAGGGCTAGGGAGAGGAGCGGAGATATTACGAGTAGCAGTAGAAGGCCAAAGAGGAGGATAAAGCTAAGGAAAGGAAGAGGTGAAGGAGAAAGAAGAGAAGGAGAAGAAAGACGATAATAAGGAGGAAGGAAGAAGGTGTTGCTAGAAGGGGAATAAGAAGGAAGGAAGAAGGTGGTGCTAGAAGAGGAGGAAGGGAAAAGGTGGTGCTGGAAGAGGGGAGGGAGAGGAGATGATGGTGCCGGAAAAGGAGTGGAGGAGAGGATGGAAATAGGAAGGAGAAGGGAGAAGAGGAGGAAGAGGAGGACGAGGAGGTGTTGGAGAAGAAGGAAGACGAGGAAGAGGAGGAGGAGTTGGAGGGGGAGGAAGCAGATTGCGATGATGATAACGACGATGACGAAGATGATGACGATGAAGATGGCGATGACGCTGACGGCGACGGCGACGTGACGGCGATGACGACGACGACGACGCCGACGATGATGATGATGATGATGACGACGACGACAACGACGATGATGATGACGACGACGACGATGACGAAGACGATGATGAGTAGGAAAAAAAGGAGGAGGAGGAGCAGGTGGAGGAGCCTTTGTGATTCCGACTCATTGTGGAATCGAAGTCTTCCGGTGGAATCGGAAAGATGAACGACCTTTGGGTGAGTTATGGCCGAGGACCACACCACTGACGCAGGAGTGCACGTATTAGTGGTCGGGTGCACGGGGAGGAGGGGCGTGTGGGCGTGTGTGTGTGTGTGTGTATGTGTGTGTGTGTGTGTGTGTGTGTGTGTGTATGTGTGTGTACGTGTGTGTGTATGTGTTTGTGTATGTGTGTGTATGTGTGTGTATATGTATGTGTGTGTGTGTGTGTGTGTGAATGTGTGTGTGTGTGTGTGTGTGTGTGTGTGTGTGTGTGTATGTGTGTGTGTGTGTGTGTGTGTGTGTGTGTTTATATATATATATAAATATATATATATATATATGTGTGTGTGTGTGTGTGTGTGTGTGTGTGTGTGTGTGTGTGTGTGTGTGTGTACACGCGTGCGCGCGCACGCATACATAGAACTACTATGTTAGAACCATACAAACACGTGAGTTTAGGTAAGACAAATTGAAGAGTAAGAGACAACACTACCAGTGTTGCCCCTTTTTCGTATACTGCAATAAGGTAAACATAATTAGGTTTAATTAGGTAAATGCATACACATACATCCTATGGTATCATCCACACAAAGCACATCCACCCAGACTTATGCACCTGTACGTGGCGTGCGTTCGTGCGTGGGAGCCCACCCCTCCCTCCTCTCCCCCTCCCCCCTCCCTCCGCCTCTATCGCGGTAAATATATCTATCTTGCGCTAGAGCGCGCGCGCGCGCGCACGGAGCACATTTGCATACGTCTGGCTCCCACTCAATAACAAAGTTGATCCATCAACTACCGCCAATTCTCGGGGCTTTGGCTTGAAGCGCCGGTTGATTGCGAGGAGGCAGATTCAATTATTGACCCCGAGACTGATGTACGGCAGTCGGATGGATGGATAGACGAGTTGCGTGGGGGGAAGCAAAGCCTTGCAAGATTCAACATGTCTTGCAAGACGTTGCAAAGGGGGCGTCTTGCTGAGTCCTGTGGCTATGGTGTGCTCTGACGTCATTGATATGTAATGTCATCCTCCTATGACGTCATTATTGTATAACGTCATTCTAAAGTAATATCATTATCATATGAGGTCGCCATATGACGTCATTATCGTATAACGTCATTCTAAATTAATATCATTATCATATGAGGTCACCATATGACGTCATTATCGTATGAGGTCACCATATGACGTCATTATCCCATGATATAATTCTTCTATGATGTTATGTATGACTGATGTATGGCATCGTAGATGACAGTGTAATATACGACATCGAGTATATGCAATTCTTTAGAGATTTGGAAGGGCCAGGCCGATTTATGACACTTGGCAGAGGATTTGGATAAGAGTCACGTCCTCAAAACAGTACAATAGGAATGAGTGAGTGAGAGAGAGAGAATGAGAGAGAGAGAGAATGAGAGAGAGAGAGAGAGAGAGAGAGAGAGAGAGAGAGAGAGAGAGAGAGAGAGAGAGAGAGAGAGAGAGAGAGAAAGGGAGAGAGAGAAAGGGAGAGAGAGAAAGAGAGAGAAAGGGAGAGAGAGAAAGAAAATGAACATAAATTATAATGCACAGAGACAGGTATTTTATTTTTTGTACGAGGTGTCCTCCCTTTGCCTCCTCCGCCTTCTATCTTCCTGATCCCCTTCCTCCATCACCACCATAAACTCCTTTACTTCTCAGTCATCACCAGCTGCTTCTTCTCCTATTCCTTCTAGTCTTCTTCCATAAGCAACTCGTCTTCCTTTTCAGTACTACTGCCAATTCCTGTTCGTTTAACCTCTGCTCCCCGACCACCATCAACTTCCCCTTCTTCTTTTCTTCGTCGTCCACCACCACTACAAACTACTCCTTCAACTTTGTCACCCCTATCACCTCTTCCTCCTTTTCCTCCTCCGATATTTTTTTTCTCTTCTTCCTCCACCTCTTCTGATATCTTCTTCCTCTTCCTCCACCATTTACTTCTCTTTTCCTCTTCTTGCCTGTGTAACCCCACTAACCTTCTTTCGTCCTTCTTCTCTACACTCGTAACTACCTAACAACTCTGCCTCCTCTCGTTTTCCTATTCCTCCTCTCCTCTTGTTCCTCCTGCATCTACTCCTCCATTTGTTTGTCTTTCTCTTCTTCCTTTCCTTCCCCATTCTCTTCCTATTCCCCTCCTCCTTCTCTTCCTCCTCCATCCTCTTCCTCGCCCCCTACCCTCGCCGGGCAACCACCAGAGTTTGGAATATGTTAATCAGCGCGGCACCACATAATGAAATCCTGCTGGAAGTCGGCCCTAATCACATCTCGAAAATTATCTTTTTATCCTGAGAACCACGAGGAGTTCCGTCTTAAGAACGAGGTGGTTATGCATTTTGATTCGGATTAAGTCCCTCCGGGGGATTTGAGCGGGCTCCTCAACCACTACGGGGGAGAGGAGGGGGAAGCGGGGCTAGGGGAGCTCGCTCGCTCCCACTCCGTCTTCACGCAGGAGGTCCTCTGGGAAGAAACGTGATTTTATGTGTATGAGTGTGTGTGTGTGAGTATGTGAGTGTATGAGAGTGCATGAGTGTGAGTGTGTGTGTGTGAGTGTGTGTGAGTATGTGAGTGTATGAGAGTGTATGAGAGTGTATGAGTGTGAGTGTGTGTGTGTGTGTGAGTATGTGAGTGTATGAGAGTGCATGAGTGTGAGTGTGTGTGTGAGTGTATGTGAGTATGTGAGTGTATGAGAGAGAGAGAGAGAGAGAGAGAGAGAGAGAGAGAGAGAGAGAGAGAGAGAGAGAGAGAGAGAGAGAGAGAGAGAGAGAGAGAGAGAGTGTGTGTGTGTGTGTGTGTGTGTGTGTGTGTGTGTGTGTGTGTGTGTGTGTGTGTGTGTGTGTGTGTGTGTGTGTGAGTGTATGAGAGTGCATGAGTGTGTGCGTTGTTTGCGCGTATGCGTGAGTGTGAGTGTGAAAGCGAGGGTAAGTTTATGAGTGTATGATTATGAGTGGAAGTGTTACTGTGTGAGTATGAGTTTGAGTATTAGAATGAGTGGATTACTGAAAGTTGGTCTCCACTCCCTTTTCTCAACCCCCTT
>NC_134799.1:34200024-34202524 GCF_046742065.1 Oratosquilla oratoria | reverse complement strand
AAGAGACCTCAAGGTGTCTTCCCCGGCTTCCCGAGTCCTCCATCTTCCATCTTCCACGTCTCCTCCTCCACCTTATTCTCCTCTTCAATCTCTTCCTTGTCTTCCTTCCTCCTACTTTCTTGAGTCTTTCAACTCCTTTTTCCTCCACTTAAGCCTCCTCTTATTCATCCTTCTCACCCTTTCTACTCCTCTTCTTCGCATTTTGACTTTCCATTTTCCTTCTCTGCTGACTACTCCTCTACCCACTTCTCTTTCTTACGTCTTTCCTCCTTCTGCTTCTCTTTCTTCCCACATTACTAGCCTTCTTTTACAAACTCTCTCTTTTCCTCTACTTCTTTCTGTTCCTTTTCCTCTTCTTCTTTCTCGTTTTCTCTTTCTCTTTCTCTTTGTCCCTCTTCTATTTCTCTTTCCTTTCTCTTCCTCTTGGTCCCCCTCTCCCTTCTCCCCTCCTATCTCCATCGCCTTCTCTTCCACAATATCGACTTTCCTCATCCTTAATCCGCCCACTTCTGCCCATCCATTGACCCAATCATCCCAATCAGAGATAACGTCAAGGAATCGCACATATTCGTATTAGGTAGGCCACTGTTCGCCTCCCACGCCCAACCAATCGCACACCCACTCCAATCTGCCTAATCATACTTTTACTCCCCCATTGCACTTCCAATCACTACAACATCCCCCCAATCAGGGCTACGCTTTAGTATGATTGACACTATCTCTACCACCAACGTGCAATTCTTTCCAATCGACAGGACACTGATCTCGGGTCATTCTGTGATTGGTTTGTTTTATGATTGGATTCCAATCCATGATCTGTCTGTGATTCTTCTTAACCCCGATTCTTGAAGTGACATCTTCATTGGTGTGACGTTGTGGCAGTGTCAGTCTCGCCCTCGGCCCGTGAACAAAAAGTCCCGAGGTCGATTCCCCACGACCACCAGTGACGATTGGATTGTTGTTGTTGTTGTTGTTGTTGTTATGGACTTTCCTTGACCATCGCCTCTACCCTTGTGGACCTCGGAAGAGGGTGTTGTGTGTTACATATATTTGATTAAGTCGAGCGACAAGCGAATTCAGTTATCAGAAGTTATATATATATATACATATATATATATATATATTATATATATATATATATATATATATGCAACAGTAATAACATAAAACACGTCAATAAAGCTATTTTGCCGAAACCACGAGGAAATTAAAGATCGAAATACTAAACTTTTTCGTCTAGTTGTACTCCGAAGATGTCTAGACTAAAACGTTTAGTATTCCGATCTTTGATTTCCTCGTGGTTTCAGCAATATATATATATATATATATATATATATATATATATATATATATATATATATATGTATATATATGTGTGTGTGTATGTGTGTGTGTGTGTGTGTGTGTGTGTCTGTGTGTGTGTGTGTGTGTGTGTGTACAGTATATATATATATATATATATATATATATATATATAAATATATAAATATATATACAGTATATATATAAACCACAATTCACCTTAATTCTAAGCCATCAACATCGAGAAACTCGAGGAGGCATACATACAGAAATTGAAACGTGGTACAGCCAAGGACTCTAGTCTGCGCTAACATGTGAAAAGCGATAGTGACTTAACATATCACTTGTCACGTGCTAGCGCAGGTTTGAGTCCTTGGCTGTACCACGTTTCAATTTCTGTATGTATGCCTCAAGTTTCTTGATGTTGGTGGCTTAAAATGAAAGTGAATTGTGGTTGATAAATGTGAATCTGTTCACTGGGACCCATTCAATGTTGTACATATATATACATACATATATATATATATATATATATATATATATATATATATATATGTGTGTGTGTGTGTGTGTGTGTGTGTGTGTGTGTGTGTGTGTGTGTATGTGTGTGTGTGTGTGTGTGTGTGTGTGTGTGTGTGTGTGTGTGTGTGTGTGTGTGTGTGTGTGTGTGTGTGTGTGTGTGTGTGTTTGTGTGTGTGATTCACCATGTTCTTTTTACCATGGTCTTTGGATCACGTGTTGAACTCATGATCGACAGCTATTTCCCTCCCGGAAGAGAGCTCAGAGCTCGTATATGACCCATCTATGGATAATGATGTGTGTGTGTGTGTGTGTGTGTGTGTGTGTGTGTGTGTGTGTGTGTGTGTGTGTGTGTGTGTGTGTGTGTGTGTGTGTGTGTGTGTGTGTGTGTGTGTGTGTGTGCGTGTGTGTGTGAATTTGTATCTATACTCATATTCATACTAGATTATGCGTTTATTATAAAACTTATATGACAAATAGCCTCGTTGATTAGTGTAGTTGCAATGTATGTCTACATGTATATGTATGTGTACATGTACATGTGCTTGAGTGCATCGTTAGTACAATTAGTACATTTGTACTCAATCCATATTGTAGTGCTTTTGCCTCAGTCGAATAAAATTACCTGGTGTCAGTAAGAAAATTAAAACTAAAATATGTAGAGAGCAGAAAATATGAA
>NC_134799.1:34182524-34190024 GCF_046742065.1 Oratosquilla oratoria | reverse complement strand
AGAGCAAAATTGTGCAGCTCGCTCGCCTTTGGCTGTGTTTATAATTTTATAACCCATAGAATGCAAACCTCGCCATCTACCCCACTATCTACCTATTTCTCTAAAAGCCTCTTACAATTTTACTAGGAGCTTTATTTGTCGAAGACCGTAGTTGAGTCAGTAAATTCATCTGCAGATGTTAGTAGTGTACCAGAAATTACAAAGGAAGAAGTAGAATTTGCTCTAAAAATATGAAACAAGGAAAGACACCAGGCAAAAATAGAATATCGATAGATCTTTTGAAAGACGCAGGGAAAGAAATTCATAAAAAAGTAAACCAGGACCTTAGTGACTACTGATAGATTAGCTTGCTATCAAATGTATATAATACATTCTCCAAGATTCTTACAAATAGACTAAGTCAAGTTTTAGATGGAAACCAACCGAGAAAACAGGCAGGCTTTAGAAGCTGATATTCGATTCTCGACCACTTGCAGGCGATGAACTAACTAATCGAGAAAACGACAGAATACAATATACCTCTTTGATTCGGTAGAACAAATAGCAATACTAAACTCGCTACGCAAGCAGGGTACAAACGAACAAATCGTAAGGGTTCTAAAAAAGATTTATGTGAAAGGTATTGCTGTAATTCGACTACATAAAGGAGTACGGCAAGATGATACAATTTCACCCAAAACATTTAAAGCTTGTTTGGAAGAGATTTTCAGAAGGTTGAGTTGGGAAGAGAAAAATTTGAAGATTAATGGCAAATTTTTGAGCCACCGAAGATTTGCGGATGGCATTATTCTTATTTCAGAAAGATCAGAAGACTTGCAAAATATGCTGAGTGATCTCAACAAGGAAAGCCTCAAAGTAGGTTTAAAAATTAATCAAATGAAATCCAAAGTAATGTTCAACACGAAAGTTCAAAGTAAAGAGATTATAATCGATGGTGAGAGTTTTGAAGAAGTTGAAGGGCATAATTATTTAAGCCAGATGGTGGAAATAACCAAAGATCATCATAATGAAATAAAAAGACATATTGCATTTGGTTGGAAATTGGTAAGTATAATAAAATTCTGAGAGGCTCTATCTTTATGTTTGAAACGTATAAAGTTTACAATCAATGCATTCTGCCAGCAATAATCTACGGGGTGTGAGACTTGGAAACTGACGAAGGCGATGGAGACATAATTAAGTAATGCACAGAGGAGAATGGAGAGATCAATAATGGGAATAATGCTGAGAGACCAAACGAGAGAAGTTGGATGAAAGAGCAGACTGGAGTGAAAGATATTGTGGAGGCGGTGAAAGAGAGGAAGTGGAATTGGGCAGGTAAATTAGTGCGAACGATTGATGAGCTATGGAACGAGTGTGTTATTGAGTGGACGACGCGAGATGGAAAGCGTGGAAGAGGGAGACCAGGAAGAAAGTGGAGAGACAAGATTGAGAATTTGGAAGGAGTGACGTGGCAGAGGTTGGCGCGATCGTGTGAATCATGGAATACTATGAAAGAAGCCTTTGTTCAGCAGTGGACTCAGGATGGCTGATTTGTCACACACACACACGCACACACACACACACACACACACATATATATATATATATATATATATATATATATATACACATATATATACATACATATATTTATATATATAAATATATATATATATATGTATACACGCACACACACACACACACACACACACACACACATATATATATATATATATATTATATGTATATATATACATATATATATATATGTATATATATAATGTATGTATACATATGTATGTATATATATACATATAATATATATATATACATATACATATATACATATATATATATGTATGTATGTTTATTACAATAGTAGGGTAGCAGGTCCTCTTTCAGTCACAAGGAAGGATCTGGAAAAAGAAACCATCATTCTACAAAAGAAATAGAACTACAGACGCCTTTTCATCCTAGAAGCACTTTACATTAAGGAACAAAATCCCACCATGAATAAACAAAATCCTGACCAATTCATCATTCCTACTTCTAAGTATATAGATCACAGGCTAAGGTTCACCGTTGACCCAGTGGGCGGAGCTACAGATCCTGTCCCCTGAGTGACTGTCCGAATCCCCTATCTCTCCTAATGTCCCATATGTTTTTTGTATATATTGTCACTATTACTCTTTGTATTATATTTGTACTGAAGGTGCCTAAAGTTAGGCGAAAGCTCTACATGTAAAATCTAGAAACTAGTATTGCCTTTACATTAATTTCAAATGAAGTTTGGACATATAATAAGACAACTCAACGATATTCAACGTTCAAGTATTAGAAAAGTTGAACGTGTCAGCAAGAAACTCGCGAATGCAGAAGTTGTTGCAAAGTTTAGTCATATGTATATATATACATACATACACACACACATTTATATATATTATATATATGCATATATATATATATATATAATACATATATTATATATTATATATATATATATATATACATATGTAAATGTATATATATACATATATATATATATATATATATATATATATATATAAATAAATAAAATTTCTATGGAATCCGCTGATAAAGAAAAGCCTCTTCCAGCCTCTTTCGTAAGTCACATGCCTTCGACAACCTTGGTTACGTCACTCCTAAAAACTCCTGTATCTCATCTTTTCACTTACTATCTGGTCTCCTTCTTCCTCACTTCCCATCTCGTAGCGCCTAGTCAGTAGCACGCTTGCTACAACGTCCATCATTCTTACCGGATTCCTTTTTTGCCCAATTCCACTTCCACTCCCTTAACAACTTCACAGTATCATTTACTTCAATCTGCCTTCGATCCCAGATGCCTTATTTCCTTAAGCGTTATTCTCAGTATTGATCTCTTAATCCCTTTATTTAAAGTCCATAGCTTTGTCTCTATCTCATCCGTCCATTTCCAAGTTTCGTATTCGGAGATCATAGCTGGGATTGTACACTAAGTGAGTGGTAGGGTGGTGAGATAAACATCATTCCGCGTTCCTTCCTTAACCCACCCCCGGAAGGAACGCGGAATGATGTAAGATATATAACTGTTGATTTCCCGATTATGTTTGCACACTCTGAAGAAGCTCTGTTAAGAGCGAAACGTCAGTTAATAAAACTTCAACGGTTCTCGGTGTTTATCTCACCACCCTACCACTCATTTTGTCGTCCATTCCTCAACATTGTACACTAAATATAAAAATTTGCTCTTCAGACATGTAGGTAGACAAATTCTACTTCAGTATTCTATCCATTGAACGCAATTGCTTCATTTTGAATTTCCGGGTTGAACCTTCTTTCTGTTTTACTTTTGTTCATCTTCAAATCTACTTTAAGACTTTCCTTCTTAAGACCACTGAGCATATCTTGTAATTTTTCTACTGTTTCTGAAATGAAAATGATAGTTTCTAATTCCCGGGTGATTAATATATTTTTTTCACCAATTTTAAAATATTTTTTCTTTTTAGCTCAACTTTGAAAATACTTCCCAGGCAAAGTTATAAATACCAGGGTGAAATTGTATCACCTCTATACCTCCTTTCTTGGTACTTTTTTTCCTGTGACTTCAAGTAGTCAAACTAATACAGTACCTTTTGGTATGTGCTCTGCAGAACTCTCATAATATGTTCATTAACACCCTCTATGGGCATAGATTGTATTTCTGCCGTTTATTCTACTTGGTCAAAGGCCTTTCCGTAATCTACGAAAACAGTCGAACCCAAGACATAGGGTATGCAAGACTTTCACTCTTCCAATGATACCATCAGCGTAATTAGTGCGATAAGAGGAATACTATGAAGTAGCTTTCTAAAATATTAGTCATTGAAAATACAGAATTACGTGCAGTTGTGTTCTACCACACTGGCCAGATAGTGCCAACAAAAAGAACACATATTTAATAGAAAATTAACAAAAATGAATGCACATTTGTATTTAGTTCTAATGAAGGTATGGTATATATTGTTATATAGAATAGCCTTACTTGATACGTGGAGAAACAGAAAAGAGGCAGTCTATGCTGTGTTGAACACATACCTGAAAAGAAGAAGAATAGTTTAACGTCTATGTTTTTCATTTCATATAACATAGTTACCACATTGAAAACTACCAACAACTATTTGGTATTATGCAAACATGTACAGTACGAAATACAAACATACATGCATGTACCCGTATACATTTGTCACATATGTATATATGAGTCAGAGGTATATATGTACGCGTTTGTATGTGCGTGTACGTGTTTATTTGTGTGAGATGAGGGGGTGTATGTGTGTGTGAATGCTTGCATGTGTGTATATGTGTTTGTGTGTGTATATATGTGCATGCGTGCATGTGTGCGTGCATATAGGCACGTACATCTCCCAAGTAATTTCTTTGTTCACGACCATTATTTTTTCATTTACTTTCATCCCAATAATAGAACACATGTTATTTTTCTGGACTGTTTCTTTGTTATGTTTTATTATTTTGACTTAATTTTGGAAAGCATTTGCCAAGGGTAAAAAAATGGGAGGTGGGAAGGCAGGAGTATGCTTCATCCAGTCTTCACGTACAACAATAATTACCCTCGGACATCCTCATTCATTAAGAGGTTCCAACCTAAAAACGAGTAAGGGAGGGAGGAAGGGAAGACAAGGCAAGGGGGGGCCTGGAAAGTAGCAATAGGTTGACGACGACGGAACACAAACGGACCTAAACAATGACACGTGTAATGTGGAATTCAAGCAAAAACAAATAAAGGGGATAAAGAAAAGAACGCATGGGAATTATTTTTGACCACAGAAAAATTTTAATTAATGCAAATCAGACAAGAAATAATGCCTCAAAATATCAGGAAGTAGATTAAATTTGAAGTGGGTAGAAACAACTTCGCCAGTCGTGTAGTAAATGAAGGGAATAAACTTCCTGCAGAGGCAGTGCAATGTAGTACAGTTCGAAGGTTTAAGATTCATTTAGATGAACGCTTAAGCAATATGCTGTAATGCCTGCCATATATTTCATTTTATTTCATCTATTTGGTTATCGTGTATCTATTTATTATCTTTTATTTATATAAGATTATTCATCTCTTTATAATTGATCAAATTATTATTGTTTACCTGTTGATTGATCTCTCATCATATTGTATCTATTTACTTTACTTATTTATTCATTTATTTATTCATTTACTTATCTATTTTTTTTTAAGCATCCAACTAGTTATGGATCAAAAGGTCTTCTGTCGGTATGCTATACCTTTGTAAGTAATTTATAAATATTAAAAAGTTAAACCCCGTACTTTCAGTTAACTTTCGAGCTTAAATACAAGAAACTGATGGGACACTGATGGGAATTTCCTAAATGGTGACAGATAGAATCAAATTTCTTGGGGCCAACTAATACAATCACGCCACAAAACGCAACGAAAGTTTAAAGGACCCATTCACACGAGGCTGCCACTATGGAGCTATCGTGTGTGTGTGAATACTTACAGAGAGCGCCCTCACACACACACACAAATAGAAAGAGTGAGAAAAAGAGATAGGAAGAGAGAGAGAGAGAGAGAGAGAGAGAGAGAGAGAGAGAGAGAGATAGATAAAGATAGATAGAGAGAGATAGAGGTAGATAGAGAGATATATAGATAGATACATAAACAGAGAGGAAGAGATAGCTATAGATAGAGATAGATAGAGAGATATATAGATAGATACATAAACAGAGAGGAAGAGATTGCTATAGATAGAGATAGATAGATGAATAGACAGATATATATTATATATATATATATATATATATATATACATATATATATATGTACATACATAAATATATATATATATATATATATATATATATATAGATATATATATATATATAGATATACATATATATACATATATATATATATAGATATACATATATATATACATATATATATTATGTATATATATATATATATATATATATATATAGAGAGAGAGAGAGAGAGAGAGAGAGAGAGAAAGGAGAGAGAGAAAAAAAAAGAGAGATAGAGAGAGATCCCCTAATCCTCGCCAGGGGGGGCTCCTGCTGTGTCTAGCTTGCGTGTTGGACGGTGCCCGAAGACTGCATGGGGGGTGGGGGGTGAGGGGGATGGTGGCAAGATTGGGGTTAGAGAGAGGGGGGAGGCTAGTGAAGGCTATTAACTTTTCATTGCCACGTCGTTATAAGCTTTACTGCCATTAATATTAACAATCCTTTTATCCTTTTTTTTTCGTCATTAGTATTAAAGATTCAAGAATAGCTTGAGTCTGAAGCGGCTTGGGTTCCAATCCTCATCACATCTTCTACCCACCCCAGTCCTTGTCTGTTTGATAAATTTTCATTTGACCTTTCTTCGTGTATTTTTGTTTTCCTTCGTGGAAAAGGTGTTGTCGTGGTTCGGTAGGTAGCAGGCTGGGCCCGCGTACTGAAACCTGGAGTTCCTTGATCGTATTACAAAAAAAAATTACATGCGTTTTCCATTTGTTTTCTTTTTATATAAAAAACAAGAGAAAGTGTTATCTCGTAATCTGAGCATTCGTAATCTGAATATTGGATTAATAAGGTAAGATGTGTCTTAATTTTTATTCAGAGGTGATATTCTTGATTTCATTTATATATCTATTAATTTTCTTTTTTATTCATCTTTTATTTTATCTATTTCATTTATTTACTTATCTATCTATTCATTTATAAATTTATGTATTTATTTATCTATTCATTTACTTATTAATTTATCTATTTACCTAACTATTCATTTATCAGTTTATTCATTTATTTATTTATCTATTATATCCATTTATTCATTTTTAATTGATTGGTTTATCGTTTATCTATTTATTTTCTATTTACTGTTTATCTATATATTCTAATTTATTGATTTTACTTGCTTCTTTATTTCTCACTCTATCCAACCTTGTAACCCCTACCATACTTTTCAGAAATTTCATCTCAAACACATTCAAACTTTTTCTTCCTGCCCTTCTCAAAATTCAAGCCTTTACCCCATACAATGGTGTTAATACAATTATCCCTTCATATAACCAAATTCCTATTTCTCATTACACTCTTTTAGTCCCCCATGGCGTTTACTTGCTTCTCTCAATCTACAATTTACTTCCACCTCCACTTCTCCTTTTCCTGCCACATGCGATCCTAAACACATAAAGCTATCTACTCCTTCCAGTCTCTCCCCTTTCAGACTTACCTCCAATTCGCTGACCCCCTCCCCTTGTACATCTCATCACCATACTTTTACCCACATTTATCTTCAACGAGGAGGTGAGGAGGAGAGTTGGGGTGGAAAAAGAGATGCCTGATAGGCCTGATGAAAGAGTACTGGGATAGTTTGAACACATGGAAAGAATGAGTGAAGAAATATTAGTGAAAGAGGTGTGGAAGGCAGAGGTGGTTGGAGTAAACTTGAGGGGATGACCGAGGATGAGATGGATGGATGGGGTGAAAAGGGTGTTGAGC
>NC_134799.1:34165024-34170024 GCF_046742065.1 Oratosquilla oratoria | reverse complement strand
AGAAAAGAGGGGAATAGGCGGTGCACATATAATAAATAAATAGGTACAGACAAAAAGAAGAAGAAGAGGAAGGAGAGAAGGCTCCTATGCCAAAATGCGCGTAGCTGCTTCCGAAGCCGCCATCTTTACCCTATGCGCCTCTACAAATAGCACAGGTCACAGTCACTACTTGGAATTGGAAGGGAGTGCGGGATTCAAACCAACAAATAAGTGAGTGCAAGACCATCTCGCTTCTGCTTACGTCACCAGCGCACACAGAGGAGAAAACGAGAAAATATCTTGACCAACACGAATAAACAAAATTTTGGGAAACTTTCAACTAAAAAGTTTGAAGATTGACTAAGAGACCCATCGAAGTATACATGACAAATGATCTTCAAATTATTATTGTTTATTCATATTTTTGTCTGTGTCTTTTAGAAAATTGTATGTTTGTAATTTAAAACATGATTGCTGTGTCTCATTGTGTGCGTGTGTGTGTGTGTGTGTGTGTGTGTGTGTGTGTGTGTGTGTGTGTGTGTGTGTGTGTGTGTGTGTCTATGTACGAGTATGTGCATTAAACGCTTCTGTGCGTGTATGTATACGCGTCCCTGCTTGTGTATATACTTGTGTGTACATTGTTGCATACATGTATAAGGGTGCACATCTTCTGACAAGTACATGGAATAGAAAATGCAATTACATCATCTGCATGAACGCTAATAAACATGTATCTGTTTATACATCAGAGGATGTACACACGCATGAGTACCGTACACGCGCGCGCGTGTGTGTATGTATGTGTGTGTGCGTGTGTTGGTGTGTGTGTGTGTGTGTGTGTGTGTGTGTGTGTGTGTGTGTGTGTGTGTGTGTGTGTGTGTGTGTGTGTGTGTGTGTGTGTGCGCGCGCGTGCAAGTGTACGTACGAACATAAAATGGAGGAGATTTCAAGAGACCATAAGGCAGAAGCAATATATACGAACAGTGTATTTTCATATGAATATGCCGTGTATACTGTAAATATGTACACACACACACACACACACACACACACACACACACACACACACACACACACACACACACACACACACACACACACACACACACACACACACATATATATATATATATATATATATATATACATATATATATATATATATATATATATATATTTATATACATACGTATATATATGTTCTTCGCGACACCAGACAAATTTATTCAGCTGGGAAAAGGTTCCACACGAAATGAGTTTAACTCTTTCGTTAATATGGTCATCCAGCAGTTTTATTTGTTTAAAATCTCCTCGACAAGGGGGTTAAAAGAACTCGATTAGTCCCCCGCCTGATGACATACGAGTAATCTAGAGAAATTGTTCTGTCTAACGCTTGTCTATTTCGCTTAGTGAGGGTTAACTTTAACCTCTAGGAGAAAACGGTAAACAGTTTATTTCGATTTTCTTATTTTTCTTTCTAAGATTTTTTGTCAAGAGAGAGGCTTTCTAGTCTCAGATAAATATCTATGAATTAAACTCGTCATTGTTTTGGGCAATCTAAGGGTTTTATCATGGGAATATCACAATTTCTTTTAATATTTCTGAGTCCTCGTATTTCCTTTAGCTAAATAAAATCACTTGATATGATAAACATACAATCCAAGTAAGTTAAGAGATTAATTGGAAACGTATCAACCTTAAATCTATAGGTAGTACATTTTCCTTAGCTTAATAAAATCATCTGGTGGCTGAAAGGATAAGCATACAAGTTGACTAAGGTACTCAAAGGGTTAGACACCTGAGTGGGGGACCCCAGACTGAACAATTTGTTGACGAACCGTGACCCCTAGTCTAATCCTAGTCCACTTACAATAAATAAATATATAATAAATATTAAATAATAAATGAATAAATAAATAGTAAATAATAAATAGATATATAGATAAATAAATAAATAAAAAAGTTGAGGAGCTGTAAGGAAGAACCGTCCAGACCCTCTAATTAGGCAATTAAACACGCTCGTTACCAATGAAACACAATCGTTAGCTTCCATAACCTGAACGGTAACGACTGGCCGAGCTGCGAAAGACGAGACAGGGCGTATTTTCCCGCTGACTGTTTGGCAAATTTTGTCTGGTACCGAAAAAAATAAAATGCTAAGCTAAAGAACTACACTAATTATTTGGACCTTTTGGTTTCAGTTATAAATACTACATTGGCAGGCGTTTTGTGGCTAGTAGATTTACTACGTCACTGAGAATTACAACCTTATAGACCTATAGATATCGTAAGTGTTCAACGCTGAAGTGAATACACTCATTACGACAGAGCAGAAGAAGCCGTTCAATATATTACTTAGCAGTGAAGTAGCTATATATGATACGTTACATTCTAAACTTCATAATTCCTCTCTTAAATGCAGAAATCAAATATATCCTTTTGTTGTAAAAATAGTTAAACAAAATAAATAAGTAAATAATTCAGCTAATAAATATATAGATAAATGAGTAGATAGATATATAAGTATATAAACAAATAACTAAATAAATAAATACTTCAATGGTCGTAACGCCTTACGTACCAAGTGGCACTTTTACTTTTATTCTGACTGTCGTCTGGTGATTTTATTCGCCTCCTGAGTGTCATTTCAATTGTCCTCATGGGACCATCATCCCGAAGGTGTAGCTTACCTTGATCAACCCCTCCCGTACTGTCTGGCACGTTTCCTTCTTTAATCTGACTGCCGCCAGGCGATTTTATTCTCATTTTCCTTCACACTCTTCACCTCCCCTTGGCTTCCTCTCCTCAAATTTGTCCTCCTCTCTTGCTGCTGCTGTTCCTCCTCCTCCTCCTCCTCTTACCTTTCCTCCTCCTCCTCCTCTTACCTTTCCTCCTCCTCCTCCTCCTCCTCCTCTTCCCTTTCCTTCTCCTCCTCCTCCTCTTCTTCCCTTTCCTTCCCCTTCTGCTCCTCCTGTTTCTCCTCCTCCTCCTCCTCTTCCATTTCCTTTTCTTCCTCTTCCTTTTCTTCCTTCTTCTCTTCCCTTTCCCTCTCCTCTTCCTTTTCCCATTCCTACTCCTACACGAAGGTCTGGCTTTCTTCTTCTATCACCTCCGGTTTTCTATTTCTTCCTCCTCCTTTCTCTTCTTTTTCTTTATCTTCTCTCCTTTCCTCCCTCTCTCTCTACCTCGGTTTCTTCAATCTCCAACGGATGATGATTTAATTGTTCAACGCAGATGATTATTGACTTGTGTAAATCACCCCTAAACACTTTTGGTGTCAGAATAACGAGAATAGTATGCAACTCAAGCTATGATTGGTCGGTACTATCGACCAATCAAGACTCTTCCCACTTAATCACTATTCATTAGAGTTTTGCCGCTGATCTGTCGAAGAGAAAAAGTACGGGAGGAAGGAAATAGACAAGGTCTGGTTTACCAGTAGAATGGATAACGAATAGAATAGAGTTAGTTACCATGTAGTGAGTGTTGAAACAAAGTGCCTGTTAACTGTCGATAATAGGTATGGAACTGACTAGAGTAAGTCTTATGGTCTCTTGCGGTTTCCCTCATTCTTATGTTCTTACATTTGATTCAGGGTTGAAAGTCGATCATTCCTGGTTGACCTTTGACCTGACACATCTTATGTATTTGTTTTTTTTTTTTGTTTACTTTAATTTGCATTTGTTTTAAGTATGAGGAAATAATAGTCTTTAGGGGACGATATTCGTCCTACCATGTTTTACGGTTTTCTCAGATATCTATTTCTTTATTCATTTATTTTTTATTCAACTAGTTTTTATTTTCTTATTTATGAATTCATTTATTCGTTTGATTACTTATTTATTCATCTATCTATTTTTTTTTAACACTAAACGATTTTATCTAGCCCAGGAATTCTAGTCTCTCGAGAACTGAAAACCATCCCTCCGAGTCACACATTGTCTTTGCATAAATTCATTTATGACTAAGACCAAACGGTTTCATTCGGCTGACGATATCATTTCCAAGGTTGCTTGAAGGTCAATAGATGTATAACAAATTATGAAGAAAGAGAATGAAAGAATAAAGAAATAGAATCAAAAGAAAATTGCTAACACTGATTTCCTTCATACATGAGGCGCTCGTGTAGGTCCGCAGACAGTTCATTAGACAGATCAAATATGAAGCTAGATTAAAGTTAGCTAGATGAAAGGAAAAGGCGTCCTCCAGCGAGCAGAGAGACGCAAGCACGGGCATGCATGTACACACGTGTGTACACGTACATATACTCACATAGTCACGCAGACAATTACAGGCGTACACGGAAGCACGGACTAATAAACGCACACATAAACTGAGAACACACAAGCTCACACTCACACAGACATACGCGCACGCACACACACGCATACACACACGTACACACACACACACACACACACACACACACACACGCACGCACGCATACGCACGCATACACACACATACACACACACACACAAACACACACACACACACACACACACACACACACACACACACACACACACACACACACAAGGACACCACGAGCCTAGCTTCCCTTCCCGTAAAATACTAGGTAAACTAGGTAAACTAGGTAAATACGCACAGGCACACATACATACACACACACACACACACACACACACACACACACACACACACACACACACACACACACACACACACACATGCATACACACGGCGAGAATAGACCAAGGCCTGATTATCTAAAGTCCCATCATTAGGGGCTGTCAAATTCTCGCCAAAATCTACTTCCTTGTCGAATTCCATTTGAGAGGTTGTTGTCAAGGATCCTTTTGGAGATACGACCCCCCTCCCCCGCAATCAGATTCCTCGCGTTCTTATAGACTGTATCTTATATGTGCCTATATCCTTATGGAAAATCTCGCGCCTCTGTTACCTCTCCTACTACTTCAAGTTACCTTTTCTTCTCCTACATCAGGAGTTCTCAACCTGCCCTTCGTCACGTATCCGACATTTATGCACTGCTTTTCTCT
>NC_134799.1:34157524-34160024 GCF_046742065.1 Oratosquilla oratoria | reverse complement strand
ATCACCTTATTTCTCACTCTATCCAGCCTAGTAACCCCTACTATACTTCTCAGACATTTTATCTCAAACCTACTTAAACTCTTCCTCTTTTATGTTCCATGTGCTGTCGGCAAAATCACTCCTTCATACAATCTCCTCTTAGCATCTATTCCTAAATTTCTATGTCTCATTACAATATTTAACTCCCAAGTATCTAAAGCTATCCACTTCCTTCAGTTTCTCTCCCTTAATACTCACTCGCAGTTTGCTGCTATCCTCTTCCCTTGTACATCTCATCACGCTAGTTTTACCCACATTTATCTTTAACTTTCTTCTTTCGCACACTTTCACAAGCTCCGTCACTAACTTCCTCAATCCCTTCTCTGATCCTGCTACAAGCGCAGTGTCATCAGCAAACAAAAATTGGCTTATCTCCCATTTTCCCCCATTTTCTTTAACCATCTCCAATCCCCGCCCTATTACCCTTGTATTTATCTCTCGCACCACCCCATCCATGTATAAACTGAACAGCCAAGGTGACAAGACACATCCCTGGCGAAATCCCACCTTCACCTCAAACCGCTCACTCTTTCCATTTCTAATTCTAACACAGGCTCTACTACTCTCGTAAAATCTCTTGACGGCTCTTAACAGCTTTCTTCCTATCCCATATAACTGCAATACCTTTTACAGTGTCTTCCTGTCTACCCTGTCATAAACCTCACAAATCCATAGAGCCCCCCTCCACAAAAAAACTACCTTTTTCTAAAGCTTTATTACATATCTGACTTACCACAAAAAACTGATTAACGCAATCCCTATTTGTCCCATACCCGCACTGTTCCTCAACAATTACTCCCTCTGTTCTTCTCCTAATCCTCTCAATCAAAACCCTCCCATAAGCCTTCTCCCCTACACTCGACAAACTGATCCCACTGAAACTACTACACTCACAATTGTCCACTTTTCCCTTGTAAAATGGAACTATACAGGCACTCCTTCAGTCCTCTGGTAAGCTATCCTCTTTTAGACAAATATTAAACAACCTCACCAGCCAGTCCACCATCACTGTACCTCCCTTTTTTAGACATTCCGCATTACACCCATCCAATCCAGATGCCTTATGTGCTCTCATCATTTTAAGAACGCCTTTCATCTAATATTTCCTTATTTCTCCTCTATTTTCGTCATTCTTATCGTTTCTCACATCAATTACCTTTCCCTCCCTATCACACTTAAAAACTCCCTAAAATACTCTGTCATCTTCCACTTACTGCCGTCTCTTTCATTATCATTTCTCCATCTGCACCTTGTGCCTTTTCTTCTCTACTTGACTCGCCTCCCTTTCCTCTTCTAATTTCCTCTGAAAACATCTTTTTATTACTTTCAAAATTTTCTGTTATAATCTTACTCCATTTCACATCCAATCTCCTTTTTGCCTCCTATATCTTATGCTTTAGATCTCTTTCCTTTATTATATATATATATATATATATATATATATATATATATATATATATATATATATATATATGTACATATATATATATATATATATATGTACATATATATATGTATATACATTATATATACACACATATATATTATATATGAATATGTATTTATGTGTGTGTATGTATGTGTGTGAGTGTATGTATTTATATATGTATGTGAATTAGTGGATGGATTGGTGGATGGATGGGTGGATGGTTATTTCTATGTATGTATGTCTGTATATAATGCATTCCTGTACATTTGCCAATACTTATAACCGGTACTTTGATTAGTGTCTTGTGGCGGTGATCAATTCCTCGCATCTTGTTTACATTGCAGTTTCATATGACGAACGAAAGTCCTATTAAGGAAAACAAAGTAACGACAAGCCTTTCACACGCCATAAACAAACACGCGCCCAAAAAGGGAAGCATCAATGCGGTCCTGAACCAGTTTAGGTGTCGACAGCTGTACGGGAGCGTGAGAGCGTGAAACAGGACATGGACGTAAACGTTCTCTAAGTCCAATAAATAGCGCGCGAGTCGCGTTCCGGGCCATCATGAATGCATACCTGGATTTCGACGCCATGTTTGGTTGCATACTTCGAATACACCACACTGTGTTCGGGCAGCTGTATAACCACTGAGCCATAGGTGCGTAATAGCAAGCGACAAAAACGTCAATTTGCATATGATATGTGTATCCACACACACACACACACACACACACACACACACACACACACACACACACACACACACACACACACACACACACACACACACACACATACATATATATATATGTATATATATATATACATATATATATATATACATATATATACATATATATATATATATATATGTATATATATATATATACGTGTGTGACATCTGTGGACGTGTATGTGCCGCCCGCATTGGACTCGTCAGCCACCGGAAGACCCATCAACGCTGAATTTCTTTCATCTTTCAACTCCTTCGCATGGAGTGACGTCATCGTCAAAATCAACGGACAGCTTTAA
>NC_134799.1:34140024-34147524 GCF_046742065.1 Oratosquilla oratoria | reverse complement strand
ACACACACACACACACACATATATATATATATATATATATATATATATATATATATATATATATGTATACGTACATACATGGTTATTGACATGTAATACCAACAAGAGATATATAGCGTTTCGTACAAGGACCTGTCAAAAATAAGTTGGAAATTCCTTCAAGAAAATAAACTATGGAAACTACACTTTCGTGGAGTGGGGCAAGAGAGTGCCACGGAAATGAATGAATGGAGAGTGCCACCTGGCACTGACGAGGTTAAAGAAATCCAAGAAAAGGATATAGTGGTAAGCACGAACAAAAAGATCTAGTATCATGACCACTAACAACCTAGTTTAGTGTATTTATTCATGAGTGTGTGAGTATGAGGGATACGTTTACATATTTACATGAAGACATGATAAGCTTACTCACAACTCACCATCTTAGACACATTCTAGAATACGAACTACACTAGATTATGGGGTGAACCGCCCTCACAACTTCTAGTATGATCTATCTGTGCAAATAAGAATAAGACGTTTAAACTAGATAGTATAGATCATATATGTTAGGGGTTATCTACTTAGACTAGTGGACAAGGTCACTGAGTAGATAAAACACATAGAACGAAACTACCAAATCCTAACTACAGAGATCGTTCCTCACTACGTTCTTCATTCTTCTGACAAGTCTGATAACCTTAAATGAAAATATTGGCCATAGAAATTTTGGGGTAGAAGCTTCCCTCCACTTGGGTAAGTCTAATGATACAGATTTCGGCCCCTGGACCACACCTTAAGTATAGACCCCACTTTTCCAACTTCCTTAAGCTGCAGAACCTTCTTCCTTGTAAGGTTATCGAAGAAACGTAAAATTCCCAACTCCACTTCGAAATCCACCTCTCTAAGGCGCCCCGAACCGTAGAAAACATCTCACCTATCTCCACTCTCCATCTTCCTCACATAGTTATTGAGTCGTAAGACATCTTCGCATTCAGATTTTTTCTTTATACAAAGTTCATGCACTCGTAAATTAGGTTTAAATCCCTCTTGGACCCTCTGTATACTCGTTTGTGGTGTTTAAGCTCCCTCCTCTTGTTGTCCTATCTTCCCATCGAGGGCTCATAGACTTGACCGAGAAGAGAGATTTTCTTATAATCTTAACTCGGGAGGATGCTGTGCTAGTCTGCAACCGCTCTCCATCTCGGTTAAAGACGTCAACAAAAGTATTGTGACTTCAAATCCCATTAGTATAGATATCATAATCCCACTGTATATTGTGCATAAGGACTGTTCATACGTGCGTGTGTGTGTGTGTGTATGTGCGTGTGTGTGTGTGTGTGTGTGTGTGTGTGTGTGTGTGTGTGTGTGTGTGTCTGTCTGTGTGTGTCTGTCTGTGTGTGTGTGTGTGTGTGTGTGTGTGTGTGTGTGTGTGTGTGTGTGTGTGTGTGTGTGTGTGTGTGTGTGTGTGTGTGTGTGTGTGTGCATACATTATTGCTGACATCAAAACCTGATCCAAAACATTTTGTAATTGTGAAAATATATGATTTGTTTCTTTTGCAAAAATACCGATTTATTGGTAAAAATCATAACTTAGAAGAAGTACAGTATATATAGAGGGACACCAATCATTAAAATATTAAAGACATTATTATGATATTGTTCGAGTGAGGTCAGGGTTTTTGCAAAAGTATATTAGATGACACCATTGAGACTTTCAGTAATACTAAATATATAATGTATAACTAAACACAGATGTTATACAGTCACGACCAAATATCATAACACATCCAGTGGTCTAGTTAAACGAAATAAAAACTTTGAATGCTGATAAATTAAAAAATTCTTTTCATCCTAAGATAGAGTCTCGGGTAAAAGATAAATATCAAATACTCAAGAACAAAGGGTGCATTTGCATAACAAGACTGGTTCTATACTTCTCTGGGCTACTGTACACCATACGTCATCGTCACGAGTTTCATAATGTTTCACGCTTATGAGCTGCCGTTACCTTTGCAGCCAGCTGTACCAAGATTAACACATTTTGATCACTTCGGTCGCAATCAGCTCATTGTTTTGGTCAAGCCAACAGCTGACTCCGAAGAGAATGGGAAGGTGATGGATCGGGAAGTCTTCTCCCCCCCCACCCCTTTTCCTCCTCCTCCTCTCTTCTCCCCTCCACCCCTTCCCCCTCTCCCTCTGCCATCCTTGCAAGTTAATAAGATGTTCTGAGTTGTCATAAAGAAAGAGTTCATCGTTGTATTCAAAGTTAAGTTTTATTACTTTCCCTTCAGCTTATTGGAAACAGTTCACAGGACAGGAAAGGTAAACTCCTCCTTTATTCGTTTGTCAAGTATAGAATGAAAATTATTGTTGCTGTTAGTTTAGTTTTGTTTTGATATTGTCATCATTATTATCGTAATAACAATCATAATTACCATAATTATAACTATTTCTAATTTCCTTGGAAAAAAATACAGAAATGGAGGTAAAAATGAATATTCAAACGTTCATAGAATTCCTGAGGATGGTTCTTTGTAGAACCAAAACGTTGATAGAGGATGGAAGAAAAAATATCTTTAGCCTACCTCGCTAACTCGTTGGAACATGGGGTGGTGTATGAGTATGTGGGGGGAGGGGCATTCTTCAGCTGAATAAAATCGCATGGCGGCAACAAGAAATAAATATAAATATGACACCAATCTGAAATGGGTCGGTCAGTTGTGATACCTTTCAACTCTGGGTAGTAAAGTGATTAATCCCACCTTGATTAAAATCATATGACGACAATCATAAATTACAGAAAGCATTGCCACTACAGAACGGGTATAAGAGGATTGAATCCTACAATGTACAGGTAAAGAGGATCGAAACCTACTATATAGGGTCTCGATCCCTTTTCAACTTCTTTTATCTCGAAGATTTATTTCCACCGTAGGGCCGCGCTGCATTCTCCACTCTTCCATCAACTCCCGCTGATGTTATCACTGGAAGCTAATAAGCAAACCTCTTTCAATAACTATTCTCGTTTAGATATTGGAACGGCTTCTCTGACGTCATGGAGGGAAATATGAACCCCCACCCCCTCAAAAAAAAAAAAAGTCATCGAAGAAAATAAGAGTTTTCTACCTCTTTCTAGCTCTTTTACCTTTACCTACACACACACACACACAAACGTAAACACACATACGCACATACATACATACACACACACACGCACAAGTACACGCACACACACACACACACACAACCAATCTCCTTGTCTGTTTCTTTCACACTTTCTAATTCTTTATTACTCCTTCCATTTTACCTTCACTTTTCTTTCAAATCTTATCTTTTGATTATTCATTCCTGTTAGTTCTCTTTTGTATCTTATCTTTTAACTGTTCACTTCTTTTGCTTGTCATATATTTCAAAAAACAAAATCTTGTGCTTACAAAAGCCTTTTTTATCATACAATCACTTCTGATTCCCATTTTCTTTCTGTATCACTTTGTTCTTTACCGTTTTACTGTCGAAGACAACGTTTTGTTTTATTACTGCTGCCAGCAATTCACTGTCGCAGGCGATTTGTAAATATTGTTACGGCTGTCGCCAGGCAATTCTATTCAGATGAAGGAAATTTCTATTAATCTAAGGTTTAATCTCATGGATTTGTTGGCATACTTCATAATCATTCATTATTCTTTATTGATTCATTGATTTACCCATTTATCTACATATTTATTTATTAATGTACGTATTGACTGACTGATTCATTGATTTATTTATTTTTGTTTATTGTTGTTTCCTTTCTTTATCTATCTACATACCAAGAGTATTTTTCCCCTTATAAGGGTGGTAGCCATTCCACTCCCATCCTCCACCCTTTCCCCTCTTTCATTTTAGCTCCTCACGGATGAGGGGTCATCCCCGTATCCCGCCCACTGCAATGGATCAGAAGCAATGTAGCAAGACACAGTACATCCACAGCAAAGCCGCTTCACTTAATCGGCGACCCCCACTGTCCGTCCCCACTATGGGTCGTCATTATCCTTTCCCCTTCCCATCCCTCCACCCTCGAAATATGATCCTTCATCCACTGCGGGACTTCGAGTGCGAGCGGTGGAGGAGAAGTGGAGGCAAAGTGGAAGCGAAGTGAAGGCGAAGTGGTGCAGTATTTGCCCCTGTAAGTAATGCCATACCTCCTCCAGATAAGGAGGATTTATTGTCCTCCAGCTCCTCCTCCTTCTTACTTGGGGCTTTCTTATCGTCCTAACAGTCGAAGCCCTTTTCTTATAAACTAGCGCCTTAGTCTTTTTTTTTCTTATGAACTAGTACTAGCAACTTAGCGCCCTTTTTGTATAGAGTGTGGTTCCTTTAATCTAGTATAGACTCCTTGGCTTTTGTGTTTTACTTTATAAATTTTTTTTTCTGAGAGACTAATTTTTGTACCACTTTCTTTTTTACTTAGTAGTGCCTTACACACCGTTTTTTAAAAACATATTTGTAAAATGATAGTATTTTTTGGGGAGGTGGGTGGGGGAGGGTAGCTTTTCTAGAAACTAGTACTATCATTTTTCTTTCTTAAGCCTTATTTCCATATAAACTAGAACTTGGTTCCTTTATGATGAACAAGTATAAAGGATCTTGTGATTTGAACCATTTTTTTGTTACGAAATAATACTAGCAACTTATTTTTCTTCCAGTTTCATATTTAATAAGCTAATATAATAAGCTCTATTTTCTGAAACTAGTTTTAAAAAAGGATTTTTTCTCTTACACGCTAGCACTATTAACTTGTCCCTTCCTCCAAAGATCGTTTTTTACCTACTGATTTATTCATTTATCCATTTATTTATCTATTGATTGATCTACTTGTTTATTTTATAAGTTAACACTTGGTTCTTACCTGTGTCAACAAGAGCTCAAGGGGAGACGTGTAACAAAATGGAGCCTTTGTCAAGTAAATAAATAAATAAATGAATAAGAAAAAAAAAAATTATAAACAAATAAAATCATATATATATATATATATATATATATACTGTATATATATATGTATATATATATATATGTTTATATATGTATATGTATATATATATTATATATATATACATATATATTTATGTGTGTGTGTATATACATTATCTATATATACATATAGATAGAAGAAGAATGAATAAATGAACATAATAAAAATATGATTTTTTCAAATTTCAATAAAATCATCTGACACAAGGCAAAATAAAATCTCTAACCAACACTGAAACTAACGGTGTTGATGTGCATATGCTATCAATCCATCGCATTTATATGTATTTTTAATTTCCTTAAATATACATTTTTTTTTTTTTTTTTTGCTTCCACTGTCACGGGTGAAGTAACCTACTTTCACTTAGGCCACAAAAGAAAATCCTTCAAGTTTCTTTTTCATATATAAAACGAACATAATCTTCTGTAAATACTAGTATCTTGTCTTATCTTTAAACTATTTTTGATATGAAGAAGTGATTTATTTTGGTCCAGAATGAAAGAGGAAAAAGGTTTTTCGTATGCCTTATCTAAAAGTGCTTCTTCTGTGCTGAACTTGTCCAATTGGCAATGTCTATTCTCTTAGAAAAAAAAAACATATATCTGATTGGTCACTTTTTGTCTATTCTTACCGTTACGATAATTTACCAATGACCCACAGGATGTTTCGTAAATTCGTAGTGCGTACATACTCATAAACACACTCACATGTACATACATACATGCATAATATATATATATATACATATATATGTATATATATATATATATATATATATATATATACATACACACACACACACACGCACATATATATATATGGGTCATATTTATGACACACTATGGCTAATAACCACAAACAATTCTATAACAAGAAAATAGCCTTCATAAAGAAATCTCTTTTTGTCTTTATGCCTCCCCTATATTTTCCATCTTCAAGATATATTTCATCAACTTGTTTAGTTCCGCTAAGCTGGGGGGAGGAGCAGAAGGAGGAGGCGGAAGAGGAGGAGAAGGCGGAGGCGGAGGAGGAGAAGGAGGCGGAGGAGGAGGAAAAGGCGGAGGAAGAGGAGGAGGAGGAGAAGGAAGAACAAGAGGTGGAGGAGGATTAGGAGGCTGAGGAGAAGGAGGAGGTGGGGAGGAGGAGGAGGTGGAGGAGGAGGAAAAGGAGGAGGAAGAGATGGAGAAGGAGGAACAGGAGGTGGAAGCGGAGGAGGAGGAGGAGGAACAGGAGGTTGAGGAGGACGAGGAGGCGGAGGAGGTGGAGGAGGAGGAGAAGAAGGAGGCTGGAGGAGGAAGAGGAGACGGATGATAATGATGATGATGGTGATGAGGAGGAGGGGAGGAGGAGGAGGAGGAGGAGGAGTCCGGTACCGCCCTCCCGTCTTTCTTTATTGAAGATGGCGAGTAAAGTTCCTGGTTCATTGGATAGTGTGAAGACTATAGACGCGTTCATATGGTTCTCAAGAATGTGACAAGCTAGAGGATATAGAGCTCTCGTTGAACTGATTAAGTTTAGTTTAGTCTAACTAACTAGTTAGGTAATTAGCTAGATTTTATTAACGATTTTTTTTAACAAATGGAATATAATAAAAGCAGTGGATGGTCCAACAAAAACCCCATTAGTTTACATGTACCATATCTTTACCATAAAAAAAAGTGCCACCCCTACGAACCAGAGTCACATATCATTATTCTTCTATGATTGGAGTCTCATTTCCACCCCACCCCCCAAAAGAATATAATTTTCAACTTCTCTTCATTCATTCTGTTACTATCCTCCTTAACTCTCTCCTTTATCATTTCTGAGACTCAACTTCTTCGGTGCGATAGTGTCTCCAATGACAAAAGTTCTAGATACTTTTGACAAAATACTAAATAATCTCACAGTTGCACCACTGATATGAACGCCTCCTGACGAAGATGATGACGAAGAGGTAAGGAACGCCGTAAGGAGGAGATCCCGCAGGGGTGGCGAGCTCTTTCAGACTCCTCCTCCAAGCAATAAACTCCTCAGAAGGCTCTTCGGAAGCTTCCGTCCGCACTCGAGAGTTCTTATCGGCTCAGGAGGGCGAGTTCGAGGTTTGGGCTACTGTCCGGGGTGGGTGGGGGTGGAGGGAGAGACTGGGGGGAGGGGTGGGTGGGAGGGGGAGGTAAGTACGGGTGATGAGTGGGGAGGAGGGTGGTAGTGGTTTGTTGTGTTGTGGTAAGGTTGAGTGCCGGGGTTGTTGTAATTGTGTGGTATGGTGTTTGTGATTCTATTCCTATTTTCTTTTTCTTTTTTCTAAATCGTTCCTGATAGTGCTAGTGATGGTAATGATGGTGGTGTTGGTGGCTATGGTGACGATGACGGTGGTTATGAAGGTAATGGTGATGATAGTTGTAATGACAGTAGTGATGTTGATGTTCTTGGCGATAGTGATAACGAAGGTGATGCTGAAGGTGATATGCTGACGGTAAAGGTGAAGATGATGATGATGGTGACGGTAAAGGTGAAGATGATGGTGA
>NC_134799.1:34132524-34135024 GCF_046742065.1 Oratosquilla oratoria | reverse complement strand
CCCCCAGTCCATATATATCTGCATCACCTCCCACAGTGCCTTCCTGTCTACCCTGTCATAGGCCTTTTCCAAATCTATAAAGTAACCCCCCTCCCCCCTAAAAAAAAACATCCTAATCTTTTGCTAAAGCTTTCTTACATATTTGCCTTACCACAAAAATCTGATCCACCAACCTCTATCTTTCCTAAAATACTACGTACAATCGAAGAATAATATTGTGATGACTTAGTGGAATTGAAATTTTGGAAAAATGAAGTTCTTGCACAAGAAGCCAAACGTTAACGATGATAGAGCTTGTATGGGCTGCTGTCTTAGTCTCGACGATTATTATTCGATTTGTGACTCCGAATGTAGACTTCACGATACCTTCAGGAGCAAAGATGGATTCCTATGATTGAATACAAGAGGTTTTTGTTATATATATATATATATATATATATATATATATATATATATACACATATATATATACATATTATATATATATATATATATATATACATATATATACATATATACATATATATATATACATATATATACATATATACATATATATACATATATAAACATATATATATACATATATAAACATATATATATACATATATATATACATATATATATACATATATATATATATATATACCATATATATATATATACATATATATATATACATTTATATATACATATATATATATATATACATACATATATATATATATATATATATATATATAGATAGATAGATGAATAAATAGATGAATGAATAAGTAAATGAAGAGAATGGAAAAACAAAATTTGATTGGATTAGATAAAGATAGAAATAGAACAAAGAGATAGATAAAATGGACCAATTAATGATAATAAAGTAGGTAAAAGAGAAATTATAAAAAAGAAGATTAATAGATCAATAAAATCTAATAAGGACGATTTTATAGAATTTATTTCGTCCAATTCTAGTTTCATTCAATCAAGCAGCCGTTAGTAGTCCAATCTTCCTTACTTCCAGTCTTCGCCACGTCACTCCTGCAAACTTTTCTATCTCGTTCGACCACTGGACACTGTCTACAAAGAATATAGTGATTAGGGACTATTTACCAGCGCATGGACAAAACCATGGTGATGAGGATAGTGGTGAAAAATACGACAATAATAATGGTGCTGACATGGATAGTGCTGTAGTTGATGGTGATCTGGTGATACGATTTTTGCGAAATGAATTTAGCAAAATGATCTTTACCAAAATGTTCACTCTTTGTTGGAATGAAATTTAGCGTAATATATGGGCAAACGCATTTCGTTGGAACAATAATTGGCGTAGCATTTTTGGTCAAAATAATTTGGAGAAAATAATCTTCAGCAAAGTTTTAATAATGCGTCGAAATAATCTTTAGCAAAGTGTTAATTTTTTGTCGAAACAAAACTTAGCGTAATTCATGGGGGAAATAAATTTCGTTGGAACAATTATTATTGATATTTTTTGTGTGAAAAATACATTTAGCGAAGTAATCTTTAGATGTGTGCTAATTATTTGTTGGAATAAAGTTTAGCGTAATACATGGGGAAACACATTTTGTTGGAACAATATTTGGTGAAGTCTTTTCCGTACTTGACGGAAAATTAATCTGACTCAACATTATTTGGCGAATACCTAAGAGTTGGAACACTATCAAACGCAGCAACAATTGGCGAAACATTATTTTGGCGAAATCCCTTTTTGGCGAAATCTTCGCTTCATATCGGAGAGCTGTGAGTTGTCCCTGATAACTGATCAGCAATGAAGAGTCGATGGTAAGTGGCCAATCACGAGTGGTTACTGGTGATTAGGTGAGGTCTGGCAGTACCTGGGGTTCTCTGATTAGGAGAACAAGAATCCACCAAAGCGTTTCCACTATCAGGACACACTTTATATACTTTGTTCTTAGAAGCGTCAGATGATAGTAAGTTAAAAAGATAAAGAAAAATAATGACAACGATAATACTAATAATGAAATAAAACAAGACATAATAAGATATGATGAAATAAAATGGAATAACATATAAGAAATTGATACTAAAGACATAATGAAATAATACAGAATGATATAAAATGAAAGACAAAGAAATAATAAAAATAGATAAATAAGTAAAAAAAAAAAATGGTGTCATTAAGAGCCCTAACTCACGCTTATCAAAGGCTCAACGTCAACTGTTTCAGTCATCATGCCTTAATGCCGTTAACACCAAAGAAACAAAGAAACTCGACCAAGAGGAATACTTTGCCCCCGGACTCGTACATTATGTTTAGATAGGAGAAATAGTCATAAAACTCGGACCTATATACTCACGAGACAATAACTGACCCAAGCTCCCCCATCCCCACCCCAAAATAAATAAACAAATAGATATTGAATAAAATAAATTAAAAGAAATAAATAAAGAATAAAAATGAAGGCATTTCACTTGCCAAATAGAAAATGGTGGTGTTGGCGCAAGATTCCACCACCATTTATTC
>NC_134799.1:34120024-34127524 GCF_046742065.1 Oratosquilla oratoria | reverse complement strand
TATTGGTTACTTTTATCTCTTATGTTTCCTCCTTCAGTCTCTCCTTTACCACCTCTGTGACTCCATCTCTTTGGTGCAATATCTTCTCCAACAATAGATGCACTGGATATTGCAGACAAACTATTGCCGGGAGATGGAAAAGCGAGGCTTTTCTTTGCTACGAGGCAGGTCACGAATGAATAAAGAAAGAATCTGTTTCAGCAATAACCAACGCTTCTCTCCTTTGGGACGATATCGCACTGAAAAGGTGAAGTCATAGAAATTGGAATAAGAGATATTTAAGGAGGGGAACAGAACAGAGAGTTGGTATGTGTCAAAAAAAAAATTATCTTTAAATTAGTCCACAATCACATAAGAGTATCGAGTGATTCCAGCCCATAGAGCAGTGTTTCTTAACCTGGGTTCGATCGAACCCCAGTGGTTCGGTGAGTCAGTTTCCGGGGTTCGACGGTTCGGCGGTTCGACGCATTTCTGAAATTGTCTCTGAGAGGCAACAGCAAAAGTCACATTAATTTGCAGTAAAAATTCATTATGTTTTTGTTTTATGCGAAATTCATGTTTTGTTGGATTTGTTCTTTGAACACAATGATTTCGTGTGCAAATGATCCATGGCACAGTTTGTGCACTAATACGGTATATAGTTCCTATGTTTTGAATTTGAAGAAAAAAAAAATTATTTTTCCAACTACGAAGGGTTCGATGAATGCATGTATGAAACTTGCGGGGTTCAGTACCTCCAACAAGGTTAAGAACCACTGTCATAGAGGGTGTGGGTCAAGTGGAAGCGGGAGGAGGAAAAGAAAATAGTGAGCGGCCAGTTACACGTTGTGAAACTATTGAATTATGCTCTACTATGAGCTGGAATCGCATGAAGGATGAAATTGGCGACTGTAGGGCTGGAAAGAGGTAATGTTCTGCCCTCCTAATGGTTCTGTATTACAATATTGTGGAGGTATTTGTTATGAAAGAAAGTCGTGTAGAAGATCTGATGCGGTTGTTAGCGCGCCAATGTAAATGCACTCTCTTTTTATTCCGTCTTCCTCTTTTTCTCTTTTTTATTTTCTTTATTTTTTCTTTTCCTTTCTCCTTTTCTTCCTCTTTGTCTCTTATTTTGTTTTCTTTCTTTTGCTCTCTCTCTTTCTCTCTCTCTCTCTCTCTCTCTCACACACACACACACACACACACACACACACACACACACACACACACACACACACACACACACACATACACACACACACAAGAAAAGCCATGCTTTCTCTAAGTACCTTAAGTTTGAGCACATGTTTTGTCGTCATACTTTACACGTTACTTCCATTCGTTCCTGACCGTTGGGCACATATTCTCCTAATATCTCGAAATCTGTGTCTTTGTACTCGATAACACTTGACGAGCGAAACATTCTGCCATTGATGTCGACCTCATTTTCTCACAACGTTTCCTCTGCTCTGTCTTTCGGAAGTTGCTTCTCTCAAACACTCTTTATCTTCTCCCTTCTCCTTCTCGTCTTCCCATTCCTCTTTGTCCTCGGCCTCACTTTCCTCTATGTTCTTCCCTTTCTCCTCTTCCTTCTTGTCCCCCAGCTCCTCCCTTTCCTCCTTGTATGCCCGACAGGAGCGCGAGATTGCCCATAAGGACAGAAGCGCTGACAAGCTACATATAATAACAACAACAACCTTTCTACTTGTCTTCCTCTTCCTCCCAACTCTCTTGGTCCTCCTTATACTCCATTTCCTCCTACATTCTTCCTTGCTTTCCTTATCCTACCGCCATCCTTGTCCTCTTCATTCTTCTTGTACTCCTCCTCCCTCCTTCCTAGTTCCTCTCATCCTATCGTCCGCCTTATCCTCCTCATCTTCCTCTTCCACCACCACCACGTGGTGGAGCGCTGCCCACCTCCCAAATAAGTGGAGCGCTTGTTGGCCACAACTCAGTCACCCGAACTTTTGATTCAACTCATCATCGCCTTTCATCATCATCATCATCGTCTTCATCACGTCGAGGGCTCTGAGTGAGGATCGCTTTGGCCTTGGATCCTTCGCGGCGCCTGAGGATGATGGCTGTTCGGAACGTTCTTCACCAGTGTCGGAACTTCTTATCTTTGTCTCATCACAATAGAACTCAAAATATATTTTCCTTCCTACCCTCCTTCCCCCATTTTTTCATTTTACTGTATCTTATTCTATTTTCATTTATAGATTTATATTTACTTATTACTTTATTTATTTATTTATTTATTTACCTGTTTAATTATTTCATATATTCATTTGTGTTTTTATCTACCTATACAACTTATCTATTCGTTCTTATTCATTTATCTATTCATTATTTGCTCCTTTGTTAATTTATTTTTAATTTGTCTATATACCTATGTATTCATTTTTCTATTTACTTCTTCATCTATTTATTTGCACATTTGTTTATTTTCATTTATACTTGTGCTACAAAGGTTTTCCCAGGTCTATTTCAAGAACTTTTAATTCTTGTCTGAGTGAGGTTTGACCCTCTTGAAGAAGACCTATGAAATTAAGAACAGGGGAGACTTCTTCAGGTGATGGTTCTTTACGGTCTTCGAACTGAAAAAAAAGACCTAACCTCTTAGCAGTGTGACGTACTTTATAGACTTCGTTGAGGCAGACACCTGGAGACTTCGATCAAACGAAGGGCGGGTCTCTAGTCAGTATGTGGACGAGATCGAATGAATTTCGAACTCCATCGAGCTCAAGTTTGTTCCTAAAATTATTTTTAATTGAAGGGCGGATATCCATCTAGAACTGTGATTCATTCTTTTCTGAATAAAGTCCTACTGTGTGTCATAACAGACTCTGTTCACCGCTTTGCTATGTAAACCTAACTTAAACTCGACTTGACATTTATCATACACTACTACTTGATTGACATTCCCACTCGTTTCACTCGATCAGTATTTCTTAAATCGTTTCGCTCATATAATGTCTCTTGTCTAATGGATAACGATTTTATTTGAATAAAGGCTATATCCTGTGATACGGTGGCCAAGGACAAAATCGATTAGTCTGTTTGCTAAGGTCGTTACATATTTTGTTCTGGCTAACGCCAGTGAGATTTAATCAGCTAAGGCTGGGGTCGGTCCTAAGGAGGCTGACTACTTCATCCATTTTATATACCTTGCAGTTCCTATTCCGGTCGGAACCAGACGGTTTCATTCAGCTGAGAAGTGAATTTCGGATGGCAGAATGTCTCGGTAGTTGAGAACTCCCCTCAAGCTGAAGAGAATTGTCTGAATAGTCCTTTAGCATACAATACGCCTCTCAAATGTTTAAAATAGTCTAATGACCCTGTCAGCTGTGACCTCGTGACTTTGTTCCGTACATGAATGAAAACAAAAATGTGGAAGTTATGTAACAACTGAAGAGGGCGATCTTTTTTTTTTACCGGGTGATACTTTCTTTTTACTCCGGCTGCCGCTGGACTAGCTCATTCGTTTTCATGGGAAAGAAGCAACGTGCTAGTCTCGCATGTTTCTAGTCACGGGTTCGAGTCCCACATTCACATCTCTCTAACTACCAGCAGTGATTCTCTATTACCTGAACCAGGAGTCCCTAAAGCGCACTTATTCAGCGCCTCCTGGCGTAGGCTCCTCACCTTCTTCGTGGCGTTTACGTTGGAGTAAAGGGGTTGTCGTCTTCCTCGATTTACTCCTTATGCCTGATGGCACTTTTCCTTCTAGGTTACGTTAAGCTAGGTTAGGTTAGGTTAGGTTGAGTTGGATTAGGTAACGTGAGGGTAGGTTAGTTCGGTCAGATCAATTCGGACGAAGTCAGATTAAGTTAGGTTATGTCAGGTCAGGTTAGCTCGGATAAGTTCCTATCGTGCCATGTCAGGTCACGTCCGGCCAAGTCAGGTTATTAGATTAGGTCAAATTAAGCATCATGATCATACACTACCTACTTCTCCCACAATGCCATTTCCACTCAAATGACCCCACCCCGCCCATAATTCTCACCATCTTTGCATTGCAATATATATGTATATATATATATATATATATATATATATATATATATATGTACATATATATATATATATATATATATATATATATAAAAACGCTGCAAGTCGGCACTCCACTCTCTTGGATAAAGAGCTGTTACTGGTTTTGTTGTTGCTGTGGGCGCGTGCGCGTGTGTTTGTTTTCTTGTGTATGTGTGTTTGTAATGTATTTAGCCGTAGATCGGGCGATATATGAGCTACGAACTTTTATCCGGGATAGTAATAACTCAATCACGAGTCTAGCACGTGATCCAAGACAATGGTAAGTCACCAGCCTTTGCCGGCCAATTTCATTCATCTCCGTAGCTAATGAAGAGATGGAAGCGATTTTTGTTTAACCCTCTCACTAATCAAAGGTTACGTAACGAATAAAAAGTAATCTGCCGTTAGCCAGAATAAAAGGAATAATATCCACTGGAATAGAATGGATTTAATTTTTTTGAAGATATGAACTTCTAAGACTAATCTATAGCCTCAAGATCCAAACCACTCCTTTCACAACACCTCCATATTCCTCTGAACACGTATCCTTTTTCTCCACTCACTTTCTTCCTTCACTAGCACGTGTGAAGAAGACTTCTGAGGCCAGTACCTAAGTTCAAATACGAACTCATTTTCTTGAGTACGCGGGCCAAATCCCTACGAACATGTATTCTTCTTCTCCACTCACCTTCATCCTTCACTCGCACGTGCTTGGGTGAGACGTCGAGCGTTAAGTTTACGACTTTGGAGCCCTAAAACGGTGTTCTGATCGGCCTGGCCAATCCCGGAGCGATGAGGACGATCTTCCTCATCAAAGGTACATCCTCCTTCGTCTGTGTGCTCGTCAATCTCGTAAGTCTTCATTCGAAGTAGAGGTTTCGTTCTTGTTCCCTTTAGGTTTATTTTCTTATCTCTTGAGCTTACGTCCTCACCCTTACTGGCGTCTTTGTTACTGTAGATTATTTTCCTTAGCTGACATCTTCCTGCTCTGGTTTTGCTAATACCTTCGGCACGCTGACAACCTTTATTAATTTTCTTTTGGTTCATTTTTCAATCTATTTAATTATTACATTGAAGGGCATATGCCTACGATTAGGTTTAAAGAGGATAATTTGAACATCCATAATCTTTAGATTTTTCTTTAAGTTATCTTTATTTTTATTTATTCATTTTGATGTCACATAACTTCGCTGTTGTGACTCCACATGTCAACCATCCAAACAGACAAATAACCAATCAATCAATCAATCAGGTGTTGGTATCGAAAAATGTACACTACTTATGCTATCAAAGCTTAATTTTGCATCCTGTGAATAACAAGTATTAACACTTGGATAAATGTACATCGTATCTGGAACATACAGAAATAATAAAGAAGTATGTAAATATGATATTTCGAGCCTATTTTGTACTTAAGATAATTCCAGGGATAAGATTGAACTATAAACATATAACATATTTTTCATATATCTTTATAATTTCTCCATATTGTACTACTAGTTTATTATTGTATATTTTAACATCAGATTCTCGTCTTTATCTTTGAAAAAGAGCCAGACAACTTCATTTAGTCATAAAGAAGTTCCTATGTTTTGATGATTATTTGTGAAAATGGATAAACACAAAATGATAGATAAAAAATATATTTGAATAAACAAATCAAAAGAGCTAGATAAGCTTGAAAAGTAATTAGTAAACAATAATGGACACAAACAAATGAACAGGCAAAGAAATTAAATAGGAAATAAATAAATAATTAATGAAACAAAACAGTGTAGCACTGTCATAGGAAAGGCATTAATGAAATATCAATATTATACAACAAATAGAAAATAGACAAATAACATTTGAAGTGCTGCAAGCAATAATAATAATAATAATAAAAAAACAAAATAAAATGTTCATGCTAAGGTAAAAAACTCTGAGATACCAAGGCACACCAAATTATTTGCTATATGTCCAAAAAAGGCTGTGTCACAACATCCAAATTTCATAAATCGTTGGCAGTATTATAATCTTTTCTGGCAATATTTCAGAAATCTATTTTTTTTTCTATTTTCAGTTTAATTAACGTTCTATCCTGGATCCCAGAAATGAATATATTCTTTAACGTTAAGAAGAATAAAATAATAGAATATTGTAGTCAAAATTAATTCTTTTGAAATTAATTCATATCATATGAGCAAAAGAATAAAAAAAATGTGAAGACGTCACTTTGATTTTATGTCATAAACAAATGTTCTGGATCCATGTAGGGTACTCCTGCACAAGTTCTACGTAGTCATGATTTCACAAACTTTTGTGACATCCTTACGGACTAGAATCGCGCATTAATTCAACAGAAAAAGCATACATACATACATACATACATACATATACCAAAGGCTTTTTCCCCCTTACACAGGAGGTAGCCAGAAAACAAAGGCATAGAAATCACTCCCACCCATTCCATCCCCTACATACTCCACTCTCCTCTACTCTCTTCTCTCCCTCTTATCTTGACACCTCTTGGATGACGGGTCATCCCTGCATCTTGTCTACTGTCCACAGAGAAAGCAAATTACATAAATACTATTACTGTACCTTCATTCTACTTCCTTTTTCAGTTCCATCCTTCACAACCTCTATGACTCCACCTCTTCAGCATATCATTCCAAAGGATAGAAGGGCTAGAAATTCCACCTTTCTAAAATCTATATCTTACCACCCCTATGAACCCACTTCTTCGGAGTGATAATTCTTAATGATAAAAATGCTGGTTATTCAAAACGAAATACTCAATTTTTCATGTGGAAGTGTCAAAGATATACTTGATGTGTATTCTCGACATGGGACTCAACTATACTGTCCTCCAGTCGCAAATATCTCCGAGTTTCTGACTTTTTCTTTAAAGAAAATCATATGTGAATATCAAATGAGAATAACTGTTTGCTTACTCTTAGAAAGTCTGTCTCGTTATGGTTTGATTTTCCAATTTAACTAGGTGAGGCGTGATAGGAGAATGAAGTATATCTCAATGCTATGCCGCGTGTGTGTGTGTGTGTGTGTGTGTGTGTGTGTGTGTGTGTGTGTGTGTGTGTGTGTGTGTGTGTGTGTGTGTGTGTGTGTGTGTGTGTGTGTGTGTGTGTGTGTGTGTGTGTGTGTGTATGTGTGTGTTTGTGTGTGTGAGAGATTCACCATTCAACATGGTCTTGGATTACGTGTTGGATTCGTGATCGACAGCTATTTCCCTCCCGGAAAAGAGTAACTCTGTGACCTTACACGCACACATACACACCTAGCTCCACCCCCCAAGAGAGTTGGAGTGACGATTCACAGCGCAGTGATACTGAAATTATTTCAGCCCTGGTCGGGATTCGAACCCGGACCGCCGTAGTGGCAGGATGAACTCTGCCACTGCACCACGAGTCGTGTGTGTGTGTGTGTGTGTGTGTGTGTGTGTGTGTGTGTGTGTGTGTGTGTGTGTGTGTGTGTGTACGTATGTGT
>NC_134799.1:34110024-34115024 GCF_046742065.1 Oratosquilla oratoria | reverse complement strand
TATATATATATATATATGTGTGTGTGTGTGTGTGTGTGTGTGTGTGTGTGTGTGTGTGTGTGTGTGTGTGTGTGTGTGTGTGTGTGTGTGTGTGCGTGCGTGACCCCTGCACGCTCATTTGGGGGCGTCTGCAGTGACCCAATTAATATTAAATTTATGATCAAATTAAAACTTGATGAGAATGGAGTTATGTATCTGATTTAGAGAGAAGCTTAACCTTTTTCACTACGATGCATATTTGTGATACGTTGTCCAGACTTCTAAAATGTATCGCTCAGCTCACTCAGTAATAGCTGTTTTTGTCTGAAGCTTTTCGAAAATAGGCTATCAATTTATAACGCAAGTGTAAATACTTAAATATTTACATTCGCAATACGGTGTCTAGAGTTTGAAAGTATATCGTTTAGTTTGGTCATTAATAGCCAGTTTTTGTCCGAAGCTTTCTGAAAATAGTACTATGACTTTATAACAAAAGTGTAAATATTTACATATTTTATACTGAATGTTCACAACTGATTTCTAGTAACAAACAAGTATTTCAATTTTTCAAAAGGAGGCTCAAATAGTTTAAATCTTTCACCATGATACAGACCTTTTTCGCACATTTTTTCTAAATATTAAAGTTTTATTCACTTTTCGAAAAAATTTCAAGTTTGAGTGAATAATATCCAAATTACGTTTTTTTTGTGTGTGTGTGTGTGTGTGTGTGTGTTTTCCCAAAACGAATGCTAAGTTTAATCTCTACCCATTTGCACTCTGGTGGTTATTTTAGAAATGTCTTTCCTGTTAATGTCAATCATGTTTGTTTCAGATTGGTTAGAAGTACCTAGACTTAATTTCAATGAAGACTTGTGGCAACACGCTGCCACTGCTATAGTTTCCCCTAATTGCACATATCTTAACTGTACATAATTTTTTAATCTTTATCAAATCATTATATATGTCTATTATAAATAATACAGTATGTTCCAAATATTGTATCTCATATGAGGATGACTGTTATATTGTTAAATGTATTTATATATAGTTTTATTTGCATACGCTTTACAAAGCGTTTATATATTCATCGTGTATTATGTACTATTGTGACGATAATCTACCATAATATGGTAAATAACCTTATTAGACTCAGCCTCGATCACTATTCTTAGATCAATAAAAAACCCCGAAGGAGTTAACCAAAATTGAATATATATGGATGTAGCACAACCAAGCTATTCTCCGGAACCTAAAATAGGCTTCTAACTCCATATATTTTCAATTCCCTCTTGCAGTATTCTTAATCATACACCCAAACGTATTTACCACTAATATGTTTCCATAATATGTTCTTAATAAAAAATTAATAAATAAATAAACGGATGTGCGTATGAAATGGTAACCTTATCCTTTCGCCTCTGCTGTCCTGGTTGGGTTACATCCAGTACACACACACACACACACACACACACACACACACACACACACACACATATATATATATATATATATATATATATGTATATATAGACATATATGTGTATATATATATACATATATATACATATATATATATATGTATATATATATGTATATATATGTATATATATGTATATATATATATATATATATACATATATACATACATATATATATCTACATATATACTTTTAGAAAATAGATGACAATTTCCTATCTGACGCGTAGATAGCCAACAGGAAATCAGGAGTAAAACCAAAACCACTAACGGACCAGACCGGATCCTGCGATAAGCAACAAAATCTCAAAGTCGATTCCGGAAATGCACGTGACGGGACAGGCTTGGCTTCCATCCTGGAGCCGTGCCGCCGACCACCTCCGTATAAATCTTTCACGTTAGTCAGCTCGACTTGTTCGAACGTTGGCTCCTCGATTAAACTTGATTAATGAGATCTGGAGTCCCCGTACATGCAATCAAGGTTCTAAGGAGTTATTATGCCCATGATTGATGTTTTGTAATATCATCACTTATATATGTATACAACTATATGCATTTTGTGTGTGTGTGTGTGTGTGTGTGTGTGTGTGTGTGTGTGTGTGTGTGTGTGTGTGTGTGTGTGTGTGTGTGTGTGTGTGTGTGTGCGCGCGCGAAGTGTGTGTGTTTGTGTTTATGTGTAGATGAATCATGTGGGTACGTATTTATACGTATATAAATGTTTGAGTATGTGTGTGTTCGTGTGTGTATGTATTTGTGGATCCATGTATATGTATGTGAGTGTACGCATGTATTTATGTGCGCTTGTATTTATGTGCCTGTGTATGTACATGTATATATATATATACATACACACACACACACAAACACACACACACATATATATGTATGTATATATATATATATTATATATATATATATATATATCAAATGAGCCACAAAGACCCCCTTCATAGCATTCTATGATTCACACGACCGCGCCAACCTCTGCCACGTCACTCCTGCGAACTTCTCAATCTCATCTCTACACCTTCTGCCTGGTCTCCTTCTTCTACGCTTCCTATCTCGCGACGTCCAGTCAGTAACACACTTGCTCCATCGCTCATCAGTCGTTCGCACTAACTTACCTACCTAATTCCACTTCCTCTCTTTTACTGCCTCCACAACATCTTTCACTCTAGTCTGCTCTCTCACCCAACTTGCTTTCTTTCGGTCTCTCAGCGTTATTTCCATCAATGATCTCTCCATCCTCCTCTGTGCAATCCTTAGTTTTGTTTCCATCGCCTTCGTTAGTGTCCAAGTCTCACACCCGTTGATTATTGCTGGCAGAATGCATTGATTATAAACTTTATGTTTCAAACATAAAGGTAGAGAGCCTCTCAGGGTTTTATTATACTTACCAAACACTTTCCAATCAATTGTAATATGGCTTTTTATTTCATTATCATGATCTTTCGTCACTTTAACCATCTGGCCTAAATAATTATACTCCTCAACTTCTTCAAGACTCTCACCATCGACTATAATCTTTTTAGTTTGAGGTTATGTATATATATATATATATATATATATATATATTATATATATATACATATATATATATACATACATATATACATACACACACACACACACATATATATATATACATACATATATACATACACACACACACACACATATATATAGACATATATCTATATATATACACATATATGTATGTATGTATTGCGTGTTTGTGTGTGTATGTGTGTGTGTGTTTACGAATACGTGCACTTGGGCACGTACATGAATATATTGATCCACAGAAGCGTATATTTTTTATTTTATTTATTAATAAAGTCGGAGGAGTTATCTTAGTCTTACATCACCTCACATAATATGAAAGGAGTACCGTTTTCTTATTTGATTCACTCCAAATCACCGCCAACATTTCCTCGAAAAAGATCTAGCTTAATATATCTTGCGAATGTTTACTGTCAAATGGACCATATATTTATCACTTTTCCCTCAAATTCTATGTCTGACACTTTGCCTCAGAGCTCCAGAATGAACCCTTGGCCAACGATGAAATTTTCAATCGAAAACCAAACAAAAATTTTCTTACCCCATATCCGAATCCAGGGAGGCGTCACAATAACACGTTTTCACAAATATGCATATCTAATACCAAATATATAATTATGACCTTTTCTCTTATGTCAAGGGGTGGGGGCGAGTCAAAGAATGCCTTGACTTCCCGTGGAAAAAAAAAAAAAAACATAGAAATGGTCACCAGTCCCTACGTTCTATCCACATTTAATAAAGATTTTTAACATGCATAGAAACATCATAGAAACATAGTGACATTACTCTTATCCCATAATCACAGGTACATATGTATGGAAGAAGGTGGAGTCCTAGGAGTGGTAGAAGAAGGATTTAACGATACCACACGCAAATGACCGTGGAAGGGATTACATATTCTGGATTACTGCCTATGCAGCGTCGAAGTTTCCTTTCAGAGCAGTTGACTAATTTTTCATATTTCTTTATCTTACGCGCTAGAGGTGAGGGTGGAGGATTTTTTAACATTAACCAGCGCTTCTATTCTTGTGCGCAATATCATACCGAAGATTCAAGCCATAGGGACGGTATAGGGGAGACTTGTGAATGGCTTCAGAACGGAGGGAGGGTAGAAGTTAAAAAGTATCCAGCATTCTTTTTTGAATGGAGGCTTGACTCCCATCACAAAAGAACACTACAAGGCACTAGTCCATAAGGGTGTTATTATACTCCCTAAAATCTCAACTGCATTTAACATGGGGTCAGTACTTTGTAAAGAGTAAATTAGATGTGATGTGCTTACTCCAGGTGGCGCTAAGCTTCGGCCACAGCTATCACCTTTTACCCCTCGCGAACTAACAGCCAGGGTAAGTGGCCATCAGCATCAACCCTGAGGTGGTCGGAACCTATTCGTAACATTCGTAAACACCCAACGGAATTTTTGGATTTAATAATTGAACCACTTGGTATGACCCTTCATCCACAAGGTGCTAAGACGGGCTGGGGCAATGAATAGGCTTTAGATGTGCTCAGAATAAGTGTGAGTGTAGGTATGGGTATAGGGTAGGCATATGCTTTCAATGCCACCCACCTTCTAAGGAGAAAAGTTCCCTTTGTTATGCATGTATATGTATGTACTGATAAGGTCATCGTAATATCACAGTAAAATCCATGATTGATCTTGTAGTCTTAGAATTAGTGTCTTCCATAAAAGTTACTAAATACTTTTTATATTCAAAAGAGATGAAAAAGAACACATGTTTTCATAAAACAAGAGAGAGGAACTAGTCCTTTACGTACCTGGTTGCCACCAGTATATTTTATTCGTGTCCGTGACATCCTTTCAGAAGCAAAGGAGCTATAGTTTATTTCAGTTAAACTTGGTGACGCTTTTACACTCATCCTTGTTATTGCCGAACTATTATATTCATCTTCGTGGTACCTCGTTGGTTGAAAAGAGGTTAAATAACAATAGCAACATTAGAAATAACACATAGATAAC
>NC_134799.1:34092524-34105024 GCF_046742065.1 Oratosquilla oratoria | reverse complement strand
TGTGTGTGTGTGTGTGTGTGTGTGTGTGTGTGTGTGTGTGTGTGTGTGTGTGTGTGTGTGTGTGTGTGTGTTTTTGTACCAAACACATTGAAACTTTTCCCCTCTTTCAAAACGACGCATTTATTTTCATTTTCATTTTCCTCGTTGGCCAAATGACCACAGTGATGAAGCAATCAAGGCCAGAGGTGGTAAATCGATAGCAGACGGAGGCGAAGGCTTTCGTGAAGAGGCAAGAACGAGAAAGTTACTTAGTAATCGCCAACACAATATAGAGAAGCGGAATCCCCCAAGAGAAGAATTGAGACGACCGGGGTGACCACTGGGGACCCGTGGCTTTCGATGAATCGTAAAAGAAGCTCTCCGAAAAGAAGTTCTATTCAGAGATTCGGCATTGGGTCTCTACGAGGATTTTATTCGAAATGATAATAATTAATGGTAATTAGTAACAATAATGATGATCATGATGATCGTGATAATCATGATGATGATAATAATAGTAATAGTAATAATTATAATAATAATGATGATGGTGATGATGATGATATCAATAATAATAACAATAATACTATAAATGATATCAATAATAATCATTATCATCATCATTAGCATTAGCACTATTATCATCATTATTATTGTTATTTCTATTATTTTTCCTGTGGTTAGTAGAACTACTTTGCATACCCGTACGTCCTTTTATTTGGGTATTGTATATATATATATATATATATATATATATATATATATATGTATACATATATATATATATATATATATATATATATATATATATATATATATATATATCCTATCCGAGAATTGACACCTTGACGCGGTGGATAGGCTTAAGAATCTTAATGATTACAAAAGGTATATTAATAGAGAGGAAATCTCTGCAGTGTCACCCATATCGAACAGGTTTTGTAAGAAAGATCAGACAAAGAGCAGCTCACACACACAGTCGTAGGACCCACTGCTAACTGGGACGTCCCCAGTGGCAAACAAGGAAATTCCTCGTAGATATATGGGGTACCGTTTATAATGGCGGCGTGGACCATTAGGCACCCTATAAATATATAGGGCTTCATCAAATATAATGAATAAGGTAACACCAGAGAAATATCTCACCAGAAACCAGTTGGCACGGAGGTGAGATTACTGCCAGAACCCCTTGATAGCAAACATGAACTTGAATAGTACAACCAAAACAAAACCGGGCGTTCCTGTTGGATCATCGTCTCCTGAAGGTCTAACCGCATTGCCTCGTGTGCTTACGGGCAGTGTGCCACCGAATGTGAGTAAGCCCTGTCCAAACAGATCCAAGTCTTGGACATTAAACAACATGAAAAAAATGAAGATCTAAACTTATAACGTAAGAAGTCTCTCAGAAGACCACAGGCTGCAGAGTCTAATGGAAGAACTAGACAACATCAAGTGGGACATCGTAGGACTGAATGAAGTTCGAAGAACGGAAGAAAAGCTGATGATGGTCACTACCTGTTCTACTATAGAAGTAAGGACGTAAAAGAAGCTCTCCGAAAAGAAGTTCTATTCAGAGATTCGGCATTGGGTCTCTACGAGGATTTTATTCGAAATGATAATAATTAATGGTAATTAGTAACAATAATGATGATCATGATGATCGTGATAATCATGATGATGATAATAATAGTAATAGTAATAATTATAATAATAATGATGATGGTGATGATGATGATATCAATAATAATAACAATAATACTATAAATGATATCAATAATAATCATTATCATCATCATTAGCATTAGCACTATTATCATCATTATTATTGTTATTTCTATTATTTTTCCTGTGGTTAGTAGAACTACTTTGCATACCCGTACGTCCTTTTATTTGGGTATTGTATATATATGTATATATATATATATATATATATATATATATAAATACATATATATATAAATAAATATATATATACATAAATATATATATATATATATATATATATATATATATATATATATATATATATATATATATATCCTATCCGAGAATTGACACCTTGACGCGGTGGATAGGCTTAAGAATCTTAATGATTACAAAAGGTATATTAATAGAGAGGAAATCTCTGCAGTGTCACCCATATCGAACAGGTTTTGTAAGAAAGATCAGACAAAGAGCAGCTCACACACACAGTCGTAGGACCCACTGCTAACTGGGACGTCCCCAGTGGCAAACAAGGAAATTCCTCGTAGATATATGGGGTACCGTTTATAATGGCGGCGTGGACCATTAGGCACCCTATAAATATATAGGGCTTCATCAAATATAATGAATAAGGTAACACCAGAGAAATATCTCACCAGAAACCAGTTGGCACGGAGGTGAGATTACTGCCAGAACCCCTTGATAGCAAACATGAACTTGAATAGTACAACCAAAACAAAACCGGGCGTTCCTGTTGGATCATCGTCTCCTGAAGGTCTAACCGCATTGCCTCGTGTGCTTACGGGCAGTGTGCCACCAAATGTGAGTAAGCCCTGTCCAAACAGATCCAAGTCTTGGACATTAAACAACATGAAAAAAATGAAGATCTAAACTTATAACGTAAGAAGTCTCTCAGAAGACCACAGGCTGCAGAGTCTAATGGAAGAACTAGACAACATCAAGTGGGACATCGTAGGACTGAATGAAGTCCGAAGAACGGAAGAAAAGCTGATGATGGTCACTACCTGTTCTACTATAGAAGTAAGGACGAAGAAGAATCCAGTGGAGTAGGATTCTTGATATACCGAGAAGTTGCTAGTAACGTAGTCAAGTTCAGTAGTTTATCAGACATGGTAGCTTGGATTGTGATTAGACTATATAAAAGATACACTCTGAAAATAGTTTAAGTTTATGCACCAACTTCACAGAATTTAGACGTTGAAATTGAGTCCTTCTATGATGATTTAAGTCAGGTAATGGATCAAGAAAAAAGTAAGTACACGTTAGTGATAGGCGACTCTGATGCTAAAGTGGGGAAGAAGATGGGAGATGAGTCGTGCATTGGGAAGTCTGGAGTAGGTGAAAGGAATGACAGAGGCGAGATGTTGGTCAATTTTGCAGAGAACTACAACATGAGGATAATGAACACTTTCTTCCAAAAGCATGTAGGTTGCAAATAGACCTGGAGAAGTCCAAATGGAACAACAAAGAACGAAGTAGACTTCATAATAGGAGACGAGAGCAAGAGCGTTAGCAATGATACGGTGATAAATAAAGTCAACATTGGTAGAGACCATAAAATGGTAGGTTGCACAGCTAAATTATATTTAAAATCCGAGAGAAATAAACCAGTTTAAAAAACAGCCTTGCAAAGATTGAGAATAATAATAAGAAATTTCAATTAGAAATCAAAAATAGATCCGAAGCTCTAAAAACTAACGAGAACACCGCTGAAGATATGAATATCATTAGGAAATCGGCAAGGAAATAGGAGGTTCAAAAAGTACTAGAGAAAACAAATACTTCAAAGCTCCAAATGACCTAATTAAAAGAAGACCATGCAGATTGAAAGTAGGAGAGACGAAATAGAAAGAGTAGAACTAAACAAGCTTATCAACAAAAGGCAGAGATCAGAGAAAAGGAAGAGAAACATGGATGAAACAGAGGAAATTATTTGGAAAGATAAAAGTGTTAAAGGGAACGAGCGCAGACAGCAAATATTTTTGAAAGGTAGGAATAGAGAAATCATTAAATGTAGAGACAGAATGATAAAAAGAGTAGAAAAAATTTACCTAGAGCTTTACTCGTCGAAGACCGTAGTTGAGTCAGTAAATTCATCTGTACACGTTAGTAGAGTACCAGACATTACAAAGGAAGAAGTGGAATTTGCTCTAAAAATATGAAATGAGGAAAGCACCAGGGGAAGATGGTTTATCGATAGATCTCTTGAAAGACGCAGGGAAAGAAGTTCATATTAGGTTGGCTCAGTTGTACACCCAGTGTTTACATCAAGAAAGCGTTCCTGAATCGTGGTGCAATGCTATAGTGATTTTGCTTCATAGAAAAGGAGACCAGAAGGACCTTAGTAACTATCGACCAATTAGCTTGCTATCAAATGTATATAAATTATTATCCAAGATCCTTACAAATGGATTAAGTAAAGTTTTAGATGGAAACCAACCGAGAGAACAGGTAAGCTTTAGGAGCGGATATTCGACTTTAAACCATTTACAGGCAATGAACCAACTAATCGAGAACACGACAGAATACAATATATCTCTGTGTTTAACTTTTGTAGATTACGAGAAGGCCTTTGACCCGGTAGAACAAATAGCAATATTAAACTCGCTGCGCAATCAGGGTACAGGCGAACAGATCGTAAGGGTTTAAGAAAAGATTTATTTCGACTACATAAAGATATAGAAAAAAATCAAGTTTGCAGGAGTGACGTGGTAGAGGTTGGCACGGTCGTGTAAATCATGGAATGCTATGAAAGAGGCCTTTGTTCAGCAGTGGACTCAGGAGAGGAGAGGAGAGAGAGAGAGAGAGAGAGAGAGAGAGAGAGAGAGAGAGAGAGAGAGAGAGAGAGAGAGAGAGAGAGAGAGAGAGAGAGAGAGAGAGAGAGAGAGAGAGAGAGAGAACTTCGTGAAACATGAGCTGTCGAATCTTCTACCAAAGCTTTGATCCAAGCGTCAGTCCCTATGAAGAAATGATATAACTAATTTCAGAATAGTTTGGTTAAGAACAGTAATTAATGCATTACATGAACGAAATCTTTTGACGACGATGACAACACTTGCTAGGGCATCTGTACACCAATTAGGGACATCCTGCCTTGGGTTGCGTGCTCGCCTTTGGGGCGATATCATCGATATGTCAAGTTATCTAAGAGGGACATATTATACGCTCAGTCAAGGGCCCCATTAATTAGTCCAGTCGGTCCTGTGGCCATTTTATAGACTTTTTTAAGGAGATTTTTCAACGACAGTAACACAATTTGGGATGCAGTTTGTCTCACAGTTGAATTTTTTTTTTAATTTTGTGGTTGAGAATTTGGAATAGAATCGATGTAATATAAAATTGCATTAAAATATCAATGATCTGGTAGTAGATGGAATGATTTAAATGTTCAAAGTTGTCAATTAATTTAGTGTTACTTGGATTATGTCTACTGCTCTACCATAAGTTTCACTTTGACAAATACACCTCCACGAGTAGATATTTGGTGCCTGTTGGACATATGTCCCACCATGACCTCTTCTCTTCTTTCTTTACGGTATTTATGAAATATTCTGTAAGTTGTTTGTGTGTAACTGTATGTGTATGTGCGTATATATATATATATATACACACATCTATATATATATATATATATATATATATACACATATGTATATATATATATATATATATATATATACACACATATATATATATATATATATATATATATGTGTGTGTGTGTGTGTGTGTGTGTGTGTGTGTGTGTGTGTGTGTGTGTGTGTGTGTGTGTGTGTGTGTGTGTGTGTGTGTGTGTGTGTGTGTGTGCGCTCGGGTATGTGTGTGTATGTGCATGCGTATATGTGTGAACATCAACGTGCACTCACGCATTTATTTGTTTTTATGGCGTTTAATCTATGCAAATGAGTTTGTTAAAAAAAAAGTTAAACTGTCTGTGCTGTTGAAAGAAAAGAGGGCAAGGCGAAGGGGAACCCGTTCTCAAAACAATAAATTATGCCTAGAGAAAGATGGCGACAGCGGTGTGAAGATCAATGGTGTTAAGCCCGCAGCCCGTTTAATATGTATCAACGAACATGTATAATTTTACACACACATACACATACGCACACGCACACATACACATACACACGCTCATAGACAGACACACACACGCACATACACACACACACACACACACACACACACACACACACACACACACACATATATATATATATATATATATATATATATATATATATATATATATATATATATATACATATATATATGACGTATGCAGAGTAGGATACACAGGAGTCTTAGTCTTGAGTTTATTCCTGACTAGTTTCGCAGGTCTGTTTTTTCAAAGGAAAAATCGTACCTGCGAAACTAGTCAGGAATAAACTCAGGACTAAGACTTCTGTGTTTCCTACTTCGCTTACGCCAACCTGTCAGAATCTCTCAACATAGATATACATATATATATATATATATATATATATATATATATATATATATATATATATACATGCACACACATACTTGCATAATACATACATGCATACATACATACATACATACATGTATACATACATATATACATACATACACGCAAACGCATACTTACAGAATACATACATACATGCGTTTAATTAAATAAATTTTTACAGTATTTGCCGTCTCACCTGGGTCACGTGTCGGATACATGACGCCACATTTGGGACACGGGCCAACATACCCTGGACAGGGTCCAGAGGATATAACCAGTGCTTCTCTCAGAATCAATATCCAAACTCAATAATCATATTTTTCCATTCAAACTAATAAATAGAATTAAGATAAATAAAGAAGTAAATAAATAAAAATAAATAGAAATTCAGCTATAGCTCATTACGTAAAATTACTAATAGACAAACTAACAAGTCAAAATACGATTGAAAACGTAATTTTCTTGGCGGAGGTTATATTATTATCTATTTGTTTAATCACCTATTCAAATATTTCTCTATTCGTTTATCTATCAACTAATCAATTAATCTATTCATTTACTTATTTCTTTGCTTAACTTCATGTTAGCATCGTCGTTATTTAGACCAAACCAGTCCCTTCGCCACCTCAGATCGACCAAAATATTCTTCGCCAAAATCCTTGCCATCGCTGTCAGTTCGGTCTAAATTCCCATCAGGCACCGCATGACGTCATGTCTGGGTTACACGTAACATAACTGACGCCACAGGGTCGTGTGGGTCCTTGGACGAATTTGGTCAACATCCCCTAGAGAACGTTCAGTCAGTAACCAGTACTTCTATCCCAATTACTTAAGACACCTATGCATTTCTCCAACCCCCAAGAGAATTGAATCCGTCAATAATTTTTTTCGTAAAGCTGGTTACGAAAAGAAACTAACACGACCGAAAACATAACCTCCATTACCCCCAAACCACGGTTACTCGTTAGCCTTGGTGTCTAGCTTAACGGTTATTGAAACAAGGAGCCCAAGGTCCAACGCCTGTTCTTGGGAGCAGGGTCCGCATGTAGACCAAGGATCGAACAGGAGGCGCCAACAGCGACAATTAGGATGTAAATAAGAAATCGTGACGTCACAAGCCTATGATGTCATAAGCCTCACCACCGGAATATATAATTGGTTTCGGGAACTACACCATTGTCTCCAAAACAATTATAACGTATACTCATTGAGTCCAAGGTCCAGGGTTTTTACTTTAACTGAATAATATTTTCTGGCGGTATTTCGAGTAATAATACAAAGTGAAAAAGGTACTTGTAGAGTTAATTGATAGATTTTCAACCCTTAAGAAGCCTTAGCTCTTCCATCAGTTCAATAAAATCTCCTGGCGATATATTTTTTTTTATAAACATTTAGGTAGGTAAACTTGTTCTGTCTTAAAACGAATGAAATCACCTGGTTTGCCCCTTAGTCTTACCCCGAAACAAACAGCTTTTGACTAATCTAATACACTCTCCCTTCTCATTCCTGGGAATTCCTCAAAGCCAAATTAAATTGTCTGAAAGCAAACAAAACATAAACCCCCGTCAGAATTAACTGGATTAGATTTTTGAGGTAAAATATTTAACTCTTTTTTTCTAAGGGTATTCAAAGCTGATTAAAATAGACAGGGAATTAGCAGAACTAAAATTTGAGACTATCGTCTGTGCTTAACGGAATAATGAAAATATTCTATTATTCATACTTTTATCAATTTATCTATAAATGAATGTAAATGAATGAAAGAATGAGCAAATGAATGAATGTGTAAATTGATATACTAGTTTATCTATATATCTGTTAATCTATTTTTCTATATAGCTTCTCTATCACAGTTTTAGTTTAACCATATTTTCTTTATAATAAATAACTTGCTAAAGTTCTGCATCTGCTTCAATTAGCGTCCTGATGAAAAAAATATCAACCTTTATCATTGTTAATTTATTTATTAATGGTCCTTGTCCAGCTGTCGTTTTCCAGAGGCATCATAATAATAAAACTCTTACATCTACTGTAAACACCAAGACTGTAGCAAGAACGTCGCTAACTGGAAGCCCTCACTGAAACTTAAGAAACCATTACAGAAACTTCAACAATGGTTACATATGAAATGTACCTATGTTTATCATACATACGATGCTAACCATGACTCAAAAGCTATACCATATCAATAAATGAAGCTCTACTTGGAATGGCCCGGAATAAAGCCCCATGTATGGTTCTTGGTGTCTGAGACATATTCCTTTACTGTCGAAACTACACGACTTTCCCTGCCATACCAATTAGTCAAAGACTGCAAATGTACCTTGAGGGGCCCTGGCTAAAGCTCGAGATAAGGTCCTGAAGTGATTGTCGAGTGGGTGAATACTCTTTATATGATACACACTGCTTCTTTTAGTAGCCACTAAAACACCCCAAAAAGGTTACGGAGAACGCCCTAGCTCTAGAAACGATCCTCCGTATCTATATGATACGAATAGCATCTTTCAAGTAATGAAGATACATCTGGAAGGGTTTTGGCTCCTCAGAAAGGGCCCTGGCCAAAGCTCTTGTAACGGTCCTTATATGACTGGGGCGTAGATGTTTACCAATGGTATGGTACTGAACGAGGTTCTGGTGTGTGCGACTATAAGTCAATAGCCGAACATTAGGCTAAGATAATGGGGATCGAGATGGAGTTAACGATGCGGATTACTTGCCCAATCATCACAGCCGTGATTCTCTATACTCGTCCTTTGCTATGGCCAGTCAGATTTTATCTTTTTGTAGTTATATAAGTAGTTTGGCTGGGGACAAGGGAAACCTCCATCACCAAGGACATTACTTGTGACCCAGGTGGTGGGCGGGCCCAGGGATGGCGCTTCATCCACAAGGAGCTAAAGGGAAAGGGGAACAAATGGGTGTTGGATGGAGTGAGATGGGTGAAGGGTGGGTGCGTGTCTTCAGTTATCGCCGTCGCCGTACCTTCCGACAACGATTCTCCGATTTCGATTTTTTTAATTCTTATTCTGATTTCCCAAATACAATTTTCTAATTCTGATTTTTCGATTTTCCGATTCAAAATTTTCAATTCCGATTTCCCGACCTGTTAATCTTTTCTCCAGATTTTCCTATCTTTTTATTCAAATTTTCTAAATGTTGATTTTTCGATTCCGATTTCTCTTTTTATTCCAATTTTCCAAAATTTCGATTTACGATTCCAGTTTCTAGACTCCGATATTCCGATTCTGACAATCCTACTCAGACTATGACTCCACGACTCCAACTCTTCCTTTTCTCCTTTCTCCCCTTTTCCTCTTCCCTCTTCCTCCTCCTCCTCCTCCTCCTTTTCAAGCCTCGCTACAGGTTAGCTTTTGTTCCCCTTCTCATTGTCCTCTGCCAACTCTCCTCTCACGCTCTTGTCCGCCCCTATTCTCACCTGTAGGTGTCTTAACTCTCTCTCCCTAATAGGCGAACTCCACCTCGTCAATGCGCCCTATCTCCTTCTCATCTCTCCTTTTCCAAGACGTTTGTCTTCTCTCCCTCGAAGAGTTCCCGCCCACCCACTTCGACCTCACCCTCTTCGTAAGACGCCTACATTTTCTTCAATCTTCCGTATTTTCATGCCTCTTATTTACTCTCCTGTTAAGATTTTGAGTCTCTTTACAATTCTTCTTTTCCAATAACCTGTCACCTTTTTTTCTTCATTTTTGTCTCTCCATTCCCTTGTTTTTATAACCAGCTTGGACATAGTCACTCTCTTTGCCATTCTGTCACTTTGTATTCTCTTGACATGCTTGTACTATTTTAACAGTACACTGCTAGTATCCTTGATAGTTGAATTGTTGTATATATTATTCTCCGACAAAACTTGGATATCTTGCATAGTCCTACTCCCACACTGTGACCTTGGCAACCACTTCCATGATTTTGCATATCGTTTGCAACCTGCAACCTGCAGCAACCTCTAAGTGTTCCTCCCACCTTCGACCTTCCACATCACACCTCCTTTACTCCTCCAGATCAACACTCATACTATTATTTTTCTCATTATACTTTTTACTTTCCTTTTCAATCTTATCCCCTAGGAGAGATTATTAGTTTTATTCATACGAGTATTTATAATCTTCAGCGGTAAAGGAGTTGATGTAGATATTCTTAAGTAGCACTGCCACATATTTTCAACAACACAAGAAGAAAGAGAATTAAATAAAAAAAAATCTACGCATTATCCCTCTTTTTTACCCATTGTCAGACTATTTGCCTGTTTTTGCCCATCTTTACATTTCTCTACTTACACTGAAACATGCGAGCAGGCATAAAAATAATGTCAGAAAGATACATTCATGTTCTTACACGTGTAGGTGCACTCACACACACACACACACACACACACACACACACACACACACACACACACACACACACACACACACACACACACACACACACACACACACATACACACACACAGAAAAAGTGAAAGAAAATGGAGCGTGTATGAGAGAAAGAGCAAGAGAAAAAGTGATATATTGAAGACAAAGAAGTATATACATGTTCAGATATATTTAATTAAAAGACTTATCTCCCTCAAAACGGTGCATAACTGACCTCAATATCTATGATTAAATCTCTGGCTTGTGCACATACTCTGTAAGTGCCTTCACATGCTTTTATAAAGCACAGTTTCACCAGTTGCACGCGCATGCGTATATCGTAAACTTCACTCAGTGACACACATTACGTCGTAAATCAACACATTTGCAACACAGTTTGCATTTGCAACACAGTTTGCATTTACAACATAGATTCCAATTGCAGAATTAGTTTGCAGTTGCAATAATTTGCATTTTCCACATTTTGTATTTGCAACATAGTTTGCATTTACAACTTAGTCTATATTTGCAATATATTTTGAATCTGCAACGTAACTTGTATTTGCAACATAATTCGCATCTGTAATACGTTTGATATATACAATACAGTTTGAATTTACAAAAATATTGCATTATTACCTGTTTGTATTTGCGATACAGTTTGTATGTGCAAATCGTTTGCATATCCAACAGTTTACATTTGCAAGGATTTGCATATGCAAGAATTTGTATTTGCAACAAACTGAATTTGCAACAATTTGAGTTTGCAACATTTTCATTTTCACTATAGCTTAAATCTGAAACTGTTTGCATTTCCATCACAATTTGCTTTTTGAAATATAGTACGAGTATTCACTATGGACTCAGAGAAAGCCTAAGAAAGTAGATTTATATCTATAAACAATCTGAAAATCTAGAATCTAGAATTATCTTCACTATGAATGATATTTATTTGATAACCTGCGTTGTGTATTAGGTTTACTTTATTACCTAGATGAAACATGGCATACTACACCACATATACGCACAAAATGTATCGAGGCTAGTTGCTCTCCTTGATTTGATCGGTTGTTTGCTCTGGTTAATGCATGGAATTAAGAAAGTTTGATAAGATTTTTAGGTGCCATTTATAATATCATTAAGCATTATTTCATGGATACATTATCGACTATACTTATCCCAGGTCAAAAGAATACGGATATTCATTCGTATTCTAACATAAATGAACACAAACAAAGCGAAAACACACACACAAACACACACATACACACACACACACACACACACACACACACACACACACACACACACACAAATCATCCAACCAAAAGCGTTATAAAAGCCTTTACGATCATCTGGTTCTTTTGTACAGTCACCCAAGCAAGCGTTGTCTCTATTTTCAAAGAAATTCGTTCTCTAGATTCAACAATAGCTGATCTTGTCTGAACCTTTTTAGAAATCGAGACAATACTTCTCACAGCGACTGTGGTCTTCCTCATCATCATTATCTTACTCCTTCGTTTTTTTTTTTTTGTTTTTTTACACATCTTTGATTCAATTTTTACTTATTTATTTCATCTTATTTATCATCGGGAAGTGTGTCACCATAATAAGCATATTTTCATTTTCTTATCCTAGATCTTCGTTCTGACTATTCGATCTCAATGGCTTTCTTCGGTGAATTTGTTTTTGGTGACTTTAGACGAATTTGGTTTCTTAGAAGTTTATCAACAAGAACTTATCTTGATTCTGTTCTATTCTATTCTATTTTGCTCTATTCTAATCTATTTGATTTTGTTTTTCTTAGTTAATTAAATTATTTGATTGACTGATTTGTTTATCTATTTAATTAAATTTTACTTATTTATTTATGTATCTATTTATTTATTCATTCATTTATCTATTGATATATGTATTATTCATCTATTTACATATTTACTAAATTATTCATC
>NC_134799.1:34075024-34077524 GCF_046742065.1 Oratosquilla oratoria | reverse complement strand
CTTCTATGGCTATACCTCTTCGGTGCAATATTGTCTCAAAGGATAGGAGCGCTGATTATTCCTAACAAAATACTAACAATGTTTTTTTTTTTTTATGTTAATCACTTTAACGATTTGTTTCAGCTAAAGAAAACTTGAGCATGTTAAGGTCCTGTCTTTCTCCCTTTTTCTTTATAGTATTTGTTGGTATTTCTTCTCTCTTTCGCTCTCAACTTCAAAATTGCTTCACAACCTTTGTCTCTACTACCACGGTGGAAGGCGTGTTAATGGTGTGATTAAAGCGAGTATCTACACCATTGCGATGTTCATATTCACCACTGCTGTCACCATCACAACCACCTCTATCACACACTTCCACCACCGCCGTCGCCACTGCTGCCAGCACCAGCACCTCTATCGCTACCCAACCGCCACCGCCACCACCGCAACCGCAACCGCTACCGCCACTGCCACCACCGCCGTCTTGTTCCCTTCCCACGTGTCTTTTGCTTTCAAATTAAGCAAGTTGTTCTTCAGGAATTTTTCGTTTCCAAATTAAGGAGTAATCCTCAGGGCATCTGTCCGTCAGTGAAGATTCCTCGGGAGCTCTCCAAGCAGAAAATGGCTTCATTTTCGAATATATATTTTATGAATGTCTGGTCTATGAAATGAACGATGGCAAATTGTGTCTCACATATTTCGAAAAAATGAGTATAAAAAAAAAACGAATTGCTTCTCATTTAAGGTCGAGAAAATGGAGTCTCTAACACTGTTATTAGTATTCACATGTGTTTGATCATTAATTAGTTAAGTCATAGATATCTGAAAGGAAGCTATATACAATAACTACTCTAGCAGCATACAAAAAATAGAATAAAATAAAATTAAATAGAATATAACAAAATCAAATAAAAAATAAGCAAACAAAACAAAATTAGATAAAATATGTAAAATGAAAAATAAATAGAATAAATGAAATAAAACAGAATAGAATAGCATTATACAAAACTAAATAAGATAAAATAAGGTCAAATAAGATCAACTAAGATAAGATCAAATAAAATAAACACTACTCCTTAGCAACAAATCACTATTTTTTTTTTTACAAAATACCTACATACAAAATATCTATATACAAACAATTGGATACTCAAAAACTTACTTGCCGTCACGAAAACACCTTTTATCCTCCTCTTACCTGTGAAAAAAAAATAATATTAGATTTTTTCATATAATAATGTCAACAAAAATCAAGGGAAAACAATAACCACATGAAATTCGTGGGGATGTCTCTCTCGTGTCAGAGAAATAAAGCCTAAGAAGTGAACAATTGAATAGTCAACGTGTCCCTCAAGCCTAAATGTTCGTTGGCGTGAATTCTCTGAAATTATTAACTGACTTTATTAAAAAAAAAAAAAACTAATTAGAATGTAAAGAAAAAGTCAGACAATATAGAGACAAAGAAAAAAAAAATATATATATATATATATTATCCGTGGATGAAATTATTCTTTACATATCTATGGATGGGGCAACGGTAACCCAGTAGCTACCGTGTCGAACTTGCGAGCGGGTGGTCGTAAGTTTGATTCACGGAACCCGCTGCGGGCTCTGACGCATTGGTTCCTGACAGTTTTGGCCAAGAAGGGAGAAGACCCACCATTGGCCTGAAAAAAAAAAAAAAAAAAATAATAATAATAATGATAATAATAAAAAGACTTGCCGCAACTGATAGGCCTTTGCTCTACCAGAGGTTTCTCACTTCTCACTGCGTGGGAATGGGATGGTTAGTAGAGCGGTATATCTATGGAGTAAAGAAGAGAAGGAAGAGGAAGAGGGAGAGAAGAAAGACGGTGAGGAGAAAGAGGAAGAGGAGAAGGAGGAGGAGATGAAAGAAAGGAGGATATATGAGGAAGAGGAGGAAGAGGTGAGAGAGAAGAAAAAGCATGAGGAAAAGTAAATGGAGGAAGAAAAATAGAAAGATAACATTACTGTGCAAGTTTCTCCGGGCGGTAGATGACACTGTTTGGATTAAAGTGACCCTGGAATGTACCGAGTTAAACTGAAACATTTATTTTCTTTTTTGCGTTAAAATGTTGTATCTGAATAACTAAGTCCTTTATCCTTGAAGGACGAGGCAATGAAGATTTGCAAATAATATTTATACTTTAACAAACGAAAAATATGTGTGCATGTTTATGTGGCACGGTTGGTAGAGTCCCCGACTATGACTACGGCGGTCCAGGTTCAAATTCTGCCCAGGGCTGAAATAATTTCAGTATCGCTACGCTTCGAGTCGTTACTCCAACTCTCGTGGGCGGGGAGTTGGGTGTGTGTGTGTGCGTGTATGGTCACAGCATTATCCATAGATCGGTCATACGAACTCTGAGCTCTCTTCCGTGAGGGAAATAGCTGTCGATCACGAGTCCAACACGTGATCCAAAAACCAAGGTGAAAGGTGAATCACACAAAGGCACCCACACACCCACACACACGCACATATACATATATATACATATAC
>NC_134799.1:34062524-34070024 GCF_046742065.1 Oratosquilla oratoria | reverse complement strand
AGAGTCTTTCTTTCCATACGTCCTAATCACACTATTACTCAAGTGAATTATTTAAGGAGAACAATACATACATAAAACCAATAAACTTAAAAATTATGTTAATTCGTATAACACTGGATAAATCTACTTTTACTTTCCTCCCCTTCTCGTAACTTTCCCCCTTTTCGATTGGTCCACCTGAGTGGGAATAATAGATTATTTACTGTTTCGAGGAAGACACGAGACTTTTCTTTGATGTATTGGGACGAGGAGGATCTTCGTTATCGCCTTCGAAGAACAATTACGATGTTGTTCTTCTTACTATATCATAAAGAAGGATGCCACCTGTGAACTTCATATAATTTTTTTTTCTACAATACAAATGGAATGGGACTACAATATAGCTACAATAACGCATCAATGGAAATAAAACAGTACTATAATACGAAAACAATGAAACTGAGATGAATGTGCAATGAAACAACATTGGCAAAATACAATAGAACTACAACTGGAGTAAAATAAATACATAATTGGAATGGCACAATAATAGAAATAAAACAAAGATACAATGAAAATACAATGGGATTACAATTGGAAATATAATAGGACCACTTTGAAAATACAATAGGAAAATATTAAAGGTAAAACGGACTACAAAAGGCCTAAAATAGGAATTCAATAAAAAAATAAAAGTAAAGCTGAAATAGCAATAGAAAGACTTTCAAACTACAATGAAACTACCGCGTCGGAAAGAGATGGAATTTTTTTTTAAAGAGGAGAATAGAAAGGAAGGACAGTAATAGTCAAAAGTAATTACTGTTTTATCATTATTACTATCATCATCATCATCATCATCATCATCGTCGTCGTCGTCGTCATCGTTGTTGTTATTATTATTCTCATTATCATTATTACTCTTACTATTACTTTTATAATTATTATAATTATTATTATTATTATTATTATTAATTATTATTATTATTATTATTGTTGTTGTTGTCACTATTTTTGTTACCATTATCATCATCATTTTTAGTGTACGTTAATTTTCATTTCTAAAATAAGGCTGTATGACTGGTTCGTAGGGGTGCTTCTAAAGTATGTAGCATAATGACTACATAAAATCTATATGGTATATTATATTACATTATATTATATATATATATATATATGTATATAAATGTATGTATGTGCGTGTGTATTTATATGTATATGTACATACATATATATATATATATATATATATATATATATATATATATATATATATATATATATTTGTTGTTGTTGCTGCTGTTGTTTTGTTGTTGTTTCATTAACATATTTGCTATTGTTGTTGTTGTTATTTTACTCATATTTATTTTCTTTGAGTGAGAGTCAATGGCAACCCTACTGGACTCCACAAAGGGACATATTGATGGATTGGCGGCTCAAGCAGATGAGAGTTGAAGGAGTTATCGCTCATTAACTCCTGAGGCACCGACGAGGAGTCCAAGTCTCGGCTCGACGCTTTGACAAATGGCTCATTAAGACGAGGAAGACATGTGAGACTGCATTATGGCTTTGAGAACCGACAGACACAGACAGATTCTGACGGACGGACGGACGGACGGACGTAGGTTCCATGGTTTTGGTAGAATGTTGAAGTTTGTTGTGTTGTATGAATAGGGAGCTTGGGAGTGAGCGTGGAAGTGGGAGTGGGAATAGGAGTGAGAGTGGGTGTAATAGGTGGTGGAGTCTTGGAATGGGATGAGGTGGAATGGGATGAGGTGGAGTGGGGTGATGTGTATAGTGGTTGTATGAGAATAGTGTAAAGGGAATAATGATCAGATAATGAAAGAATGTAATTGGAACATGGGAAAAAAAAATCTTACCGATGAGACTCCATGCATGAAAGGAATATTGTAGAATTGGAATGTGAAAATGTATAGAGATAAAATCTTACTGAGGAAAAGAAATTTGTATAAATGGAATCTGAATATGTACAAAAAAAATACTAAAGAGGTTTTATGCAAGAAAGGAATATAAGTAGTCGAAAGTTGTGCGTAGCAATCATGCATGATAAACAGCAGAGAAAAGAGCAATGAGACAAATAAAACTAAGTAAGATAACCTAAAATTATCAAAAAAATAAACTAGTTTGTGACTACTCTAAGATCAAAAAGAGTCATAATACTAACACTAGAAAAAATAATAGTTTAGGAAAAGAACAAGTTATGAAATAAAAAATGCTATGCAGATTAGACTCGTTAAAATAATATATAATAATAAGCATACTATTAGTGTGTTAAAACATAAGTAATGAAACTGACAAAAAAAGGACAAAAGAATCAGGAAGCAAAGGATCACACAAAATGGCCAAAACATGCATTCATTATTTCATGGTAAACAAATGATGACTACAATATTAATAAACTTCAAGAAAACTGATAAGCGAGCGCGCGTACACACACACACACACACACACACACACACACACACACACACACACACACAGAGAGAGAGAGAGAGAGAGACTCACACACACACACACACACATATATGTATATACATATATGTATATATATATATATACACATATATACGTACATATATATATATATATGAACGTACATAATAGAGTCTTATCTATACACTTATACGCATCTTCTGTATTGTTAGTTTCTTAAAGGAAAAATAGTAGCTATAAGAGAGTACATTAAAACACAATTATTACCCTTTTGTGAAGTAAAAAGCACATTGTCCCTTCCCAAGGTTCTAATTTTTCAAAATCCTCAAACGAAGACACAAACCTCAATAAACCACGAAGACGGCTGGACAGACAACAACTCGAAGTCGCTTTGGTTTATCACCAAGGAAGAGGTTCCTCGATGGCTCAGGGGTAACAAAACAAGGGATGAATGCGCCATAAACATCCTCACAAGCAAAATAAACACGATCGTCCTCTCAGCTGTCAGAAGGGTTTTCCTCAAGCTCTTGGGTTTGAAGTACTATGGACCTCAGGTGGGTTTGAGGATGAACAAACACGGAGGAAAAGATGTCAGGTGCCTTGAAACTCACACACACACACACACACACACACACACACACACACACACACACACACACACACACACACACGGAACAAGTTAGATGAGAAAGTGGTGTGTGCAGAAACAATACATGAATTTAAAAATAGTTTAGATAAAATGAGATATGAAGACGGGACCCCACGAGCATAACTCCCCTTCCCGTAAAATACAACTAGGTAAATACAACTAGGTAAATACACACACAGAAACATATATATGTATACATATATATATATATATATATATGCATATATATATATATATACATATATATATATATACATATATATGCATATATACAAATATATATATACATATATATACATATATATATACGTATATGTATATATATGTATATATATATATATATATATATATATATATATATATATAAATAATACTGGCTCCGTCCTTTCAGTAGGTATGTTTATGTACATGTAAATATGCATGGGGAGGTGTTTTTCTCCATGCACAAACAGATAAATGCACACATATTGTACATGCAAGCACGCACGCATATGTACACACTTTTCCTCACTCACCTTTCCCTTCTTTTCTTCCTCAGCCCACTTTATATATTTCTCTCTCCCTCCTCTCTCTTATACCTTCCTCCCTCTCTTCCTCCTCTCTCTTTATATCCCTCCTTCGTTTGTTACACCTCATTATTTATCCTCCATCGCTGCTTTGAATCCCTTTTAATTTAGTAAAGAAAAATAAACAAAACTATGGAAATCACAAATCAGTACGCACGCATGCATCCACGCACACACACACACACAGGCACACACACACACACACACACACACACACACACACACACACACACACACACACACACACACACACACACACACACACACACGCACACAGTTATGGTCTTCCCATCATATTCCCGAGTAATCCCGTACAATGTCAAAATAAATCCCATCGAAAATAATCGCCAATGAAATTACAATCCTACTAATTACTTCACCCATATAAGCCAGCGTGGGAACGACCTCAAAAATCTACCTTTCTACCACGCCTTTCTTCTACCTGTCTACGTGTAATAGTACTGTAATCTATCAAATTATTTACTTTCATCTAAGTCTTAATGTTGGACGAAAGTACAGTGCAATACACGTAATATGTTTTTGTTTTTTTCAATATGTGACATAGCTAAATAAATGTAACTGGATCGCATTGTTTGAAATTATTTATTTCTTGTCTTTTTATACACATTAGAAACAAATAGAAATGCATGATCTTGGTGCATGACCTTTCCATTCGGTCCATGATGGTGACTTCCATCGTAAGGGGGATGGATGGTGGGATAGGGGTCTTCTGGTATAAGTGTTCTTCAGTCCAAAATCATTCATTATCCACCAGAATGGCCCACAAGTCAAATGAGTCGCTGAAAAGATCATAAGAACTTGTGTTTTCCCATTGCCCTGGAAGTCTGAGGCAAGACAACTTTTATTCATTATCTACCAGAATGGCTCATGAGTCATTTGTGTCGTAAGGAAAGCGTCCACCAGGAGGACTTTTGTATTCCTGACACCCACCTCACAGGAGTGTCCCATTATAAGGGACGTAGCTCCAAAAACACCTTCATTACACCTTCGGACCTCATTGCAAATGCTCAGGACAAGTTGTCATTGTCCTCACGTTTTGACTTAACAATTGTGTTTATGCGACACTCTCTCCGGGACGTCGGGTCCTTATAACAAATGTCCTTGAATGGGAAGTCTCTGTGGTCGAACACGAAGTGGTGCCTCTCCTCCATACAAACAGTGTCATTATGTCTCAGGTAAGGATCCACCAAAAAGCGGGGCAAGATATGAGGACTCACAAGAAGAGAGAGTAGGAAGGAGAGGGAGGAGCGTGGAAGAGGAAGGAGAAGGTGGAAGGGAGGAGTGGTGGGGTGGAGGAGAAAGAAGGGGAAGAAGAGGTAAAGGAGAAAGATAGGGAAAGGAGAAAGAAAGGGGAAGGGGAAAAGGAAAAGAGGGGGAGAAGGAAGAGGGAAAGGAAGATAGAATATCGTTCCTTGACTTACTGGGGAATCATTTCAACGCTGAAAGAAATCGTCTAATATCTGCTAATGGTTACTTGTTATCAAGCTCATAGAAACTTCTAGAGACATTCAGGAACCCCGGGATCTGGAGAACTGGTGTATGGAGTGATCCCCTTCACAGTAAAAGTGGATAATGGGGAAGAACATGGTAGTGGATAGGGGTCCTTGTAATGAAGGTTTGATGTTTGATATATGGGAGGAGTGTGGATTTGGTTTCTATACGGTGTGTGTCTATGTATACATGTTTATTTATTTGTTTATATATATAATATATATATACATATACCTGAGAATATGTGTGTGTGTATAATACTGAGATGAAAAGTCCAAAAGATTAACAATGAGAGAAAAATAGAATTATGTTCAATGGTAATCCAATCAAGAATATGAACATAGTTGTTTTTATTATTACAAGGCAGGCTTAATATGCTTCAGCATTACATATCAATATTCATAACATGTTGTGAAATGACGTATTACGATCGACTTGTTTTCTGGTCAGACTCAGAACTATGTATCACATGTTATGTTGTTATGACAGGTCATTATGTGGGTCCCCAAGTGGTGGCGGTTGTGGACCACGTTATGGATTATGGAACAAGGGAAGGGTCTTGCCACATCGCCTTCCTCAACCCTTGCAAACACACAAACACGCACTGACTAACACAGACACACAGACACAAAACGTGGGACAAAGAGACAGAACGAAAGACGTGCACGAAATAGGTGCAGATGGACGGGTGGGGAGGTGGAAAAGGAAGGGAAGATAGGGCATTCAGGCAGAGACAGGGAGAAAGATGCACAGCGACAGAAAAAGTAGCACTCAGAGGGTGACGGGGAATTATATACACATACATAGGCAGCCAGAGAGGCAGGTTGAGGCAAAATAAGAGGAATAGACCCACAGAAATATGACACGACAGATTTACACACACACACACACACACACACACACACACACACACACACACACACACACACACACACACACACACACACACACACACACACACACACACACACACACAATCACACAGACAGACACACACACACACACACACACACACACACACACAATCACACAGACACACACACACACACACACACACACACACACACACACACACACACACACACACACACACACACACACACACACACACACACACACACACACACACACAAACACACACACACACATAGAGATAGAGAGAGAGAGAGAGAGAGAGAGAGAGAGAGAGAGAGAGAGAGAGAGAGAGAGAGAGAGAGAGAGAGAGAGAGAGAGAGAGAGGATCAGTGAGGTTGGAGGAAAATAGATATATACCTCAACATTTCAACACATTATGCTGACTCTTTGGAACCCTCAAGGTGATCATATATATGTTTTTTTTTAATGCTGATCAATCTTAAAGTTAATAAAATCTTTCACAATGCAATAGATCACAAAATGATTGTCGAATCTCCTCCCACCGTTGCCTGTCTCCCTCTCTTTCTCTCTATCTATTCCATCTCTTTCTTCTATCCCTCCTCCCAATCTCATCTCCTCCTCTTTTTTCATCTCTTCCTTTACTCTCTCTTTTTCTCTCTCCTTTTCCAAAGGCTTTTCTCTTCTTTCTTGTTTTTTCCTTATATTTTTTTCTTTCTTATATCCTTTTCCTCCTCTCTTATTTCTCAACTCCTTCTTCATCTCCTCTCTATCTTCTTCATCTCCTTTCCTCTCTCTCTCTCTTCCACCTTTTTCATCTTCCTCTTTCTCCCTTTCCCTCCCACCCCCATTTCCTTTTGACCTACTGCCCGACATTTCTAAAGGCCAAAAGTTAATAATAAATTTGTTAAAAAAATAAACAGAATGTTATAAGAAGAGTCCCTGTTCAAGTTACCGGGAGAAATGAAGGACCTAAGGTCGTTTGCAACCTGGCTATTATGTGCTGAGTTCTCGACCAGTCAACATGATGTAGTGCTAATAGGCAGCGGGCATTGCTTTATCTAGCAATATTGCAAAAACTATCATTACTCCCTTAATTGCTCGATCTGTTTCTTGTAATGGTTGCGTCATTACCCGCAACTGGATCAATTAAGAATGATGTTATAATTATCAATCATTATTTAAATAAGGTAGATATTAGCTTTTAGGTTAATTGTTTTGTCTACTTTCGTATAGTATCAAATTTCTATATAGGAGACTAACTCCTAAACTAAATGAAAAAATAGACAGATGAATAAATAAGATAATTTTTAATGAACAGATAAAGGGAAATAGATAAATTTCTCAAAAAAGACAAGGACTCTCTCACAGCTGAAGAAAATATCCCGTTAGCTAGAGTAGAATTTCTAATTTGGTGTTATACTACCATTAGGGTTGGAATCAGAACTGCAGAAGTATAGTCTATAGACT
>NC_134799.1:34055024-34057524 GCF_046742065.1 Oratosquilla oratoria | reverse complement strand
TATTTATATATTAATTTACAAAATCATTCATATATTTACTTATTTTGGTGTTGGGGTAGGGTCTGCAATGACACACGAGTCTTTGTGAATATATATTTTGTGAGCAATAACCAGCGCTTCTATCCTTGTGGACAATGTTTCAACATAGAGATAAAGCCATACTGATCATGAAGCCTTATTTACACGGGGCAATTTGAGAGGCAAGTCAAGTGTGCAAGTTACTTTAACTAGAGAGGAAAACGAGCAAGTACATGTTCACACAGGCCACTTGTCTTTGACTTGGATTGTGTGAACATGTAGTTTCTCGTTTTCCTTTTCAGTTTTAGTAACTTGCACACTTGACTTGCCTCTCAACTTACCCTGTGTAAACTAGATTTAAAGGAGAGATTTGAAGAAATTAACAGAACGTGGGGCTGATACAAGTTGAAAATAATCAGCATACTTTTTTTTTTGTCTGCAGACTAGTCTGCAATCATTGAAGAATGCTATGTGACTCGTCCGTAGTGATGCTATTAAAATCCCTGAAACATAAGGCATTAATACCTCATACGGAATCTCACGTGAAAGTACATGGTGTATATGCACTCTTTGTTAATCATATGGGCTATAGCTTACCAGCGCTTCTATACTTGTATGCAACATCATGCCTTGTGCATTCTTTAGATAATTCTGTTCTTGAGGCAATAAAGATGTTCCTCACCTTGTTTTGAATAACTATTAATTAATCGTTGAACTCGTTTTTATCTACGTGCGACAAATTTCACAGTAGCTAAGCACCAAATCGAGTGACCTCAAGCATAATGCTAGGATATATATATTATATATATATATATATATATATATATATATAGATATATATATATATACACACATATACATTTATATATATACACACATATATATATATATACACACATATATATATATACATATATGTATATACATATATATATATATACATATATATATGTATATACATATATATGTATATACATATATATATATATACATATACATATATATATACATATATATGCATATACATATATATATATGTATATACATATATATATGTATATACATATATGTATATATATATATATATATACATATATATATATGTATATATATGTATACATATATATATACATATGTACATATATATACACATATATGTATATATACGTATATATGTATATATATATACATATGTATATATATATGTATATATATACATATATATGTATATATATATATATATATATATATATTATATATATATATATATACAAATTAGCTAGCACTGAAGAGAGATTAAATCCTCATGCTGCATTCATATTTATGTCTGAAATAATCTTCTCTGTAAGGAGAAACATTTGTACTGATGCATAACCGGGTCAACTTGATGATTTTTATGACGAGTATAGGAAGTTGATTTTGGTATTGATGCATTTTGTTTTCTAAAAACTTTGGAATATCATAAATATTTACATTTGTAATTAAGAAGACTATATTTAGATTTTTATGAGGAATAGACACTTGGGAATGGATGCTAAGAGGAGACTATATGAAGGAATGATTGTGCCAACAGCACTGTATGGGGTAGAAACATGGAACATAAGAGAGGAAGAGAGAAGGAGTTTGAATGTGTTTGAGATGAGGTGTCTGAGAAGTATGATGGGGGTTACTAGGCTGGATAGAGTGAGAAATGAGGAGGTGAGGAGGAGAACAGGGATGGAAAGGGGGTTGGGAGATAGGGTTGATGAAAGAATATTAGGATGGTTTGGACACATGGAAAGAATGAGAGAAGAAAGATTAGTAAAAGAGGTTTGGAAGGCAGATGTGGAAGAAGTGAACATGAAGGGACGTCCTAGGATGAGGTGGATGGATGGGGTGAAGGGGGCTTTGGGGAAGAGGGGAATGTCTGTTCAGGAAGGACGGGAGAGGACAGAAGACAGGGGTGAATGGAGAATGGTTGTATATGGATGATGTTGTGATGCATGAGGTGGAATGGGATGATGGGGATGAGGTAGTATGTGTGAGCAAATTTTGATGCAGCCCGAAGGGATTTCTCCCCGTCTTCTCCTTTATGCATGGGGGGACGGAGAGGGGGGGGTCGCTGATTTAATGAAGCGGCCTTGCTGTGGATGTGCTGTGTCTTGCGACACTGCTTCTGACCCAGGGCGGTGGACAGGGTGCAGGGATGACCCGTCATTCAGGAGGTGCTAAGATGAGAGGGAGGGTGGAGGGGTGTGGAGTGTATTCAGGGATGGAATGGGTGGGAATGATTTTATGCCTATTCCTTTTTGGCTACCTCCCTTGTAAGGGGGAAAGAGCCTTGGTATATGTATGTTTAAAACGTAAAGTTTACAATCAATGCATTCTGCCAGCAATAATCTACGGGTGTGAGCCTTAGAAACTGACGAAAGCGACGGAAACAAAGCTGAAGACTGCACAGAGGAGAATGAAGAGATCAATAATGGGAATAACGCTGAGAGAC
>NC_134799.1:34032524-34047524 GCF_046742065.1 Oratosquilla oratoria | reverse complement strand
TACATGCGTACAAACATACATATACAAGTATCATTAGACACAGTTCGGACTAGCATTTATACATTATGTATATGTTAGTGTGCGTAAGTGTGTGTATGTGTGTGTGTGTGTGTGTGTGTATGTGTATGTGTGTGTGTGTGTACATGTGTGCATGTATATACGAGTTTATTTCCATATATATCTATGTATATGTATATATATATATATATATATATATATATACATATATACATATATGTGTGTGTGTGTGTGTGTGTGTGTGTGTGTGTGTGTGTGTGTGTGTGTGTGTGTGTGTGTGTGTGTGTGTGTGTGTGTATGTGTGTGTATGTGTGGGCGTGTGCGCACGTGAAATCGCATCCTCTTACATCGTGTCCATGGTCATGTGTATATATGTGGTTCTATTAATATGTCCTTCTCGTGTGATATACGCATGCATATATATTAGAATGACCAAGAAACTAGTTAACGCCTAATTATGAACCTTTCTATGTTCAGCATTTTTCATATCATAGTCAGACTATGAGATTAATATGAGCTAAAAAGGATGTGGAGGAAGGGCTACCAAGGCCACAAAGTCCAAAGAAAAACCTTTATCCTTTTCATTCCAAGTATCAAATTACATCCGAAATACAGTAGACACAACAATGAAATTTACCTATGGTAATTCCTTTACATGGAGAACAAGGCCATTGTAGCCTTATGATTCACTGTTTAGATTCACGCAATTACACATGAAGGGTTGATTATCATCTAAGGCGCCGGCTCGTAGTATAAAAGTGTATTAGTATATAGAAGGTCCTTATTTCGGGGGAATATGTACCCTGTGGCCTGGTTGGGTCTTGTATGGTATCAGAAACATAATTCTTACCGTCTGGCATGTTTACGAGAGAAGCGTTGCCGTATACACTGACTTGTGGTAACCTGCTGGCGAATGGCTTCCAAGGATCATGCTGGTAAATATATGTGTTTCGTTATGTATGTGTGAATGTATTAGTGGATGGAAAGTCGCTGGGACTTGTTTATGTTGGATTGTAGGGATCTTGTGATGGTGGCAGGGTCTCCGTTGTTGTCATATTTACTTAATCTCGGTATCATACAGCACCGTATGCTAGATATCACTGAAAATGTGTTTTTTACAGATTGGAAAAATACACGTATGTCTACACACAAACAATGCATGTGTTTCTTTGTGTGTGGGCGTGTGCATATGGTGTGTGTGTGTGTGTGTGTGTGTGTGTGTGTGTGTGTGTGTGTGTGTGTGTGTGTGTGTGTGTGTGTGTGTAATTACCTAATTGTATTTACCTAAAAGTAGTATACAGGAAAGGAGCAACGCTCGTTGAGTCCTGTCTCCTCTTTTCTAATTTTCTAACATACCTAGGCTCAAATTCATGTACGCTTCCAACTTAACCTACATCTTTGATTTCTATTTATCATACTTAGATTTGAACTCATGCATTATTTACTGTATTTCTTTACATCCTTTGTGTGTGTGTGTGTGTGTGTGTGTGTGTGTGTGTGTGTGTGTGTGTGTGTGTGTGTGTGTGTGTGTGTGTGTGTGTGTGTAAACAATTTGAAAATTGTTATACATGACTTACATGTTATATAGCAATAAATGAAAAAGAAGCAAACTGACCAAATATTTTTTGGTCAATAGTTGTCCTCTTTTGCAATACTTGTTTGCATTTCAGGGCAATTCCAATTAACTAATCTAAGTGCGGAGTTTATTGCATGTGTTGATGAAAGGAACTACAATAATAAATAAATTCTCTTCTGGCAAAAAGTAGACGACTTTAATTACCTTAGAATAAATATCTTACATATTCGTAGGTCAATTCAAATTAGATAAGTATTATGTACCTAACAAGATTAATTAAAAATTATTGTGCATTTCCTTGAAAGTGGAGTGAAAAGGATGCAAGCAATTGTGCTATTCAGCCATGACCTAAAAAAAAATGCTTTCAGAGGACTCAACAAAAAGAGAACTCTTCAGTTAGTCATCTTTCTTCTATGTCTCATATTGCTTAAGGGTCAAACTACGATTAACGTCTTGCAAGTGCAGTTTCTATGACACTAACATATACAAAGACCATTCTGATTACTTTATATTATTGTGGCGAACTCTATTGCTATCACTCACACAAAGAGGTGAATCATCTTCGAGAAGCTGTGAATAAGATCAAGAGAGGTAATGTCTTCCCTATATGCCGTATCGTCGACCCAAAACAGGTGTTTTTCGATTTTATCAAACTCTGTCACATTCTTTACAGGGTAGAATCCGGCCCAACACATGTGTAAAGTTACATGTGGACAGCCAAAGAAAACGATTAAAAGCCACTGTATCCTATATATGGCCAGATATTTCCTAATTACCCTGTAGCGAAAGAGAATAATAGGAGGAGCCTGCGCCAATAGGCGCGGAGCTACGGCCGTAGCCGTCACTCTATGCGTTTGGATTGTTGGGGCACGTAACAGTCACTGCTGGGAAATCGGAGAGGAGTGCGGGATTTGAACCCACATCAAGAGAATGCGAGACCAACACGCTAATCACTACCATGAGGAAAGAGACTTTTTTTTTTTTATCTCGTCAGACGATTCTGCTTGGCTTCTGAAGTATACTTTAATTTTTGCAAAAACATTAATTGTTAACGCTATATTTCTATTCATAATAATATTTTTGTGATTTTATCTTAGTGTCAGGAATTGAATATGAAAAATTCTAACCCTCAAAAATGAACCTAACAACGTACACCCCAAAATTACGTATATATCCTTTACGATATTCTACTTTTCCAAATTATGAAATAGGAAGGATGCTTTCAATAGCCTTACCAATCTTATGTACATTTCATTATAACTGTACAAACATATCCTGTGATTAACTATACTTAGTATTGTCTTTGTTCGTGAAAAAACCCGAAGTCATGTATCCTATGTGCGAAGACAGAATGCTAAACCGTACTCTATATTGTCGAATCAATAGATCATGTATACACGAATACGCACACAGACCCATGGATGTACAATGAAAAATGAACATATATAAAGGAGATACAGAGTTGGGTATTTTTTCTTTGTGCTCGGGAACCCTCACAATATTATACATAAACTAAGACTGGAATGGTTGGTATATGTTAATGGAACTTTAAAATTACCAAAGGGTATTTATTTATAGCAATCTATGCTAGCCCTTTCCAGAAGAGTGATTAGTCTGAATATTTTATTTGGCAAAATTAAATAAAAAATAAATAAATAAATAGATAAATAAAAGAATGAAATAAAAAATAAAAAAGTTTAAAAAAAAATCTTAGGTCAATATACCATAATTGATCAACTAATCAATAAACTCCCTGTTGTTAAACGGTTAGTTTATAACCTTTTATTGATAATCTTCCCATCATCGGAGGGTTGGTCCAAAATCTATCTTATTTTCCTTCTTAATTGTTTTACACACAAATCAATATCAGTTATAGTTGCTTAGAAAGTATTAAGATTGATTATTTCTTAATCATTTATTGATTACTTATCAATTGTTTATTTATCAATAATTCATTAATTATTTACCCATATCTTGTAAACAGTTTCAACACAGTCCGAATGAAATGGTTCACATTAATTATCACTTTATACATTAATTCGCTCATTCATATAATTTTCTATTGATTCATTGAACTACCGTTAGATTAATTTATTGGCTACTTACTTACCTTATTATCTAATTGATTGATTTGTTTGCTTAATAATTCATTTGTACTTATCTATGTATTAAATCATTTATCTATCGATATATTTGTTTATCTATATGGCTGTTAATTAGTTACTTTTTTCATGTCTAATCATTTACATATCTATATTTATATCTATATGTATATATAATATATATATATATATATATATATATATATATATATATATATATTGTTACTTTATTTCTTCATTTACATATTTGCTTACTTTCACTTTCATTATTTACTCCCTGTACTCTACATAGTAATATAAACTTCACTGTTTGATATCCTTGATATTTTCTGAAGGGCGGCAACACTTTTAAGACCATATTATTTACGTGTGATATATTGTGATATTTTTTGTGCTTGTTTTCATTCCATCCTGACCAATAGATCCATATCTGAAAGGCAAGATTGCTTAGTGAGTCATATTCTCTTACGGATGTATTATGTTTTTCTTTTATATTTCTGACCATGTAGCTAATAGGTATAGAGAGCCTATTAAGGTGAAGTATAACATCACTTACGATTTATATATTTATTTTTTTGTTCATTTTTAAAGTTCATTTGGTTCTTAAAATGTGAAAAGAATTATCGGGCAGTTAAGGGCCTTTGGTGTGAGTCTGACGCTATCTACATGTCCTTGAAATTATCTTAGAGATAAATGATATAAGAGATTAGAAATTGTTGTTATTTTATTTTGGATTTTTTTTTTCTCGTGAAAATATGCAAGGTAATGATCGAGGATATTAAGTTACAACAGAAGACCATTTGATCAATCATTAGGCCGCTTGCCCTTCCTGCCAAAAGAAACACACACACACACACACACACACACACACACACACACACACACACACACACACACACACACACACACACATACAGATATAGACACAAAGACACACACACACACACACACATACACACGCACAAAACGCACGCACACACAAAGACGCACACACACACACACACACATACACACACACACACACACACACACACACACACACACACACACACACACACACACACACACACACACACGCACACACACAAACACGCATACACACACACATGCATTGACTCCCAGACACACTCAACTAGAAACATATGTAATATGAAATACATAAGTATACTGTACGTACAGGCCAACATACACACATACATCAAATGAGACTAAATATGTCCAGATCTTCATGGAGCATTGTTTAGCGTGGTTGATTAGAAATAGATCACAAGTAATGACTCATAGTCTTCCAGACCCAAAAGACCCATTGGGTTGTCATGGAGCTGCAACATTTCGTATTTATCTAAAGTTGTGAGACTCAGATTGGCCATAGATGGATAACATCCTCATCATGTTCGTACTCAAGAGGATCGACCATTGAAGTTAATACACAACCAGTTTAAGATTGCATTTGAAAAGGTAGCAGATGTAGTGTGATACTGTATATAGTTTATTTATTACTTTACTTTTAATTACCCTGTTCATACATTCTTGAATAGTGAGTTACGTTAATACTCATGCAATGTTTAAACATATCTAATTACTTTGTATTTTTTTTAAATATAGTATTAAATCGTAGTTATTTTAATTCATGAATACTGTTTTTGGTAATTTAGTAGGGTTTCAAATTCACCTCAGTTCAATATAATTTTATGGTTATTAAATCGAGCTTCTAGTTTTATGAATGATTAAGAATTGGTGAAAGGAATTTATAAAACAAAACATTTTCTCCTTATGTCTATTTTTAAACACAATGTTACACACACACACACACATATATATATATATATATATATATATATATATATATATATATACGCGTATATACATATATACATGAGTGTAAGAGGAATCATATGACAGGACGAATGTAGTATATACTTACGTTTTGGCTAAATAGCCACCTAAAAGAGTGTATGTATATATATATATATATATATATATATATATATATATATATATATATATATGTATACATATATATAAAACAAACATATGACAATGTACAGTTAGGACATTTATTTCTTAAGCGTTTTGCTATTATATATTGAAAGGGTAATTCATGAAATAAAAAGAAAACAAATAAAAAATTCAGTGACACTTTTGGTAACACAAGTAAACAAGAGGCCCCGCTTTCTCTCTCTCTCTCTCTCTCTATCTGTCTGTCTATATATCTATCTCAATCTCTCTCACTCTCTCTCTCTCTCTCTGTCTCTCTCTCTCTCTCTCTCTCTCTCTCTCTCTCTCTCTCTCTCTCTCTCTCTCTCTCTCTCTCTCTCTCTCTCTCTCTCTCTGTCTATCTGTCTCTCTCTCTCTCTCTGTCTCTCTCCCTATTTCTCTCACCTTCACCATACGATATGACCTGTCCTAGCAGCATCATTAACATATAAAACGTGGCGAAGAGTCTCCCAATGACGTCTCGCGAAATATAGATATTTATTAAAATGCTAATTACCCTCAAAATTAATTGAGTTATAAATCTTGCAGTTTGAAGGTTTAGCTGACGTCATGTCTCAGCTGGCTGAGGTGTAAGGAAGAGAAAACGAGAAACGAAGAGGTGATGAGAAGGAAGAGATGATAAGGAAGAGATAACAGAAGATAATTAAGAAGGTTGTAAGGATAATGATGTAGAAAATATGATAGGTTATGGCAAAGCATTACAATGATGAACATGTTGATAAAAGACATTTTGGGTCATATTGAGATCGGAAAAAGTGAATAAATGAATGAATAAATTAATAAATAGATAAACAAATAAATGAATAAATAGATGACTGAAAAAATGAACAAACAAATAGATAAATAAACTAATGACTAAATGAATAAAAAATACCAAATAAAGTAAGAATAGAAATAAACACAAAATAAAAAAAGCATAGATAAGTAAATAAATAAATAAATAAAATAACGAAATAAATAGATACATGTGAAAAATATTAATAAGACTAGATGATGAAATATAACAAATACATAAAAGATACATCAATAAATAAACAAGATGGTCAATCAATCATTCTTTAAGATACAAATATGTACTGTAACACGCTACAGTTGTTTAACTTTGGTGTTTAATCATCCCGTAAAGGTTCCTGATCATTCTTACCTTCTGTTGATTTATAAATATATATACAACTATATGACGGCTGTATTTATAAGTTTATTTAATTATTTCTTTGTTTTATTCCAGCTATTTACATACCAAAAGATTTCTTCCCCTTATATCGAAGGCAGACATCCAAAACACGGGCCCACCCTCCACCCATCGCAAGACCATTTGTTTTCCTTTTTCCTCTTAGCTCATTCTAGATGAAGGGTCATCCCTGCCTCCTGCCAATGGCCTGGGTCAGGAGCAATTCAGCAAGACACAGCTCCTCTGCTTAATCTACTTATTTTCTTACATTCTTCTTATCACACGCACACACACACACACACACACACACACACACACACACACACACACACACTCACACACACACATATATATATATATATATATATATATATATATATGTATATATATATATATATATATACATACATACATACATACATATATATATATATATATATATATATATATATATATATATATATATATATACTGTAGATACATACATATTGTGACGATTGTTTTCAATCTCTTTCAAGTATATTTTGCCCCATTTAACTTCCGATAGATAATTTTATTCAAATGAGGAGCAGGCAAAGGGAAGAATGTGACCTAGCTCGACCGGGTTCTCAATTCTGTCTCTTGACTGAATAGAATCGTGATGCTTATAAGGAATGAATATAATTTTCGTGTAAGACATCTGTTAAAGAGATCTATATTACATGGCAGATGGATCTTTATTAAGACATGTGAACCTTAAATTATGCTTTACTCCTGATAAATCATCAATTCTAAACCCGTCCTCGTTGTTATTAGAGATGGGTTGTCATGGAAACTAAAGAACGAAAGTAAAACAGCCTGAGAACCTTCACGGGTAAACTTAAATTTCGAACTACCAAGGGATCTCAGCCAGATGAATGAACGAGCGTGGTGGCAGTCAGAGGAAAATAAATAAAAATGACATTTAGGATGGAGGAGATTAATTCGTTCAGCGCGAGGAAGGTAATGGGAAGTTTGAACTTGATAGCTGAGGGTGGGAGAAACTGAAGGTGGAAAAGGAGGAGATGTAGGGAGCTGGAGGAGAAAGAGGAGGGCAGCGAGGAGGTCGAAAGAAGCAGAGGAAGGAGGAAGAGGGGAGAGAACCTGCCGAAGGAGGGGAGAGGAAGAGGAGGAAGAATAAGAGGAAGAGGAAAAGTAAGATGAAGAGGATGAGGACGAGGCAGTGGATAAACTTGAAGGAGGAAAAGTAGGAGGAGATGGGTAAAGGAGGAAGAATAAAATAAAAAAGAGAAGGGTATATAAAAAAAAAGAAATAGAAGGGTGACAGAGAAATAAGAAAAGATAAAATTGAAGGATAAATATGAGGAGGAGGGGGCAGCTGAGGAAGAAGATGAAAAAAAAAGAGAAAGCTGAGAGAGACAAGTAGGAAGAAGAGGCCGAAGTAAGAAGAGGAAGAGAAAAAAGCGAAGAAGAAACGGAAGTGGACCGAAGTAAGAAGTAAAGAAGGAGGAGGAAGAAGCAGGAGGAGGAGGAGAAAGAGGAGGACGAAAGAGGAAACTGAAGAGGGATGGGGACATAAAATTATGAAGGGACTTTGAAATATAAAATCCTTGAAAGTAAACCTTACGAACTACAGGTTTGCGAGTCAAGTGCAGAGGATCGAGAAGGAGCCGTGACTGAGTTTAATGACGCCGCGAGCTTCGGCGAAGCCGCCAGAGGGTGCTTCTCTCTCGAAGTCTTCAGAATCCTCCAATCTCTTATTAGAGTTCTTGCAACTCCTCTTATCCGGAATACCAGGCATTTATTCCCAGATCATTTTCTTTGTAGCATCTCCGAGAGGAAAAACATGTAAAGAGGAAACTCATGTACATATTTTTGGCTGATTGAGTTTATATATATTACACGACCAGAACATGAGCAGATATTCTGATACTGGGACTACTGTTCTTGAAAGGTATTTGTTATTATTGTACCACAATAACAAAATATAAGAAAGTGTGAAAGAAGAATAGAAAAGAACTTTAATGTGTCAAGTAATTTTGCACCAATTCTAAATACCTATATATCACTTCAACATTATAGAATAACAATTTTCAGAACACTCTTCAATATTTTCGTACGTCATGGTGAGCACCAAGTTATATTAAATTTAAAAGTACATCTAAAGTTTCAATTAAAATTGAAAGGACTATAATGTACACACAAACCTTTGTCTTAAGATTTCACAAACACACATGTATATCTACAAAGACGCAGTCTCTCACTCATTCATGTGTGTAGTGGAAAAAGAACAAACACATACTCCAACACACACACACGCTCCCACACTTATACATATACACACACACGCACACACACACACACACACACACACACACACATACACACACACACACACACACACACATAGACACACACACATACATACACACACACACACACATACACACACACACACGCACGGACACACATGCACACACACACACACATACACGCATACACAAACACAAACACACATATACAATTTCTAAACAGAAATGTAGTAGCACATTTGTAAATTACACACAGGAACCCACAGTCGGAGAAAGAATAAACTTCGAATAAAGAAAAATCTCCGACTGTGGGTTCCTGTGTGTAACACATATACAAACACACGCGCACGCACACATACGCACATACACATACACACACACAAACGCACACACACGCACAAATACACACACACACACACACACACATAAACCAACTTTGCATTGAAAACATTACAATTCCTGTATCGATTCTCAAGGGTCGATTTATCTTTACCTTTCTTCTCCACTGATGAGTTCTGCCTATATTCGTTACCCAAACACATTCCAGCGGGTTTATGAAAAGCCCATTTAATGCTTGATTGATTCTGTCTCTCTTGAGCTGCTTCAACAGCCCGGTCCAAATGACCACGTCTATTTCTAATGATTAGTCACTTATCAACTCACATTTGGTCTTTTTAGCTCTATCAATCCATTCACACTCTGGACACCGTCAGACGATTTAAGATATAGGGAGGAACCAATTAGAAGATAGACTCTTGGTGAATTGCTATCTCATGTTTGAGTCGGGTTTTTGGGCAGGGTTTTTGGTTGGGTTTTTATCACTGGAACCTGGCTGCGCTTTTGAACGGGTTTTAACTGGGTTTTGGCCAGGTGTTGATCCGGGTTTGATTGACTGTGGACTACGTTTGTCCAACAGTTACGAAAACAATATCTTGCATTTAAAACATTTATACATCACCGTTTCGAAATTTTGAGCTTCGTAATGACCTTCTTTTGCGTATCAAGGACCAGAGCAAAAAGCCCCAGAAGAATGAAATTGCACCGCTCCATCATTGATACTCTGATTTTTTTTTTCCTTTGAGGGGGCGGTTCCTGAAGACTTTGTGAAGGGACAGAAAGTTAAACACATCAATTACATGAGGAACTGGGCTTAAACACGTTACCAAGTGGCCATTAGCACAAGACGGTCGAACATTCCTGGCGTGGCTCGCAAGATGAAGTGACGTGGGCTCACCACCGAAGCATTACCTCCAGGAGATGGCGTGAGGCTGGTGACGCAGTCATCCTCCCCCTCCCCCTCCCTCTCCCCCTCCCCCTCTCCCCCCTCTGTGCCACCTGCCAGCCCCACCCACGTGCCACACCCTTTGTCCCGGAACAAGGAAGATACCAAAGGACGTATATCATGTACGAGGTTTCAGTGACATATTTACAGTATATCTGTATTAAAGAATACAAAAGACCTACTGGGATGCGTTATGTCGCCTTGGCTGTTCAAGGTGACATAATGGTGTGGTGCGAGAGGTAAACGCAATGGTAATGGACTTGGGGCTGGAGATGGTTAAAGAAAAAGAGAAAAATAGAAGATAAGCCAATTAATGTTTGCTGACGACACTGCGCTTGTGGCAAGATCAGAGGAAGGATTAAGGAAGTTAGTGACAAAGTTTGGGAAGATGTGCGAAAGAAGAAAGTTGAAGATAAATGTGAGCAAAAGTAACGTAATGAGATGTACAAACGGAGAATGTGGCTGCAAATCGGAATTGAGTATTAAGGGAGAGATACTTGGGTGCAAATGTGGCGGTAAAGGGAGGAGTGGAGTTGGAGGTAGAATGTAGACTGAGAGAAGCAAGTAAATGCCTTGGAGGATTGAAAAGGGTAATGAGAAATAGACATTTGCTAAGAGGAGATTGTATAAAGGAGTGATTTTGCCGACAGCACTGTATGGGGTGGAAACATGGAACATAAAAGAGGAAGAGAGGAGGTATTTTAATGTGTTTGAGATGAAATGCCTGAAAGGTTACTAGGCTGAATAGAGTGAGAAACGAGGAGGTGAGGAGAAGAGCGGAGATGAAAAGGGAGTTGGAAGATAGGGTTGATGAAAGAGCATTGGGATGGTTTGGACACATGGAAAGAATGAGTGAAGAAAGATTAGTAAAAGAGGTGTGGAAGGCAAAGGTGGAAGGAGTGAATAGAAGGGGGTGAGCAAGGATGAGATGGGTGGATGAGGTAAAAGGGGCATTGGGAAAGAGGAGAATGTCTGTTGAGGAAGAACGGGAGAAGGCAGAAGATAGAGGTGAATGGAAAATGGTTGTGTATGGATGACGCTGTGATGCATGAAAGGGAGTGGGTGGGGGAGGGGGAGTGAGTATGTGTGAATGATATCTTGAGGCAGCCTGAAGGGATTTCTCTCCGTCTTTTCTTTTTCTGCATGAAGGGACGGAGAGGGAGAGGGTCAAGATTAAATTAAGTGGCCTTGCTGTGGATGTGCTGTGTCTTGCGACACTGCTTCTGACCTAGGGCAGTGGGCGGGATACAGGGATGACCCGTCATCCAGGAGAAACAAATATAAGAGGGAGGGAGGGGGATGAATGGGATGGAAGAGAGTGGATTTTATGTCTTTGTCTTTTAGCTACCTCCCTTTTAAGGGGGAAAAACCGTTGGTATAAGCATGTATGTATACAGGAGTCCTCACACTGAACGAGAACTGAATATTTCAGTATATATAATCATTGCTTGTAATAAAGAACGCAAAGACGTGTATGGAAATGAGATATGGACAATAGAATTAGTCACTGAATGCGGAGAAAGTGAACTACTCCAGGTTGGGTTACACAGTATAGATAAAAAAAAGGATTTGAATAACAATGTGAAATGAAAACAGGACTCTTTCGAGATGGAGCAGGCAAGTAGACCGAGAAGAAAAACAATGGGAAGTTCAGGTAGCCAGGAAGAAGGATGGCAGAAGGAGCAGATATGTTACTGATTGGACGCCATGAGATGAGACAAGCCTGGAAGGCGATGAGACAGATGATGGGCTCCAAATGGCGTGTAGATGTATGTATACACTAAGACACACACATAAACACAGACACAGACACGCACAAACACACATACACACACACACACACACACATTATATATATATATATATATTATATATATATATATATGTATGTGTGTGTGTGTGTGTGTGTGTGTGTGTGTGTGTGTGTGTGTGTGTGTGTATGTTTATATATAGTCTTGTAAAAATTCACCTACGTATAATATGCATATTTATACCAACATGCATGTTATCATCTGCATATGACTTTATGCATACTTATCTATGACATACCTAAACATACTCAGGTATATTAATAAACCACCATATACGTTTTCGTGTTTTTCCAGGTCATCATTTTTATTCTACAAGCTTCACTCCCCTCAATGCACAACATTGCAACCACTTGGTCCGCTGCACGAGGAGGATGACTATATAAGCTGCGTTGAAGTTTCCAGGAATCTCTAATTCCTTGTTGGCGTGCTTGTCCTCTGAATAATGAGATTTGTGCAAACATTCACCGAAAATCTCGTTTCCTTTTTTCCTAAAATGACCAAATTAGTGATGATTCAATGCTGAAACACAAAATACATAATCCCTACAGTATTTTGGGTCTTGTAATTCTGTAGCGAGAATTTTAGAAAATATATTGTCTATACACCATCAACAGCACTAGCAGCAAGATGAAACAAATCACGCCCCTTTTCTTCCCTGACCAATTACACTCACTTATGACTAACACAAATTGTTTGAAGGGTTCTCATTGGCTGCAATGTGGCTTTGTTTGGCTAAGACAAGTGGGCGTGGCTTGTTTCGCCTGAGATTTGGGCAATGACGATTAATATTCCAGACAAAGTTATAAGGAAGTTACGGCAATATAGAGTTGTAGCTTGGGCATTTAGCAATCATCAATAGAGGCCAGGATCAAGCTAGTGTCATATCTTGTAAAAGCAGCACAAAAAACAACAACTCACAGCACTCCAGGAGTATCTATACATGTAAAAAATTATATATATGCACCCATACTCGCTGTTTGCATGTTTGTGTAAATGTATTTACTTATATATGTATGTATGTATATACACATGCATATATATATATATATATATATATATATATATATATATATAAGAAGATAAGTAGACAAACGGATAGATACGCAGCTATACAGGTAGGGAGATAGATAGATAGACAGACAGACAGACAGGTATAGACAGACACAGATAGATAGATAAATAGATATATAGATGGATTGGTATAGATAGTTACATAAACAGATAAAAAGGGCAGATAGACAGGCAAATGGATAGATGGATTGATCGATAGATAGATGAACAGATAAACAAGCAGAGAGCATCCTCCACACGTGTACACAAATGCATTTACGCCAAAACCCTTTCTCTTTTGTCGATCAAATATCAATTCAGAAGCGTCAGTCCTTTACCGCGCATAATCCAGTTTTCTTCGGCAGGAAGAAAGATCCGGCAGAGACTCTTTAGGTATTGTCGGCGATGCTAATTGTGTTTGCCCAAGTCCTGGTCGAAGTCACCAATGGCGTGGTCAGGTGGTGGAGATGGGAGAGGAAGAGAAAGAGAGAGAGGAGGAAAGGGAGGATGTAGAGTAAGAAGAGGTGGAGGAAAAGGAGGAGGAGATATAGGAGGAGCAAAATAAAAAGAGGAGGCAGAGGGTAGAAAATAGATGGGAAGACATGAATAAGAGGCATGACTGGAAGCATGATGATTGGAAGGAGGAGGAAGAGGAAGAAAAGGAGGAGGAGAAGGAGGAGGAGGAAAAGAAGGATTAGGAGGAAAAGAGGTAGAGGGTGGATGGGAGGGGAAGGAGAGGTAAAATGTGGGTAAGAGGATAAGGAGAAGAGGTGTGGGAGGGAAGTGGACAAGGAGATAGATTTAATGTCAACAAGAGAGAAGAAGGGGAAGAAGAAAACGTGGGGAAATGAAATGGGAGATAGTGAGGAAAGTGAAGAGGGAAGGAGGACTAAAAAAAGACACCAGGATTAGTAACAGAGGGAATAGAATGAGAAGAGAAGGAATGGAATAGTGGAAGAATGGAAAAGGAAAATGGGAGAGAAACGAAAGTGGAAAAGAGAAAGGAAAAGAGATAAGGGAGAGTGGGTGAGAAAGGGGCATGGAACCAAGGAGAGGGAGAAAGATAAAAAGAGATAAGAAAGAGTTAGGGACGGGACGAGGAATGAAACTTACTAACAATATGATATTAGGGACGAGAAATGGGAAAGAGAGGAAAGGGCATGTGGAGGAAGACAAAAAGGAGAAAATTAAAAACAGGAGAAGGGGAACTGGAGAGCTGAGAGGAAATAATAAAGAAAAACAAGAACAGAGTGGAAAGGACGAGGAGAAAGTGGGAAGCAGAGAGGGGGAGTAATGAATAGTTGGAAGAAGGAAGAAATGAGAAATAAGGACGATAAATCAGAAAGCATAGCCAAATTACATTTCTCTTTGTGAAAAAATAGATAAATAAGGAAATACACGCGTTGAAAAAGATGAAATGTAAGAACATCTCAAATTCAAAACTAAACAAGTAAATAATCAAACAAAAGGAATGCGTCAATGAGTGAATAGACAAATGAACAAATAGTTGGACAGATATTGTTTTCATTTGGTTTGGGTGATGTGGCATCAAGAACGAAAGTAAAACAAAACAAGTTTTGGTTCACATCAGCTTCTGAAAGATCACAATTTTATTCTCTCTCTCTCTCTCTCTCAAAAAAAAAAAAAAAAAAAAAAACAGGGCTTAGTTTGCATCATGACTAGTCCAGAATATTACTGATT
>NC_134799.1:34010024-34017524 GCF_046742065.1 Oratosquilla oratoria | reverse complement strand
AGCCAGAATAAAATTATAAACTGAACGAGTCATCCTTATGCCCTTACCAAAAAAAAAAAAAAAAAAAAAAAAAAAAAATCAAACCTATGTTAACTCTGGTGTGTTCCAATTCCTCATTTCTTTCCGTTTCCCGACAGTGACTGTCACCTGTCCTAAGATTCCAAGCACATATGGCAAAGGTGATGGCTTCGGCCGCAGCTGAGCGCCTCCTGCCTCCTCACCGCCCATTTTAACCCTGTAAAACAATTCCTCTCGAGGTGGCACTCCGTGGGATGTTGTTGATCCCTGGACTATTGCCTGTCGATCCACGAGAAGATTCCAGAAAGTAAACAAATGCTGATAACCGGAATTTCGCGTTTCCAGCCTTGACTTGTTGTTCATAATGTTTGTCTTATCGGTGTATATATTTTCGCAATACTTTTGTTAGGAAAGAAATTGTGTGGGTTTCATTTTTTCTTTAATATTGAATAGTGTGCTGTTTTTCATTAAGAAGATAGATAGAAATATACAAATATATTCGAAATATCTTTTCCCGTATGGTTTTATAATTTTATGCCATTTCATCGGCAATTGCCAGCGCTTCTATCTTTGGGGACAATAATACATCTAAGAGATGGAGCCATATATTTTTTGAGAGAGATAGCGAGAGCGAGAGCGAAAGAAAGAGAGGGAGAGAGAAAGAGAGAGAGAGAGAGAGAGAGAGAGAGAGAGAGAGAGAGAGAGAGAGAGAGAGAGAGAGAGAGAGAGAGAGAGAGAGAGAGAGAGAGAGAGAGAGAGAGAGAGAGAGAGAGAGAGAGAGAGAGAGAGATTGAGATTAGTTTCCACTCATAAAAAACTACTTTGTGACTTTGATCCGTAAGAATGTTACTAAAGTCCCTAACATATAGACTACACAAGGATAATCGAGTTGATACAAAGTCAAGATATAATGTAAATAACGTTTCAAAATACTACATAACAAATTCAGCTTATGTATGGCAACCGTATTCACCCGAAGTTTGAACTTTCCACATAACCTAACATGGATGAAGAAGAAGGGGAAGGAGAGAAACATATGTCAGGAGACTGATTTCAATCAATTCCGGCCAGAATCTCATGCGGAGGAACCAAATTCGATCTCCGCTACGATGGCACATTCTGGAACTATTCCTCTGGTTGGAGGCAGCCAATTGTATTCAGGTGAAGGATGACTTGACCTTGGCTTGTAATAAATGTTTAATGCACTTCAGGTATTACAATTACCATTACTATGTTTAGGTTGTTAAAAGTGGTGACTGGTGAAAATGGAAGAGATGGTCAAGGAAAACTGGTGGTAGTAACGGCAGTAAAGGTGGTGGTAATGGTGGTGAAGACGTCTTTTTTGATGGTGCAAATTGTGGTGGCAGTAGTGATGCTGGTAGGAGTGGTGCTGTTGGTGACTGTTTCTGGTAGGAGGGGGCGGGAGAAGGGAAAATACAAGAAGGGAGAGGAGGAAAAGAATTATGAAAAGGAGAACGATGAGGAGGAGTACGAGCAGAAGGAAAAGGCAGAAAAGGAAATGGAGGAGGAAGAAATTGAGTTAGAGGAAAAGTAGGTAAAAGAGAAAGAAGGGGTGGTGGAACTGGAGGAGGAAGACGATGAGCAGGAGGAGGAGGAGGAGGAAGAAGAGGAGGAGGAGGAGGAGGAGGAGGAAGAGGAGGAGGAAAAGGTGAAGGAGGTGAAGGAGGTGGAGTAGGAGGAGAAGGGGGAGGATTAGGAAGAGGAGAAGGAGGAGGATAATTTTGTGTATTGTACAGTAGCAGTTATTCTCTTAGATTCCTAAGCATGTATCCCTTCATGGTGCAAATGTACTCCTGGGGCTACATATGGAACACCAGGTTGGGTTCCCGTAGTCAAAAGTTTATGGGAGGAGGAGGTGATGGAGAAGGAGAAGGAAGAACAGGTGGAAATAAAGGAGGAGTTGAAAGAGAAAGAGGAAGAGGTGTAAGTTAGTGAGAAGGAGCAGGAGGAGGAACAGGGGAAGAACTAGGTGAAGGAAGAAGAAGAAACAAAGGAGGAAAAAAGGAAGAGATAAAAGAAGAAGAGAAATGAGAATAGAAGGAAGAGGAGAAGAGTAGATGAAGTAGGGATATGCGAAGGAAGAAGACGACGTGGAGGAGGGGAAGGAGGAAGAGCAGAAGGAAGAGGGATATGAGGACATGAAGAGGGACAAGTATAAGGATGAGGGTAGAAGGAAGATGAGGAGGAAGAGAGATAGGAGAAAAAAAACGTAGGAGGAGGAGAAGTATTTGTGTCAACATCAGAAAAGTGTTGCGACAGCTGGAGAGACAACGACATCAACGACGACGATGACGCCAACGACGACAATGGGTGCAAGAACATGGACAGCCATCGAGACTACGGACGACATTTTCCAGCGACGACGACGAAATCCGTTAAATCCGTTATGACGACGACATGGGTCGAGTCGTCCCCAATGATGGGCCAGGACACCACCAACATTATCATTATCTTCCCCCATCGTCACCACAGGAACGAAAATTATCCAAGTTTACAAGTGAGCCGAAGAGGAGGAAGTCCAGAAGGATCCAGACGGAGGCTCTGAAAGACAACGCGACGGGACCTCACCTATCAATCATGGCCCATTATTCGATCGACTGCAGGAAAAGAAGAGACGATTTCAATTTCGAACTGGAACAAGAACAAGGAAACCATCAACTTGTGTGTGTACACAATTACGGGGCTATAGATACGGGGAGCAACTCATCTGTGTTTTATTTGAAAGACACATGCGAGTGTTGATGACAAGATGATGTGTGCGATTCTGGAAAATGTCTTTGGTTAACCGAATACGGGTGAAATTGACTTGGAATACGACATAGAATCACGCAAGTGGAAATGTATTTCGTAAATTCACCCTCGCTAGTCGTGTGGTAGTTGCCTTGTCTGAATAGAATTACCTAGCTGTAGGGCAATAAATTTTATGTAGTTTTGAACCCAAGGCCAGAGATGTCCCTCATTTATATGTAACCCACAAACATTTGACCACGGGATCCCAACCTGGAGTACAACTTGTACTCCCAGGAGTACATTTGTACTCTTGAAGTGATGCATACACAAGAGTCTTAAAGAACAACCGCTACTGGATAATATACATTAGTGCTCTAATGTGCAATCAGGTGAAAATATTTCGTGGATTCACAGAATTGAGTTTATTGATATTATTTCGTGTCTTTACGTGCAAATTTCATAATGAAATAATATAAAATGAATATACGTTTTTAATTTTGTTCCTTGATTTTTAAGTCTATTTGAGAACCTACCGGAATGCCCAAGGAAAGGTGCAAATGAAGAAAAAGGTTGGAAACCTAAACAATAAACGAAATGAAACAATAAAGCCTTGCTATCAAATTTCAGCGCTTGCTTCAGGCACTGCTACATACCATTCTTAAAAGCGACAACTAAATTATCAGAACCAAAAGTAGATTTTAAATTAGTTTTCAATATCTCTGATTAGGTAGAATTATTTACATATTTTTGTTCTTAGTAACACCAGGTACTTCTACCAACCTACCTCCCCCTCTTCAGTGAAATGATATCAGCCAACACTAGCGAAAGCAAAATATATGAAGTGAATCAAATTCAAGACAGAACTGAGCAAGAAAACGAGGCGAATGACATCATCCACCAGCAGTCAGGAATAATGAGGGTTGTCAAAAATATAAAATATTTATGAGAAAGACAATACCATAATAGATTTCAACATCACCTTTCCCGGGCATATATACTACGTCATTAGGATATATTCCTAATACACTAATGATGAAAATTTGAATAGTAAAACAACAGTATATATATATATATATATATATGTACATACATATATATATATAAATATAAATATATATATATATATATATACATAAACACATAATATACAAATATATACACACACACACACTCAAATATATATATATATATATATATATATATATATGTGTGTGTGTGTGTGTGTGTGTGTGTGTGTGTGTGTGTGTGTGTGTGTGTGTGTGTGTGTGTGTGTGTAAATATTTGCAGAATGCTCTAAATGTGCAATGATGTCCTAAATTGACCATAGAATGCAGCAAGATAAGTAATTAAAAATTTTAGGTTCACCATTTCGTTATCAAAATAATTTCGTAAAGACATGAACTGGTGTGATTAAAGTCTCTTATAATTTCTCTATTTCAACTTGCCTGAAAGTTATCAAAAAACCGCAATAGATCCTGCAGTGTTTCTTTTAATGAAATGTGCATGTTAAACTTGGAAAAAAACAAGAGAATATATATACCTAAAAATAATCTGAACTTTACATAGCACCTCTTCTGCAGAAGGAGTGAAAAAATTCTACAAATAAGAAATAGACAAATCTATCTATCGAATAAAATGGAATTCAAATAAATGAAAATAAGTACATAAACAAAACAAATAAACAAATAAGCAAAATATCAAAATAGAAATAGAATAGAATATAATAGATAAATAAATAAAAAATAAAATTAAGTTTTTGTCAGACGAGCCCACAGTACTCTCTATGATTGTCTTTCCCGGTACAAGCCTTGAACATGTGTTTCATCACCAGGGACACCGGGGCCCAGACAACAGTGGTCTGCTGACGTCTGTCGTTCTTAGGGCAAGAAAAAATATAATGTCACGACCAAAAAAACTCTCACTGACAGACCTGAATGTCTGACACAGATGGCCCCGATTGACGCGACTGACGGAGTGTTATTTCTCAATTTGAGTTGATTTACCAAACCCCTCAGTAGGGCGGTATGGCTTTATGTAGTTTCATATCTGGATGTCGCACCTAATTCTAATCAGGTGCCTAGGTGGTCCTCTTCTGTAATTTCCCTTTGTGTGGGCCAAGCACTACTTTATTGTGACTTCCTTCGGTTTGTCAACAATCGAAATTACTCGACTTTGAAAAGCACCCTGGGTTTACCATACCCTGTATGAGGTACTGACTGCCTATGTTTTATACATTTAACATTCTAGGGCCTTAACTGACATCCCTACGGACCTGAGTCATGCATGATTTTTCACGATTGGTGAGAAACCTACAGTAAAAAAAAAAATAATAATAATAAAATATATATATATATATGTATATATATATATATATATATGTATATATATTAGTTAGTTAACTAATATATATATATATATATATATATATATATATATATATGTGTGTGTGTGTGTGTGTGTGTGTGTGTGTGTGTGTGTGTTTAAACATATATATATATATATATATATGAATATATATATATATATATATATATATATATATATGTGTGTGTGTGTGTGTGTGTGTGTGTGTGTGTGTGTGTGTGTGTGTGCAATTTCTAACTTCTGCTCCCTAGTGCAATTATTGCGACATTGTCCCTAAGGATAGATGCACTGATTGTAGTCGACGAAACACTAAATACATGAAAAACATGCAAAGTCATTACATATATATATCTTAATTTGAGCTCTCTGAACGTGTGATCAAATTGTTGCGCATAGATGAAATCACCTGCTGACTGTGAAAGAACATATAAATATAAATATAAGTATAATATATATATATACACACACACATATATATATATATATATATATATATATATATATATATATATACAAATAAATATAAATATAAACATAAATGTTAATATACATATATATATATATATATATATATATATATATATATATATTTACATATATATGATAGATAGATATAAATATAAATGTAAATATAAATATGAATATAAATATACATATAGATGTAAATATCAACATCAGTATCAATATAAAGAAACTTTCTTCTTCATAGGTCTACTTGTTCACATGTTTTATTTTGTCTATCGTTGGGCATCAGTATGATCATTGTACTTAGTTATGTATATTCTAGCAAACACCAAATAACTTTATTAATCTTAGAATATTATCCAAACATATTATACTTTTCTTTCTTGGTAATTCCCCTAAAATATACAAGCAGACAAAGGAATAAATAGTAAATAAATAAATCAATACATAAATCCATAAATAAACATGTAAATAGATGAATAGATAATGAATAGATCAATAAACAAATGAATAAACAATGAACAAACAAATGAATTAGATGTATAAATAAAATGAAACGGGATTAAAGAAAATAAACCAGAATAAGCAAACAGATAAATAAATAATAAAATAAATAAATAAATATAAGTAAACCACTAAACAAATAAGTAAATAAACAGATTAATCAATTAATAAAACAGATAAACAAATAAGATGAAACAAACAAATTAGATAAAAAAAAATGACATAATGTTTAATAATAAATCTCTGTTGCGAGTTCAGCTTTGATCCCACTTCGGGGTTATAAAGTGCCCATTTCGACCCAAACAGCTACCGGTCACTATCACCTTGGTTTTCTGTGTTCATAGGGCAAAGGTGATGCTTCTGACATCCAAGAGCAATTTCTCCTCTGTCACAAGGGTACACTAAACAGGATGACTGAATACATTAGAAATTATTAACAAATAGCGGTTACAAGGACTTTGGCGTGTTGCTCATATGATATTCATCTTCTCTAAGACGAGGAAAACCTTCATCGTGCCAGACTGACAGAATTATTGCCCTCGAACTTACTTATGCAAGCGTTCGTTAATGATTTATGAAAATCCTGGCGCGGTCGCCAATGCGAGGGAGGGCGCGGCGTTGCGCAAACAAAAAAAAAAAAAAAAAAAAAAAAACACAAGATGGCAGCACTGACTGACGTTTGTGTTGTCGATGAATTCTACTTGTTTGCCTTCGTCGCCAATGGAAACGTCACACTCCTTGTTGGTTGCATTTTCGAGTGAATCTAGCATGTTGGACGTAAATTGTGACATAAGTCCATCGCATTACTGTGCATCTCTTCATCTTTTTAAAGTTCCCAAATAGGGAGCGTGATGGTCGAGCAGATCAGGGCGTTGGCTTCTAAAGTCGAAATGGCGGTTCGAGTCCCACTAAAAGAATCAATGCGTGACGGCAATAAGTACACAGTTCTAAATCCCAGAGCTTCGGCCAAAGCTACCATGCCTAAGTTCTACACTACTGAAGAGAGCTTTCAATGCGATGTACATTGTAATATTTACAAAAATAACAGTCTTATGCGTCCCTTGAATTAATTATGGAATCTATTAATCTTTATCAAATCTTTTGTCCATCAGTTCCTTTGGTATACTTAGACTCTGCTGATTTTATTACAATTAATGTTAGACCATTTCACTTTCCTTCTGGAGGTTCATAAGAGCAAATGCATTAATGGCTGTTACTAATTAGACCGGAGATGTGTGGCAGGGGACAAGGATGACCCTTCATCCACGGGGTGCTAAGATGGGAGGGGAGACGAATGAACTTAGAATGGGAACTGGATGGGTGTAAGGTGGAATAGGCATATCAGTGTGCTTTTATTTTCCTTTCACCTATATTGTCGGAATTATGAGTGATGTCATT
>NC_134799.1:34005024-34007524 GCF_046742065.1 Oratosquilla oratoria | reverse complement strand
ACCCAACGACCTCGAGACTCTTTTTACTTTTGTCCTGTTTCTTCTATTCCTCACATTTTCTCTTTACTTCTTCACTATTCCTCTTTATTCCTCTTCTCTCTTGACCTCCTCTTCCTATTCTTTTGTTCTTTATTTTCTTCTTTGTTTCTTCTCTTTACCCTCTTCTTTTTTTCTTTTTCTTTTTGTTCATCTAACTCTTCCTCTTCTTTCTTCCTCGTCTTCCTCTTCCCCTCCGCCTTTCCTTACTCCGAAATCACCCTCATTCTCTTTGTTAAAACATTGACCAAATTCTTTGGGATAATTTGATTTTTAATTGATCTTTTTATTTCTTTATTTCTTCGTTAATTTTTTGTAACTTCAGCACGTGGTCTGATCGAAGCTTCCGGAAGCCTCATCTCTATTCTGTGTGTGACTGATATTACCTAATACTCATCTCCATCTCCAGTCTAACTGTGACCAATATTACTTAAGACTGTAACTGTTATTAATATTACTTTATACTTACTACTGTTTTAACTCAGACAACCAAGCCATTTAGTTATACGATAGTGAGGAAGCATGGTTTATAAAATTAAATCTCAATAACCCCATGAAGTATATCATTATAATGTTATGCGATAATGAAGAGGCTAGGTTTCTTTAATTAGTCTATTTGCTAGATACAAATTAGTATGGTCAATGGAACTTGGTTTAATTCAGTTTAGGGTCAGTGAGTTCGAGAATTATCACTCCTCAGATGTCAATATAAATCATATGTTCGATTCTGCTTAACACAAAATTTACAATCATTAAATACTCCCAGCTATGATCTATGGATATGAAAATTGGAAGGCAACAAAATTGATTGATGCTACACACAGAAAACAATGAAAAAGCTATAATTAGGAACAAAACAAAGAGAGAAAGAGAATCAACAGGGTTACAAAGAAAATCTGTATAATAGACTATAAACGAACTCAAATGGAAATGGGTGTCCAGAGCAACAAAAATAATAATAATAATATTAATAACAATACTACTACAACTACTTCTACTACTACTGCTACTACTAATAATAATGATAATAATGATGATTGATGATGATGATGATGATGATGATGATGATGATGATGATGATGATGATGATGATGATGATGATGATGATGATGATGATGATGATGATGATGATGATGATGATGATGATGATGATGATGATGATGATGATGATGATGATGATGATGATGATGATGATGATGATGATGATGATGATGATGATGATGGCAATAATAATAATAACAATAACAATAACAATAATAATAATAATAATAATTATAATAATAATAATAATAATAATAATAATAATAATAAATAAATAATAATAATAATAATAACAACAACAATAATAATAATAATAATAATAATAATAATAATAATAATAATAATAATAATAATAATAATAAATAATAATAATAATAATAACAACTAATGAAAAAAGGACTGCAATCACAAAACGCCAATTGACGATCAGCAATTCTCACTTTTTCATCTTTCTTGTCGTTTAAATTCCTTGTAATATATCTTCCTATTCCTCTTTTTCCTCCTCTTTCTCCTCCTTTTCTTCCTCCTCTTCTTTTCATTGCTTTGTTTCATTTCCCATTCCATCTTTTTTTTTATGTTTTTTTCTGTCCTTTCTCTTCCTCAACTAATTCTTTTTACCTTCCTTCTTTCTTCCTACTTCTTCCGTCTCTCTTTCCCTTCTTCCTCTTATTCCCCTTTTGTTTCTCTCTTTTTTCGAGGGGAGGGTTGTCTCTCTACTCTTCTTCCATTTCCTTCCTCTCTTCTTCCTCAGCCTTTTCCTACTCTTCAGTGACCTCATATTAACTTTGACTCTCATACACTCCTACTGCTAACACCCACCCTAGCTCACTTCATCACTCCCCTTCTCTCCTTTTCCACCTCATCATTTTCTTTCCATTCTTCTTCCTCTTTCTTCCCCTTCCCTTCTCAACCTTCTCTTACTCATAAGTGTGCTCCTAATTCATTCTACCCTAATTCTCACACCACCATTCCTCTCCCACTCCCCCTATTCTTCCGACCTCTAACGGAGTAACAGGATCAGTGTATATTTGCCTTGGCCGAGTTGCTCAATACAGAACCTTTGATACAAAGATTCATTGGTTGTGAATATCGGGCGACTTTGTTCATTTAATGAACAATCTCCTCCTTTCCCCAGCTCTCCCTATCCCTTCCCCACACCTTCCCAGCTCCCCTTCCCTCCAGAACTTTCTATTGGGGTCACGATTAACCAGCAATATGTTCAGGACGGGGGGCCGGCCCTCACGTGTTGAAGTGGACAGATTCTTGTCACGACAGTCAACGTATTTCGACACAAAATTGACGATACTATATAGGGAGACAAAATCAACCCGAACGCAAACCAGACGGAGTTGATGTCGAGGCTGTCTGGATAGAGTTTGTGACGATGATGTGTATCATATCGATGTGTGTGTTGTGGGTATGA
>NC_134799.1:33992524-33997524 GCF_046742065.1 Oratosquilla oratoria | reverse complement strand
CGTACGTGTATAGACACATACACGTCTGTACCACATGCATATACAAACATGCAAACATGAATTTACACATAGATGCATAGTAACACCAACCAGTGGTTAATGCTTGTAAGATTCTTTGAAGCTGAACAAGATCGATTTAAGTTAGCCAGGATAAATCTAAGAATCGAAATAAGATTTCGTGACAGATTCTTTAACTCTCTTCATCCTGGGGGTCCTGTATCCTGAATAATATCGCTTGTCGCTCGCCAGAAGAAAATCTTTATAGTCCCGTCAGGCCCGTGAAGGAGCTAAGTCTATAAATTGCAATAACGTTTTATATGTAAATGAAGACATGCCTCGCTGGTTTATGAAAGAATAAAACTTAATTCCAATAATGATTTAATCTGTGAGGAACGGACAGCGGCATCCGGGGAAAAAACCCACGGAGGGTCCATAGAGGGGACGCGATAAGAGACTTAAGATGCCGCGAATTCCTCGACAAACAAGCGGCAGAAATCTCATCATTAACTGGCCCAGTTGCTGATGGGTCTTTGCTCAATACCTCCAATACGGTGACATCAGCTCTGTTGCCATGAACGCGCAGTGTCCGAATCAGGGCCCCGGTGGACTGAAACATCCCTTCAATTCGGTGGATCACACCCAGATAAGTAAAATCGTTCGGGTCTTATCATAACAGAATCTACATATTGCGACACTGTGTTGATGGAAAATGAGCATTCCAGCCCGTTGATGTAAAGTATATTTTACAATGTGACAAACGCTATAAGAGGTTGCTAGGTTCAGGGGGTGACTGCAGTCGAGTGACCAGGTCAGAATCGACATATCAACTGAATTAAATAACTTGCCGGCAAGAAGAGTGGAAATTCATCAAGCATTTGCGATCGTAGCGAATTATATATATATATGTGTGTGTGTGTGTGTGTGTGTGTGTGTGTGTGTGTGTGTGTGTGTGTGTGTGTGTGTTATATATATATATGCATGTGTGTGTGTGTGTGTGTGTGTATACAAGATCTGTCCAAAAAAAGGAACCGACCTTAACTTTTTGTTCGTCAACAAATATGGCTAGAAACACGTGGTTTGGTGCATGTATGTAGGCGACCCAAATGCGCATGCGTGACTCTTTTTCCTTCTGCAGAAAATGCCATTCGATGGCAGAGTACCGACGAATGAGGACGTGCAAGCGAGCGCCGTCGGATTTTTATTTTGACAAAAAGACGGAAAAACTTGAACAATTCCACAGCATCAATTTTTGTGTAAAGCTTGGTGATTTTCAGTTGAAAACGATCCGCATGACCCAACAAGCCTTCGGGGACGAATCAATGGGCATCCCATAGATAAAGAAATGGTTCATAGATTGCCTCACATCAATTGAGAGTGAAACATGCTCTGGTAGGCCCTCAATATCCCGAAATAAGGTCGTCATTGTTCAATTGAGGATCCTGGTGACGCAGGATCATCTAATCACGATCAAGTAACTTCTAGACGAGGAGGGCGTCAACACTGGATCCGCACAATCCATTATGAAAGAGGATTTGCGCTTCAGGAAAATCTCAGTGAAGTTCGTACCAAAGCTGCCAATGATTGACCAGAAGCAACTCCTTTTGGAGATCGCACAGGACATGCTGGAGACTATGAACAGCGATCCCAACTTCCTCAACACAGTGATCACTGGCCATGAGCCCTGGGTTTATGGGCACGACCCAGGATCAAGTTGCAGACATCACAATAGAAGCATTCAACATCCCCAGGCCTAAAAAAATAAGGCAGGTCCACAGTAATGTCAAACTCAAACTGACCGTCTTCTTCGAATCAAGTGGCCGGGTTCATCAATAGTACCCACCACACGGCAAAATTATCACCAAGGAGCATTACCAAAAGATCCTGCGTTGCCTTCGTGACGCTATGCTGTGGGTAGCGGACAATTGTTAGCTCCATCATGATAACGCATAAGCCCAATCACCACAACTGATACAGAGTTTCCTGGCTAAACACAGCATATCTGTGTTTCGGCAGGCCCCCTACTCTCCAGACATGGCTTCATGTGACTTCTGTTTCTCCTCAAACTGAAAATGCTTCTGAAAGGGACCAAATTTCGGTCCAGAGAAGGTTAGGGTAAGTTTGTTGCATCTGGGTAAGAGAATTCTTTATGAACAAAGGTCGGATACTTTTTGGACAGAGGTATACACACACACACACACACACACACACACATATATATATATATGTATATTATATATATATATATGTGTGTGTGTGTGTGTCTGTGTGTGTGTGTGTGTGTGTGTGTGTGTGTGTGTGTGTGTGTGCGTGTGTTTGTATATACACGCGTGTGTAATGACTGAAAAAATAGTACAAAACCACACCAGGCACGTATACCTGTAAAATCTCATTCAATCCCGCCACCTCTACACACACACACACACACGCACATATATATATATATATATATATATATATATATATATATATATATATATATATATATATATATATATATATATATATATATACATTTGGACGAGGAAATTATAAAAAAAATTCTAACTACACTAATAAGATCAAAACTTGAGTACGCAGCAACACTATGGACACCCAGTACCAAAAAGCATATAAAAAAATTAGAAAGAATACAAAGAGCAACAACGAAACTAGCACCAACACTTTCCGAACTGACACATGAGCAAAGACTGTCCAAACTAGAATTACCAACTTTGGAACAAAGAGGGGAAAGAGTAGACTTGTTGACTATCTATAGAATAATGAAAGGAATAGAAGTCTTAGCTAAGAATGACTTGTTAATATGGGATAATGGTAAAACAAGAGGACACAAAAAGAAACTAAAAAAGGATAGTTACAGAAGAGATCTTAAAAGGAACAGCTTCCCACACAGAGTGATAGATACTTGGAACAAATTAGACAACGAAACAGTGTGTGCAAACACTATTCAAAATTTTAAGAAAAAACTTGATGCTGAGAGATACAAAGACGGGTCACCACGAGCATAGCTCTCTTCCCGTATAATACAACTGGTAAATACACACACACGCGCGCGCGCGCGCGCACATACTACTACCACCACCTCTTCCCATCTTTGGACCTTGGTAAGAAGTGGTACAACGAGGTACAGCTCTTGTATAGCAGGGCCTCACAGGTGAAGCTCACACACACACACACACACACACACACACACACACACACACACACACACACACACACACACACACACACACACACACACACACACACACACACACACACACACGTGCGCGCGTATACACACACTCACTCACGCGTGTACGCGCACTTAGTTGCTGGTATTGTGGTACTACACTCGACTGCTAACTTAGTGGTCGTAATTCGAATCCCCGCTCAGGGTTCAAAAGCATCATATCTTTGCAAGTCGGCACTCCAGCTCTGTTGGGCAAAGCAATGTGTTTGTATGTGTGTCTGTGTGTACATACGTGCGTGTGTGTGTGTGTGTGTGTGTGTGTGTGTGTGTGTGTGTGTGTGTGTGTGTGTGTGTGTGTGTGTGTGTGTGTGTGTGTGTGTAATGATAATAATAATAATAATAAAAGGTTTATTTCCATTACAGTGGTACACTGACAATAATACATTGCAAAAGTTGATTAAAGATATAAGACTTGGAATATATACATGGTGGAAGTTTACAATGAGTTGTGTGTGTGTGCGTGTATGTGTGTGTGTGCGCGCGCGTGCGGGGGTTAAGACATTACTCATAGGTCGAGCCTTATATGATCTCTGATCTCTTATCTATGAGTTTAGTAGCTGTCGATCATGAGTCCAACACGTGGTTCAAGACCGCGGTGAAACAATATTTCCCTCTCTCTCTCGCACACACAGAAGCTCAATTCATATTTCATACTTATATATCCTCATATATTTATACACGTATATAAATATCATTCTCTTTCATAGAGAAAGACTAGCCTATTTGTCTAAACTACCACCGCGAATTTAAGTACGCATAAATTCCAATTTCGCTGCGAAATAAAGTGACTTTCAATTTACAGAGGAAGAGGAAACGAACCAAATGTTAGCCTGGATGACCAAATTGGATTCGGTGCTTCTGGTTCGTGTCTTTTTTTCCTTCTTCACCGGTTCCAAAAATATGTAGCATCAGCGGGAGATTCATGAATAATTTATTTTTAACAAACTGGCTATGTAAATATTGGGAGTTTTTGTACAATATCTACGGGATTCACACATATTACTTTGGGACAAAATATTTTGGTCAAATTCCTTGCACGATAAATACATATATTTTTTCCAATATCTAAAGTAATTTAGATAATTGTGATCACGTGTTGTTGATACAGGCGATATATGCAGAACATTAAACTGATAATGGATATTGAGGAAAAATCATATTCTTCAATATCAACGATATTGGCATCACTAGATTCGATAAATAATGATCACACAAGGAAACCTAAACCAGTTACCAATGTTGTCGTCTTGTTTATGTGATCTTGCTTCTGTCTGCAATTTCTTTGCCTGCGAGGCTGGTCTCAGTGTCCCACAGGATATCCTATCTCAATATATAAACTCATCCCAATATATATAAAAAAGTTTCGTCTTACATATTTCACTAGGACAGAACCGGCAGTGCATCCAAAAATAATTCGTCTTATATTCGTATCACCCTGCAGGGAAGTGATATAATTTTATCTTTTTTATTTATCCTATTTACTTTATTGACTCTATTTCTTTATTTATCTATTCATCTAGTAATTTATCGATTTATTTACCTATTTATTCACTTATCTATTTATTCATTTACTGATTTTATTGATTCATTTATATTTACTTATTCTTTTTACTTATCTATTTAATTTTCAATTCATACCATCTATGCTTTTAATGGAACATTATTACTGATTTAGATAGGATTACTATGACCGTCTTCGCACACAAGGCAAAGGTAATGAGTTTGGTCACAGCTAAACATGTCCCGGCATAAGTTTACAATTACCTAACAT
>NC_134799.1:33975024-33985024 GCF_046742065.1 Oratosquilla oratoria | reverse complement strand
CTCCTGTCTGGGCAACTGCATAATAATGAGGATGAGACCAAACTCGAAGACGAGATCATCTATTCCTGGTATTCCAATCATCCAGTTCTTATTTTGGAAACACACCGGACGTCTCAGAATTCTCTGGTAAATCGTCCGGGAGTTACAATCTCCAACTGCATTGATATCTAGCTGCTGCAGTCACCAATTGTGTATCCATGTATATTTCATTCTATTCACGTAATGAGACACGCGACACTCTTCTCACACTCACAAAGGACATTCCGATATGGAAAGAGACCTCATTATCTAAGAACACCTAAATATTTTCCAAGATTGGGCTGTTGTAATACCGAGTGTCGAAGGCCAGTAGATTTGGATGTTGCTATTCATATAATGTAACAATCGAAACATTTCAGGGGGACTGATGCGTACACACCCGCTACGCCTATCGCCACAGTTCACGGTACTTGTACTGTAATACAAATACATAATAGACAGATATTGTATACCGGACTTTGATTAAGCCCCATTAAACTTATTAATATGTAGTCCTATACAGATACAGCAGTGTCAATCATCAGCCATGGTGTTGTAGATAAGAACTCCAATTTTAAATCAATCATATTTTTTTTAACTTTGTACTTTTCACTACAAATGTGGGTCCTTGCTTAGATAATACTTAAATTTATCACAAGAACCAAATTTATCACAAGAACATTTAGTCTCCGCTTTGGACCCTTGATCTCTTTTTATCAGCTCTTTTTCCAATTATTTCATCCATCTACCTCTCGCAATTCCTTCTCGCTTCCTACGTTATAAATTGGGACCACATTGGCCTTTCAACAATCTCTCAGCAATTTCCTTTCTTCTTGTGAACATACTATTGGCTCATGAATATCAGCAATTGCTGTCTACATTCTTTGAGTATCCAATTTGCGTGCACAAGTGTCTGTGTTCTTGTGTACCAACTATCCATCAACTACGGCTCCCCAGGGATAAAGAAAACAGGTGAATCAATTCTTCACGGGGGAGGAAATTTATCGGCCAATATCAAAACCTACAAACTTTAGATCACAGCCCAAGTATGGCATCCACGTAGCTACTGATCCAGTGGAGAACATTTCGTGATTACATTATCTTCTCTTAACTACCCTGCTATTATTTGCTCGACAGGCTAATTTCCCCCTTATATATGCTAAGGAAACTTTCCATACCTTTATGTCTGTCTGCTCCATTATTTCCTTGTATATTATTACTAGCTCTCATGCAACCTGATAGCTAACCTGAATCACGCATATTTTATTTCCTCTTCGCAGGTGTTGAACGCCATTCAGATTATGATCAGTGTGACACATGTTAATGCAGGTGATTCTTCACTGTATCGTGAAACAATCGTCCTGTATTCGGACACAATATGTAGCGGCAGGACGGTTCATATCACACACACTTTCAATAAACATAAAACAAAAGTACACTTGTTTCCAGGAGCGAAAAGATATGCACACACGTGTGCGCAATCAATAATACAGATACACAAGAACAAACACACAAACACACACACACACACACACACACACACACACACACACACACACACACACACACACACACACACACACACACACACACACATATATATATATATATATATATATATATGTAATATATAACATGTATATATATATATTTTTTTACATACATACATACATATATATAATATATACATATATATATAATATGTAATATATGACATGTACATATATGTACACATATATATATATACATATATATGTATATATATATATATTTATATGTATATATGTATATATATGAGTGATTGTGCCAACAGCACTGTATGGGGCAGAAATATGGAACATAAGAGAAGAAGAGAGAAGGAGTTTGAATGTGTTTGGGATGAGGTGTCTGAGAAGTATGATGGGGGTTACTAAGCTAGATAGAGTGAGAAATGAGGAGGTGAGGAGGAGAACAGGGGTGGAAAAGGAGCTGGGAGATAGGGTTGATGAAAGAATATTAGGATGGTGTGGACACATGGAAAGAATGAGTGAAGAAAGACTAGTAAAAGAGGTATGGAAGGCAGATGTGGAGGGAGTGAACATGAGGGGACGTCCTAGGATGAGGTGGATGGATGGGGTGAAGGGGGCTTTGGGGAAGAGGGGAATGTCTGTTGAGGAAGGACGGGAGAGGACAGAAGACAGGGGTGAATGGAGAATGGTTGTATATGGATGATGTTGTGATTACATGAAATGGAATGGGCGGGGGGGGGGTGAGGTAGTATGTGTGAGCAAAATTTGACGCAGCCCGAAGGGATTTCTCCCCGTCTTCTCCTTTTATGCAATGGGTGAACGAAGAGGGGGGTCGCCGATTTAATGAAGCGGCCTTGCTGTGGATGTGCTGTGTCTTGCGACACTGCTTCTGACCCAGGGCAGTGGACAAGGTGCAGGGATGACCCGTCATCCAGGAGGTGCTCAGATAAGAGGGAGGGTGGAGGGGTGTGGAGTGTATTCCGGGATGGAATGGGTGGAAATGATTTTATGCCTTTCCCTTTTTGGCTACCTCCCTTGTAAGGGGAAAAAAGCCTTGGTATATGTATGTATGTATGTATGTATGTATATATATATATATATATATATATATATATGTGTGTGTGTGTGTGTGTGTGTGTGTGTGTGTGTGTGTGTGTGTGTGTGTGTGTATACATATTATATATATATATTTATATGTATATGTATATATATATATATATTCATATGTATATATATATGAATATATACATATATATACACACACATATATATATATATTTATATATATGTATATATATTTATATATATATATATGTGTATATATTTATGTATATATGTATATATATATAATATATATATTATATATTTAGTATATATATGTATGTATATATATATACATATATATATATTAGAAAATTAGAATGAACTCATGAATTACAAATTAGTGTCTTTGTCAGTATGAAAACGGAAATGCTTGAGAGAGAAAAAAACAAATATGATATTTGGAAAGGAAGAACATACCAGGTAAGCTGGTTTAAAAAAAGAGAAGTAATGTGTTTCAGAATTTAGTTTTTGTTTAAGAGTGATTGACGTGGCACAAGGAAAACATGTATGGATGGACTGTTCATATTTGGATCTGGACAAAGTTTTTGACACCGAGGTGTACAGAAGGTGTATTCAGAAAACGTTAGCATGGAAACTGGAACTCATAGGAGGACTTCAAAGGAATCTGTCGAAATGAATGAAGGACCTCCTGATAAACAGATGAGGTCGACGGTGAAGGATACTTCTTCTCCGTTGGATCACGGATCACTCGTAGACCCTTGCCCACCAAAACTGAGCCCCATCATTGTTTACATTCTTCTACCACACCCGTCCACCCAACCTCTTCTTCGTATCTCTTCCTCTCTGACGGGGTCTATCCACTTCAACTCTGGTCTCTTTCTGTCTTTTTTCGACTGATCCTAGTATGGTTCTCTTTGGTGTTCTGTATTCTCTCATTCTAGGAACATGTCTGGCCTATCTCATCTGATTTCTTTTGATTATGTCTGTAATTCTTGTTTGTTGGTTGATTTCCTTTATTTTTTCATAATATCTCTTCCACCCGTCAGTTTTCTTGTTTTTTTATTTGCTCTACTATGCTTCTTAGAATACTACTCTCGAACGCCTATCGTCTGTGTTCTAATTTCTCGGTCCATGTCCACGTTTTAGAAGTATGTAAAATTACAGGTCTGCAGAATATATCCTAAGCTTAATGATTTTTAACATATTTCTTTTCTTCATAATGAGTAAGAGACTACGAAAAAGGTATCATACATGGTCCCTAGAATGTACAACAAACACATGTGCATATACTTTGCATGGGTATAAAGACACATAGATCGTAGTAGCTAGTTTGGGCCCTTCCTATCTTTTTATAATAAGTTCTTTCCCATCTCGGCGTGGGAGGACGATTCATGTCCGCGATATGTTGTGTCACGTGATAAGGGTTCATGATCAACCACTTGGACATTTGCGTAGATACATGTAGCCGGCAGCTGACCTTTCCCACCGGCGACCGCTGCGCTTCCCACAGTTGCTAAGCAACAGCTGTCCGCCCTTACGTACTGGGTGGTCTTCTCCCTTTTATTCCAACTGCCGCTAGCCGGCTTTAGCCATCTCCGTAGGAGCCCTCGATAGAGAAAGGAACAAAACCTTGTATTGAGAAACCACTTCTGTACCTGGTGGAACTTTCCTTTTATTATTCTGACTGCCGTCAAGTTATTTTTTCATCTCCATTGCAATTTATCCGGTAGTGAAATGGTTAATAATCAAGTAATTGCTTGGGAAAAAATGTTCCTTCTAGACCCAATGAAGCGAGTTTAATGAGAGGAAGATGAAGAATAATTTCTGGTGATTTTCGAACAGAAAATAATAAGAACCGAAACATTGACATGACTCAAGAACTACTTTTATTTTCATTTTGATTCATACTTTTATTTCTACTCCTGATTTTTATATTTACTTTATTCATACTTATTTTTATTAACGCCCACTATTCATTATCAGTTATCATTGTTGTTATTGTTATCATTATCATCATCATTATTATCATTATTATTATTATTATTATTAATTATCATTATTACTATCATTATTATTATTACTATTATTATGATTATGATTATTATCATCACCATTATCTATCTGTAACAGTATTATTGTTATTATTCTATTTTATTCTTTTCATATTTTCTTTTTAAACAGTTATACTATGAGTCCAGAGGAAGAAGGAGCAAGAGCTAATGGTAAGTTTTTGAAGCCATCAAGGCCAAGGTTAAAACCATAGCGATACTAGAGCAAATTTTAGTTGTTGATTTTAGTTTAATGTAACCATATTTTGTTTTTCTTTTATCTTGAATTTTATTTAACCCAAGGTAACTTAAATTACATTACTTTAGTTGAATCTGGGTTGGTTTGGGTTGTTTGACTTTATCCTATTTTATTTTATCGTAGAGATTTTATCGAACAAAAAAATGATGACGGATCAACACGGGTAGTGACATAATAGAAGTATTGTGGACACTCGAAAATTAATTACATAAAGACATTATCTATGGTCAACAAAAAAAAAGAAATTCTTGCATAAATGTGACATATGGGCCAGTTTTGAATGTCCGCAGAAGTACACAGCTCCAGCTGCATAAACAGCTGGTGTGGCGCATGCAGCAGCACGAGCAGCAGCTGCAATAGCAGTGCTAAAAGTTTTCAGCTGCCGTGACTTGCAGTGAAAGCTGGTTCCAAACCTCCTGCCACTCTACAGCTTCTCTCTCTCTCTCTCTCTCTCTCTCTCTCTCTCTCTCTCTCTCTCTCTCTCTCTCTCTCTCTCTCTCTCTCACACACACACACACACACACACACACACACATGCACAGACACGCGCACACACATACACACACACACACACACACACACACACACACATCACACACACACACACACATTCACAGACACACGCACACACATACACACACACACACACATTCACAGACACACGCACACACACACACACACACACACACACACACACACACACACACACACACACACACACACACACACACACACACACACACACACACACACACACACACACACACACACACACACACACACACACACACACACACACACACATGAACACACACTTTCCTCTTGCAGCTTTGTTCCTCAGACAAGAGAGGCATGTAAGTCTTCAACATGGCGACGTACTCCAAATGATTCTGTTCTGGCAAGCCCCAGACGATTTTATTCACCTGCCGCTCGCCCTCAGGTCTGAGCGAATTTTCAATTAATTCTCAATTCTCAATTCCTGTCTGAGAGACTTCTCAGACCGGAAGCCAGTCTGACGTCTCCTACAATAAATATGTTGAGTGTTATCGTACTTGGGGCCTAAAGCATGATAATATCATATAACAACACCTGTTTCATAAGCAATACAGCACCTGGTATTTGGTGAAATTTAACTGAGCTGGTGGCGTAATCGGAACCATGCTGGTCTCGCATTTGCTTGGGAGTGGGTTCAAATCCCACACTCCTCCCCGATTCCCAGCAGTGATTGTTACCTGCCCCCAACAGTCCAAGCGCATAACAAGGCAAAAGTGACGGCTTCGGTCGCAGCTACGTGCCTCCTGGCGTAGGTTCCTTACCATCGCCACAGAACTAAAGCACCATTTCTCTTGTTGGACATTGAGCTCGCCTCACAGCTATGTAAACCCAGTTTCGTTTCGTAATGGAAATAAGTAACTACCACCCGGGGCAGAGGTGACACCTTTGTCGTCACTAGACGAATCCCGGTCAGAGGATGTAACTTGTGATATCACAAACGAGTCTAAGACGCCACGAGTGACTACCAGTGGCTACCACAATCCCATGCCATCCTAGTATATAGGGTAAAGGTGTCGATTTTGACCATGGTTGAACATTTTCTAGATTAGGTTTCAGACCAAACTAAAATATTTGTGTAAAGAACGACGTGAAATCCAGGAATTGAGCGCGGGTTGGAAAGCGATCCTAGTCGTCTCTTCTTAATGGTGGTGTAACCGGGGAAAATTATCTGGAAATGACGTTTAATGAGGTGCTTTCCACCGTGGGACACCTGCATGGAGGAACCAACGATGGCGAGTGCATCATAAAAGAAAAAAAATCCCCCAAGTGTGCATAAAAAATCATACGTATGAAGATCATTGTACAAGCCGTCAACCCAACTTTGCACAAAGCGTTCACCAATTGTAGTTAATTGCTTGTCGTGGTTTTCTGAAACTAGTCAATTTGTTCTTCTTCACTGTCCCATTAACATACACCAATGGCAACTCTCCTAGGAGGATGACGTCATTCAGTGCTCTGCAACCCACCAATTATGTGCGGGGTTTGGGGTGGGGGGAGGGGATTCTGTGCCAAGTTGGATGTCTACTAATGTAAATACATAGACTGGTTATAAAGGAAACAATGTAATAATCTTGAGGGCATGTTGGGTTACATGTTTGAAATCCTAACTGGACGAAGATATTCTGTCAAAGAAATGCAACTGCCTGAATACTTTAACCTTTCCTTTTAATGTAGTAGAAGCCACGTTACTTCATTATTATTTCATTCAGCTCTATCACCAATGGCAAGATATATATATATATATATATATATATTATATATATATATATATATATATTTATATTTATATATAGATATATATATATATATATATTTTTTTTTTTACGGGTACGCGTGCTTGTGCATCAGCTCAACTTTCTCAACGTGCTTGGTTGTTCGCTAACACTCATAACTCAGACAATTAAACATATCATAGGGTAGACTGTTAAGGCTTGAACTCAGATGGTAATTTTTTGTATTTCACTAGCTTTTGTGTAATTTTGTCTATTTTTATAACCACTGTAAGGGTATAGTAGCTCATCTAAGTATGATTGCCCTCGAATTCTTATGAAAACACACAAGACAAATTTCATGTAATTTACGTGACCATTTAAGAATTTTATTACTATACTATTTTAATTATTATTTTCATTATCTCCGTGTGGTACCCATTTACGTGAATAGACAGCGTACGCATAGTCATGTCTGACATCCTAAGAGAAGGCAACTGTAGATCTTGGTTTCATAACAGAATCTAACAAGTCAAAAGATCACAAGACATTAGCTCACAAGACAAAAGATCACAAGACAGTTCACACCCTTAATGATCATTACTATTTTGTATTTATGCTAATGTTACCATGATGAGATGATGAGTGAATGTGACCTAAAATGTCTCATTCTCATATTCATACACCATGAATATGAGAAGAAGTGTCAAAAGTTTTTGAAAGAGAGGGGGGTTGCGAAATCAAATATATTATACATAGATGATTAAAGGTAGAGGGTTATATCAAGATACACATTTCAATTTGGCAATATAGCAATATACTTACATTATCTACATGAGTTATATTTTGAATGTCATTAACCATACACGGATATACTTTAACATAGAAATTCAACGAAACTGTACGTAACGAGCGATAACGTTTCAAAAACATACTGGATTTCCTAAGCAGGCAAACGCATCAGATTGGAGTAAATCGTGATATTTCCAATATCTAATTGTGATAAAACATGTGATAATGCGAGTATGTGTGTATTTGTATGATCTGTTATAATCTAATAAAGGTAATATTAAAAAGTGTGAGCCCTTCTTTTCTTTTTCATTAAGGGTGTGAGTTTATGTTTTGTAAGTTTTTCTCTTGTGAACTTCTGTAGATCTTACTTCTTATTTAACCCTTCACCCTATCCCCCAACCCACCCCACTCCACCCATAACATACACAGACACATACACGCACACGCACACGCACACACACACACATATATATATATATATATATATATATATATACATATATATATTTAAGTATACATATATATATGTAAATATACATATATATATATATATATATATATATAAATATACATATATATATATATGTAAATATACATATATATATGTAAATATACATATATATATATACATACATATATATATATATATATATATATATATATATATATATATACATATATATGTATGTATGTATATATGATTCCGTTAACTACTTAAAGAGGAGGATATGTTCGGAGAAGTCGTTATCACAGCCCGTCAAATCAATCCAGCCAATGTGTCCACTGTATAGCCCTGTGAAATGCCTCACGCGCTAAAGGGGCTTACGTCCTAATGCACCATAGAGGGAATTGGGTGCTAGAGGGGCATATGTTCACTTATGGTCACCCAAACCTGAGCCATAGGTAAGAAACTAAGTAGATGGATTTTTTTCGTTTATTCAATTTTCTATGAATGTAATTTTGTTGACAAAATCTTATTTTTATTTTCAGAGGACTTATATCATGTATACATATAAATACATATGAAAGAGGATGGGGCAATTAGAAATGTCCATGGGAGTGCGACAACAGACTTCTTCACACATGCTTAGGGTTCAGTGACTCGATACCCTCGAGGCATCTTTTACGGACACTTCAACCCGCCCCATGGGATATCTCAACTATGCAGATATACATCTTCCGTTGTTGCTCTTCTAGTACAAACTCGCTTACGAAATATCGCTTTGATCGTAAGGGACATTTTTCTTTTTGAGTTTTTCCCTTTAAATCTCTTTTTCAATCTATTCTTGTTTTCCTTCTCCGTTCCTTACACTATTCCATTCCTTCTTTCTTTTCTCCTTTATTTCGTTTTTCCATACTTTTTCTTCCCTTCAATATTGCATTCTTTAATTTCTTTCTTTCTTTGACTCTTCTACTTTTTTATTCCTTTCCCATTTTTATTCTTAGTCCCTTTCCTTTTTTATTACATTCTTCCATTCCTACGTTCCTCCTATCCCTCGTACTTTCATCACTACTTTTTACTTCTTCCATTTTTTTGTCCGTCTTTCCTAACATGTATTTTGGAAACGCATCAGTCTATTTATCAAAATATAATATTTGTGATTCATTCCAAGAGGGATTAGTTTACTGCTAACGCCGTCACCTTTTTCCCTTTGTGTTTGGACAACAACCCCAGGAATCAAACCACTCGCAGAATTTTATCTTTCATACTCATGAAATTAAATTGTATTCCTTGTCTTCGATATCTTTACAAAATTGATAAACTGAACAAACACACCTTTGTTTTGTCTTCATGCCACCTATGGGGTATTCATTGAATATGTTTTATATAATAAAAGGGATAGGTATGGGGGGAGGAAGGAGGAGGAAGAGCAGGAGAAGGAAGAGGGGGAAGAGAGGGTAGGTAAGTAGGAGAATGGGGAGAAAAATGCTAAGGACAAGTTGGAGTAGAAGGAAGAGTAGGAAAAGGAAAAATTGATGTTCAAGATGAAGATGAAGATATATATATATATATATATATATATATATATATATATATATATACCA
>NC_134799.1:33965024-33972524 GCF_046742065.1 Oratosquilla oratoria | reverse complement strand
GGAGAGGAAGATAGAAGAAGATGAAAAAAGGAGGAGGGAAAAAGGCGGAAGAAGAGAGGAAGAGGAGGGAAGGAAAAGGGGATAGGGAGGAAAGGAGAAAAGGGAGAAATAGGAGTAAAGATATGGACATGGATACGATTACAGATAAGAATAAGTATACGGATAAGGATGAGGAGGGAGAGGAGGAAGAAGAGGAGGAGGAGGAGAAGGTTAGAAGGAGGAGAAGGAGTATCCAAAGACATCATTACATGAAAGAGTTTAAAATTCAAATCTAACAAATCCTCGCCACGTCAAAGTGAACAGGCTTTAACTTATATCCCATGAAATGGTTAGTACCGAGGCTCCCCACGAGATGGCTCTGTTTTGTTTATGTGTGACGTCACAGAGCCTCACAGAGACTAATGATCACATGGTTGGAACCAGCAGCAGTGACAACAGAAAAGGTGCTTACGGCCATGACAACAATGCGGGTACAAGCGATAATGGCAACGTTGACAACAATTAACATTAATACTTACATTGAGATCAGGAGTGATAGAGATAACATACCCCATGGCGGCAGTTCCATGTCACCGACATTGGTAATGAAGAGATCAAAGTGATACGCGAATGAACGAATATTAATTGATTAAACCTCGAGTCTCATGCAACGAGTCTACGGCAGGAGACTCTTAACCAATGCCAAAGCCGTCACCTTTGCTTATGGTGTTAGGATAAGTCAGTGGGAATCATTTTGTTCAAATCTGTTCATATTTTTCATATCAAGAGGTGAATAGTTACTCTCTAGAAACTCCAAGATGTAGTATAGCTCTACTTGAGAAACTCCAAAGCCTCAACCATGAGCAACTCTACACTCCAAATACTCCTACTGCCCATCTCACTCCTCATGAAAACCACTCCCCCTAAATAATAACAACAATAATGACAATCGCTAAATACCCCCAAACTTACCCTAAATAACTCCAAATACTGTCTAAATACCCCCCAAATAATGCCAAAATACCCACCAAGTAATGCCCAAACATCCCCCCAAAATCCCTAAATAGCCCCAAACACTGACCAAATACACCCAAACACTAATAAAAATAACTCCAATGTAGCCCCAGAATAACCCTAAACACTCCCCAAAAAGCACCATATACTTCCTGAAAAGAACCCCAAACACTGCCCAAATAACCTTAAAAACTCTAAGTATCCACCCCAGACACTGCCTAAATACTCCAATAACTGCTTAAATAACTCCAATGACTGCCCAAGTACCCCAAAACATTCCTCCAAACACTCCCTCCCAAACATACCCCCAAAAACGAATCTACGACTCCCCAGAAGCTTACCTACTCCCCAAACCACCAAATCACCTGCAAGAGAGGATAGAAGAGACAAGTCTCAGGTAATTAACATATTAATTACTCTACTTGAACCTCATCACATCACAGACGTCGTAACTAGCATATGTGCAGTGCCATTATGCAGAAGCAAAAGCAGAGGTGGAGGAGGGGGGAGGAAAAGGAAGAGGAGGAAGAAGAAGAATGAAGAGAAGGAAAAGGAAGAGGAGGAGGAGGAAGGAGGAGGAGGAGGGAGAGAAGGAAGAGGAGGAGGAAAAGGAGGGGGAGGAAGAGTAAGAAGAGGAAGAAAAAGGAGGAGGAAAAGGAAAAAAACGAGGAGGAAGAGGAAGAAGAGGAGGAAGATGAAGAAGAGGAGGAAGAAGAGGATGAGTAGGAGGAAGAGGAGGATGGGAGTTCAGCAGGTGACCAAAGAAGCATGCTTGGCTACATCGAGGGCCGCCAAAGAGAGGACAATAAAGTTGTATGACTCTTCAGACAATTTTATTCATTTATTGTTTTTTATTTTTTTCTATTAAGGGAATATGGCGTTGTGCGGTATAGCCTTTCAAATTAAAAAAAAAAAAAAAATTATTAACCAAACAAACAAATAAGTAGGTACATAAGTAAAATAAATAGGTAAATAAATAAATGAATGAAAATAGACTGAATAAAATAAAATAAAACGAGATAAAATAAAATAAAGGTGACAAAACATGGAATAAGATAAAAAATTATTATAATAGAACAAAAATAAACAGAAAATTCAGAGGTATCTTAGAGATCAGACGACCACAGAGTACTCCTAAAACGTGATTAATACAATTTTACACTGAAATTACCTATTAACCTTTTAAGTATGTGGTCCAACTTGTACTTATATTATGTCTGACGCCAGTCTAGTTTATTAATCTGAATGATTAACTACCACACTTCGGTAACGCCCCTTAACCCTTCAGACCCTTCTGAAACTCCCTTTCATCCCTGGCGGTAGACAAACAAACAAAAGAATACAATTCGATTAAAGTACATTGAGAGTTTCTGGAGATGTTTTCTAGTCCTTTAGAGTACTTAAGGGGTTTTCCCTGAGCTGAATAAAATCGCCACCAGCAGAGAGAGATAGTAAGCGGAAACAGGAAGGCTGAGTTAAGGACATTTGGTTGGTTTGACAACACAAGAGTGGAGTATGTCATCTACGTTAATAAGAAGCCCCCTCAGTCAACCAATTCCCTGCATTGTACGTCTTTCTTCTACCTACTCTAGCTGACACCAGACAATAGATCTTATTCGGCTAAGGGAAAATTCCGACACAGGGAATGGTTGGCAACTATCCTGAAACTAAGGAAAGGTCCCTCTTGTAGTAACTTAAGATTTCAGGCATTGCTATACACACTTATAAAATAACGAGAGACTTTTTCAGTCAAGTGACATCCCTCTCATGATTTAAGTGGACTGAAACGATGCAGGAAAACGTCTAAGGATATATTCATATATTCATATAAACGTGCCGAAAGGTAAGAGAGAATCTTACACTCTCTATCGTACATATATAGTAAACTCCACATTTGAATATAGCTGTAATAGCGGTAGCCAAAACAAAATCTCCAAAGTATGTTAGCATGCTGATGAAGATGAGAACGTTTTAAACACTCCAGTATAGAGGCAGGTCCTCAGTTTGATAAAATTATCTGGCAGACGTTGGATCATAATCTTTGGAATATAGCATCATGTTAAAGCCTTTATGTAAGTCCATAAAAGTGATGCATTAAGAGCACTGCGTTTATTAACCCTTGCAAGACAGTGATGTTCTTTATAGCTTCTGCGGCATCAAATGCTAAATATACATACGTACGTACATACATACATACGAACGTACGCACATACATACATACATACATTCATACATACATGTATACATGCATACACACATGTATACATGCATACATACAGAACGCACATACATACATGCATGCATACATACACACATACAGTACATACAAAAGTATGTTTTCCTCCTTATGAAGGGAGGGGCAGAGTGCAGACCTCAAATGCTATAGAAAAATATTCAGATGACAGTAGATTTATCTATGACGCCATTTTGATTGATAAAATTCCTGAATAAAATCATCTCCCGCTTGTTATGAGTTAATCTATACAGTGCATCACTGCACTGAAGGAACTAAATGAGTTGTTCGAGTGACAAGTGGTTGTTTGTTGTGGTGGTTGAAGCGGCAGATAACGATTCGCTTGTATGACTTTATTACGGTTATCATTTAAAGCACGTCAGATATGTGGTGCAGAGAATTCTAACGACGGTTGCCGTGTGTATCGTACAATCAGTGACAAAAGGTCGTCCTATCCCCTGTCAGTCCGCCATGGCTGATTTATAGACAAGTGAAAAAAAAAGGTTACGACAACATCAGGTATTTACAAATAGATAGATAAAGAAATACATGGAAGATAGAAAAAGAAGAGACGGCTCCAGTTCCGAGTTCATTCCTGACCGGTTTCACTTTGAGCTTCTTCAACAAACAAATAAATAGATAAGTAAAAAAAAGACGGCATCCAACGACAATGCATTAATGGAATGCTGTGGATCTTAGTATAACATTCTTAAAAAGATAAAGGAAATGAGCAGATGCTTAGTAGAAGGTCATGACGTCACTCATCAAAGTTCTTCAGAATTTATTATGCTTTGATCATTGAAATTTCCGACTCTTTCTGGAAAGCAAATATGTGTGTAGCCACACATTTTCTATTTCATACTGGCTACCGCTAAGCTAACAATACGAGTTATACACGAGTAAATACGACAACTCCTCATGTCCGGAGCGAAGGAGGAGGTAATTACGTCACATTTCAATGAACCTGTACAGCTTCATACCTTTCCTTTAGTTGTGCTTCTTGCCAGGTCATTCTATTCTCCTATCAAGCTTCTCCTATCACTCCTCTTCCTTCTTTTGCTCTTGGGCCAACAACCCCTATTGACTCCCACTTCGTTCTTCCTACCCAGGTCCATCACCGCGAGATTGTCCTCAAGGATAAAAACGCTGCTAAACTACAATGCAGCCAGACATCACGATTCCATAACTCGTGACTACTCAAAGGACGCGACTCAATGTGCCTCGTCCATAGCATTACATCTTTACCCATACCGCCACTCTTCACCCTTGCCACGGTACCATACACCCTCCCACCCATCTCAATTCCTTCCACCAACCCCCACCCCATACCCAGTGACCCTTTCCATCGTCTTCACCACCCACTGAGGGGGACCCTCTCCCTCAACCACGACCCCACTCAGGGACCCCCTACTAGTCACGTACTAGACGTACACACATAACCTTCTTCCTTCACAATATCCCCTTGGGTTCGATGTCCTAATCATTTTCTATGTAGAAAACAGAACAATATATATATATATATATATATATATATATATATATATGTATATATATACTGTATTATATACTGTATATGTATATAAATATATTATATATATGTATATATATATATATATATATATATATATATAGAAAGAGAGAGAGAGAGAGAGAGAGAGAGAGAGAGAGAGAGAGTTTGTACTTGTACGTATGTATATACTCGCGTGTTTGTGTCTCTGTGTATATTTGTACGTGTGTAGGCAATCTTGCACAACTATGATCGCTTGCAATCTCGCGAGTTGCAAATCTGGTCAAATTTATACCAAGGAAAAGAAAATATAAATAGATATAAAACCAATTCCCTAAACGTGTGAGCATCCTCCAGCATTAACATACATATGGTAATGAAGAAGATATGTGAATTCCTTTATCAAGTGTTTTCTAATGAAGTTATCAGGCTCTATCTCTTCCACAAGTTCGATAGCTGCCTCTTCAGGGGAAACCTAACTATACCTTACTACACGCCATGTACACGCTTGTTATTACTTACACATGATGTATTATTTTTCATCAGTGATTTGTTTCATGAATTTTCATTGGCCCACCAGGGAGTCAGGCGGGCCAATCAGGGGCAAGGGTTAGTGCTCAACCCTCAAGCGATTTGCTCTTTTCTCCGCTTCAGGGTAGCCCTTGGTGTAAAGAAAGAAAGCCCCAACAGAAACTTGAAGTTTCAATACTATTTATAAAAATAATTTCCAATATTTGTCCCGGGTTTCGAACCGGGGCCTTGCTTGACGGAAATTATTTGTGATGATATACGCTGTTACAAGCGATTCACTTCGATTATTTATATAATCTAAATATAATTGTACTTATGGTTCTAAAAGAGGAATGATAAGGCACAGATTCAAGTTACTGATGCTTCATAGCGAGAGAACAGATTGTATGATTCTAGTACTAATTCTACAAACTTAGAAGCATCTAGAGGATCAGAATGTATTATCAGCTACACGGGGCGAGCATAGAAGGTTCTTATACTGGGAAAAACTTTGGCGTACCTAATCGAAGGGCAACTTGGAATGCGATAAACTCTTAGAGACAAAAAAGCACAGACACAGACACAGGTAGGCAAAGACACATATACACACACATACACACACACACACGCACGCACACACACACACACACACGCACACACACACACACACACACACACACACACACACACACACACACACACACACACACAAACATACTATGTCCATCAAATTGTAAATTACTTTAATGTCATCCCTACGGACCAGAGTCACACATCATTCTTTTACGATCGGAGACTCCTTTAACTCAACAAAGGGTGCTAATCACTTTGAAGATCTACTTCCTCTCTGTTTTGCTACCCTCCACAAATATCTCCTTTGCCACATGTAAGTCCCCTCTTAATGGAGCAACTGTATCTACAGAAATAGAAGCTCTGGTTGTGGAAATTTCATAATATGGGATGTATAAAATAAAATGCACCAAAATTGCTAGTTATCACAACTGGAAGAAATATATAAATCAGAGCTGCTTCTTAAATATAAAGTGTTTTTGGTGAAGAGGATTTAATGATAAATAGATTCAAAGAGCCTATGCGAACTGCCTGATAAATGCAAATTGCTTGAAGGGAGCTGATAGGATTAGAAACGATTTATATAGATGAAGTTATTAGATTAAATTGGTAATGGGATTACATACAGACCAAATTTTTATAGGGCGTAGGCATGTGCAAGGAGAGGAGAGTAAATAGGGAGTACTACATAGTAAGCAATAAGTAGTAAGTAGTAGGTAGTATGTAGTTGGTAGTAAGTAGTATATAGTAAGTAGTAATTGGAAAGTACTAAATAGTAAAGAGTAAACATTAGAAATACGAAAATATCGAATAACACGGACATTATGCATCGAGACTACAAACACAAATAGTGCTTCGGATTTAGATATGAATAATGAGCTCAAAATATTTACAAATATTTGTAGTTGAACAAGCAAAGAAAATATTCGCAGAGATAAGCGGGTCCTTGCAGGAGAAGAAAAGCAACAAAGATGAACTGCACTAAATAACGTTTTACGATGTTCAAGGCATGCGTTTGTGTTTGTGTGCATGTTTGTTTATGTGTGTATGTAGGTGTGTGTGTGTGTGTGTGTGTGTGTGCGTGCGTGCATGTGTGTGTGTGTGTTTGTGTGTGTGTGTGTGTGTGTGTGTGTGCGTGCGTGCATGTGTGTGTGTGTGTGCGCGCGCGCGTACATGCGAGTGTGTGTGTGTGTGTGTGTGTGTGTGTGTGTGTGTGTGTGTGTGTGTGTGTGTGTGTGTGTGTGTGTGTGTGTGTGTGTGTGTGTGATTCACCATGGTATTGGATCACGTGTTGGCCTCATGATCGACAGCTGTTTCCCTCCCGGAAGAGAGCTCAGAGCTCGTGCGTGTGTGTGTGTGTGTGTGTGTGTGTGTGTGTGTGTGTGTGTGTGTGTGTGTGTGTGTGTGTGTGTGTGTGTGTGTGTGCGTGCCTATGTGTGTCTGTGTGTATCTGCGTGTGCATGTGTGTGTGTGTGTGTGTGTGTGTGTGTGTGTGTGTGTGTGTGTGTGTGTGTGTGTGTGTGTGCGTGCGTGTGTGTGTATGCGTGTGCGTGCGCGCGCATGTGTACGTTTGTATCTATTTGCGTATACATGCATGCGTGAGTAAAACCTAAACAACCGTGTAGACATACATACAAGCATATAAACATTTACAAAAATACATAACACATAGATATAACCTCTTACA
>NC_134799.1:33952524-33957524 GCF_046742065.1 Oratosquilla oratoria | reverse complement strand
CTCCTCTTCCTTCTTTTCCTCCTCCTCTTGCTCCTCATTTTCCTCTTTCTTTTTTCCTCCTCTTGCTCTTCATTTTCCTCTTCCTTTTTTTCCTCCTCCTCTTGCTCCTCATTCTCCTCTTCCTTCTTTTCCCCCTCCTCTTACTCCCTATTCTCCTTTTCCTTCTTTTCCTCCTCCTTTTGCTCCTCATTTTCCTCTTCCTTCTTTTTCCCCTCCTCTTGCTCCTCATTTTCTTCTTCCTTCTTTTCCTCCTCTTCTTGCTCCTTATTCTCCCCTTCCTTCTTTCCCCCCTCCTCTTGCTCCTCATTCTCCTATTCATTTTTCCCCCTCCTCTTACTCCTTATTCTCCTCTTCCTTCTTTCCCTCCTCCTCTTCCTCCTCATTCTCCTCTTCCTTCTTTTCCCCCTCCTCTTGCTCCTCATTCTCTTCCTTTTTTTCCTCCTCCTCTTGCTCCTCATTTTCCTCTTCCTTCTTTTCCTCCTCCTCTTGCTCCTCATTCTCCTCTTCCTTCTTTTCCCCCTCCTCTTGCTCCTCATTCTCCTCTTCCTTCTTTTCCCCCTCTTCTTGCTCCTCATTCTCCTCTTCCTTCTTTTCCCCCTCCTCTTGCTCCTTATTCTCCTCTTCCTTCTTTTCCTCCTCCTCTGGCTTCTCACTCTCCTCTTCCTTCTTTTCCACCTCCTCTTCCTCCTCATTCTCCTCTTCTTCCTTTCCTCCCCCTTTTCTTCCACATTTTACTCCGTGTCTTTCTTATCCTTATCATATTCTTCCTCCAAGTCACCCAGCCACACCTACCCCTACCCCTCCTCATTTTTCTCCTTTTCCTCCACCTCTTCTTCCACATCTTCCTCCACTTCTTCGTCTTTCTCCTCCTTCTTCTCTTTTTTCTTACAGCCATCTTATTCGTCCTCCTAGGTCTTCTACTAGACCTGCTTATTCTCTTCATCCTCATATTTCTTCATCCTCCTATTTCTCCTCATCCTTTTCACCATTGTTCATCTTCCATCTATTTTTACTTCTCTATCTCCACCTACTCCACCTCCACCTAGTCCTTCTCTTCCACCCTCTACTCCTATACCTTATCCTGTTTCTTCTTTCCTATTTATTTTTTCATCGACCTCCTAAGCCTATCTCACACACAAACACACACACACACACACACACACACACACACACACACACACACGCACGCACACACACACATATACAGCTCCTTGCCCACCAATAGAGGGGTGCCGTTTCACAATGCAGCAATGTTTTTTTTTTCTTCTCATAAAGCATCATGTTACTTCAGTTTTAATGTGCCGTTTTTTCAATAAAATATCGTGACATTACTGATCACGATTTATTGTCTGAACTTGGGAAAGTGATGCGAATTCCGTCGTGATGAATGTGTCGTGGCCTTTGTTCCTGCCTTGCCCTCACCGCTGCCTTCTCCTCTTATACTAATCGTTTTCACGTGTAAATCTTAATGAACAAGGTATTTTTCAACTGAAGACTCTTCCGTGTCCCGGTGAAAGATGTAAAAATAGAAAGCTGGAAAAAGAATAAAAATACTGATAGAAAGAAAGTCTCAGTTATGAAGAAAAGTTGGAAGAACAAAAGAGAAAGGTCTTAACTGAGGTGAAGAAGAAGAACGGAAAAAAAAGATGAGAAGCTGAAAAAAGAATGACAAAAAAAATGAAATAAAATAAAATAAAGTAAAATTAAAAATAGAAAGCTGAAAGAGCAAAAGGAAGTGACCTTCACTGTGCTGACGAAGTCTGGCAACAAAACTGACCAGAACAAAGTATGAAAAGGATGACAACAAGAAAAATCAAACTAGGAGAGAAAGAACAAAAGAATATAAACAAAACTCAGGTGTGAATGAAATCTGGAAGAACACAAGAAAGATGAGGTCGTAACAGGTTTGAAGAAGAAGAAATGAAGACGACGAAGAAGAAGAACCTTGAAGAGTCGTGACATCGAGTAAGCGTCCCACCGTCGTGGTTTACAAACTTTCAACACAGACACACGTTTTACAAAACCCATCATAACAATTCTCCTACCGCGTTTGTTCGTCTGAGAAAAGAACCCCATCTTGAACAGAGTCTCCAGCGGTCGGGACCCCCCCTTCGTCCGGGAACGTTCTTCTTCAACTGAATAAAACCCTAAAAAGTTGATTACTAAGAGATCTGCACAAGACGTCACCGTACTCAAGCAAATGTTAGCAAACTTAAACGTTCTTGGAAATGGCAAGGATGTGAGAACGAAGAGACGTGAGGAACGTGAGAATTGGGGCTGAGAACGAGAAAGAGAACTCTCAAGAAAAAACTCACGAACTAAACTGTTCCTGGAAACATGGATCACCTGCCAAAAGTGAAAAAAATAAAGCTTGTGGGGGAACAAAGAGACACACTGTGTGAAATTGAATTGGGTGCAAGGTGGCCCAAAAAATATGTGGTACAAAATTCGACAACTACATTTCTTATTTTTGAAATATACGTATAAAGGTAAGCGAAACAATGCCCATATCCACGCACGCGCACACACGCACACAAACACACACGCGCGAGAGCACAGATAGACAGACACACATATACACACACAAACAAACACACACACACACACACACATACACACACACACACACACACACACGCAAACACACACACATACACACACGCAAACACACACACACACACACACATACGCACACACACACACACACACATGCACACACAAACGGGTAACAAAGTAACAAATGAGTAACAACGTAGTTGACCAGTAACCGAGTAACGCCATGACCAAGTATCAAGGTAACGAACAGGTAACAAAGTAATGATCGGGTAATGAAGTACTCAGTAAAGGGCGATCAAGAGAAGAACTCAAAGATAACAAAGTAATAGCTGAGCAATGAAATAACGCTCAAGTAACAAAAGAAACGAGGGTATTCCACAGATAACAGGGAGGGAGGAAGATGTACTGGAAGGGAAGGGGAGGGAAGGAGGAAGGGAGGAAGGAAGGGAGGGAGGAGGAAATAAAGGGAGGGAGGCAGTTAGGTAAGTAGTTAGTGAGTAGGCGATTACTAAACAGAGGTGGTTAGCCACTCCTTATCGTACAACCATCTCCACCTTTGTACCTTCCCCCCCTCCAATATTCCTCTGTTCCTCACCACCTCACTCAATCTCTCTTCTCCCTCCTAGTTTCTAATCTATTTCCAATTCTATCTTCCCTGATTTATGTTTAATTATACGTCTTTATTTCTGTACTTCTCCTTATTTATTTGTATTTTTCTAACTCATTTCTCCGATAAATACACGCATATATACGGTTGTATATATGTACGCTTACATGTATAGTGATTCTTGAACTCAAAGTCGTTACTTTCGATATATACTTTCTATACAATGTCTCTTCATCCATTTGAACACAGATGTCCTTGATATACATGATTCTGTCTGAACCAGGTTGATTTCAAGCATCTGAACAGCCATATCCATCGGTCTATTGAATCACATAAAAAAAAACTGTTTAGCTAGAATAAAGTACCTACAATTTTAACCCGATACTAGACCAGTTATATTTTGAGGTAATAGACATTAGGGTCAAGATATGTGTATATATGTATATATATATATATATATATATATATATATATATATATACACATGAGTTTAAGAATAAAAAATAAATATATAAAACCAATTGCAGTAGAAGAAAGGAAATCTATTACTTTGGAAATATAAAAACTAATGAAATTCAAAGAAAAAAAATGACTTGTTAGTATCTGAACTAGATATAAATGTTTTTCTATATGAATAACTTACCCTCTCAGTGCTGTGACAGAAACTTTTAAATAAAAAAAGAAAATGAGGGTCAGAATGCCGTCTTAAAGACATTAGGATATTTTGTTGTGGTTTATACCAGTGTATTGATCTTTTTATATATTTATTAATTTATTCATTTATCTATTTATTTATTCATTCATTTATTCATTTATTACTATATTGGGAAGTTTTTTCCTTGTAGTCATGCAGTGGCTGTAGTCTTTGTAACCATATGTCAAGGGTTTGCTACACTACCTAGACCTGAGTATAGGATGGTGCTGAGGTCGGAAAGGCTTACACTAGTCCTCTGCTGACCAAAGGTTTCTCCCAACTTCTTCCACGAGTCAGGCAACTGCACATTGCTCTGTCACGCTACTCCTGCAAGCCTCTCTATCCCAGTGAAGGCCTTTCCTAACCCCTTCCATTTGTCGCATGACTCAGCTAGCTTTCACCACGTCACTCCTGTAAAGTCCTCTTTCCCACAAAATCCTCTCCTAGCCTCCAGTGAATCTCATGGCTAAGGTAACCTTCACCACGTCACTCCTGCAAAATTTTCTCTCTCACACTAGTGGCAACAACGGAAGCATCTGTTGGTAATGGCAGAAGCTGTTAATAATGATGGTGATAACGCGTTCATAATGGAGCAGAGCGACTAAGCTGTTGGTGATATTGTTGGAGGCGGTGACTGCCGTCGATGATGATGATTAGTGAGGTCTCTAATGAAGAAGAAATATTAACTGCAGCAGCAGCTGCTGCAGATGACCCTTGTTTATACATGGACGTGGATGTGGATGTGGAGTTTGTGGAGGCTAGGGAGAGATGAAGATGGTGGTGGAGGCAAAGTTGGTGAGGGTGGAGATGGAGGTAGTTAGTGGAGGAGGAAGAGGAGGAGTGGAGATGGAGGTGGAAATAGAGGTGGAAGTGGAAGATGTATAAATAATGAAACCTGGACTTGGAGGAACCAAGAAACATCTTCATTCAAGATGTTATCTTTCAGTAAAGAGCCTGACGATGCAAAGAATATGCACTAGAAGGAGTACTTAGCACTGTCTGAGAACCAAATATACCCAACAAATACTGCCTCAGACAGAATTGCCCCAGGAACATCCCAGACCTAGGATTTCTTTTTTCATTCATTATTCTGTTATGTATGTGGGGCACCGTACCAAATTTAGCAAAGATCTGTTGACAAAT
>NC_134799.1:33930024-33940024 GCF_046742065.1 Oratosquilla oratoria | reverse complement strand
TTTAAAACAAAACTAGTCATAACCAAAATTCCACAAATCCCTTTTGAAAAAAAAAATCCTCTTCCTCTTAAACACAATAAAATCGATTAAGTACGACTCTGACTTCAAGAGCTCTTGTGATATAAACATCTTCAACTCGGCGACAAAAGTGTTTTTATATCTTATTTTCATAGTGTTCGATTTTATTCAGTTACGGGAGGACCCAGGGCTCGTGTGTGGGTCCTGTGAGACATGAGCTCCCTTCAGCCCGGGGGGCCCGGCCCCGATAATGCGAATAAAATCATCTGACGGGTCCCCTGTAAAGGAATCTTTAATGGACGTCGCAGCATTGAGGAGATAATCCTTTTCCTTCGCTCAGGCTAATGGCGCTATCAAAGGGGGTGAGTCTCTGTCCTGGTCAGTGCACCGAGATTTGCATCCCATCCATCATGAGCTGGGTGGCACCAACAGAAATGCATTTAACATAACTTTCTGCCTGTCATCATCAGCATCGTCGTCTTCGTCGTCGTCGCCTTCGTTGTATTCGTTGCCGTCTTCGTTGTATTAGTTATCGTCTTCGTTTTCGTTGTTATATTCGTTGGCGTCGTCATCGTCATCATCATCATCGTCGTCGTCAGTCGTCGTCATCATCATCATCATCGTCATAACCATCATCATCATCATCATCGTCATCATTATCATCATCATTATCATTCTTATCATTATCATCACCGTCGTCGTAATTATCTCAAGCGTTATCACGATCACCATTTTATGAATTAAAAAGGTATATTTGTGAACCTTATAGCTATCTACATAAAATACATACATACATAGTATACACACACATCACACAGTACCCAGATTCTTACTCTCTCTCTCTCTCTCTCTCTCTCACACACACACACACACACAGACACGTACACACACACACACACACACACACACACACACACACACACACACACACACACATACGTACACACGCGCACGCAGGCACGTTCACGCATACACACGCACTTGCAAATGATGGGTGGATTTGGTCATATATATGTGTATGTATATCTATATATATATATATATATATATATATATGCATATGTGTATGTATGTGTGTGTGTGTGTGTGTGTGTGTGTGTGTGTGTGTGTGTGTGTGTGTGTGTGTGTGTGTGTGTGTGTGTGTGTGTGTGTGTTTATAAATGAAATGATAGAGGCGAGATGCTATTTAATTTTGCAGAGAGCTACACAATGAGAATAATGAACACCTTCTTCCAAAAACGTGTAGGTCGTAATTGAACTTGGAGAAGTCCAAATTAAAAAAAAAAAAAGACGGCCTTCATATTAGGAGATGAGAGCAACAGCGTTAGCAATATTTCTATTATAAATAAAGTAAATATAGATAACGATTATAGTGACCATGGTAAGTGGTGCAGATAAATTAAATTTCGGAAAATAAATTAACGAATCTTTCAGAAGAATAGAAGTCTAGAGGAGATATAACATAAAAAGAAGGAATATCTACTGAAAATCAGAAAACTATTTGAAGCTCTAAGAAATATCAAGGACACCATCGAGGGTATGAATTGTAATTCTTTGGGCACGGATAGGGAATCAGCGAAGAGTGTGGAAAGTGTACGCAATTAACGGAAAGGCAAATACTCCAAAATAACAAGTGATTTAAGGAAAGGAAAAAGACTACGCACCTTGAAATTAGAAAAAGAAGGAGAAATAACTGTGCCTCACAGGCTTATCATTAAAATGCAGACATCAGAGAAAAAAAACCATGAATTATATAGATGAAACTACTCGAACAGGTAAAAATATCAAACATGCCGAACGAAGACTGGCTTCAGGGACAACCGATTATTTCTTTGAAATATAGAATGGAAAACATTCTTAAAGTCAGAAATAGAAAAGTAAAAAAAAGTAGTCATTTAATCAAAAGGTTCACTCCTTAAACACTATAGTTCAGTCAATAAATCTACCTGCAGACGTTAGTAGTACACCAGAAGTTACGTGTGAAGAAGAAACCAGCCAGAATTTTACTATCACATGCCAACATCTCCAAGCTGATTGGCCGAACCAATCTCGCTACAATTACGTACGCACTCGGCAGTCACGAATATAATAAAGTTCACTCACTATCCGAATCTATTCCCCTGAATTTGGTCTACTATAGGCCAAAATATATCTAAAGAGCAAAGCTTGCCATTAATTTTGGAATTCTACAAAAACTGAGTGAAGATTTTTTATCAGGAAAAAAACAAATCCGTCAGAATTCAACAAAATATATATGTATGAAAGTGTACAGGTATATGTATATCTGTATATTGATACACATATTTATGTGTATACGTATATATGTATATGTAAGTGCATATGAATGATGTGTATTACATATATATATATATATATATGTATATATATATATATATGTACATATATATATATATATACATATATATATATACTGTATGTATATATATATATATATATATATATACACATATATATATACTGTATGTATATATATATATATATATATATACACATACATACATATTTGTATGCATATATTCATCATGTTTGCTATGGCTATTCCTATCTTGCATTGAATGATATAAATAGACGCTCTTTACAATTCCCCTCATAAAATACACTAACGAAAACGAAGCAGTACCTTACTGCACACAAACCAGCAAAGCTCCAAAGTCGTCTTGTTTTTAACATGGCGTAGTGATATATATACGTTTTACCTGTTGACAGGACACCCTCCTTTCCCCTCCACTACAACCCTCCAGCTTGATGTAACTTCCGAGACCGCTTGCGCTCCTCCTCCTAATCTCTACAGGATCTGGGTTTCGAGGCCCATCTGTATGTAGATCAGTGTCCCGGGTAGACGCCTGTGTGTCAACGTAGCCGCCTCCCTTGATTGTAATTGTACACTCTATGTTGCACTTAGGAGCTATTAAGAAGTGGTTTATCTTTGTTCCTCCTGCCTTATATTTCAACTTGGCTCCTGAGTTGTTGGTTGATCTGACTGGGTTCGGGAGTAATTTAGTACTTCATATATCTGTACACTTATGCTGAAGGTAAATGGATACAGACAACACACAGACACACATACAAACTTATGTACGCATGCACGCGCGCACACACACACACACACACACACACACACACACACACACACACACACCACACACACTCGTGGCGCAGTTGGTAGAGTTCCCGGCTACCACTACTGGAGTTTGGGTTCGAATCCCGCCAAGGGCTGAAATAATTTCAGTATCGCTGCGCTGCGGGTTGTTACTCCAACTCTCGTGGGTGGGGAGGTGTGTGTGTGTACGTGTAAGGTCACAGCATTACCCATGATCGGTCATATACGAGCTCTGACTCTCTTCCGAAATGGAAATAACCGTCGATCACAAGTCCAACACGTGATCCAAAGACCATGGTGAATCACACACACACACACACACACACACACACACACACACACACACACACACACACAATGTAAAATATAGAGATTCGGGTGTTGGTTAAAGTAATAGAATGCCATTAATACAAATTAAGAAATTACAAAATCGGAGGAAAAAAACCTGAGTGTTAATAGTGAATTATTTTTCATAAAGTCATAAAAAGATTACACGGGGAACATACAAGTTGTTGATACATAGACGAAGAAATCATGAAGAAACTCTTTGAAATGCTTATACAACCCAGACTGACGTATGCTGCAGTGATGATCCCTACACAAAATGAAAGATAAAAAAAAAAAAAAAAAAACAGAGTAGCAATCAAAATGGTTCCAAAGCTTATAGGAGAAAAATGTAAAGAAAAACTAATTTTGCTTGACCTCTGAACATGAGAGGACAGCCGAAAGAGAAGTGATATGCTAATAGTTTTTGGAACAGTAGAAGAAATGAACTTGATGAAAACATTGGAGTTTTTAATGTGAAATTGAAGCAAACCAGACGACCTGAAAATACTCTAAAAAAAAAAGTGAAGGTGTTTGAAGGACATTAAAGAATACAACTTTAAATATAAGTCCATCGATTCTTGGAGAGACATAAAAGAAGTATAGTCAAATCAGGGTTCGGGCAGCTACTCATCAGACAAATGAGAAATAGGACATTAGCTCAACAGTAATGTTTTTCCGAGATTAACAAATACATATCTTTACACATCACATCAATAAAGCAATTCTCTGACTTATCAGAAATTGTTTTATTGAACTAATTTCAAATAACACTTACTCAATTTTTTCCCTAAAATCAACGAAACGAATACAAAACTTTGCATATCATATCAATAATACGATTCTCCGGCTTAACATGAATTGTTTTATTGAATTAAATTCAATAACACTTGTTCACCAAAAATGGGTAATTACATTAGTGAGGTAATGTGCAAGCTTATGCATTTGTTAACTTTGGGAAAAGGATATTGATGAGCAAGTGCCCTACCTATTTCATCTGTCTGGTGAGCAACTGTCCACTGAGCAACTGTTTGGTGAGGAACTGTCCTACACTCGGTCAATTCACGTAAGTTTGATCGGAGAAGACCTGCAAAAATGTAGCTCTTACTCCATTCATTATAATTAAGAAAATACGCACTCACACATGCACACACACACATATACATATCACATGTATATATACAGTATGTGTGTGTGTGTGTGTGTGTGTGTGTGTGTGTGTGTGTGTGTGTGTGTGTGTGTGTGTGTGTGTGTGTGTGTGTGTGTGTGTGTGTGTGTGTGTGCACATGTGTGTATGATTTACCATGGTCTTAAACCACGTGTTGCTCTCGTGATCGACAGCTGCTGCATTCTCGGATGAGAGCTCAAAGCTGATATATTGCCCGATGTATAGGTAATGGTGTGACCTTGTTCACATGCACACTCCAACTCGTTCGTGCCTGTATTTGTGCGCGCGTGTATGTTTGTGCATGTGTGCGTGTGTGTGTGTGTGTGTGTGTGTGTGTGTGTGTGTGTGTGTGTGTGTGTGTGTGTGTGTGTGTGTGTGTGTGTGTATTCACTTGGTCTTTGGTCTTTGGATCACGTGTTGGACTCGTGATCGACAGCTATTTCCCTCCTGGAAGAGAGCTCAGAGCTCGTAGGTTCGATCTATGGGTAATGCTATGACCTTACACACACACACACACACACACACACACACACACACACACACACACACCCAACTCCCCGCCCACGAGAGTCAGAGTAACGACCCGAAGCGCAGCTGTACCGAAATAATTTCGGCCCTGGGCAGGATTCGAACCAAGCACTACGCGCACCACCATGCTAGTAGTTAATCGCACGCGCGCGCGCGCGCGCGTGTGTGTGTGTGTGTGTGTGTGTGTGTGTGTGTGTGTGTGTGTGTGTGTGTATGTGTGTGTGTACGTGTATGTCTGTGAGGAATCGTAGCCCTTCCTTCCCTCATGGCCTCTTCCCTTCCGAGTGGCACTTTTCCTGATATTGCTGATGTTGCCACCAGTCTATTTCATTCATCTCCTTGCCCCCCCCTCACTTCCCTCCTTATCAAGTGGCACTTTTTTCTGATATTCCTTCTGTCGTAGGATTAATTAACTGATCAGTACTATCGCTTGTAAAATTTCGCTTTCGGTACACTTTCATCTTTTGTGTTAAATGATACGTTAATAGGCACTTCTTTGAACACACTGGATGAATTTGGCATCAATGCCCTTAAAAATACATATAAACATACACTCATATATGTACACGTATTCATATACATATATATACGTATACATATATACAGTATATACTGTGCATACGTACACATATTCCTGCATATATACATACATACTCATACACACACACACACACACACACACACACACACACACACACACACACACACAAACACACACACACACACACACACACACACACACACAGACACACACACAAACACACACACAAACACACACACAAACACACACACACACACACACACACACACACACACACACACACACACACACACACACACACGTTTATAGATACTTCCTTGGATAAACTGGATAAATTTGGCATCAATGCCCTTAAAAAGAAAAGACAAAGAAAAATACATATCTACATATACACGTATTCATGTACATACATACACACATACACATGTACATGTATTTATTTATAATTTGTATACTGTACTTACGTACACATATACATACACACACAGATATATACATACACATACACACAGGGTTGAGGAATGGAGAAGTTACGTCGTTGACTGGGCTACGTGATCTAGCCTGACCTCTCAGTGGGTTCCACTACCTGGGCTATCTGCTGGACCAAAGCTGGGATGGCAGAGCTCACACATTTGTTGAATTGTAGCCCTAAATTAACCTAACCTTCTGTGGGCTACCTAGATAGTTCGCAGCAAAGAATCTGAGAAACACGTTAGTGCTTACAATAAGTATAGTTTGAAGTGTGTCCGGCAGTCTGTCGAACACGGGTGAATCTTGTGTTCTTGGGGGTTTATATATAAAACCAGTGATGGAAGTAATGATTTTTGGTAAACAGGTGGTATACGCCTGAATGCTGTACCTACGATATGTGCTCACAAAAGCATAACAAAGTATGTCTTCGTTAGTGCAGACTGACCCTTAGAAAAAAACAACAAAAAAAAAAAACGAGAAGCTTGTCATACACTGTACCCCTGCTTCTCTTCAACCCCCAAGCTATTTTCACGACTGGCTGTACCAAATGCTATAACACAAAAATACTGTACTTACAGTAATCACACGATTGTCAAAAAATAATTATTGAAGGGCATCGTAGTCCTTTTAAAAGCACTCGAAACACCAGTTAAAAAATAAAATCACAAATCTTTAGACACGGCATATCAACACTAGGCACAAATCTTTTCAAAACTAGGCTGGTGCCCGACCGATTTTATATGCATTATGAAGGAAAGTACTATGATTGGCTGAAACAGGCCACGGGATTCAAAACAAATTGGTTATTTGTTAAAGTGATAATGTATCACACGAAGCTTCCACGAGATGTAGCTGTATAAGACAAATTTTATTTTTTTAATTACACGAGAAAATTTTTGCCTGACGAAATTAATTTTTGCTTTTCTTATTTTGAAAAGGGGTCAGGCATTCCTAATTTCAGATATCTCCACCTGTGCGCCCGCGAACAAAAATAAAACAACTGTGGATAGTTGTTGCTGTATAACGGACATCAAATTTTTATTTCTTTAATTTCATAAAAAGGAATGACAAACTGATTTCACTTTTTCTTTTCTAATATGCTTACATGTTCCCTAAACTTATTTCTTAAGGTAGGATGCTTAAGATCCTGATAAAGGGCGAAAAATAGCTAAACGTCGCAGGCAAATACTTTGCAGGGCATTAGGAATCATTACTAGGACGGTTAGAAACAAAAGGTAATCTTTAAACTCTATCTGTCGATAATTACATCCATCCTTAAATATTCGGTATAGTTTTGGTCTCCTTCCTATAAAATGGGTATCAGTTCACTAAATCCAGTACAGAAGAGAATGACCAAAATCATACAAAGGCTTAAAATTACCATACGATGACAGATTTAGGCACTTTGACTTACACTCTCTGGAAAAACGAAGAGTGCGGGGTGATTTAATATATATGTATTCTAATAGGTCAAGCGCTCTAACAAGGGTGATGCAGGCAGGGTCATCATATTAAGACAGCAGGGCAGGACTCGAAGTAATGGATTTAAATTGGACAGATTTAGGTTTACGAAGGTGTGTGTGTGTGTGTGTGTGTGTGTGTGTGTGTGTGTGTGTGTGTGTGTGTGTGTGTGTGTGTGTGTGTGTGTGTGTGTGTGTGTGTGTGTGACAAGAACCACGCTACTTTATTCAAACCAAGCTCTGACTCTCAATTTGAATAAAATTATCTAGTGTCGGACTTGCTCTTCTCCTTGAAGTAATGATAACTTGATTAATATACTTTGGCCTGGTTTATGACAGACTATTTCATTCAGCTATTGTGCAACATCCTGTTCTTAAGGATAATAAAACCTTACCCTATTACCATCCCCCTCCCACCCCTCCTCTTTCTTTTCCTCCCACTCGCTCCTCCTCCTCCTCCCCACGTCCCTCCCATCTTATATGTAAACAGGAGTAACTGTTTTTGTATTAGTGCTTAACCCTCATTCATCATCGACTTTATTAATCTAGAAGGAGCCACGCTGGACACGCCCACTTTACCACGTCTCTCACTCCTATCAACCAGGTGTTAACTGTTCTCAGCTCAGGGCTGTCTTCTCCCGACTAAACCTACCTGGAGGTTGCCGAAGCAGAACAGGTATAACGTCACCTTTGCCCTAAGTATAGGGACTTTGTTACGATGATGCCTAACCTAACATTTAATCTGACTCGCGCTAGAGTATTTCATTCAGCAGAGGGTAAAACCTTTGACCTAATCAAAAGAATTAATTCATCATTGTTGAGAATCTCAATGTGGTTGACGCCAGGCGAATTTATTCAGATCAGAAGCCTGCGGTGTTCACAAAGGGGCTATATATAATTTTCATATTTCTATTATTTCTATATTTTTATCACTTCTATGATCACTATTTTATTTTTGTAAAGTCTTTCTCTTTCCGACACTTATATAAAATATTTTGCTCTGATCCTAGAATGTTTTATTTAACTTATATAGACATTTATTCTATAACATATTCAGTCTTTTGTATAATTTCAAGACCACCAATTTCACCAATAAGAGATGATGCAGTCTCACCATGGTGGAGGGTTAGAATAGGTAAGAAATACTGTAACTGAAGTCTCTCCTAAGCAAGCAAACACAACGAAATACAGGGTGTCCAAAAAAAAACTATACTCAGTTATCTATATGTGACGTAACGTTGTTCAATCGACTGATCCACGTTATTAGCTGTGTTTCGAAAATAAGGATAGTTTGAACATTTGAGATCACGCGGGGGGAACAAGACTAGTGTTGGGGGAAGAAAGTTTTTAAACTTTTCTTTAATTTCAAACTGATGACCACCATTTTTCAGACACAGCCGATGATAACGCGGACTAATGGACTCCAAAACGTTATGAAACATTTTAAAGAGTGAATACGTTTTTTTGGGACACCATGTAGTCGACAGAATCTCGACAAATGTGTGATACGTTCTTGAAATGCGCTGGAGTGGCGAACTCAAAGAAACGATCACGAGTTGGATGTAGCCAAAAATTACGACCAGCCAAGACGACCCTTCCGTAGACGATAACATCGCCCAGTCTGGCTTCACTGTCCCGGGAACGGGGCTGTCCTTATTGCCTTATCTTTTATCGTAATTATGATTTTATGTTCATACTTGAGATTTTTTGGGGGGCGTTTTTTTTTAGGGGGGAGAGGGAGTAGGAGATTTTTGGGACCATCTTTCGGTAGTTCAAGTTTCATAACTTTTTTTCTCTACTCTAAGTTTTAATTGATACATTAGTTATGTTCTCAGTAATACCAGACGCTTTTTTCAACTGACTAAACATCTTGACCTTTATGAATGAAGAACCATTTTGATTAATCCCTATACATTTGTCCATCTCATATAGGAATACAATTATGTTTGTTCTCTTAAATCAAGGTCTAATCAAAAGTACAATAATACCAGGAAGAGCACTACAAACGGACCGATATTTCCTGTCCCTAGCAGAAAAAAAAAATCACCATATTGTATGTATTCACTCCCAAACCGAACTCCCGCAACTCAATTCCCACCGACCAGCGCCCACGCTCCCTCTTCATAGAATTGCCCTATCAGGACGAGAATCAACATGAGCGAGGTCTTTACGACGTGGCTGCGTGAGATTAGATATCTAAGAAGTGGCAGTTTGTGGTTACCCGTGCAGGGAACAGCCGAACCGATTCCCTGAAATATTTAGAAATCTGCCATCTCAATGGATATATGTTACAGTAAGAACACGTACCTAGGGATTACGCGTAATCCCTGAATGTTTCAGTGAATACGCGTAATCCCCGTTTCACTAAC
>NC_134799.1:33897524-33915024 GCF_046742065.1 Oratosquilla oratoria | reverse complement strand
CCGACGAGTCTGGAACCACATAATAAATTCCTCCCTCAACAACACCACCATGTTGTTTTTTAGTCCGTACACAAATTCCTCGTGTTCTTCCTGCGGGTATCCCACTGATATGCAGTCAATGCATGTTCGCATCATATCTCTCCTCCTTGCACAAACAGTCAATAGATGTACCTCTGATGTGATGCCTTGTGTGTATAGGAAATGCATAGTCACATGAACGAGGAATTATATGCTCATGTTTCACATCACAGCTACAGTATATCGATGTTCGTTTTGTCGTATCTTGCGTGCAGTGAAGCTAAACCAACCGTGAATGAAATTGTGTTTAGATTTGGTATGCAATCCGCATGCAAAAGATTCACTCGCTCTGGGAGGACGCTTGGTTCAAGCTAAGCTTCTGGTGACTCCTTGAGGGTTCTGCTTGATTTGGTCTCGTCCATCAAGAATGGTGCTTCCTCAAGAACGAGAGGCCTGGAGACATTACGTGTGTCACACAGAGGAACATACTCGTCATGAGTATTTCGATTTCTGTCGAAGTAAGTTTCTTTGCTAAAGTGTTAGGGCAGCGAGTCTCAACCTGGGTTCCGTGGACCATCTAGTGGGCCACAAAGGGCCACAAAGGGCCACAAGTGGAGCCACATTCCGAAAACGAGTGGGATTTTGTGGATGCACGAACCTCAACTTCGACAAGATCTCCGTCGATAGATATTCCGTTCCAGGTCGTGGTTTTGATCTTACCTGTGTTAACAAATCGATGTCCATTTAATATGAAAAGTAAATAAATGGATGAATGAATAAGTATATAAGTAAAAAAAATATCGAATATGCAAGGAACAGTAATGGCGGACATAAGAGGTGCAGTATATCAGTGCCTAACTTCATTGTTGACACCTAGTTAGCAAGGTCGAGCTAATTGTACTGGTTTTCAGCTGCATTCATAAATACAACCATTAACACGTTCAGAATTCCAAATACACTTTTAATCATAATTACATCACGAAACCAGATTAAGAGTGCATCATACCCCAAGTGGATAGGACGGCCCTGCAGTGAACATCTAAGTCCCAATTCACCTTGATAAAATCTTTGAGTGCTCTATGGTAAAGAGGGCATTAAGAGTCGTATTTAAGGACGTTCGTTGGGTACCCTATGGTCGACAAAGATGTATGGGGATCAGTTAAATGAAGTATTGAAGATACGATTACCTCTGTTCTCTTCCTTAAAGCGTGATACTTACAAAGGATTACAAAGGCGGAGCATGCCGACAGGAGACCTTTTGGTCCATATCTAGGTCGGATGCGAAAAAAAATCATAAAAGTAATAAAATATAAAAATAAAAACTATAATAATGTAAATAACAAATAAAATACATAAATAAATGCATAGGTTTAGTTAAATAATAAACAAACAGGTAAATAGTAAATAATAATAAAGTGACATATAACTAATGATAAATGAAAATCAGACAGACAATTGATAACAAAACAAAAACAAATAATATAAAATAAATTATAATCATTACAGCATCTTGCTTAGGTGTTTATCTAAATGATTCTTAAAGCTTCGAACCGAACTACATTGCACTACCTGTGCAGGAAGTTTATTCCATTCATTAACTACACGGTTGGCAAAGTTGGTTCAACCTACTTCCAGATTGAAACTATTTCCGGACAGTTTGAGACCATTGTTTCTTGTCTGATTCTCATTCAATGTGAAAATTTGGTCACTTTTGATATATACTTTTTCCCTTTTACTATGGCTGTCGTCAGGTGATTTTATTCATCCATATAAAGCCCTTTTGGTAGTAAAGGTATGCAAGTTTGCGTTGCTCTGCGGGTACCATGTCATATGATTTGGTGATCCATCATAAGTTACGTTGTCCTAAACTACACTGTCGTAAGTTATAATGTCGTAAGCTACAACATTTTAAGTTACAATCTCCCAGACTGTAACGTCCTAAGTTACAATGTCCTAATTTATAACGTTCCAAGTTACAACGACTTAGTTACAATGCTCCAAGTTACAACATCGTAAGTTACAATGTCGTAAGTTACAGCGTTCTAGTTATAACGTCCAAAAATATAACATCTTAAGCCACAAGTTACAACGTCTTAAGTTATAGCATCCTAATATCTGCAACGTTAAGTTATAGTATCGTAGGTTACAACATCTTAAATTACAACATTTAAGTTACGACGTCCTAAGTTACGAAATCCTAATTTACAACGTCCTAAGTTATAACATACTCCCTGAATCTTTGTCCTGAAATTAGATTCACTCCTTTTGCACCAATAAGGCTAAAGCCAGATGACTCCATTCAGGTGAGGAAGCCACCGGGAAGAACGTGGTCATGGATAATCGGGACCCATATTTCTCTTGGCCCCATCCCTTTATCTGAGGGACATAGCCTGGAGTTAGCCAGAGCAAAATCTATAAAGTATGACAAGGAATATGAGGGTCTGTATGGAGTACCACAGTGTTGGGTTCAATGGCCAAATAAGGAGGAGGAGGAGGGGGAGGAGGAAGAAGGAAAGAGGGAAAAGGAGGACGAGAAGTTGAAGGAGGAGGTGGAGGAAAAGGAGGAGAAGGAGATGGAGGAGGAGGAAGAGGAGGAGGAGGAGGAGAAGGAGGAGAAGTAGGAGCAGGAGGAAAAGGCGGACGAGGAGGAAGAGAAGTACCAGGGGAGGAGGAGAAGAAGGAGGACGAGGGGGAGGAGGGGAAAGAGGAGGGAGAGAAAAAAGAGTGGGATAGGGAGAGGGAGTAGGACGGGGAGAAGAAAGGGTAGATGGAGAGAGGGATCGAGAGGAGTAGAAAAAAAGAGTAGAAGGGAGAGGAAAAAAGAGAGAAGGTGGAGCAGGAGAGGGAGGAACAGGATGAAGGTGAAGATGAAGATGAGGGAGTGGAGAAGGAGGAGAGAAAGAGGAAAAGGGAAAAGGGAAGGGAGGGGAGAGAGAGAGAGAGAGAGAGAGAGAGAGAGAGAGAGAGAGAGAGAGAGAGAGAGAGAGAGAGAGAGAGAGAGAGAGAGAGAGAGAGAGAGAGAGAGAGAGAGAGAGAGAAGGAGAGGGATATGGAAAGGGGAGAGGAAGAGGAAACAGAGAGAGAGGATAGGGTTGGGAGAAGAAGGATGAGAAGGAGAAAGTGAAGGAAAAAGAAAATTAAATGAAGCAGAGGAAGAAGAGGAGGCACAGAGGGAAGAGTAGAAGGAGGAGGAGAGAGAGGAGGAGAGGAGAAGGTGGAGGAAGGAGGAGGAGAAGGACGATGAGGAGGAGAATATGGGAAAGAAATGAAATGAGTTTATTTTCTGCACACGCAAGTATCGTTACGGCCTTTAGGACGTCACCCACGTTACTGATACTCGACGTCAGTGTGATCGATGTGTTAAAGTTTGACGTTTTTAGCCCCAACTAGTGACGGATTCCTCCTCCTCCTCCTCCTCCTTCCATTCCTCCTCCTCCCCCGTCCATCTCCTCCTCCTTCTACTTCTCCTCTGCCGTCAGAAAAGCTGTAGGAACGATATGTTCTTCCTTATTGGCATTCTTAAAAATCCCATCGTGATTTAATTTGTACTAATTCTTGTGAATTATGGAACGTTCAGAATTGTGAAATCTAGGGTTAGTGTGTAGGTGAGGTTAGGGGATTGTGATATATGTAAATACATATAAAAAACTAGACATCAAAAGAAGACAACAAAATAAGATAGATTTACGACTTATTGGTGACAATATCAAGGTATCCCATTTTTTTATTCATATAACCTTTGAAAAAAGGACAAAAAAGACATTAGTTATATGACGAGAGTAGCATTACCCTTGCATACATCACATTTCAAAATATGCATAAACTTCGTAAAAAGAAAGAAAAAAATCTCACAATCTTCATGTCTGCGTTCTCTTTGATTGCTACATTGTGTGTATAGGGAACCGTGTTTTGTCGTTTGTCCATCCATCTCCCTTCATATGTTTATGGTTCAAACGCAAGCTTGTCTATGGAAACCAGGAAGGCAGGGCATTGTAGGCACCACGATTGGGGGCCCTTGCAATACATTATTATCAGATTGGGGAAGCCATTAAAAGAGAATCAAGATTGGCACCCGAGGCATTCAAAGCCAAAATTTTACGACAGACGATCCTCGTTTTATTTTCCTCCATCCCACCGCCGCCGAATGGGGTCCTGGGGCGGCCCGAGGAAGCTAAAGGAGGATGCCAAGTGACGTCATGTGGCGTGAGGCTAAGGTGCCCGGTCGGTCCGACTCTTTCGGTCGAGATTAGCGGACACGGAGCTTCTTCAGGTTCTTCGAACCAGCCCATCGCCACCATCATAGCTTTCTTCTTCTTTTTTCTTTCCTTTCTTTCTCTCTCGCTTTCTTTCTGCCTCTCTCTCTTTTTATGTCAGTCTCTTTCAATCTCTCTTGTATGTATGCGTGTGCATGTGTATGTGTAATTCACCATCGTCTTCGATCACGTGTAGGACTCATGATTAATAGCTATTATCATACTTTGCCGGATGTATACATGTGTGTGTGTTGATGGTGGGGCTGCAGTCTATTTATCTATGTATCTAATTATCTATCTATCTATCTCCTTTTCCATGATTAGCTGCCCGGCTCGTCACCCTTGGTGTCTGTGATCTACGTATAGTTTACAAATTCCTAACCTTATGTTTCTTATTTTTAGTTACAATGAAGATTCTTATCTGTTGGGCGAAACTTCTGCAGTAAACTAAAAGAGGGAGATCCACTACTTTTCCTTCTACCTCCAATGTTATGTGGCCAACTCGCTATACAACTCAGCTAAACAAGATTTGTCAGCATCAGAAATATATGTACACAAACAAAAACACGCACATATACATATACATATATATATATATATATATATATATATATATATATATATATATATAATATATATATATATATATTTATATACATATATACATATATTTATATACATATATATACATAGTTATATATATATATATATATATATATATATATATGTATGTATATATACATATGCAAAAGAAATCACTTGAACGCGTGATTTTAGTATGCAGAAAAACCACTAGGAAAATAACAGAAATGAGACCAGTGGTTTTTCTGCATTTATATATATATATATATATATATATATATATATATATATATATATATATATATATATATATATATAATATATATATATATATATATGATATGACAACCCATGCCTGTGTGGGTGGTCATGTCTCAGAACACTTGAAGTAACTGTCGGTGTAAAGCAAGGGTGTGTTCTGACCCCAACCATATCTAGGAGCCGTCATACTTCTTGCAAGATACGATCTAGACCTGGATGATAGTGTTGTCATCAACTACTGACATGATGGCAGCTTGTTCTGTCTTCAGCGTCTTAAAGCCAAAACAGAGATCCACACTGCCTATGTCTTTGACATGCATTATGCTGACGATGCTGGATATCACTAATCTTGCCCTCAATTGCTCCAAAGTAATATTGATATAGTGAACAATACCTACGCTGGAAGTGGTGTCTGCGTGAACGCTAAAAAGGCCAAAGTGCTCCCTGAGCAGCAGAACATTGACACCTCCATACCACCCTTTACCATCGGAGATGAGATAATTAAGACTGTTGGCATTCTATCTGCTACTTGCAACTTGGAAAATTAAATACATACCAGACTCAGACTGGCATCTGCAATTTTTGGAAAACTATCCAACCAAGTCTTTCTTAACAGCGACCTAACAGTTGGAACCAAAGTTAAGGTTTACCAGGCGAGCTGATTAGCTACATTGCTGTGTGGCAGTAAAACCTGCGCTTCATATAAAACCCAGACCAGAAGATTGGAAGCTTTCCACATTAGCACCCTGCAAACCATTCTTGATATTACTTAATATTACTTGACATCTTACAAAAAGCTTGCACCATCAGTATTGAATCCATGATAGTGCGCCGCCAGCTTCGATGGATCGGTCACGTGATTAGGATGCAAGAATATCGTTTATCGTGCCAAATACTCTATGGCGAACTATAGCCCTGCACCCGGTCAATTGGGGCTCCCAAAAAGCGGTTTAAAGATCAGATCAAGACTACCCTCAAAATATGTAACATCTCTGTTGATCAGCTTGAAGACTTGGCCACTGATTGGCTAACCTGTCGTTCAACTGTCCATGAAGCTGTTGAAACCTTTGAGGCTGTTCGGACTTCCACGATAATTGAACAACGTAATCGCAAACACGAGCTCATGTCGCACGATCTTCTCAGCCCATAAGCCATCCCCTGTCCTACATGTGGAGGGATCTGTGCCTCCGAGTTTTGCCTTAGATGTTAGCAAAAAAAGTCATCGACAATGAAACTAGCCTATAACCAAAGTCAAATAAAACTTCAATGTCACTGTTAGCCACCTAGAGGATGAAGACGTCATCTTTGTCTACGAAAGACTATCAAAAGATACACACACACACACACACACACATATATATATATATTATATACATACATATTATATATATATATATATATATATATATATACATATATATATATATGATTATTCATTGTGACAAATTTGAGGACAGAGGAAACGAAAACACAAGAAGACCTTTGAGTTTATAACCGACGTTTTGACACTGGTCTTTTTCAAGGTAAACTACATCTAGAGGATAAATACACAGCTATATTTATTTTACGTGTGTTGTTTGCTCCTCCCTCTTTTTCGTCTCCCCCAATCGTTGATTGCTAGTGTTGTCGGTGGGAGAGATCATGTGATGAATTCTCCTCGGTTGTTATTAGAATTATTTTTACTAATTTCTGCAGCTTCTCTATTTCTTCTCATTTTCTTGTTGAGTACTTGGGAGTATTTTTATGTTTTTCCAATTTGGTAGGTGACCTGGTTTGTCTATGTGTGCTACAAAGGAGTTGCTGGTTCTGTGTGATCTGACGTCGCTTTTGTGTTGTTGTGTCCGGTTTATGATTCCTTGTCCGCTCTCTCCATAGTATAACTGATCACTCCCGGAACAGGGGATATTGTACGCAATGATATTTTCGTTTTTAAAGACGGTTGTTTTGTTTGTTATGAATTTTACAATTCTTTGTCCTGTGTTTGTAATTATTTTATAGAATAAAACATTAAAACAATTAATATATATATATATATATATATATGTATATATATATATATATATATATATATATATATGTACATATATCATATGAGAATACGTTTGATCTATGATGCATATACAGTACATATAAACAATTACACATGTATGCATGTCTAATAAACTTTGTACAAATGTATAAATGCACATTTCTGTGTAGAAATCAAAGATCCTCGTATGTGCATAGGAATTTTTACGAATGTAAATTCAAGTCTACAATACATAGGAGAGAGCATCTCCGAGACCATTGCTGAAACGAAAATATTCTTTTACACTCTCGCCCATCCTGCTGCACCACCCACAGTCCCGAGAAGAATTCCACTCCTCCACCTCCCCCTTCCTCCCACCCTCAGTCAGGGTCGGGGTTAAACAGCCCAACTGAGTACTTTGCATTCTGATCCACCGATATACTTGTGATATGTTGATATACTGCTATGTTGCTGGAGAGGAAGATTCGGGGCTTGTCCGGATGAGGATTAGCGACTTAATCCAGAATGGATCTCTTGTGAATTTAGAGGTGACATCACTTGTGTGTGTGCTCGTGCGCGCTCGCGTCCGCCGAGGTGGACCTTGAGGACTTTGACCGTTTTTGTGAGATTTTCTTCGTGTTAATTCTTCGGGAATGTATGAGTGTTTCTTGTCACTTTTTATCTCTTCATCGATGTACTGAAGTAATGTATAGCTCTCAATTATTTGTATATTCATCAATATACTTATTGTAAAAACACACACACACACACACACACACACATATTATATATATATATATATATATATATATGTATATATACTGTATATGCATATATTCATTTATTTGTTTATTTTCTTCTACTTACAAATTTAACTATTTATATATTTATCTAATTGTGGCTTCCTATGGTGTTATAATAACTAGTGTGATTTGTTCATCTATTCATTTATTCATTTATTTATTTATTTTCTTATTCATTCATTTATTAATTTGAGTAATTTATATATTTATCTGTTTATTCATCTGTTTACGCTCTCTACGGTGATATAGTTCCTAGAGTGATTTCTTTATTTTTTATATTTTTTTTATTTATTTATTATCTTATTTATCTATTTATTCATTTGTTTGTCAATTTACATATTTATCTGTTTACTTATTTATTTGTGTCTTCCAATGGTAATATAATTACTAGAGTGATTTATTTTTATCATTATATTCACTTATTCATTTCTTATTGATCTATTTTTCATTGGTTTATCAATTTATATATTTATGTAGTTACTTATTAATATACTTTCTTGATTTGTTTATTATTCTTAGGCCAAAACATTTGTAAACAGTGTTCACTGACCTACAAATTCAGAATATAGTTATTACCAATTCCTTTTTTAGGATTTTTGAGACCACAACTCACTTATATCATTCCTAAATAGTCACATTTGAAATGGGACTCTGATCATTCAAACATAAAATTATATTCTTAACTATTCATAATAACCCACTTATTCTTACATTTTATTTGATTACACTCGTAAAATAACTAGCATAGTAAGTGTTCCTGGGTCACCAGTGAACTATTCCATGATCCACCATTGGACCAAGAATGGACTAGAGGCAATGAACCACGTGGTCTGGCAGTCATCCTCAGAGAATATTTGTGCTCATGGTGCATCTGTCGCATTGTTAAGCGCCTCCCACCGTCCTTCCTCCAGTCTCCGTCCCCTCAAAGTCATAACAGTGTCATATTTGAACATGTCAGTTCATTAATGATTTAAGGTGTCTTTGATTTTTTTTTAATGATGCTCACACATGGCCCAAAAAATTACCGTTTTTCTTTACATCTCTTAAAAAAAGGACTCCAGAATCTGGAGTACTGTGGCCCGTCTTTACCTAGATGAGTAAACAATATGTGAAGAAAAAATATTGTTGTTCATCGGAGCAATTCAAGGCACGAAATCAGCCAGCAAGCCTCCAATTTTAGACTTTAACATCCCGGAGAAGAAAAAAATAAATAAAGGTATATAATTTTTTTTATGAATGAATATGTAAATAGATGAATTGACATAATTCATAAATGAACAGATAGATAAAAAATAAAAATATATATAAATGAATAAAGTAGGATAAATGCACAAATAATACATACATATATATATATATATATATATATATATATATAAGCAAATAAATAGATGAATAGATAAATTATCAAAAAAATAAACAATATAGATATATTAACAGCTATACAGTATGAATAGATAAATATATACATGAGTGAATAAACAGATAAATAGATAATAATATATAATACACAAGAGATAATATTATCTGATAATAAAACAAACTAATAGATATATAAATAAATAAGTAAAAAAAATAAACTAAACTAAACTATACTAAAATAAAATAAAATAAAACAAACAAAAATATATATAAAAAAAATCGAACAAAGTCATAAAAGTGACAGTGGGTCTTAAAGGTACAATGGCGACCGCCCCGAACCTTTCAACCCTACGCAGGTCTCTCTGAGCGAAATAAACCCGTCAGTCCTTAGTCGGCATCAAGCTTTTGTAAAGAGACTTTGGGACTTAAATTTTACTGCCGAAAAGGACGAATTCATCCCCTTTTTAAGACCTCATACAGGCTACGACCAAACGGATCAACACAGCTTAAAGTAATAGTATCCCTAAGGATAGAAACGCTGGTTGTAATAATCGAAATACATAAATGCATACATGAGCATACATACATTGATTATCAGCCTCTGGGCACACTGCAGGACCATCAACCTATCCCCGAGGGAACGTAACTGCCATGGTGACTTACTCCGACTTGGGAAGGTTGTATGTATGGCGTAGGTATATATATATATTATATATATATATATATATATATATATATATATATATAATATATATATATATATACTCGTATGTACCGATTATGTATATATATGTATATATATATATATATATATACAATATATGTGAATATACATGTGCATATAGACAAACATACATACTTATACAGTATGTTTCAATACACTTATACATATAAACATACATACATATGTAAATCAATACATATAGTGAGTATGAATATGCTTATACGTATAAACAAGCATGTATACATGCATACATATATGTGTACAATATAAATTCACTCAATGTATATATACACATGTACACGTCAATTCTCCAAATCTGCACCCAAATCCAATGTAACAAATGGAAACATTTTCTCGGGAGTTGATCCCATTTTCGAGCGAAACCAGAAAGTCGATTACAATTACAACAACTCAGTTCAACACTACATAATCACGCGACTTGGGGAGAACTTAAAGCCCATGAGAGAGATCGAGAGGGCGAGTGGGGGAAAGAATTTAGAGAATTTAATTTGCATTTTATATTGTGTGCGGATTGAACGTAGCTTCAGGATCGAGATTGGGGACGATGGGAAGGTAGGGTGAGGGTGGAGGGGTGAAGCTAAGGGTGATGAGGAGGGATGAGGATCGGGGAGTGAGTGTAAGGGTGTACGGTAGGGAGTTGGTAAAAGATATGGGGTGATGGAGAGGCGAGGGTAGTAGGGTGAAGGGAAGGGGTGAGGATAGGAGAGTGAGTAAAGTGGTTTATGGTCAAGGGGGGGTGAGGCTAGTTGGTAAAAGATGAGGGTGAGTGATTGAAGGTGAGAAGAAGGGGGTGAGGGTGAAGGGTGAGAGTAGGAGGTGAGGATGGGGAGCAAGGGTAAGGGGGTGAATTTATGGGTGGAGTGGAGGGGGTGATCGGTAGTGGAATGGACAAGGATAGAATAGGGATAGGGGTGGATGTATGGGGTGGGACAATGGAGAAAATTTGATAATATTGTACACATGACAAAGAGATTGGTTGAAGACATCTGCTGGTGTCAGCCACATGATCTGTCTGTCCTAGCACTTAGGGTGAGGGGACAGTCTTTGTCGTTACTTGTTATATGTTCTTCTCATATACATATACATGCACATGTACAAGCACGTACACATACACACAAATCACACACACGCACACACACACACGCACATACACACACACACACACGACACACACACAAACACACACACATACAGACACACACACACACACACACACACACACGCACATACACACACACACACACGACACACACACAAACACACACACATACAGACACACACACACACACACACACACAAAGAACATTTACTTTTCTAATAAACTTAAGAAACATGACCAATTACAGTTTGAGTTTATAAATAAAAATGGCGCTTGATCGCGGGGAATCACAACCTTTGGGACAAAATAGAAACATAAACATGGCGCTGACAAAAGGCGTATTTTTGGAAAAAAAAAAAAGAAGAAGGAATGAATATGTAGTCTTTACCTTGTCTGTGATCCGGGGAACGGGTCTCCAGCGACATACCTGCAAGAAGCAAACAAGCACTCATCAATGCGGACGCAACGGAATGATAATTGGCGGAGGTTTGGCCAAAATAGGACGGAAAATACTCAAATCAGGCCCAATTAATGCCAATAAAGAGAGCCAAGCAAGAAAACATCTCTGAAAATACGTTGACAAATTGTATACGTGCAAGGGACTGAAGTAAGTCAGTCCTAACGCCATATTTGCCTGGGAATTCATGTATATATTTATTTTCATTTACTTGGGTACGCCCACTCGCCCACAAGCTCATGTACGCACGCACACGCACACACACACACACACACACACACACACACACACACACACACACACACACACACACACACACACACACACACACACACACACACACACACACCTACATTCCCCTAGCGTACGCGATCACAAGAGCACGCGCGTAACCCTCTAATCGCTGTTCGTAAGGATCAATAATACGCAATTTTACATCACATTCTCGCCCCATTGGTCGCCCCTGGGTGACACTTTCTTGACCTTCGGCCGTCAGTGAAGGGGGAAGGAGCGCGCCTGCAAAGGGGGAGAAAGGGAGAGGTGGAGAGGGAGAGAAGGGGAGAAGGGGAGAGAGGGAGAGAAGGGGAGAAGGGGAGAGGGGAAAAGGGGAAGTGGGGGAGAGGGAGAGGGGAAGAGAGGAAGAAGGGTAGAGGCCAAGAGGGCAACGGGGCAACAGGACCAAAGGGCAAGAGGAGATTAGGGGATGAGGGCAAGAGGGTAGGAGGGGAAAAGGTGGAGAGGGGAGGGGGTTGAAAGGGGCAGAGAGGAAGAAGGGGAAGAGGAAAGAGGGGAAGAGGGGGAAAGGGGGGAAAGGGGAGGAGGGGAAGAGAGGAGAGAGGAAGAGGGTAACAGGGGAGAGAGGAAGAGGGGAGAAGGGAAAGAGAGGAAGAACGGAACAGGGGGAGAGGGGAAGAGGGAGAGAGGGGAAAAAGGGGGAGAAGGGGAGAGAGGAAGATTGGAAGTGGGGAAGACTTGAAGGAAAATAGAGTAGGAAAGGGAGAGAAAAGTAAGGTTTAGGTGATGAAACGGTGACAGGGGAAAAAAGGGTTAGGTGAAAAGGAAAGGGTTGGACCTTGGAGTGGAAGGGAAGACAAAAGAAGGGAAAGAAAGGTAGATGAATAGAGGAAGGGACAAAAGAGGAAATAAAAGGGGAGAAAAAAAGGAGGTGAAGGAGGTAAAGACTGATGATTAAGAAAGAAGAGTATAAGGAGGTGAAGATAAAGTGGAAAAGGAGAGAAGAAGAAGAAGAGTAGAAGCGTGAAGAGGAGGAGGTGGAGGGATAGAAGGAAGAGTATTAAGTGAAAGAGGCGAAGAAGGAGAACGAGGATGATGGGAAAAAGAAGTAAGAAGAACAGGAAAAGGAGGAGAAATAGGAGAAGGTGGAAGAACCAGAGAGGTAGGAAGAGGAGTAGGAGTAGAGGGAGAAAGAGGAAGAGGCGGAGGAGCCAGAGGAGAAGGAGGAGGTGATCCCGTCAGAGGGTAAATGCAAGTGGGTGACCAGCGGCGCCACTGACGAAGGCTTGCGCGAAGTCAAACGGCGAAGAATAGGAGCTCTGGGGATGGAGCGCGGGATACAGTTATCTTACAAAGAAAAAATAAACAAATAGATGAAAAATAGATACATAGAAAAAAAGTAAATAAATGAATAGATAAATAAGTAATTAAGTAAACAAATAAATAAATAAATGAAAAAGATAAGCAAGTTAATAAAGAAATAGATAAATATATAGTCAAATAAACAAGTTAAATAAATAGCTTCAAACTATTTTATTCATTCCCGTGACACCCGTTGTCAAAGGAACTACAGCCCATCCCAGTTCCCCCACCACACACACACACCCCTTACATACAGAATGGTCCTTTTCTTTTTATTTAGTTCGCAATTAGACTGTGTCGTCCCTCTCTCTGGCCAACCCCACCGCCCCGATTTGGTAGAACAAGATCGGAAGAAAGAATTTTGGTTGCATGGAGGAGGAAGAAGAGGAGGAATAGAAGGTGAAGAAGGAGGAGGGGAAAAAAGGGTAGGAGGGGAAAGTAGAGAAGGAGGAGGACGAGAAGAAAGAGGAGGAAGACAAGTAGAAGGAATGGAAGGAAGAAAATAAAAGAGGAGATAGGAGACAGTGGGAGACAAGGGGACAAGCAGAATGGGCAGGAGGAGGAGGAGGAGGAGGAGGAAGGGAAAGAAGAGGAGGAATAGAAAGATAAAGAGAAGTAGGAGGAAGAGTAGTAGTAGGAGGAAGAGGAAGAGGAAGAGGAAGAGAAGGAATACGAGGAGAAAGAAAAGAAGAATTAGGAGGAGGTAAAGGAATAGTAGTAGGAGGAAGAGGAGGAAATGGGGGTGGGCTCCGGGGAGGAGAGATCATGTACTGTACTGCTGGATGTTCTCTCGGATCCGGGAAGAATGCGGGGGCGGGGGCGGGGGCGGGGCGGGGGAGGCGTCCGATGGGCCATCCGGTGCCATCGTTACAATGAAAGTTTAATGGCGATGCTCTCGTCGTGGCTCCCGAAAAGGGGGTGGGGTGGGGGGGGGCGGCATTGATGCACCAGGAGGAGGAAGGAGGAGGTAGAGGAGGAGGGGAGAGGAGGAAAGAGAGGAGGAATGAGGGGGAGGAGGAAGAGGAGGAGGAGGAGGTAGGGGAGAAGGAAGAGGTAGAGGAGGAAAAAGAGGAGGAGGGAAGAGGAGGAAAAAGAGGAGGAGGGAAGAGGAGGAAAAGGAGGGAGGGGAGGAGGGGGTAGAAGAGGGAGGGGAAGGAGGAGGAGGAAGAGTAGGAGGAGGAGGAGGAGGAGGAGGAAGAGGAGGAGTAGGAGGAGAAGTAGGAAGAGGAGAAATAGGAGGAGCAGAAGTAGGAGGAGGGAATAGGAGGAAAAGGAGGGAGGGGGAGGAGAGGGTAGATGAGGGAGGGGAAGGAGGAGGAAGAGTAGGAGGAGGAGGAGGAGGAGGAGGAGGAGGAGGAGTAGGAGGAGGAGGAGGAGGAGGAGGAAGAGGAGGAGTAGGAGGAGAAGTAGGAAGAGGAGAAATAGGAGGAGCAGAAGTAGGAGGAGGACGATGGGTAAGATGTGTAAGGGTAGAAGGAAAAGAGAGGAGGATGAAGAGGGGAAGGAAGAAGGGTAGGAAGAAGAAGAGGATGGCGAAGGGAGGAAGGATAAAGAAGAGAAAGATGAAAAGGATGAGGATGAGGATGAGGATGAGGATGAGGATGAGTAGGAGGCAGACGAAGATGAGGGGGAGGAAGGAAAAGAGGAGGAGGAGATGTGTGAGGAAGAGAGGGTGAATAACGAGGAGCAGTAGTTGTAGCAGTTAAGGTAATGGAAACAGTAGTGGTACTTGTAATCGTGGCGTTGGTGGTGGTGGTAATGGTGATGGTTGCGGCGGGGGTGGTGATAGTGATGTTGTTGCTGTTGCTGTTGTTGCTGTTGCTGTTGCTGTTGCTGTTGTTGTTGTTGTTGTTGACGGCCTTGGTACTACAGTTGATAGACGTGAAAGTGATGGTGGTGGTGGTACTGGTGGTGGTGGTAATGGTTGTAATAATAAAGACTGGTAATGATGAAGATGATTGTGATGTTACGGTAACGATGGTGATGGTGATCATGGTGGTGTCGATGATGGTGGTAATGATAGTAAAGGTAAGAATGACAGTGATAGTAACTGTATTACTATTATCATTGTTACTGGAAGTGACGTACATGATAATGACGATGATAAAGCTCTTATTGATAGTAATAATGGCGGTGGTAGTGGCTCTCTCCTGCCGTTCTTCCGACGGCTCTCCACCAAAAGCCGAGGTCCCCTCCGTCAGGTAGGTCCTGGTGACGGAGAATTCCTCAGTGGTAGCTTCACTCCCGAGATAAAGCCATCAAGAACTTAGGCCCAGTTAACTTAGGGTGACAACCGAAGTTTATTGTCTCCAAGAGGTGCCCCATTTGTTACTTCCCCCTCTCTCCCTCTTCTCGACCTCCTTCTCCTTTTCCTTCTCCTCCTTCCTCTTCCTTCTCTAATTTTTCGTTCCTACTCCTTCACTTTACTTCGCAATATACCTCCCCTTTATTCCTTTTCAACAATATTGTTTTTCATCTTCTTAGTCTTCCTCTTCTCGTTTCTTTCTGTTCAATCTCTCCATCTACTCCTCCATTTCTTTTCCCCTTCCCACCCCTAGTCCTCCCTACTCCACCAATATACCCCTCCCCTTATCCCTTCTCCACACCTCTCCTCCTCCTTGTCCTCCTCCTCCTCCTCCTCCTTCTTAGGAAGCCCCTAATCCCCTCCTTAGTCAGACCACCTTTGTAAGCCTCTTTTCTCCTCCTCACCCTGGCAGTCACTCCTGTTTTATCTTAACCCGCCCAATCCTTAACTAACATTTGACACACCGAAGACGGCCAGCGAAAGAGCAAACCTCATTCCACCTTACCAAGACTCTTAATCCCTAAACAAATCCCTAATAAACCCCCAACATGGGAAATGGGAGGAAAAATATGAGGATACATATCTTGTACATATGCGTATATACATACATATATACATGCATACACACATACATATACACACATGTTTAAAGACTATGACAAGAGAAAAGAGGGAAGATGAGTGAAGCAGATACGTGTCTAGGTCCGAGTTTATCATTATCTCTTTATTTTTTTTTCTTCAACTTCTTCTGAAGAATGACATTTCATGACAAAAGTTGCTAATATACATACTGTGTGTCCTGAGTACACCCGGTTGATTTACAACGATCAGGTTTGTTATGTTATAAACAACATATACAGCATCATCTAACTAATAGTGAAAGCAATATAACATATAATGTAGAGATTACGCAAGCATATTCATCGAATAACCTTACTTTTTAAGTAAACAAAAAAGAAAAATAAAGTACAGGGCTTTGGGCCTCTACTGCCCATATATTATAGACCTATACATGATTCCACGTAAATGTATGTATATATATATATATATATATATATATATATATATATATATATATAAAGAGAAGAAGTAAAGCATAAGATAAAAGAGGCAGAGGGGAAAGCAGATGTGAAATGGGGTAAAAGTATGGCAGAATTTTTTGGAAGTAATAAGATGTTTTGGAAAGAAATTAAGAGAGGAAGAGGAGGCGAACCAAGTAGAAAAGAATAGGTAAAAGGTGCAGGTGGAGAGATGATGATGGAAGAGAAGGCAGTAAGATGACGGTGGGCGGAGTATTTTAGGGAGTTGTTAAATGTGAAGGAGGATAGGGAGGGAAAGGTAGTTGCAGTGGGAAGCTCTAAGAAAATGACAGTGATGAGTGAGGAATATGGAAGAGAAATAAGGAGAAATGATATGAAGGCAGTTGTTAAGATGATGAGAGCAGGTAAGGCAATCAAGGATGAGATGGATAGATGGAGTAAAATGGGCATTGGGAAAAAGGGGAATGTCTGTTGAGGAAGGATGGGAGAGAACATAAGATGGAGGTGAATAGAGAAGGGTTGTGTATGGATGATGGTGTGATGCATGAGGGGGAGTGGGTGGAGAATGGGGGGGGGGTGAAGGAGTATGTATAGAAAATAAATTGACGCAACCCGAAGGGATTTCTCCCCGTCTTCTCCATATCTGCATGAGAGGACGGAGAGGGGTGGTCGACGATTTAATGAAGCGGCCTTGCTGTGGATGTGCTGTGGATGTGTTGTGTCTTGCGACACTGCTTCTGACCCAGGACAGTGGACGAGATGCAGGGATGACCCGTCATCCAGGAGAAGCCAAGAGAGGAGGGAGGGAGAGGGTTGGTTTGTGGTGGAGTGTGTGGGGATGGAATGGGTGGAAGTTGTTTTTATGCCTTTGTTTTTAAGCTACCTCCCTTGTAGTATGGAAAGAGCCTTTGGTATATGTATATATATATATATATATATATATATATATATATATATATATATTTATATAT
>NC_134799.1:33882524-33887524 GCF_046742065.1 Oratosquilla oratoria | reverse complement strand
TCGATCACGAGTCCAACACGTGATACAAGACCACGGTGAACCCCCCCCCACACACACACACATACACACACAACACGACACACATAACACAATACATGCACATATACACACAGGCATACACACACACACGCACACACTCATACACACGCACATAAACTCATAAACACACACACGCGCGTAAGCACGCAGGAACAAGTGCGTGCACATGCACGAACGCACACAAAATGGACCCACACATTAAGGCTAGGCTTCCACCCGCACTTATATGATATTCGACTTTATTGCAATCATGAAAGCCTAAAGGAGCGGGCTACATTACTCTATAAAGTTGCAAGGAATGACCTATAAATCCAATTCTATTTTCAAGACTATCAATTTCGGTATTCATATCAACTATCGCAGATGAAGAGGGCCATGTGGGAGAGTTAGTGGTTGGCCATCTCGATGCAGGCGTAAAAGAGGGAGGGAGGGAGGGAGGGTGGGAGGGAGAATGATGATGGAGGGAGTTAGGGAGTTAAATGAGGGAAGTAATGTGGGAAGAAGAGAGTGAGGGAGGGAGTTAAGGGATGAAGTGAAAGAGGGAGGGAGTGAGTGAGGGGGAGGGAGAATGAGGATGGAGAGAGTTAGGGAGTTAAATGAGGGAAGTAATGTGGGAAGAAGAGAGTGAAGGAGGGAGGTAAGGGAGTGAGGAAGTGAAAGAGGGAGGGAGGAGGGAGGAAGTGAGGGAGGAGGGAGGGGGAATGAGGACGGAAGGAGTAAGGGAGTTAAATGAGGGAAGTAATGTGGGAAGAAGAGAGTGAGGGAGGGAGATAAGGGAGTGAGGAAGTGAAAGAGGGAGGGAGGAGGGAGGAAGTGAGTGAGGGAGGGAGATAAGGGAGTGAGGAAGTGAAAGAGGGAGGGAGGAGGGAGGAAGTGAGTGAGGGAGGGCAAGAGGGAGGAAGATAGGGAGGGAGAGAGGGAGGAGGGGGAGGAAGAAAAGGGAAAGGCAAATAAAGAGGGAATGAAAGGTGGAAGAAATGGAAAGGAGGAGAGGAAGGAGGAGAGAAAGGAAACAAATAAAAAATGATAGAAACGAATGAATGAATGAAGGATGGAAGAAAGAATCGTAGAAATAAATGAAGGAAGAGAGGAAAGGATGCAAGCAATCAGGCAGGGAGGAAGGTTGGGGATGAGGAATAGAGAGAGGAAATGAGAAAGGGAGGGGGAAGAGAGGAAGAGGGGGAGGGAGAGAAAGAGGGAGTAGGACAGAATATTGTTGAAGGAGTCGGACAAAGAAAAGACTTACAGTGAAGGACCTAAATCCAACAACCCTCTCCTGAATTATTTATATAATCACAGTCTTCGCCTCGGGTCATATGATGGAGTTTTCTATATACTAGAGCTTAACTACCTTACAATAGATAAGTCTTAGAGCTTACGCAAGATGCTTACTTCCCATTGAGGTCATTACCTTTGCGCTACGTGCTTGCCCTTTCTAGGCAAGTGAGAGTCACTAGTAGATTTTGGATATATATATATTTTTTCTGAGTATTATTAAATTTGATCGATACGAATTTTGTTGTCTTTGTATTGGAAAAAAGTTCATATTCACTAGATCACTTCCTTAGGTGGCGAGAGGTACAAGAAGAGCGTAGAGTCCTAGAACACAGCGAAAGGGAATACCCAAACTGGTTCGAGGTTGATTTAACATTTTCGCTGCGAAAAATGTTCATCTAAACAGCATTCAATCAATCAATAGATCAATAAAATCAGTCAATATATAAATAAAATAATCAATGAGCCATCAATGGAGAAATATGTAGATAAATAAACAAATAGATAAATAAGCAAATAAACAAATAAATGAATAAATCAACAAATATAAATAAAAAGAAATAGATAATATATAAGTAAATAGATTAATGAATAAATTATAAATGAATGAATGAATAAAAAATCACCTTTGGATAATCAGAATCAACATTACATCAGTAATGAAGGTACTAAGCTTAGAAGTAAGCTGCAACAAAGAAAAGAAAAATAAGAAAGAATTATACAAATGCATTGGCTCAACATATGAAAACGCCGAAGGAAAGAGTGAACTCTCAAAGAGAAGAAATGAATAGAATATTAAATGGACTTTGCAATGGGAGTCATTCAAAGAACGAAAGAGCTTAGAAAGCAAACAGCTGAGGTTATTTTCTCAAAGGAAATAAAGACAGAAGTAGATAGGTAGATACATAGATAAATGGATGAGAATACATATATACATATATATATATATATATATATATATATATATATATATATACATATATATATACATATATATATATATATACATATATATATATACATACATTTTATATATATATAATTATATATATACATATATATTTATATACATATATATATATATATATATATATATATATATATATATACACTCACATACATACATATATATTGAGACAGACACAGAGAGAAAGGGGAGGAGAAAATCTATACTGTAGAAAACATACAAAACACAACTATATAAAGCAAACTCAATATATAAACTACACCCTAAGTTCCTTTGGAAAGGAAAACCACCAGAAAGAAATATAAACGGAAACAAAACATCAGGAAGAAAGAGAAACAAAATTGAAATATATCGTAATGAAACAAAGAATAAAAAATAAAAAGAGAGAGAGAGAAGGACATACGAGGGGCACAACAAACTAAAGAACTACCTCCTTCAGGAAGCTTGAGACCGGCCTGCAGACGACCAAGTACTCTCTGGAGGAGCAGGTAAGGACCCAACTACCGCGCCTCCTCTTGAAGCTCGTCCAAGGTCGTTTGGCGGTCGGGGTGATCGGTCGTATTGGGTCGTTTGAGGTCATTTGGAGCAGTTTGGGGTCATTGGGGCGTGCGTTTGTCAGGGCGTATGTGATGTGAGATATGTTTGAGGGCGGAATGGAATGGGTTGGGAATGACTGAACGGGGTGTTGGGTCTTTGAGCCGGGCTATGTTCGACTGGATTGAATATCATTGAGGTCCCGAGCTCACCTCCTGCGACGTGAGGGTCGTCTTCGGCAGAGTTATGAAGGCAAAAGGAGACTTCAGGGAGCGTAGCACTTCAGGGGGGAAAGGGTTTTTCCTCTCCCCCTTCTTGCCAATCTGTTAAAGTGTACAGAAGTAGGAGAAACTGGGCAGGAAAAGGCTCCTCGAAAAATATGTGACGGAAAAAGATTTCCAGATATTGAACCAGACTTTGAGCACGCGTGTGTGTCTGTGAAGAGGAGATGGGAAAAAGGGAGGGAGGGGAAAACAAACAAACAAATAGACAAACAAATACACACACACACACACACACACACACACACACACACACACACACACACACACACAAAGTTGTATATAATCAATATTTAAAGGTCTTTAATGATATCTCTATAGACCAGAGTCACTTGGCATTCTTTCATGACTGGCAACTAGTCTTCATTCAAAAGAGATTGCTAATCACTTTTAATTTGTACTATCAACCCGCTCTGCTACTGCCATGCATCTTTACTTTACCATCTCTACGACTCTACGTCTTCGAATCAATTTTGTCCTCAAGGATAAAACATTGAATATATCCGACAAAATACAATATAACACAGTATACACACACACACACACACACACACACACACACACACACACACACACACACACACACACACACACAACTGCTGATCGGCAAAGAGCTGAAAGATCGACGGTGGAGCGATATCGAGATCACAGAAGAGCTCGAGAGCTGAGGAGGAGGTGGTGCGACTCTTCACGAGAGCCCAGATGCGATCGCGGGCGGGGGTATGCAAGTGGGCGCGGTAAATCCAGGTTCCGCTCGAGTAAATCAGGAGAGCAATGACACCTCAGGGGCCAAGGCTGACCATAACAATAATATATACGACCCGCCTCCCTCCGCCCTCTATCTTGTTCCTTCCGACGCATCCCTGGCGCCTTCCAAGCGACTCCCGACGGCTTCCGACGAATTCCGACGGCTTCCGACGCCTTCCGACGGCTTTCGAAGACTTCTCACGAATTCCGACAGTTTCCTAATGACTTTCGATGCCTCCCTAATGCCTACCAATGCCTCTTAATTCCTTCTAATGCCTCCTAATGCTTCTGACACCTACTAACACCTAACGCATCTAAACGCCTTCTAATACCTACTAAAGTCTTCTAGCGCTACCATCATCACCGCTTCTCAGGCACCGACTCTTCTCCTTACTAACCCCTTTGGCAAAGGTAAAGCCTTTTTGGGCTTTATTCTGGCTACCGTCAGACAGCTCTTTGAAAAAAAAATATTTTATTCAACAGGGGTTAAGATAATATGGATCAGCGCTCTTGGCTTGGTGACGCCAGTTATGGTTTCAATTCTGGTCAAAGCCAGAGGAACCCATTAGAGTGATTAGACTCTTTCCCGCGGAGAGCCCTCTCCCGAGACCTCGTCTTGGGCCTTCTTGAACGATTTTATTCTGCTGAAGTCACCAGACGCCGATGCTGAACGAATCAAGTCCATCTCAATTAAAAATTTCCTTACATGGGTTATTAAATACATAAGTTTTATGTAATCACTATACTACGGGCTTTGATGACACCCTCTCGGACCGGAGTCACGAAGTATTCCTTTGTAAATGGAGGCTAATTTCCTCCCAAAAATAAATGTTGAACTCTTAAGTTTTTCCATATCTTCGTTCTATTGCAATCCCGAAATCACTCTTTAGCCACTTTTATGACTCCACCTCTTCGATGCGATATCTCCTCCAAGGACAGAAACACAAATTATTACTGACAAAATGCTAAATGAAAATCAAACTTTTTACTACAATATGACTCATGATACTATCTCATCGAAAAATAGTAATAATCATTGGAGGCCAAGAGCATAAGGTGATTTTTCCCCATTGGCTGAGAAGCTTCTTTATATCCAATGAACATTTACTTGGAGTCAGCCAGAACAAAATCATTAAAGTAACCAGGTAATCAGAAAG
>NC_134799.1:33867524-33875024 GCF_046742065.1 Oratosquilla oratoria | reverse complement strand
GTGTGTGTGTGTGTGTGTGTGTGTGTGTGTGTGTGTGTGTGTGTGTGTGTATGTGTATGACAACGCAAAAGGGATAACTGTTGTGTAGAAGAAAAAACACTTGTTTATAATAACAAAGTGTACAATGCAAAACATGAATTGAAATTGTTACAACTAACTAAAACAAATTGAAAAGAAAAATGGAAGAAAATAGAAAAAAAGAAAATATAAAAAGAAAAAATAATGCATGTCATCATTCAATCTTCTCCTTAAAAGCCTTATTCTTCCCCACATCATAACCGAACCTACAGCCACGGGGGCTTAAAGCAGGGCTTACAGTTCATCACAAAACTGTAATGACTGGCGCCTAATCCTCACCATCGACCAATGGAGCTCTGAAGGAACCCAGAGTACGAATCACATGCATTACTTTACCCTCCTCTCCTTCTCGCCCCATTCCCTCTCCCCCTTCTCCCCTCCCTAACATTCCCATAATTGTAAACGGCAGAAGAACAGTACAAAAGAAATAAATCTCCAACATATATCAAACATTCATAAAATTCTCTTCTTCACTTGAAATCCTACTAAAGATTAATGAAGCCATGGTATTCCATACTTCCAAAAAGTACATGGAAATATATTTCACAAAAGTGTAATGCTTACGAATCTAGAACTTGTGTCAAAGTCATGTCTTCATCTCCATTTCAGTCTGTGAATTTCCGTTTCTTATTATGTTTCCCTGTATCTCCCTCTCTCTTTCTTTTTTATCTCTCCATGTTTCTCCCTCTGTCTCTTTTTCTCTTCCCTTCTCTCTCTGCTTCTATCTCTCTCCCCTTCTTTCTTTTTCTCTTCTTTTCTCTCTCCCTCACTCTCTATGTGTGTATGTGTGCGCGCATGTGTTTGTGCGAACATGCGAGTATGTGCGTGCGTTTCTCTCTGTCTCTGTCTCTGTCTCTCTCTCTCTCTCTCTCTATATATATATATATATATATATATATATATATATATATATATATATATACATATATATATATATATTTATACAAACAAAAGGTGGGTGAGAAAGACACGAATGAGAATCCAAGTTTCTTTCTGATTAGTTTCGCACAAAAGGCTACTTCCGAGATATAATGTTTGAAACAGAAAACGAGGCATACATACTGTATATGTCAGGAACAGGAGACACTGTGAGGAGCCTCGGACAGCTCAACCAACGTCGCGTCTGTTACAGAATGGTTTTTGTCTTACTGGATATTGGCGGGTTTTCTTTAAATCTACTCCGGTGGTGTAATGTCCTACTGGCTGCTGCTATGGCCGCGGTTGTCTTTTCCATTTAATGTTACCCTGTCTTTGATAAGTTCTGGTTGAGTGTCCGAGGCTCCTCACAGTGTCCCCTGTTAATAATATAGATCTATGCCTTGTTTTCTGTTTAAAACATAGAAAAGTGCTTGAAGCACTATATATTGCAATAAATGAGAACACAAATCAAAGAACGGGTAACAGTAAATGAACAAAAACGACCGCGGCCATAGCAGCTGTCCGAAGCTCCTCATATTGTCCCCTTCTGCTGACATACATTTGTACCTTGTTTTCTGTTTAAAACTTTATTTCTCTGAAGTAGCCTTTAGTGCGAATCTAGTCAGAAATAAACTTGGATTCTAATTTGTGTCTTCCTCACACACATTTCTCAACCCGTCATAATGTCTCAATACACGAAGAAAAGTATATGTATATATATATATATATATATATATATATGTATATATATATATACATATATATATACATATATATATGTATATATATATAAATATAGATAAATATATAAATATATAAATAAATATATATGTATATATATATATATATATATATGTATATGTATATATATATATAATATATATAAGCATGTATGAATATGTATATATATATATATATATATATATATATATATATATATATATATATATGCATGGAAACAAAATACACTACACTTGCTATTCTTTACAGAGTCCATCTGGAACACTGGAATGTATGGAACAGGACGAGAAGACAGTAATAGCAGTTGATTGGTGATTGGTGATCTGGGTGCATAGCACAGCGTCTGTGATGGGGCCCGACTCACTCCAGATCAGACAGCGCGTCCGGATGTGGAACGTGATTGGGGAGTAGGAGGCGCCCCGCCGGTCTGCCAATCACTTGTCCTTAATCTGGCTAATCATGTCCGTGCACCACGATTGGGAATGCGGAGTAGAGATCGGGATTGGCATACTAATCGTTTCTGCGCGACCTGCCTAATCGCATACATCAAATGACATGCGTTTTATAGCTGATCATAAACGCACTCTGTCCCTGGTCAACAGGACATGGGCGTGTTACGATTGGGGCGGTGGGTGGGGGGTGGGGGGTTGAGGTGGGATGGGATGGGGGGGATGTGATGAGGTGTGTAGGTTTGGGAAGGGGAGGGTGGGATGTAGTGAGGTATGTATAAGAGGGGTAGGGGTCGAATGGGGTGAGGTGCGTTGGTAGGGGAAAGGGTGAGATGGGGTGAGGTTGGTTAGGAAGGGAAGGGTGGATGGGGTGAGGTTAGAAGGGAGGAAGAAGGGAGATACTGAGGTGGGGTTTGTTGAGGGGGGAAAGGTGGGTCGGGAGAGGTTGGGTGGAAGAGGAAGGGTTGAATGGGGTATTGTTAGTGGCAGTAGTGGGGTGAGATTGGTGGTTGAGTAGTGGCAGTGTGAGGTGGGTGGGTGGTGTGAGGTGGTTGTGGGGTAAAGTGAGGCGGTGATGTAATGGTGAAGTATGTATGCATGAATGTATGTATACATACATACATTCATACATGTCTGTATGTATGCGCACGTGTATCTATGTATTTATGCATATATGTATATGTTAAGGGACCTGCCTAGTGTAGGCTTTATGGTGTTTTGCAGGTCTCCTCCATTGTTATGTTCTTATGTATGTATGTATGTATGTATGTATGTATGTATGTATGTATGTATGTATGTGTGTATGTTTGTATGTGTGTATGTATGTATGTATGTATGAATGTGTGTATGAATGTGTGTATGTATGTATGTATATATGTATATGTATGTATGTATGTATATATGTATATATCTATATATGTATATATGTATATATCTATATATGTATATATGCATGTGTATGTATGTATGTATGTATGTATGTGTATGCATATATATGAATGTACATACATACATGTCTATATATTCACTTATATGTACATCTCTCTCCTGGGCATTTATTCGTTGACACTGCATGATTTCAATCAGACAAACACCGGACGTCAGTCTGAAGGAATTACAGTTAACTAGAATGAGTTAAGTCACCTGAATTGCCTACTTAATCTCGATGACATTCGTGCTACCTACGTCTCTGGGTCTTGCCCTACGAAGTCACTGAGGGCAGCGGCGGCGGCGGCGGCGTGGAGGCGAACCAGGTGCCTCAGACGTAATTGATTCGAATCGCGTACCAAAGTGTGGGACAGGTGGAGGATAAAAAAAAGTGGAGGATGAGGGGGAGGAGGAGAAGAAGGAGGAAGAGAAGGAGAAAAGGCAGGAGAAGGAGGATGAGGAGGAAAAACAAGAGGAGGAGGAGGAGGAGGAGGAGGAGGAGGAGGAGGAGGAAAAGGAAGTAGAGAAAACTGGAAGTGGAAAAGGAGACGAGGAAAAGGAGGGGGAGGTATTGTGGAGATGGAGAAGTTGGAGGAGGAGTAAGAGAAGGAGGAGGGGGAGTGGAGGAGAAGGGGAGGGGGAAGGGCAGCGGAAGAGGAATAAAAGGGGGGAGGGGAGGTGAAGGGTAGTAGAGATAGAGTGGAGATGGAAGAAGAGGAGGAAGAGGAGGAGGAGTGTAGGGGGAGATGAAGAGAAAGGTGGAGGAAGCGTGGTGGGAAAGTTGGAGGGGAGGGGTGAGGTGGAGGTGGAGCGAAGGTGAAGGAGGAGGAGGAGGAGGAGGAGGAGGAAGAAGAAGAGGAGGAGGAGGAGGAGGAGGAGGAGGAGGAGGAGGAGGAGGAGGAGGAGGAGGAGGGGGAGGAGGAGAATCAACATATCACAATCATCGATGTCGCTACCGTTTCATCATTATCGATATCATCACCATCACTGACTCTTCTGTCACGATTTCACCATTTCCACCAACACTAACACCATCGTTGTCACCCTCGACACCAGCCACCACCACCAACACTACCACTTTCACCACCTCTACCACTACCGCCATCACCACCACCAACACCACCAGCAACAACACTACCACCACCACCATCACAACCACCACCAACCCCACAACCATACACCACCACCGTCATGTCTACAACCACAAATTCTCTATTCAAAATGATCACCAACCACATTACAGTATTCTTTTTCCACCTACCCCATTCCCACCACCTCCACCATCACTATCATCACCACCCTCTCCTCCTCCTCCTCTTCCTCTATCACTATCACCGTGTCAATAGATATAACCATGATCTATACTATCATCACCTTTTCCTCCTCCTCCTCCTCCTCCATCAACTCTACCATCTCCGCTCTTTCATATCCATTTCAATCCTCTATGCATCCACCTCCTTCCACCCTCCACCTCCTCCCCCTCCTGCTCGCCCTCCCATTCCTCCTCTTTCCTCTCCTCCTCCTCATCCTACTACTACTACTTTTTCTCCTCGTTCTCCTCTTCCTTTTCGTCCTCCTCTTCCTCCTACTTCTCCTCCCTCTTCTCCTTTTCCTTCTATTTCTCCCTCCCCTCCTCTTCTTACTTCCCTTTCCTTCTCCTCCTACTTCTCGTTCTCGTTCTAGTCCTCCTTTTCTTTCTCCTCCTTCACTTTCTTGTTCGCTTTTTCCACCTCCAACTGCTCTATCTCATCCTCCTTTTCTTCCTCCTACTGCTCTTTTTCGTCCTCCTTTTCTTCCTCCCTCCTCCTTCTGCCTCTCATACTTATTCACCACCTTGACCACTTCCATCAATTACTCCTCTTCCCTCTCCTCCTCTTCCTCCTCCACTCCACCTCCACTCTTCCCCCACCCTTCCTCCACAGCAACCATTCCATCCTTTATCCTGGCAACTTCGCATTTCGGAATATTGTTCAAGTCGAGAAAATTTACGGAGGAATAAGGCCGCGTCCGAGAACCTCGCTGTGTCCACGGCTTGGGCTTTATATTGAATTATCATTGTCCTTTTTAATAACGAAAAAAGACTGCAGAATGAGCTTCGTCCGTGATAATGATAACAAAGTTGGCCGTCTAGTGAATGGTATAAAAGTCCGAAATTAGGTCCAAAAGTTTTTAATAGTCATGCTAAAATGCAGTTGTTCACATGCGAATCCCTCCTTTGCGACCCCGACTTCGGCGTATTTTTTATTATAAACAAAAACCATCTTACCCCTATACGTTTCATATTCTTTGGAGTGTGGTAATTACACCAAAACATTTGTTTTACACATAAAACCGAACAACTTTTGAAATAATAAACGTCCACTGGAGGGCTAAAGAAAGACGAAGCCATGGGCGAACAAGCGGACGCTTCCAAAGTCTTCCTTTTATGACAAGGGCAGTAATTCTCTATTATTCGCTCTGTACACGGGGCCCGACGCCTATAATAACTTAGCACAGCCCCTGCGGGGGCCACAGGCGACGTAGCAGAGCCGCAAGCGGTTTAGCCGCAGCCTGGGAGCCGCAGCCTGGGAGCCGCATATGCCCATAACTGAGGTCATAGTGTAAACATTAACTCAATTGCAAATGCGGAGGGTAGCTTGTTACAGTGTAAGTCGCTCTGTAACGTCCGCATGTGTTGACAAGTGTTCTCGTTGCCAACAGTAATTACATCAGCTGAGGAGTCTCAGGGATGGCTCAGAGTCCAAGCTTCACTCACTGACCATATAGACTCTCTCTTTGTTTATATCATTGATTTGTCTCTCTGTCTGTATCTGTCTACTTTTCTGTCTCTTATTTTTGTCTATAAATATCTGTCATTTCTGTCTACAAGCCTGTCTGTCAGTTTTGCACACACACACACACATACACACACACACACACACACACACACACACACACACACACACACACACACACACACACACACACACACACCACATATATATATATATATATATATATATATATATATATATATATATATATATATATATACATATATATATACACATATATATATATATACACACCTATCTATCTATCTATCTATATATATATATATATATATACATATATATATAATGTCTAAATAGATGAAAGCGCTCGGTCATATATATATATATATTTATATATATATATATATATATATGTATATATATATGTATGTATATTGGAAATTGGTATGTTATAACACATTTGTAAAAGTTCACTATAAACCCACTATCGGAGAAATAATAACGGAAAGTACAGAGAAACTGTATATTTCGACTACTATCTGTAGTCCTCTTCAGCAGAATGCTTACATAAAGTTAATGTACAAGTATATATGAGGAAATGAGGGGTACATAGAAGGGGATGAGGAAAGTGGGGGGGGGACTCAGGTTACATGCCCTTGAAATGGTTGGGTCAAGGAAGGACAGTGGGTGATATTTTGTCCGTGTGTGTGTGTGTGTGTGTGTGTGTGTGTGTGTGTGTGTGTGTGTGTGTGTGTGTGTGTGTGTGTGTGTGTGTGTGTGTGTGTGTGTGTGTAAGTGTGTGTGTGTATGTATGTAAATATATCAACAAATACATGCATGTACATGTACATTTGTATTTACAAGTACATGTGAATTTACATTTACATAAACATATACACTCATATGCACCTAAATACATACATATATGGTATATACATACTGTGTATATCCGTGTAAGTTTACAGCATAACCACTTCTCCCACTGCCTTGCAAAACAAAGGAATAAATCTCCATCAGTTTGATTGCAACAGTAACAATTCATCTTGAACTTCTGGGGCCATAAATCAAAGCAAACTGGATAACGACGAGTTCTTTGTTCTTCATTTTTGTTCTGCGTGTTCATTTGGAGGCGGACCAGACATCACCTATGCATAACACTCGCGACTGAAGCTCTTGAAGACGGTGACGCATTTCTCAAGATTGATTGAAAATTTACTAATTGTTTTATAATTTTTCTAATATCTTTTCGCTTTTTATCTCTTTACTTACATATATATTTACTAATTCGTTTCTTTGTTTATTTTTACTTGTAATTGATCTATTTTTGTACCCATTCATTTATATTTATTTCTTTCCTTCTTATCTATATACTTGTTTATGTACTTTGTACTTCATTTATTTGTGAATTTGCCACTTATCTTAATAAATATAGAATTATTAATCTATTTAAATTTATCTAGTTGTTTATTTCTTTATATGATAATTGTTTAAAGTATGATTTACTTATTTCATTTATGTATCTATTTGTTTATTCCTTCATTTATAATTTCTTTCTTTCTTTTGCAGAAAAAGTGAACAGAAATGTTCAATCAGCTAAAAAACAGCCATGAGAG
>NC_134799.1:33855024-33860024 GCF_046742065.1 Oratosquilla oratoria | reverse complement strand
CTTGAGCTTGCTGCTTTTGGACCTCGGGGAAGTCATGGAGCGCTCGATAAAGCACCTTGGGGGAAAAGTTTATCGTTTATGACCCAAGGGGTGGTTGGGGGTTGGGTAGTAGAAGGGTGTAGGGCTTGGGGTAGGATTCAGGGTTACAGTGGGTTGGTGGTGGGGCTCTGGGTTTGGGGTGGGGGTGGGGGTTGTGCTCGCGACTCAGGCTGGGGTTAGGGGTGGGGAGTTGGGCTGGTGTGAGGGGTGGGGAGTTGGGCTCGGGGGGGGGTTGTTTTGTGGGGATGAGGGTAGAGATAGGGAGAGTTGTGGGGGTGAGGTGAGTCTTGGGGGTTAGGGGTAAGAGTAGGGTTGGGTGTTGAGGTGGAAGTGGAGGTGCAGGTAGAGTGTGTGTGTGGGTTGTATGGGGTGAAGGGGTGGGGGTAGGTTAGGGTTGGGTGGGATTAGGATAGGGTTGGGTGGGGTTAGGGTAGGGGTGGGTGGGGTTATGACAGAGGTGGGTGGGGTAGGGGTAGTGGTAAGGGTAGGGAAGGGGTTAGAGGTTAAGGATAGGGGTGAGCCTGGAGTCGGGTGGTGATGGAAGTATTTGGAGTTGGGCTTGTGTGCAGTATCAAGGTGGGTATAAGTGTGGGTGTGAGATGCTGGGTGCGGGTGTGTAGGTGTTGGGGTAGGGAGGATTACGGGTGAGCTGTATTATGCGTACACTTTTACGAAATCTTATTATCAAGACATTGGAATACACTTCCCAGACAGTGTCTAACCGCGATATCTTTGTCCAGCAATCTTGAAATGACAAACGAGACAAAAGAAGGTTTGATGGCGTTTCGGGCACAAATTATTGTTATCAAAAGTCACAGCGCTTTTAAGCAGCATTTTATCTTAACTAAGAATAGATATAGATTGCGTGACTTCCCTGCAATAATTCTCATCACATTTCAATGAAATAGCTGTATATTCAAAATCTATACCAAAATATATCCTTGGCTATGAAAGTTCAGTACTTACGTCGAGTTTGTCTATGCTGCACATCTTTCTTGGCACACTTAAATATAGAACTACTATTTTTCTATTCACGAAGAACACTACGAGTCTGATATTCTTTTTCCCTTGTAAACACTGATCTTTGTACTGCACAAACTGCATTGGATAGGTGAACTTAAGTTGTTTACTACGAATCGTACCATTTCGAAGCTGCTTCGAACCGTCTTAGTTAACAAATACATATAAACCAAATTAATTAGATTAAGTTTAATTATTTATTTGCCTAAGAAATATGACTAGTGTATTTTTCTGATGCATGGAATTCCTTCACCAAGAATATGTATATTGTATAACAAAGGACGTTCATTTAGAAAATGTAAATACACTACATGGCAACTGTCCCGTATAGGTTATGAACTGCATAAGTTTCATGCAGTCGATGTTTTATAGACTCTTAGTGACACCCCTACGGACCACAGTCATCTAACATTCTTTTAATTTTCTAAATAATGTCTGCTAAAAAGCAAATATATCTTAACTTCTTATATTCCCCCGTTGTTACTTTTCTAAGGTATTTTCTTTACCACATCTATGATTTCAAGTCTTTGGTGCAATATTGTTTCCAAGGATAGAGTTGTATTTTTATCTAAATTTCAATCAAATAATTTTGTATTTAAAGTAGCAGACCTGCCTGGCAATAGAACATTTCTAATCACCTAGAAAACAGCACAGTAATGCACTCTGTGCTCTACCTTGCCTTATGTAAGATAAGAATAACTATGTATATTGTATATATGTACATATATCTATGCATTTATACTTACATATTTCAGTGTAGAATATGTATTCACTTGGATGTATAAACGTACTTCCACGTTTTACTGATATTGTTGTTTTTCTCATTCAAAACTTATTTCCCATATCATTCATTTTTATTTTTTCCGTTTTATTTTTTTCATCATCAGTATAATAATGAAACTCATGATCATTAATATAATTTTGTCACCTTGAATTATCAAAATTAATCAGCATTTCTATTACCATAATTATGAATACCTCTTACAATCATAAATACTATCATTATTACTGTTATTACTCATAATAAAACCATAATCATAATCAAGATTCCTACAGTCGCAACGATGTACATATTCTAATTTCTATATTCCTCAACTTCATCTCATGTCTGCTAGCTGCTTCAGCAACTCTCCTCCCACAATCTCTATCTCCAAGTACAGGAGCTCCTGGGTTGAAGAAGAACCTACATAGGGGATTAGGGACATAATGTCTCGGATTACTGGGTTATTGGTGCTTTGAGTCGCAAAGGATTCTTCTGCATGCCTGACTGGTGGTGGTCGATGTCAATGCGCAGAACCTCCTCCTCCACTTTACGGCAAGAAATAAATCACAAAAGCATTACTCTCTAACGTTTATGAAGGTGTGTGTGTGTGTGTGTGTGTGTGTGTGTGTGTGTGTGTGTGTGTGTGTGTGTGTGTGTGTGTGTGTGTGTGTGTGTGTGTGTGTGTGTGTGTGTGTGTGTGTGTGTGTGTGTGTGTGTGTGTGTGTGTGTGTGTGTGTGTATTTGTGCGTGTGTCTTTTTGTATCTCTCAGATAAATTTAGAGATAAAGGTCTCATCTTGAGTCTTTTCTGCTGTTTTCAATTGTTCAGTATTATGTAGTATCCTGTTGCTCTATGACCAATAAAACAACAGATAAATACTAGTAATTACACAAAGATGTGGTTATACAGCTGGAATCCCAAGTTTGTCTTCTGGGTTGAGAGAACCAATGTATGCTCACAACGAAGTATGTATGAGAATCACTATTATATTCAAAAGTTGTAAAAGCAATGCTAACGTCACATAGCCTCATCTATTAGGAGGTAACAGATGGTCGTTGACATCTTTAATGTTTTGGCGGTTGTTAAGGGAGCAAAGATTTAATTTCTTCACTAGGAAAGTATTTTCTGATCTCCCATTTGATTGGGGTCCAACCCCCAGCAAGAATATGAGATAAATCAATAATAGTTATCATGTGTGCATGAATAAGTAAATAATGAATAAGCAAATACACAGATAAGCGCATAAACAGATATATGAATAAATAAAAATATATAAATGAATATATAAAAAGAAAACAAATAAATGAATAGATAGATAAATAAATATAAAATAAATAAATAAGTATCCAAATAAATATATAAATAAATAAATATTCTAGTGATTTAAGATAATAACATTTGCACGCAAAAATATTATCTAAACATATCATGATGGTCAGCTATGCTTTAATCATCCCCGATATAATCCTGGATGTTATCAGATGGTTTTATTTTTTTTAATCTAACTAAAACAGTTTATGAAATACAGTATGCATCACCATTTAAAGAGCTAAGCTTACCAAATCCTACACTTCCTCATCTTGACCAGCCAGCTTACCTGTGGAAAAGAAATATCATTTAAACACATAAATATTATTCTTTTTTATTAGCTTAAATGTCGAGGGGTAGAGAGGTTTGGGTAGAGACAAATTTGGAAGGAAAAATAGGTGAATACAACAGGCCGAAACGACATCCCTTGTTTATGTGCGCACGCGCGCGGGTGTGTGTGTGTGTGTGTGTGTGTGTGTGTGTGTGTGTGTGTGTGTGTGTGTGTGTGTGTGTGTGTGTGTGTGTGTGTGTGTGTGTGTGTGTGTGTGTGTGTGTGTATGTGTGTGTGTGTATGTGTGTGTGTGTGTGTGTGTGTGTGTGTGTATGTGTGTGTGTATGTGTGTGTGTGTATGTGTGTGTGTGTGTGTGTGTGTGTGTGTGTGTTGTGTGTGTGTGTGTGTGTATGTGTGTGCGTGTGTGTTTGTGTGTGTATGTGTGTGTGTGTGTGTGTGTTTGTGTGTGTGTGTGTGTGTGTGTAATAATAATGTGTGTGTTATTTCCATTACAGTGTGTACATGACAATAATACATGTGCAGTGTGATTAAAGATGTAAGACGTGGTGTGTGTGCGCATGGTGGAAGTTTACAATGAGTGTGTGTGTGTGCACAATAGATGGGATGGCACTGTGTGTGTGTAGCGGTGTCCTTGGCGCTTTGATTGTGTGTGTGTCTATGTGTGTGTGTGTGTGTGTGTGTGTGTGTGTGGAGCATCATGTGTGTGTGTGTGTGTGTGACGGTGTGTGTGTGTGTGTGTGTGTGTGTGTATGTCTTTCGCTCTGTTTATTGCATTGTTAATATATTAACGTGTATATCTATAACTAAGTAACCTCTATCGAGAGAAAACAAATATTGAATATATATCAAATGCTTTCATTAAAGCAAGCATGAATAACAAGCTAAGTCTTGTTGATTGATGAGTCAAACGAACTTGAACTAGATAAAAAAAAAAATTAAATAAGTAGGTAATGATTATAAACAGATAGTGACAAATGAATGAATTGATAAAAATATCCAAGTGAATTCTAACTTTTCTAACTGGATAATCAGTTTGCATTTCTCGAGTTTTATAGAATATCAACCTTTCATCATTGCCCGTTTTTTTCTCCTTGACATTGCTATCTCAACGGATAGTAGATACTTTTTAACACATCTTATATTCAAATGAACTAGCCATAGCCAAGAACGATGCTGCAAACATGGAGGATGAACATCTTCTTGAGCATTGACCTGATAGCTCTAAGTTGACCAAACTCACCAAAATTTATCTTCTCCTCCTTTTCCAAAAATTTTATTCACTAGAAAGGGAACCCGGAAGTTTGGGGGGGGGCAGGGGGAAGAAGGGGGTGCTGGGCGGGGGAGGGGGAAGGGGAGAGAGAGGAATAATGGCAGAAACAGACCCAGTGAAGCCATAAAGAGCACAGGGCGATGGCAAACGAGGCATGATGGTTGTGCTACCTGCACAAGATAAAAGTGAGCACAATTGCGCTAAGTGGGGACCCACCAAGGCTGACCACAGGGATACATTAAGACGACCACGGCGACTGTCTCGAAGAGGGGAAAGAAAACAGAGGGGAGGATGGACTGAGAGAGTA